>NC_142601.1:60430582-61116046 GCF_041222555.1 Hakea prostrata | reverse complement strand
AGCAAAATTAAGCTTGCTTCCCAAGTATTTCTATCACTACTTCTCTAAGCATCCATGCACTGACGATGATGGAAAGCCTATCAAAGTTGGCAAAATGAAATTACTGAAGAGCATGGACAGCTTCCACAAATACATAGCTATTCGTTTTATGCTACCATTGAAGGTTGGTTTATTTATTTTTATTTTTTTTTCTTTTCTTTTTTTCAATAATAATGGTCTAAGACTTATTTACATCAATTTTAACGTTTCCAATTCTATATTATCTTCCAGGTTTTCTGGCTTCTGAATATTGCAACTTGTCGAGCTCTCCAAAGCAAATATAGCAAACTCAATGAGAAGTTAAGCTCTACAATGCGGTTGGTGAAGCTTTATGAGCCTTACTTGTTCTTCAAAGGAATGTATGTTTTTTCTCTCTCTGGTTGTCAATTGGATCCTGCATGGTAAATAAAGTGGGAGCAAAGAAAATACTTAGATCCTTTCGATAAGAAAATTAATGACAAAACGAGTAGATATAATTTTGTTTAATGTGTGTACCTAGCATGTTGGCACACGACTCTAAAATGTTATACTTCCCTTGTTTTTTTTTATATTTATTTTGTTTTGTGATTCTACTCCTCACTCTGTAATTAATTTTCTTCGTATATACAGCTTTGATGACTCAAACTCAGAGAAGTTGCGAAAGGCAATGCGGAATGGTGAGGGGGAACATGTGTTATGTTTCGATCCAAAAGGTGTCGACTGGGATGATTATATCATGAACATTCACCTGCCTGGGCTCAAAAGAATCACTCTTACTGCAAAGAGTACGAAACCATAGATTGATTTCTTGGTTAAAGAATGATATGTTTAATATTAATTAATATTGTTATTATTAGTTGCTTTAAAGACAGCACTAGACTATTCCATCTTTGCATGATGAAGAATAAATGACATAAAATGATATGTATAATAAATATCCAAATTTTGGATTTGGCTGATAAAGTTAATATCTTAATGGAATTTTCAATTGACATGCCATAAGGTATCAAACTGTGTTTGTTTACATAATTTCATTAACGGATACATCCTATATCATTCACAACCAAAGGGAAACCAGCCTTGCTAACATGATTACCGGATCACACTATTTGATTCACATTGTTAGTAACCACAAAGGTGTAAAATTAAACCAAAGTTTCAATTCAAATTAGAAAATTTAATCATTTAACCTTCTGAGATTACCTGGCCAACATTCGGCAAGCCTTCTTTGCTCGGCTGAAGAATGGGCAACACATCCATGGCTGCAGATGATTTGAATTAATATCTAACATATAAATCTTTGATATGAAAAAGGATGAGAATTCAAGCTGCAATATAGACCCTCATATAGAACCAAGTAAAAAATCTACCTCAAATTTTCTTCTTCTTTTATCCCTCTTTAGGGGAGAGTACTCTCAACCTCGTACTAAGATGTATTAGTTTTTGTCAAATTAGCCAAACCCCTTGATGGTACGTTCAACTCATACGGTTGAACCAATTCAAGGTAAGAGGGTTGGCCACCTATGTGCAGCTATTGTTTGTACACAATCCTTTTCGGAGTGTGAAGCAACTGGATTCAATTCAATTGACTCCGTTGAATTAAACTATAAATGCACATGATTTAGACTTCAATCACGATGTTAAATTAATACTAGAAACCAACTAACAGAAACCAGGTTACCAAAATTTCAACCTAACGCCAAAAAATTCGGCAAATCCTGTGAGAAAAGACAGAACAAGGGCATAGCTGAGCAAGATGATTAATGCTGTGAACGAAGAAGCCGAGATGGTATCCACATACAAGTTTATCAACCCAGTAAGGACATTGGCCTGCAGAAAGAAATTCATTACCAAAATGGTCTTCCTCAAAAGTAGTGAAATCAATTTTCTTTAAACAGGCTAAAGAAAAAATGGGACTCTAAAATCACCAGTAGAAATAATGCCAGTAGATTCCGGTTGAATGCTTCTTCAAGCACTGATGTCTTTTGTCCACCGATGAAATCAGAAAGCATCAAAATTCCTAAAACCTGCAAAATTAAGTAATTGCATTAGCAGTACAAATTTAACTTTGTTAGAAAGAACTTTCTTAAAAGAAAATGCTTAGGTTACCACATAAATTTATTGAAACTTAAATAATCACGATGTTGAGATTTGTTTCTTTAGATTATCTGAATATTCCTTTTAATTTAAAATGTAAACATTGAACGACTCTCATAATAAACAAATAAGTGAGTTTTCAACTTATCTTTATTATCCGTGCGCTATTAGGTTACATACGGCCACGGGTAGCAACCAAGCCATTAATATGTTCTTTGGTTCAAACAGTCTCTTTTTCAGTATAACCTCACATCATTATACTGCACGCAGCAAGTTTCATGAAATCAGCTTTAAAACAATGCATCCATTCAACTTTATAATTCCACACTACTTTTCCAGTAGGGAGTAAATGATATTGGATTCAAACTGGATTCAGTGATAATCTCATAAATCCAGTTTAATCTCATTGCTTTCTTTGAATGGGAAATACAATTCAAGTGCAAGTAAATAACTCATCCTTTTCCACACAGATAAGGGAAGACAAATCCAATGAATATTAATGTGCAATGGCCATTAAAACTGTAATCAATTACAAACAATCAATTCTAAAATTCCCATTCTAAGAACACATTCTACTTTTGGTTTCATAGACAATTATAATGTGTAATGGACCTCTCTTCTAACCTACAATAAATCAATGAATTTCTGTTAACACTTTACTTTGACACTGAAATTGGGAATTACCTGAAAGTTCACTGCTAATACAAACATAACATATGCCAAGTTACACTGCACCATAAGTTCAATGCCAATTGATTAACCAAAATATCCATAACTAAAAAATTAGCACGTAGTTACTAAAGACAAACAAGGATGACGCATTAAACAAACAACTATTTACCATCCTAAGAGAAACTTTCTCAACATGCTTGTCCAGAAGTATAGTCAGAAACCTGAACATGCATTGCAAACCAAAGGGTAAGGAATCAACCTCGATAATTTAAGATAATTTTGTAAAGCAGAAAGTTGAAATGAGAAACTATGTTACAACAGAAGATACACCAAAACAAGAAAGTAAGCATCCAGACTCTATTCCTTGTCCATTGACTTTTCTTCATAGACGTGGAATTATTTCCGAAGAATAGGTAGTTCCCCAATTGGGCACCAATAAGATAAAGACCCCAGTATCCTGTCAATAACAAAGTGGTAGAAGAATTTAAAAGCAAAATCCGTACTCCAAAATGAGATAATACGAAGTAACAACTACAACAAGTTAAATTCATGTTGACCCAATGATTAGAAAGCTAGAGTTACAGGATCGAATGATTTCATAAGACGCATCATTTCTGCTATCATGCTCTAATTCCAAATGTCCCCAATATCAAACTTTTTCCATCAAAATATACTCACAAGAATTAAAGACAACGTACACATAGGAAATAGAAATCCTGGAACACAGCTCTTGAGAACAACCAAAATCTAGTGCTTACAATGCAAAATATTGAAAACATAAAATGTAAGTGTAATCAATAATCCTTCAATAACATCCTGCAGGAGTCCAAGTATATACATGTGGTCTTTTGTTTGCCCAGTAGCATCCACAAATTTTAAAAAATTGTTTCTCCTATCACAATACATTATAAAGTTGATGATAGACTTTCTTGTCGGACCGGTCCATCCATCACACATAATGGTACATCCATATGACCCCCACATCTGTCTCAAACCACTGACGTACTCCTGCAGCTCCTACTTCTCCTCAATCAGTAAGGTGGTCATCACCTCTTTAGGGGTGGGACTAGCATATCTAGGACATGCCTCTGCAATAGTGTCAATCATATTCCTGTAATAAGGACCCTATGTTGTATTTGCTGGAACCGAACTGTAGTACATCCACTTCGACACTGTCTTCTTCACTTTCTTAGCCATCCCTTTCCATGCACCTATAATCTTGGGCTTCTTGGCCCCCTTCCTTCTAAAAAATATCAGGATCCTGCTCTAGGATAGGATCCTCCTCTGTGGATAGTCACGTAGTCCCCGTAGATCTGCCGGCCTCTAACTCTGTGATCGACTGAACATACCATGTATACCACCCCTGTCCCCAGATCTAGATGTTGCAGCCCCTGATCCAAATGCTTCAGCCCCTGATCCAAATGATCCAACCCCTACAGCCCTAGAGGGACCAGCTCCTGTAAATCTAGCTCTGGCCCTCTCCTACTCCTGGTACTGCATCTCCCTGCTCTCAGCCATCACCCGTCTGATGTCCCTCTCCTCTTGCTCTCTGATATCGACGAGATCAACATCCTGATCAGAATCTAAATTAACTCTATAAGATGATGGTGCCCACACCGCCTCGTCCAATGCATCATTCACCCTCCTCTTCTCCTGTTTCTTCTTCCCCTTTTTTTCTCCAGCTCTCTAATTGCCTTCACTATATCAGCATTCACCTCAGTGCACGTGGCCACATCCTTTGAACTGCCAGTGATGTGAGCCTTAAATCTGCTTATGCCACCTAAGTTCAACTCACCACAAAAGTTGCATTTTTTTGTTTATCTTGTTGCCATCAATAGCAACACAATACTACCATGCATGATCAACCATCCCCCCACACTGCAGCTCCTTGTGGCTGTCCTAGTGGTTGTGGTTGTCTCTATCTCAACCCTGCTATACTCCCTAAGAACCGCTCCTCTCCCGCTACTAGACATGATAACTGTTGCATTGAAAATAATTGCATAAACAATTAAACTATACCAAATAATATTTTATACAAAATGAATATTTAATTTAATTTTATTTTTTTTTTTTTTGGCAAAAGGAAAGGCTATCATATCAAAACCGACAATGAAAGCACATGTGCAATACTTGAAAATAATTATATAGCTATTCCATAATTTTCTCTAATTTTCAAAATCATTTTCCTTATTTTTTTCCTAATTGTTTCTCTTTTTTATAATTATTTATCTTTTTTATTAATATTTTAATAAATTTTAAAAAATAAAATAATGATGGGATAATTACTATTGCCCCCGTGTACTTTGATTTTATTACTAATGTATCCCCTGTATTTTGCAAAATTACTAATCCAACCTTTAACTTTGTCTATAATTACTAATGCCCCCTACTGTTAAGTTCCGTTAGTTTACTGATGATGTGGCATCTCCATATTTTTTAGAAATCCCAAAATACCCTTTTACTTATCTCTTTACTTATTTACCCTTTTGTCAAGTTACAGTAATACCCTTAATTAATTATAGAGAAAAAAATAATCATAATCTGCTTTACTCTTAAAAAAATCACCAAAATAAAGAAATAATAATTGAATAAAATTAAAATAGAACCGAAGAGGAGGGAAGATAGAATTCAACTCAAATTTGGCGAATATCACCTACTTCGTTAATTCCTTCTCGGCAAGATTTTGTGGTTTCGTCAATGGTGGGTTAGTAAAGCGGTTAAAAGTCTAAACTCCCATGGGGAGGTGTTACGTTTCGTTTCCAATATTAAAAAAGTGGTTTCCTTCCCTACGTATGCTAGAGGAGAAGGTGGGAAACCAAATCGAATTTGAATTTTGTCAATTTCTTTAATTCAAAATAACTATGTTTAGTGAAGGTGGAAAACCAATATTTTTTAAATTCAAAATAAATGAAGTTAGGGTAAATTGACATTTAATCTGGTTTTTATAAATGGGGTAGTATCGTCTTTTGATTTCTTAATTTTAATGAAGGACAAAATGGACATTACATATTCAAACTTAACGGCTACTTAACACCGTTATAAGGAAGGGGGGCAACAGTAATTTTGTAAAGAACAGGGTTTTATTAGTAATAAAATCAAAGTACAGGGGGGCAACAGTAATTATCCCAATAATGATTTATTGGGTCAAAAAATATTCCGACTCCGTGAGTTTGTAAATTGACCCATGGAGATCCACATATATTTTTTCAATCACGATATAACACATATATCATGCAAAAAGTAAGCATTTGCAATGTAGAAAAATACAATTTTTGAAACCCGAAAATAAATAAATAAATTACTTAGCGAAAAAAATTCCGACACCGTGAGTTTGTAGATCAGCCTACTGTATTCAACATATATTAATTTCATATCCCATCCAACAACATTATGGCATGCATTTTGAAAGAACAAAAACAGTTTAGAGAACAATAGTTACCTCTCAGATGAAAAACTTCACAAAACACCCAGATCTATGTGAAATCTTGTTTGATTGTCGCGAACAATAGTATACCCATCAATAATGAAGTGAGACCTAAGGTTTTATGTCAAAGATCGAACGAAAATATGGCAAAAATGCCAAGATCTGGGAGAGAGAAGCTCTGGGGGAGATTTGGAGAGGAGAGGAAAATCCAAATAATTGATGTGGATAATTCGCTGAAATTCAGCAAACTACCCTTTATAACGCCGAAATTCTTTTGCGCTTCGGTGGTTGTTTCGGTTCGCCAGCCACCAAAACTCGAAATTCGGTGAAACGATGTATCATGTGCATGCATGAGGTTGAATCCCTCACCAGATCAATGATAGTAATCCTCTCTAAGAAAGCAAAAGAATATCTTAACATGCCTCAAATTACCCTAGACAATGTATGGTTTAAGTTAAAATAACACTAGAGGCATAAAAGGCTTCAAAGTAGACCCAAACTAAGTCAGCAAGGTGGAGGTCGATTGTGGGGGTCTCCAGCCAGGTTAACTCCCCAAGTGCACGAACTGCAACTTAGTGAGAACTACACCAGTTTCGATCTTCAGCTTCCGATGTGTTCCAGGTCATTCGAGGGTGTTAAAACATTCCCAAAATCATGCTTCAACATTCCCAATAACCCTAGATCATAATACAAACATGGATTTATCTAATCATGAATCTGGGTCTTCTTTGAAATCTTTCTGAAAGAAACATTTAACAACTACAACAATTGGAGAATCATTCATGTCGCTTGATCCAATCAAGAACAAGGTTTCTTGAATCGAATCCTTCTCTCAACATGGATATCTTTCACCCATAATAATATAAGAAAGTAGAAATCAGATATTGGGAATGAGTTGTTACCTTCAATCGCACAAAACTGGAAGCAAACCTTGATTCGTAGTGGAAACACGACCTTCTTCTTCTCCGACACGAACTCTTTGGCACGCTCTATGGCCTCTTCATGTCTAACAAATAAAATAATTTGTTTTAGGGGGAGAACACCTTTAAATAGGGTGTCAATAAATCAAAAAGCCCAATATGCCCTTTGTTGTTCTCAGGCTTCAGAGGGAGGTCGCCCCTTGGTCAACCTCCCTAATCGACCTCCACATCTAACTTTTCACAGAAGTGGGATTTTGTGGTCCAATTAGTCTGCAACGCAAGTATAACCTTGTAGATCAAGTTAGGGCCCCTTAACTGGGCTTGAGGACTCTCCAACTCTATCTTTCGTGAGCTATTAATCCAACTTCCCAGACCATCGGGTTTCATGTCAAATCTCTTTCTAAAATTCAGCAAAGTGTCAAAACCTTCATCAATACCATCCACAACCATGGATTGTGATCTAATCCAATGGTCTATCTGGATGACCCACAGCTATCTTCTACTAACACTCTGGGTTCTCAGACCTACAAGTAAGGTTTCATGCTAAGATCCTTGGGGATTTCACAATTATTGCAATATTTCTTGGAGAAGTTGATCAAATAATTAAATTGGGAAAGAAGGCGGGGATGCGTATATTTCACACATGCAACTTTCATACCATTTGATTGGAATAATAATATAGAATCTTTACGTAAAATAGGAAAGAAAGAAAAAAAAAAAAAAAAACTCTTTTAAATTAAATAATAAATGTTAGAACAAACACTAAGAAATCACAAATAGATATAAGAAAAAAAAATTAATCAAAGGAACATAGAGATTTAAGGGGTTGTATGGCAATGTTTCAGTTCCATTTTCTTAATTTTAGGTGAAAAAGAGTTTTCCTGTTTCTATACATTTCCATTGTTTTTCATTGTTTTTGGTTGCTGAGATCGGATATGGTTATAGAAAGAACAAGAAAGTTTTTGTAACACCCCCCCCCCCACCCCCCCCCCCAATAAAAATGAAATAAGAATTTATTTATTAAGTTTTTTTTAGTTTTTAAGATTTCAAATAGGCAGGTAATGTTTTGATATCAAGAAGACAATAATGCCTCTTCACATAAGCATTTTCCTCAAAGTGGGCTCAAACTGTGCCTAGGTGCCCATTTGTTTCGAAAATGAAAAGGAAACCAAAAAAAAAAAAAGAAATCATACATCATGAACCAGGACCAGTCTATGTGAACCTGCCTAATGCTGCCTTAGCCAAGCCAATAAAATGGTCTGGACCCAGTGGGCCAGACTCAATAATCTCAATGGACATGTCCTTCTTTCTTTTCTTTTCTTTTTTTTCCTTTTTTGGGAAAGATGGGGGGCAGGGGTGGTGGAATAACGTGATTAATCACTTTCAGGTTTTCTTCTACAAAACTAGTCACCCGGTATTTGATTTAACAAAACTAAACAAACTTATCTTTGACTTTACAAGACTAGCCACAGCAGTGCTTTACATTCTTTTTCGAAGATTTACCCTTGAACAGGTCATCTTCTTCTTGTCTCAGAATTCTCCAAATGTTTCCTTCCTCTGCACCTTCAACCTGTAAAACATATGGGATGGTGCAAGATCAACGAAAAGAAGAAAAGCAAAGTAAAACCGAGGAACAAATTCGAAAACAAAAGCAAATGAAAAACTTATTTCCTTTGTTTCATGTTTGGATAGTAAGGAGATAGTCATTTCGATAGTTGTTTGAGAATGAGAGAGATTAGAAACTTAACTTCTCGAACTTCAGTTTTTGGCTTGGATCAATTACAGATTTGGCTTATTTTGATTCTTTAGTAGTAGGTTCATGCTAGTGTAGGTTGGTTTGCCTTCAAATGGCAAAAGATAATCACTTTTGTGTTGATTTTTTTTGGGTTTTATTTTATTATTATTTTATAAATAGGAAAGAAAAAGTTGGAATTACTTCAGAATGCAGTTACATGGCTGTGTTAGCCTTATAGGCTTCATATTAGGATTAGAGGAGGATTCTGATGCGTAACCTTAGTAAACTATTCCATGAGTGTGGGGTGTTTAAAGTGGCAACAATACATATTTGTTGTTAAAGTTACTTCCTCTAGCAAAATAGGGGTTAACTTGAGAGGTCATGGCTATGTTAGCCTTTTAGTCTTCTTCTTTTTCCTCATTTTCCATTTCTCCCTGTAATCTAGTTTATAGCTTTAGATCTACTGTCCATTTGTTAATTCTCATCAGCACCCTATTTGGGTGTTGACAAGCAAAAATTTTGGCATTTCTTTTTTCCAACATAAAGTAGCATGTAATTATAAGGACCAAAATAACCCATATAATTGCTTGCTTATCCATATGGCTATGAGAGAGGAGGTGTGTGCAAAGGTCTATGATGGAGCTTTGACTCAGATTCTCCGTCATCAATCCCAATGGCCTTGCTGCCAAGATTCTTTTCGTCCATTTGTACAAAATGGAAGTATGCCATGCCGTCTCCATATTATTGCTGCATAATGCACAGCTAGAAGGAGTGTCGGTCCATTGAGCAAGAATAGCCCTGAGTGGTATTCTTACATTCAAGAGCCCCCCCCCCCCAAAAAAAAGATTTAAATTTAAGGTGGAGCAAGAGTAATTTCCAAAAAAAAACTTCCATCATTTTGAGAGAGCATTTCATGTATCGGAGACTTCTCTCTCAAAATTGCACGCCCGCCAGTTTTAGCCAAGAATTCACCTGATTTTGAGATTAGAGAAGACCAGGAGTTAGGTTGATTGGATATGGATATGGGTAATTGAATTGAGTGGGAATGAGTCTGTCATGATTAGATAAGACCAGGAGTCATATTCAAAGTCATGTGCTACTTTTGCCATTGTAGTCAATCTACCTTTTCCAGAAGGAGAAGTCAAGTTCCCCCGCTATTTGCTGTGAATTAGGAGGGATCCAGGGATCGAACCAGAAGAAAGCTTGCCATCTCCTATTTTTTTACTTACCATTGTCTTGAGTAGTGGAAGGATACTTGTGATGCTATTCTATACCCATGATCCTTTTTTGGTCAGCAATATTGGATTGGATGGTATTGGTCCATTGTAGTATTTTGCCTTTAGCAACTTTACCCAGAGTGCATTAGGGCCATTCAATAGCCTCCACCCTTGTTTGAGGAGCAAGGCAGTGTTGTAGTCCTCCATTTTCGTGAATCTTGGGCATCCCAGCTGAATAGGTTGGCATCCTAGGATATTAGAGTTAACTGTTTGCTTTGGCGAGGAACTCGGTTCCGAAATCTTTGGCAAATTGAGTCCATTTTCCTGCAGATACCCTTTGGTAATCAGAAGTGTTGCATTTTGGTATAGGTCCATGGATTAGATTGTTGCTTGCATGAGGACCCCTCTTCCAACAAAGGAGAGATTCAATGTTTTCCAAGCTATTAGTTTCTTTGTCATTCTATCCAGGACGAATTGAAGATTTTTTGCCTTGGCTCTTCCATAGAATAAGATTGGCCCAATAGACTTTGTTTCTCTTCATCTCTGATACCCCAAGTATCGAGCTTATTTGACATATGGTTCCTTTGCCAACGTTCTAGATGAAGAGTGCCCCTCTTTTCTCAAAGTTTATTTCCTCACTTCTAAGTCAACCTATAAGTTAAGATTTAAGTGACTGATTTTGAGGATTCAGGACACAGTCAAAGCAAGGGATGGAATCATCTGGTTGGAATAGAACTTGGGAGACATTTATAGAAATGGTTGTTCTCTTAGTTCATGCTTAGCTAAATGTGTTCATGTGTTCAATTGGAGCTATTTATAGAGTTCTGAGCCACTTTGATGACTAAGACATCCTCCTTTCATGCTTTGCATAACACAAAAATGTCATCTGCAAAGAAAAGGTGAGAAATTCAGGCGCCCTTCTTCCCATTTTGACCCTTTGGTAGAGGTTTGGGATCTATATTCATTGAAAAGTCTAGAAAGAACTTCCATAACGAGTAGGAAGAGATGGGGAACTAAGAGGGCATCCATGTCTAAGTCCTCTTAATCCCGAGAACCACAAGTAAGACAACCATTTACTTTAATTGAGGATGAGGCTGAAGACATCAAATGTTCAACAAGTTTGCACCAGTGGTTGTTCAACCTAGAAATTGAAAGAGTTTAGTCACCCCCCCCCCGGAATTCAACTCTATCATATGTTTTTGGCCCTTCCTCTTGTTTTGTTCATGAAGTGAAATTTCATGGGCCACCATGATGTTATCGGTAGCTTGCTTGTTTACCACAAATGCCCCTTGGAGAGGGAAGACAATGTTTTCCATCAAAGGTTTTAGTCTACGAGCTAATAATTTAGCAATGATTATGTAGCTAACATTACACAGACTGATGGGTCTAAATTCCAACACATTGGTGGCCCCATCCTTTTTTGGGATAAAGAAGAGCAAGTTGTGCTTAATTCCAAAGGGTAGTTGTGCATCACGAAAGAAGGATGTAACAAGTCTGTCACATCACTGCTAATTAGCTCCCAATGTTTTTGGTAGAAGAATGCATTGAACCCATCAAACCCTAGGGCTTTGTGGGATGGATGACCTTGGATGGGGATCAGCCATCCCATCCAAGGTCAATGGGTTATCCAAAGGGGGGGAACAAACACTCCACAAAGGTAGGGTCTAAGGGTTGGGCTGATGTATAGGGTTTGGCCATCTGATTAGCAAAGGCTTCTGCAATATCCCTTGGGTCAAAAACACAAGACCCCTAATGTACAATGGATTCTATTTTTCTTTTATGATGATTGATCTTAGCAAAGAGGTGGTAGAATATAGTGTTTCTATCCCCATCCAAAATGTATTTGGTTCTTGATTTTTTGAAACCAAAAGGAATCTTCAGCACCCAATACCCAGGAGACCATGGACTTTTTGTAGTTGATTGCAAACTAGTCAGGGTAGGGATGAAGCATTCTCTAGGACATCAATCTCTAAGACTGAGTTCTCAAATAAGTTGCCCACACTTCCAAACACATGTTTATATTTTTTGTGTTAATGTTGGGTTTTATTTTCATCCCAATCACCCTGTAAACGTTGCTTCCACTTTTAATATTAATGATGAAATAGATACCAAGGGACATGGCTGTGAATTCAACGATTGTAGCCATGGTAGTTCATGCAAATCAAAATGGTGAGTCCATCTATCAAGTTGGATCATCCCTTAGAACCTAGCAAAATTCAATTTGCTTCAAGAATGTTGCTTTCTGTACTTCTCTAAGCATCCATGGATTGATAGAGAGGTAAAGCCTATTAAGATATACAAAAGTTTAATATTGAAGGAGTCTGGGTCATAAGTTTAATAGTGAAGGAGTCTGGTCATCTCTCTATCAAGAAAGAAGTATGTGTTCTTCTGATGCTTTTCAACCATACAATAGGGATGTAACTCACACAGGACCCCCCCCCCGAAATTCTTTCCTCTAATTCGTTTATTAGCACTCATAAGTAAGTCTCATCCCTATTAATATATAGTGAAAAAGCTCCAGAGTACCACTAAGCAGATGCTTCGAAAGGCGATCCCGACTCACATTGAAGAGCATGAACCGCTTCAACGGATACATGTACCTATCTGATACATGTCACCATTGAAGGTCAATAACTTGGTTTTGTTGGCGCGGGAGTGGTAGTCCCCCAAGATACACTCACAAGAAACAGGCGGATAAAACTAGCGCTAGACAAAGAATCTTTAGGGCCCTCAAAGCTTTTTTTCTTTTCTTTTTTTCTTTTTTTTTAATAAAATAATAATTTCTTGCTTTATGTAATCTTATACACTCTTCTTCGGTTTTCTACTTGTATCTTTGAATTTCTACTCTCTTCCTCAAAATTCTAAAATGTTCTTTGGAATTCTATACTCTTCTTCAAAGTTCTTCTCCTTTCTTCAAAATTCTATAACATTCTTCAAACTTCTACAACTTTCTTCAAGATTCTTCATCTTTCTTTAGAGTTCTACAAGGTTCTTCTACTTTCTTCAAAATTCTACGGCTTTCTTCAAAGTTCTTCTTTCTTCAAAGTTCTTCTTTCTTCAAGATTCTATAGACTTCTTCAATCTGCCTCTTGTTTCTTCAAAGTTCTATGACCTTCTAACATCATCCTTGCTAGGTGTCAAGTTTCTACAACTTTCACAAGTCGGTTTGAACTTTAACACTCCCCCTCAAACCCGACTTGTCATGCCAAGTTGTGCTCTTAATTTCTTGAATACTTTGGTCTTGAGTGGCTTTGTAAAAATATTTGCAATTTGATCTTCAGTTTGACAGTATAACAGCTTTACATTGTTGTCTTTCACGTGTTGCCGTATAAAGTGGTACTTTGTGTCAATGTGCTTAGTTCTGCTATAGGCCACTGGATTCTTCACGAGAGAGAGCACTGACTTATTGTCAATGTATATGGTTGTAGGATCCTTTTGTGGATGATGCATCTTTTGCATAAGATTTCTCAACCATATTGCTTGGCACATACATGATGCTAATTCCGCTTCACATGATGAAAGTGCTATAGTTGATTGATTTTTTGATGACCATGAAACTACCACAGAAGTTGTAACTCTTATGTACCTTAGAATTCTCTTTGCTGCAATGAAGTGACACTGCTTTGGTTCTTCCATGTATCTACTGACGACACCTACTATATACATGATGTCTGGTCTTGTGAAAGTTAAGTACCTTAGGCTTCCAATCAGGCTTCTATAAAAGGTAGGATTGACAGGCTCTTCTTCAAAATCACGTCTCAGCTTCACATTTGCATCTGCTGGTGTTTCTATTGCCTTGCATCAATCTTGAACTTCTTGAGTACTTGTTCTGCATACTTCTTCTGTGAAATGAAGATTCCTTCATCTGCTTGAGTAACCTCTATTCCAAGAAAATATGACATCTTTCCAATATATGTCATTTGAAATTCTCGTGTCATGGCTTTCTTAAAGCCTTCGAACATACCTAGATTATTTCCTGTGAAAATCATGTCATCCACGTAGAGACAAATGAACATAATATCTCCATCTCCGTTAATCTTTGTATATAAGGTGTGTTCATATGGACTCTTTATGAAGTCGTTCTGTCAAAGCCCTTGGTGCTTGCTTTAAGCCATACAATGCTTTCTTTATCTTGTATACTTTATCTTCTTGGCCTTTCTTCACATATCCTTAGGGTTGCTCAATGTATACTTCTTCTTCTAAGTATCCATTGAGAAAAGCTGACTTTACATCCATCTGATAGATTCTCCACTTGTTCTGAGCCGTCAAAGCAATTAGAAGTTTGATGGTGTCAATCCTTGCAACTTGTGCAAATACCTCATCATAATCAATAACTTGTTGTTGCTTGTAGCCTTTTGGAACAAGTCTTGCCTTGTATTTCTCAACTTTTCCTTCTTGATTTGTCTTTGTCCTGTACACCCATTTTACTCCAATTGTCTTGTGTCCTTCTGACAAATCAATGAGCTCCCACGAATCATTTTTCTTGATTGCTTCTATTTCTTCATCCATGGCAATTTACCATTTCTTTTCACGAGCAGCTTCTTCATTGTGATTGGATCACATTCTGCTAAAGGGCAAAATAATGTAAAATCATCTGCCATTTGTATTGGTTCAGTAATGTTGTAGATATCACTAAGCCTTCGTGTTCTTGTAGGAGCTTCAGTTGAAGAGCTGTTGCTGCCTGGAGTTATTGGAATTGGACTTAGTGGAGGAGTCTGACCTGGATCTTCATTCTGTGTCGGTGTTTGTTCTTGAAGATCTTATTCGTCTTCCAAATGTTCCTTTGACATTCTTTTCTTCTTCAATCCACTTCCAATGACCTGTTTCATCAAAATCAACATCTCTTGAGATTACAACTTTCTTGCTTATTGTGTTGTAGAGTCTGTAGGCTTTTGTTCTTGCATCATAGCCTATGAAAATATGATTTTCTCCTCCATCATCTAGCTTTCTCCTTTTTTGCTCTGGCACATGTACATATGCAATGCATCCAAATATTTTGAAATTACTAACATTGGGTTTGTACCTAGTTCATACTTCAAAAGGTGTCTTGAACTTAACACTTTTAGTTGGACATCTATTGAGTAGGTAGACAGCACATGCTACAGCTTCAACCCAAAAAACTTTTGGTAGATTCATACCTTAATTTCAGCATGCTTCTCACCATGTTGAAAATTGTGCGATTCTTCCGTTCTGCGATTCCATTTTGTTGTGGAGTATAAGCAGCTGTAAGCTGGTGCAAGATACCATTCTCTTTGCAAAAATTTTCAAATAATCTTGAAGTATACTCGCCTCCTCTATATAATCTGAGAGTCTTGATATGATAGCCATCAATGCTTTAAACTCTTTATATTTGTCTAAAGCATCTGATTTTTCTTTAATAAAATATACCCACATACTGCAGCTAAAATCATCAATAAAATTAATAAAATACCTATGACCTCCAAGTGATGCAACCTCAAGTGGTCCAACTATATCGATGTGAATCAGCTACAATGGCACAGTGGAGTGATAGTATAACACACTTACAATGATATACTCACAAGAAACAAAGCTGGATAAAAACTAGAACTGTACTAAGAACAAAGAAATATTTACTCTCTCCTCAGGTGTTGCAACACCTTTATTTCTTAAAAGCTCTCTCTCTCTCTCTTTGCCTCAAAATTTCATTATTTTTAATAAAATAATAATTTCATGCATTCCGTAATCTTCTACACTCTTCTTCGGTTTTATACATGTTTCTTTGAATTTCTACTCTCTTCCTCAAAATTCTACAATCTTCTTCAAAATTCTTCTCCTTTCTTCAAAATTCTACAACATTCTTCAAACTTCTACAACTTTCTTCAAGATTCTTCATCTTTCTTTAGAGTTCTACAAGCTTCTTCAAGGTTCTTCTACTTTCTTCAAAATTCTACGACTTTCTTCAAGATCTATAGACTTCTTCAATCTTCCTCTTGTTTCTTCAAAGTTCTATGACTTTCTAGGTGTCAGGTTTCTACAATTTTCACAAGTCGGTTTAAACTTTAACAGTTTTCTGGTCACTGATGCAGTCTAGATTGTTCTCACAACTTTTAGGTAGGTCATCATGGACCCCCGGAACTATTCCACCTAAAGGTTAGCAAAGCTTTACGTGTCTTTCTTGCTCTTCATAGGAGTGTGTGTTTTTTATGCCTCCATTTGTCAATCTCATGCACCAGAAAAATCAAATTGAGAAAAAAAAAATGATTAAATGTACTCATTTGAAAAAGTCGGTTACAAAACATGTAGAGATACTGATATACATAACTGTGTTCCTCGAACTCTACTCTTTAGCTATTCAAGCGATGGGATTTAATAGATTTTGATAGTTGTTTTTCTGAATTGAACGAGATCACCCGGTGTCTATTTAGTACTTAAATTGATTGATGTTAGATATATCAGTTTACTCTTTAACTTGATCCGGATGGAGAAAAAAGGATTGATTTATAGATTTTTTTCAAAATTTAAACTAATTTTTCAGTCAACCAAACAGTTTGGTTAAATTAATTTCACATCACTTCACTTATAACCAAACAAGAGAAAGGGGGAAAAGAATTCCTTGCATTTCTCTTCTCTTCTTTCCTTTTCCTTTTTTTCATTTCCATTGTAACCAAACATACTCTAAGCTTTGATTTATATAGAGTTTTTTTTGTTTTTTTTTCACGGCACCCACTAAGTTGGACCTAAATTCTTGACTACCCACTTAAGTGGAAAAATTCCAAATGGTCATAGTTTACTTTTTTCAAAATTTCAAGCTACCCATGGTTAACTTTTTTATTAATTTTTAAAGTGAAATAACCATTTTGTCCAGGGTAAAGGGAAATATAAGTTAGTATTTTACAAAACCTTACTTGAGTTTTTTTCAAATTTACAAAAACAAAACTCCCTGTTTCACTCGGTTCACCATCCCTCCCCTGCCGGCAACCATTGCAAGCAACCACCACCCCCTCTCCTGCCGGAAAAAGAAAGACCTCCCGGATTCCCTTGGTATTACATTTCTTCATCATTTTCCTTTCCCTTAGCTAACAGAATGTCTTGTTGTGGTGGAAAGTCCCGTTGTGGTTCCAACTACAGTTACGGCAGCAACTGCGGGAGGGTATGAAATCCCCTCACACGCACATATGGGAGGGGTTCTGGGTTCACCGTCTTTCTTTTCTTTTCTCCATTGAAATAGGGTTTTATTTTATTTTGTCTAAAAATAGGGTTTTTATCTGAATTAATTAATTTCTCAAGTGTCTTCCGTTTTTGAGTTAAAACGATCTGATCTGTATGCAAATGCAAGATGTACCTAGACCTCTCTTTCTATAGGGAGTAGACAAGCTTAGAGACCATCATCATCGAAGTCACTCCCGAGAAAGCGTATGTATTTGTGTCATCCATCGCTTATGTTATCTATGGTTCACTTTGTCCCTTTTTTCTAGCAAGGGAAGGGGTGGCTTACCGGCAATAGTTGTGGGCAAGGTAGGGGTGGTGAACCGAGTGAACCAAGGAGTCTTTTTTGTAAATTTGAAAAAATTAAGTGAGGTTTTGTAAAATACTAACTTACATTTCCTTCACCCCATGGGCAAAATGGTCATTTCACTTTCATAATTAACCTTGGTCTATGGGTCACAGGTTGAAAATTTTCTCACTTAAGTGGGCAATCAAGAATTTTAGACGACATAAAAAACTCTTTAGAATAATATTTTGTTGACAACTTACTCTGAATTCACTAGATTTCTATTTAAAAGAAAGAATTATTATAATCCATTCAAGGCTTGCCAAAATACCAATGTACAAAATGTCAACGATATATCACCATGTTGGATGGGGGCAACACAACACCCTTGGTTAACACGAGTTCGACCAAATTCAACAATATATTGCTAACCTTCGATATTTCACTCTCTTTTTTTGTGTGTCATTTTCTCTTTCTTTCTTATCCAAAGATCCCAGAGCTTCCCTCTCCACCTATACACATAGGACCTCCATCGGCTCCAGGGCGCTGCCCCCACACCCCTGTGTTCGTCGGCGACAGAATGTGAAACATAAGTCATACTGAACAAGATGACTGTATGTACTTGCCTACATTGATGTACTCTTTTGTAGTAGCATTGTATCTTGTAATTGTATAATATATTGTAGAATTTAGTACTTCTCTTCACTAGTTGCATACTTGTATTCTCTTTGCATGTTTACATTCCTAAGTTTTGCATACTTCCAATTTTACCCACATATAGTCGGGCATGTACCAATCAGGAATATTGGTTCAGGTGATTTTTAGGCCAAAATAACGCTCTCAGTGTGTTTATAGGCCTCAAATTAGGCTATAGACTAAATTTTAGGCCAAAATGACCCTAAATACCTCCCAAAAAAGGAGTCGATTTTTCACCAACGCATTACAAAATGTCGGCGAAATGTCGTTGTCTGTGGTGTCGATAGCCACTGACACCCGACATTTCGAACTTTTCAAAATACATAAAAGAAAATCAAAAGAATTAAATTGTTGCTCTGTGGTAGAGTGATATGTGATTCTTACATGATGTGTAATCCTTCTTTTGTGCCACATTTTTCTATTAAATACTAAATTATTCAATTACTTTGCCCAAAGACGTGGTTTAGTTGGCAGAAACAAACACTTCATAGGTAAGAGATCAAAAATTCACATCTCGTATCTAGAGGCAGACCTATGTTGGGGCCAGAGACCAGAGAGGGCCATCCACCTCCCCCCCCCCCGGCCACTATTTTTCGAAAATGTTGATTAGTTTCTTTAATTTTTCTTGTTTTTTCTCTTCCAACATGTGAAATATCACCTTCCTCCGGCTTATCACCGACAGTCTGTTCAGGGTTCCAAACTCAACGGTGACAACTAAACATGAGGGTTGCGCTCGTTGCGGGACTTAACCCAACACCTTACGGCACGAGCTAACAACAGCCATGCACCACCTGTGTCCGCGTTCCCGAAGGCACCCCTCTCTTTCAAGAGGATTCGCGGCATGTCAAGCCCTGGTAAGGTTCTTCGTTTTGCATCGAATTAAACCACATGCTACACCGCTTGTGCGGGCCCCCGTCAATTCCTTTGACCTTCATTCTTGCGAACTCCCCCCCCCCTCCCAATATTGAAAATAGTTTTTAAAAATAAAATAATGGGTATAAATGTCATTCATAATTAAAAACTAACTTATCAATCCTCATTTATTCTCTCCACTCTCCTCTCTCCTCTTTTCTTCCTATTTATTCTCTTCTCTTTCTACAAACATGCGTTAAGGAAAATTTGAAAAAAAAAATCTTCTCCACGATTAAGCATTCTCTTTCTCAATATATTCTTTTTTCTCTTTTTCTCTTTTTTTTTTTATTTTATTATTATTCTTTCTATATGATTTTATAGTCTCTCTTTCTTGATTTTTTTGGGGAAAATTACATGATTAGCTACTTTTAGGTTCCCTTTTATAAAGTAACCACTCAATGTTTCACTTAACAAAATTAGCTAAAACTGAATTTGCATTTACAAAATTAACAAAAAATAGTGATTTTTCATCTATTTGGACATTTTTAACCCCTAAAACTAACCAAACTAAAGAGGAAAATTATTATTTTGTCGAAAACAAAAAAAGTCATTAATTTTTCATACCTTCCAACATTTTCATCCTCATATTGGTATAATCAATTTTAGGGGTAAAAATGTCCAAAAGAATTAAAAATCACTATTTTTGTTAGTTTTGTAAATGCAACTCAATTTTAGCTAGTTTTGTTAAGTGAAACATTGAGTGGTTACTTTTGTAAAAAGAAAACTAAAAGTAGCTAATCACGTAATTTTCCCAAAATTATTTGAGCCGAACCATTACCATTAAAAATTAATATTCGATAGTTTTCAACATAATCAAAAGACAAGCAAAAAGCCCACATGCAATGTGCATATTTACTAATATATATATATATATATATATATATATATATATATATATATATATATATATATATATATATATATATATATATATATATTATAAAATATATATATATATATATTCCCTTGAATTGGTTCAACCATATGAATTGAACGTACCATCAATGGGTTGGCTCATTTGACAAAGATTAACGCATCTTAGTATGAGGTCGAGAGTACTCTCCCCTAAAGGGGGATAAAAGAAGAAGAAGAAAATTTGAGGTAGGTTTTTTACTTGGTTCTATATGAGAGTCTATATTGCAGCTTGAATTCTCATCCTTTTTCATATCAAAGATTTATATGTTAGATATGGATTCAAATCATCTGCAACCATGGATGTGTTGCCCATTCTTCAGCTGAGCAAAGAAGGCTTGCCGAATGTCAGCCAGGTAATCTCAGAAGGTTAAATGATTAAACTTTCTAATTTGAATTGAAACTTTGGTTTAATTTCACACCCGGCCTTGTGGCTACTAAGAATAACAATGTGAATCAAATAGTGTGATCCAGTAATCATGTTAGCAAGGCTGGTTTCCCTTTGGTTGTGAATGATATAGGATGTATCCGTTAATGAAAATTAGGTAAACAAACATAGTTTGAGACCTTATGGCATGTCAACAAAAAAACCCATTAAGATACTAACTGCATGAGCCAAATCCAAAATTTGGATATTTATTATAGATATCGTTTTATGTCATTTATTCTTCATCACGCAAAGATAGAATACGTCTAGTGCTGTCTTGAGAGCAACTAGTAATAACAATATTAATTAATATTAAACATATCATTCTTTAACCAAGAGATCAATCTATGGTTTCGTACTCTTTGCAGTAAGAGTGCTTCTTATGAGCCCAGGCAGGTGAATGTTCATGATATAATCATCCCAGTCAACACCTCTTGGATCGAAACATAACACATGTTCCCCCTCACCATTCTGCATTGCCCTTCGCAACTTCTCTGAGTTTGAGTCATCAAAGCTGTGTACACGAAGAAAACTAATTACAGAGTGAGAGTAGAATCACAAAACAACACGAAAAATAAAACAAGGGAAGTACAACATGTTAGAGTCGTGTGCCAACATCCTAGGTACACAACCATAACACGTTTTCTCCCATTAAACAAAATCATATCTACTCGTTTTGTCATTAATTTTCTTATCGAAAAGATATAACTATTTTCTTTGCTCCCACTTTATGTCCTATGCAAGATCAAATTGACAACCAGAGAGAGAAAAAACATACATCCCTTTGAAGAACAAGTAAGGCTCATAAAGCTTCACCAACCGCATTGTAGAGCTTAACTTCCTATTGAGATGGCTATATTTGCTTTGGAGAGCCTGACAAGTTGCAATATTCAGAAGCCAGAAAACCTGGAAGATAATTATAGAATTGGAAACATTAAAATTGATGTAAATAAGTCTTAGACTCATTATTATTGAAAAAAAAAAAAAAAAAAAGTAAATGAATAAATCGACCTTCAATGGTAGCCTAAAACGGATAGCTATGTATTTGTGGAAGCTGTCGATGCTCTTCAGTAATAAACATTTGTGAACTTTGATAGGCTTTCCATCATCGTCAGTGCATGGATGCTTAGAGAAGTAGAGATAGGAATACTTGTGAAGCAAGATTAATTTTGCTGGGTTTCTTAGGGATGACCCTACTTGGTAGATGAATTCACCATGCTGATTTGCATGAGCTATCATGGCCACAATCATCGCATTCACAACCATGTCCCCGGGGATCTGCTTCATCATCAACTCAAACTTGATGTAAAAAAAAAACTTAGGAATGTACTAATGGTCAATTGTGAAAAGAGTAGCTTAAGGGAAAAAAGAGCTCACACTACCATATCAATGGCCATCTCTGGATCGCAAGCAAAGAATGTTATTTTCCCCTTACCATAACCAATAATGATGGAATCAATGGTTCTGTCATTAACATTGAATTCAATAATGAGTAATACAAAATTTTCCAAGTGGGATAATAATGACTCTCAATATTAAAAAAATTCTAATGCACCAATCAACATTCAACTTTTTTATTATCAAGAAATTAAAATTGCTCTGAATTTGGTTATATACTTGATTTTACCCACACAAAAATAAATTTGAACATTTGATTATATATTAATGCATCACAATTGGAAAACCAAAAATGTTTTTTGTGTGTGGGGGGCGGGGGGCATGGATGGTTTATGACTTAGTGAAAAAACTTAGTGATTTCGACTTGCAAAATTTGGTCGAACCTACTGATGTTAAATAAGAGGGAAAAAAATTTATAAAAGAATCACATATTTTTTAAGTTTAGCTTATTGACTAGAGAAGGGGAATGAATTTCTTATAGTTTATTAGCATGGAGTTATTATTTTAGAATACAATTTAACTTATCAAGTATCATGCATGATTCAGGTTAAATTACTCACTTAAATAAGACTCAGATGGTTTATGACTAAATCAAGTCTTTTTTCATCTAGACCTAGTTTACAAAACTCTTAATTAGGGTTTTAAAATTTTGACTTGACTTGGACAACTCGGACCGATCAGTTCATGAAAATATATTCGATACATTTATTTCATTGAGAACTTGAGAACAACAAGAGTGATGGAAAGCAAGGCAAAACAAAGCATAATTGGATTAGAAAAGTGGGAAAGGTGGTATGAAATCATAAAAAATAGAAAGGTAATGTTGTACTTTTAAGGTGAAGTATCTATTCTGTTAACATAAAACTTAAAATTCAAAATCAAACAACTTTCATAATAGAAATGATCAATAAATTGAAATAGAAATTATATCAAATAAAACATAAACTGTCATAAAAATTTAAATTACCTCAATCCTTCAATCCAACCGGGAAATGGTTCTTTGTATGTGCTTGTTATGATGGTTGGACGAAAAATAATAAGCGGTAGATTCTTCTCTTTAAATTGTTCTCCAAGAAGCATCTCTCCTAGAGCTTTTGTAAAACCATAAGTATTTGGCCAACCATAATGTCTTGCTCTTTGTCAAAATAAAGTAAAGAAGGATAAAACAGAAAAAATTGTGAGACAAAATCATCTAATTATCATCAAAGAAGATAGCTTCAAAACAGAAACCAAAATAAATTGAAGGGTGAAACGATGTCCTAAGAACAATGATCTGTGGGAAGAAGGAAAAAAAAAAGTCTCACTAATGAGATACGTCGAAAACATGTCCCGAACACTTTTTTTCATCAAACATGTTATTTTTATAAGTGAGGTTGTCATCTTGATCATTTAATGTGATGTGAGCCCTAAGCATATTGATTTGGTTCAAACCTGTTTAGTCCCAATTCTTTCATGGCATTTGTCTCAGTTTTTGGGTAAGCCCCTGAAGCCCGGAGTTGTTTTAATTTCTCCTCCGCTAGTTTGAGCTCTTGTTGGATGTCCAACCCAGGGATCTTGTTCAGTGATTCACCCATCCTGAACGGTTTCTCCAGTATGATTCCTGCTTGTTCTCCTGCCACATAACCTGCAGGCAAGAACCCAAACATCTCCATAAATTAAAGACACTGCTTAAAACTAAAATTTCGTTAAGCTGATTAAACAAACAGATTCATTGCTAGCTATTCTAACCTGTAGATGTATGGAAAAGCATCTGTAGCTTGACACATCTCTTTGCAAAGCTGAGAACATTCTTAGCTCCCATGGAATTCACATTCAAAGCCACGTCGTATCTACACATGCATGCATAGCAGTAGGAACTAATTTACAGGTCGCGAAGAGCTCTTAAGGCTACAATAACTCAATTACTAGATCTCTTAATTAGATGTCAGTTAATAAATCTGAACAGGAAAGTACGTACCTCTCGTCGAATCTGGTTGTCGCAGCCATGTTAACAACGATGTCGATCTCTCTCCACATCTCTTCCCTTAAATCTGAAGCTCCTATACCTAAGTGTTCGAAAGCGACGTCGCCGGCAACCGCAATAACCTTCTTCGAGATGAAGGAATCGAACCCAGAACCATGTTCCTCTCTCAGAACCCTGAAGAGTTCCTTGCTTATGACCTGAAAAGTTAGTATTATTATTCAAACAGTTAAGGAGAGAAGAGTAATAATGGACCTTAATTTGTGGCATGGTAGAACACATTGAACATTATTAATTATGATCGACAAAGTAATACCTCCCCATGCAGTCTCTGTTCAGCCAATTCTGCATCTGCAGCTCTTAATAGAAGATAAAGCCTCTTGACGTTTGGCTGCACCCTCAGCACTTTCTCTATAAAAACTGTAATTCAACACCCATAACTCAATTAGAAACACACACACACACAACGTTTTACTCGAAAGCCAGCAAATTAAACACACACACACACACAAACGCAGAGGGAAATGATCCCCCTAGCTACGTACGTTTCGCTAGAAACCCAGTAGCACCAGTGACCAAGATGGTCTTGCTCTCAAGAGACTGGACAATGCCCACTGGATCCATCTGAGAAAGCAATGAGAGAGAGAGAGAGAGAGAGAGAGAGAGAGAAGCTGCACGTTGGATGGGGGAAGGATATGTGCATTTATTTATATGTAGATGCGGAAGGATACAAGAAAGAAAGGATATTAGGATGGCGTACGGGAAGATATGTGCATTTTTTTGGTACAGATGCAGAAGGATACCAGCATTGGCGGTGTGAAGCATGTGTGCATTTATATGTAGGGTGATCGAGTAGTCAATTTGCTGCCCCCAACAAGCAAAATCGATCCCCTGAACGATATAAGGGTTTTTATCCAAATTTTTCTCTGCGGATATCTTTGCGTGAGGTTATGACTGTGTTGGACGGTTTGAATATTATACAATGGCATATTATATTATTATACATTCTTCATTTTCTAAGTTGAAAAGTTTCCAAAATTACAATTCACATCCCTCGGAAATATTAAACAATGTTAAATTTACAAAATAACGCCAAGACGACACAAATGAAAATTTGAGATCTTGGTTCTAAACCTAGCTCTAGCCGCTGTTCTTTCTGTCCTTGTCCCCGGCTACCCAATCGAGTTGATCTTCTACATGTTTGATCTCTTTGGTGATGGTGTCTTTGTAGAAGTGGTAACAGTGATTCATGACCTATTGTTCTTCAGACAAGCCCCACTTTTTGGTACTTGGGTTGTTTGCCACCTCATTGTCTCTCCCTACAGGGCCCAGCCAAACCCATTCCCTCATTGATTGTCCTTGAATGAGCCGGGTTGGGGGTTGGCCCTGACCCTAACCCTATTCTTGGCTTTCATTAGCCCTATACCGGCTATACTTGGCATTGGCCTTGATTGGCCTTGATTGGCCCTATCCTTGACAAAGTATGTTTTCATTCATAAATGTGTGAGAAATTAATATCCCTATTCCAAAAAAAAAAAAAAAAATCCCTATTCAAAACCTTGTTAACAAGTAAATCAACCGTAATTTAGTCTTATACAAAAAATATGTGTTTTTTTTTTTTTAGTAAATAAAATGGTATTTTCATACAAACATAACTATCTGTGCTTCATAAGTTTTGTCGAGATACCACATTAGTGACAAATGAAAGATGTCAATATTTTTGGGAACTAAAAATGACTGAGATCAAACCTCAATGGGTCCAAATAAAAATTACCCTAAAAAATAATATAAAATGCGAATTCATAGTCTAATATGATCAAAATGACTCATGGTCAAAATCAAAGCTTATATCAAGGTTAATATGAAGATCAGGGTAAAAATCAAGGACATGATCAGAGTCAAGATTAAGGACAAAATTAGCGTCAATATTATAGCCAAAATTAGGGTCAGGATCAATGCCAAAATCAGAGTCAAGATCAGGGCCAAAAATAACCACGATCAGGGCCAAAATCAAGATTAGAACAATACCAGTATTAAGGCCAGGATCGATCAGGGTTAGGGGAAAAAATCAAGGACGGGCCCTATGGGCTAAAAAGTAATCGCAAACCCACCCTTAGCCCTAGTCAGGGCCAGGATATTATCTTGAGCCAAATACCTATTCGGGCTCAGGGCAACTTAGGACCACCAGGGCCAAATTTGCACCACTATAAAAAATGTGGTAGCGAATCCAGGGCAAAGAACCCATGCTCATTCTCCCATTCGTTTGTTGTTCAATAAAATTAAGATTGGGCAAAAAAAAATTAGCATGACGCATTATTGACGCTTACTCAATCCTCATCATTGTGTAGTCACTATTCAGCTCGTCTAATTAATTTGTAAGGCAAGAAGGAATGAGAAAACACAAGGGATGGACCAAAGGACGAGTATGGATATAGTCCAAAAAAGCTTGACTCATGCGCATTAACCAACAAGCCGAAAATTCGACTAAAATCCTAATTCTACTACCGAAATTGTATGGCTTGATGGTCCTAATGCGTAGGAACTAAGCACGACCAGATATAATATCTCTCTATATATATTTTATTTTTATTTTTTCTTTGGGTAACCGCTCTATACAAATATCTTAACACGGTATATGAGAGGGCCTTTTTGTTTGCTTTTGTAGTTCTCATATGTTTTTACATATGGCGTCTTTCAGAACCAATGATTGAGATCTACCCGCCCAACTTTGTGAGAGGGACTTATTGTTTGCTTTTATAGTCGTCATACTTTTAGATGTGACGTTTCAGAGCCAATGATTGTGATCTACCCAACCCTATTCTTAAAAGCATTACATGTCACACTCTTGTGGGCATACATGTCACACTCTTGAGTGCCTAAGATATATATACATGATGCAACATTAAACAAAGATTTTGTGCACACCTCGATTACATCGTCAGGGGGAGCGTCGTATCAAACAAAGATTTTGTGCACACCTCGATTACATCGTCAGGGGGAGCTTTGTCGTCCGTAAGGATCAAATTCATGACCTCTCCACTGAAAAGTATGAATCTTATCACTCTATCAACCCTGCATTAACAAAATAACCTAGAAATAACTCCTAGTAAAAGTTATATATCTCTTTCTTTTATCACCTAGAAATAACTCCTTTGCCATTTATAGGGATGCAGGGACATATGGTTCGGTATGCTTAAAATAGAATCAGGGGTGATGTTTACACTCAAACAAGGCTCACAACAGACTGCTCGATTTTACAAACATGTAGGTCCGGTTCAATTAGGCTCATAGTTGGATACCCATGATATCTATATTGTTATCTTTTAACTATACAACAGCAGAGGCAGAACCAAGATTCAACATGAGCGGGTGCAAAGAATGAGAGTCCACCTCTCCGTTAGGGGAGTACTAATATTTTTTTAAAACACGTATGTGTGGGTCTATATAGGTCTCACTAGGGGTTCTATCTTTAAGTTATTTTATCATATTCAAATATAGGCCCAAATATATTATGTGGGACTTATACACATTAAAAAAATAAGTAAATTATTGATAATGATATTTTCCCCCTAAAAAATATGAGTAAATTAAAGCAACAATGCATTATAAAAAACACATGATTTCAATCGTAAAAAGTTATATGCAAATCAATGGTAATTAGTTTCCTTATTAACTATAGATATTTCATGCACAATACAAAATCAAATAATAAAAATAGAAAGAAAAAAAATGAAAAAATTACGTGATTAGCTACTTTTAGGTTTCTTTTTACAAAAGTAATCACTCAATGTTTCGCTTAACAAAACTAGCTAAAATTGAGTTTGCATTTACAAAACTAAAAAAAAAATTGTGATTTTTAATTCTTTTGGACATTTTTACCCCTAAAATTGATTATACCAATATGTAAGGGTGCCAATCGGTACGGTTTCGGTATAGTACCAACTTTGAATACCAAAAACCAAAACCGTACCGTACCAAATTTAAACGGTACGGTATGGTTTCAGTATTTACAAAAACGGTTCAGTACGATTTCGATATTAAATTGGTACGGGAAAACGGTTTAAACACGGTATCTAGTGCGGTACAATTTTTGTACGAATGAACTTATGTCACTTTTGTTATTAATTCATAAGTTCCTAATGAAATTGTGATCAATCAATCAATAGAATTTGAAATTAACATAGATAAAGCAAGTAAATCTAATTAATAGAGACAAAACGAGTAAATCTAAGAAGAAGAGTGAATGATGAAAAGAAAATTTGAAATAGGGAATTAGGGATAGGTTAAAGGTAAATTGTTTTAATTCTAAAATTACAATTTATATCCCTTAATTTGGTATGGTATCAATTCGGTACGGTTTCAGTACGTACCGACGGTGTGAGTACCTAAAACCGGAACCGTACCGAAGAAATTCAGTTTCAGTACGTATCGTACCAAATTTTGAACGGTGCGGTGCGGTTTTAGACGGCACGGTTAAACGGTTTCGGTACGCAATTGACACCCTTACCAATATGAGGATGAAAATGCTGGAAAGTATGAAAAATTAATGACTTTTTTGTTTTGGACAAAATACTTATTTTTCCTCTTTAGTTTGGTTAGTTTTAACTTTTAAGGGTTAAGAATGTCCAAATAGATGAAAAATCACTATTTTTGTTAATTTTATAAATGCAAATTCAATTTTAGCTAGTTTTGTTAAATGAAACATTGAGTAGTTACTTTTGTAAAAGATAACCTAAAATTAGTTAATCACGTAATTTTCCCAATAATCTTTAATTCTACTCTATTTTCATTTTCTGATAGAAATTCTGGTTTACAGGAGAATATGAGAGAATTCATTTATGTTAGGATAATTTTGACTCAATTAATGAGTTTCTTTATTTGTTCATTTTTTTGGGGTTTTTCATTCGTCAAACGGTTTCAACGAGGGTTGTGATTAGTCTAAAAATGTGAACTTCTTGCCAAAAGATATCATTTTAATTCAACCAAGAAAAATATGTTAATTCAAGGGTAAATATCACTTATCTCCCCTCTTAGCTGGACAAATAGCACTTACACCCCTTTTTACTTGGATAATATCACTTACCTCCCCTCTTTCCTAGCAAATATATCAAACACATCCCCTCTGTTAACTTTCTCGGTTAAATTTAACTTTTACCGTTAAATATTTTTCTAAAGCCCCAAACTACTCTTGGCTAAAAATATTTTTCTAATTTAAACCCTAAATTATTGTAATCACCCTATCAGTTAAAATATTAAATTACCCTCAATTAAAATAATCGTTAAAAACCAAAACACAAAAATTATCTTTAATTATTAAAAGCCCAACATACCCTTTTGATAATTTAGTATTGAAATTGCATTTTGATATCAAGCAATTCGTGTTTTTTTTTGTTTGATAAAAAAAATAAAAAAAATAAAAAAAGGTATGTTGGGGTTTTAATAATTAAAGGTAATTTGAGTTTTAACAACTATTTTACTTGAGGATAGTTTAGTATTTTAGCTGCTAGGGTGATTAAGATAATTTAGGTTTTAAATTAAAAAAATATTTTTAGACAATGGTACTTTGGAGTTTTAGAAAATATTTAATGGTAAAAGTTAAATTTAATCGAGAAAGTTAACAGAGGGGAGGTGTTTGATATATTTGTTAGGTAAGAGGGGAGGTAAGTGATATTATCCAAGTAAGAAGGGGTATAAATGTTATTTGTCCAGCTAAGAGGGGTGGTAAGTGATATTTACTCTTAATTCAATTATCTTGGTTAATAATGCCAAATATCTAACAAAACAGGAAATACTTGGCAATTTTTTTGTATAGAAAGCTAACAATATGATCTTGAAAATGACAAACTTTGAAGATATAGCATATAAGATGAACTCACCAAATTACACATATCGATTATCAACCAATGAAAGCCCTTCAAAAATAATTGAAATACCTCTAATTCTATAATTTGAGATAATGGTTTTCTCCTCACTTGGTTTTCCGCTTTCTCATTTTGGAACTCCCTCTTTAACAATTGATGATGCATTATTTTGTCAACCTTTTTATTTTTCTAAGCAAACAAGTTGATCACATCGACCCCGAAGCTAAACTAAGAACGAGATTTAAAAATATGAATAATGAAAATCCAATAGATGGGACTACCCGCGGTTTAGAGTTGCTATAAATTAGCAACAGATACAAGTTTTACGATAAGTATTCTCACCATTCTGATATTTATGATCTTTTCTTCTTTATATCAAAATTCACAATGGTTTCATAAAAAATAAAATTTGCATGGTTCCACGGCAAGGGGTATGTCGCTTGGGAAAGTGTTTTGTTTTGATCAGGGGAAGGGTATGTTGTTTGCGAACAAGTACATGTCTATTCATGGGGAGTAAGTCACTTGGGGGATGCTTTGTTTAAATTAGGAGAGGTATATGTTATTTGTAAATGGATACATGTCTATTCAATGGTGTATTTTTTTACTAGAGGAGCGGCACGTTGTTTTTGAACGGGTCATGTCTATTCACGAGGGGGGTATGTCACTTCAGGGTGTCCTTTGTTTTGATTAAAGGAAGGGTGTGTTGTCTGTGAACATATACGTCTATTCAAAGGGGTATTTCTGCTCAAGGAGGGGTAAGTTGTTTGTGAACCTATATAAGTCCAAACAAGGGGATATGCCGCTTGGAGGAGTGATTTGTTCTGACTAGGAGAGGCATATGTAGTTTGTGAATAGGTACATGTCTATTCAAAGGGGATATTTTGTTGAACCAAAAAAACATCCCACAATTGTTTATATAAGTTTTTCTTTTATATAGTAGTATGATAGTATGATATACCTTTGCCCTAAAAATGGCGTGAAAAGGGTTGGCCACCTATGTGCAACTATTGTTTGTACACAATCCTTTTCGAAGTGTGAAGCAACTGGATTCAATTCAATTGACTCCGTTGAATTAAACTATAAATGCACATGATTTAGACTTCAATCACGATGTTAAATTAATACTAGAAACCAACTTACAGAAACCAGGTTACCAAAATTTCAACCTAATGCCAAAAAATTCGGCAAATCCTGTGAGAAAAGACAGAACAAGGGCATAGCTGAGCAAGATGATTAATGCTGTGAACCAAGAAGCCGAGATGGTATCCACATACAAGTTTATCAACCCAGTAAGGACATTGGCCTGCAGAAAGAAATTCATTACCAAAATGGTTTTCCTCAAAAATAGTGAAATCAATTTTCTTTAAACAGGCTAAAGAAAAAATGGGACTCTAAAATCACCAGTAGAAATAATGCCAGTAGATTCCGGTTGAATGCTTCTTCAAGCACTGATGTCTTTTGTCCACCGATGAAATCAGAAAGCATCAGAATTCCTAAAACCTGCAAATTTAAGTAATTGCATTAGCAGTACAAATTTAACTTTGTTAGAAAGAACTTTCTTAAAAGATAATGCTTAGGTTACCACATAAATTTAGTCAACTATTTCATAAATTTAGTCAAACTTAAATAATCACAATGTTGAGATTTTTTTCTTTAGATTATCTGAATATTCCTTTAAAAATGTAAACATTGAACAACTCTCATAATAAACAAATGAGTCTTCAACTTATTTATCAATGCACTATTACATTACATACGAGTAGCAACCAAGCCATTAATGTGTTCTTTGGTTCAAACATTCTCTTTTTCAGTATAACCTCACATCATTATACTGCATGCAGTAAGTTCCATGAAATCAGCTTAAACACAATGCATCCATTCAACATTATAATTCCACACTATTTTTCCAGTATGGAGTAAATGATATTGGATTCAAACAGGATTCAATGATAATCTCATTGCTTTCTTTGAATGGGAAGTACAATTCATGTGCAAGTAAATAACTCATCCTTTTCCACACAGATAAGGGAAGACAATCCAATGAATATTAATGTGCAATGGCCATTAAAACTGTAATCAATTACAAACAATCAATTCTAAAATTCCCATTGTAAAAACACATTCTACTTTTGGTTTTATAGACAATTATAATGTGTAATGGACCTCTCTTCTTACCAAAAATAAATCAATGAATTTTTGTTACACTTCACTTCGACACTTAAATTGGGAATTACCTGAAAGTTCACTGCCAATACAAACATAACATATGCCAGGTTACACTGCACCATAAGTTCAATGCCAGGATCAGCCAAAATATCCATAACTAAAAAATTAGCACGTAGTTACTAGAGACAAACAAGGATGACCCATTAAACAAACAGCTCTTCACCATCCTACGAGAAACTTTCTCAACATGCTTGTCCAAAAGTATAGTCAGGAACCTGAACATGCATTGCAAACCAAAGGGTAAGAAATCAACCTCAATAATTTCAGATAATTTTGTGAAGCAGAAAGTTGAAATGAAAAACTATGTTGCAACAGAAGATATACCAAAACAAGAGAGTAAGAATCCAGACTCTATTCCTTGTCCATTGACTTTTCTTCATAGAAGTGGAATTATTTCCGAAGAATAGGTAGTTCCCCAATTGGACACCAATAAGATAAAGACCCCAGTATCCTGTCAATAACAAAGTGGTAGAAGAATTTAAAAGCAAAATCCGTACTCCAAAATGAGATAATACGAAGTAACAACTATGACAAGTTAAATTCATGTTGACCCAATGATTAGAAAGCCAGAGTTACAGGATCAGAATGATTTCATAAGACGCATCATTTCTGCTATCATGCTCTAATTCCAAATGTCCCCAATATCAAACTTTTTCCATCAAAATATACTCACAAGAATTAAAGACTACGTACACATATAAAATAGAAATCCTGGAACACAGCTCTTGAGAACAACCAAAATCTAGTGCTTACAATGCAAAATATTGAAAACATAAAATGTCTGCCCCAGCCTAAGCTATGGCAGCTGCAACTGTCGGGTATCCACTGATCTTGGCTTCCATATAAAGGCAATAATCCTATAATCCTATTCAAGGAAAGGAATATGTTCAAAAAGCTCTCCCCGTAAGGTAAGGTATCAAAACATGACCATATATGTTTGATCTTCTTCCCCTTCCCCCCCCCTCCTTTCTTTTTTTGGGGTGTTTTGGGGAAAAAAAGAGAGGGGCCATAGGAGGGACAAATCTCATAAAAGGAAGAGGGAGCACAAAAATCACAACACCAACCTAGGTGGACAGCTTATAACAGCTACATAGAAGATATCTTGGCACCTAAGCATCATGGGCCATGCAGACTTCCTTTACCCCAAAAATTGTCAAACATACATTATGTGTTTCATGTGTCGGCATTGAAGAAATATATAGCAGATCCCACTATGTTATACAGTATAAAATATGAGCCACTGCAATTAAAGAGGATCTCTCATAAAGAACAGCCACTAAAAATCTTAGACTGGAAGGAACAGAAATTGAGGAATAGGGCTGCACCACTTGTTAAAATACTATGGAACAATCGAATGGGTCAGGAAGTTTTGTGGGAACTCGAGACTAACATGAAAACCCAATATCCTTAACTCATTGACTAAAGGTACACAAATTTCTAGGATGAAATTCATTTTAAGGAGGGTAGGATGTGATGCCCTGCATCTTAGTTCTTAGTTCAATAAAATTTTGATTTGACCCTAGCAAGGCTTTCTGTATGGAGGATGGTTGACAGGATTGAAAAGTCAGAATTAATCAAGATAACTGGCTTAATTTGTTAATATCAAGATAAATGGTAATTAATGAGATCAATTGAACAGCAATAGATTTATTAGATCAAGGGATCAATCATGACACTCACTGGGGGAGGGAATAGAGAAGAAAGAAGGATAAGAAGAAAGGGAGAAGGAGAAATATGAGAAGAATTAGACTTGAAGCTGGGGAAGATGGAGAAGAATACTTAAGAAGAAGAAGAAGAAGAAGAGAGGGAGAGATGTTGGGTAATTGTATTACAAATTCTTACAATTACAAGAAATGATATTGCAATATAACTGGGATTTGAAATCCTTAGCTGATCCGGAGAACTTGATGTAGTAATCGAACAAACCACCAACAGATAATGTTGAGTCACACATTGAGTGTTGCCTTTAAGGTAAGTGATGCACCCTACTGCCAAGGGTTCTTCCGCACCACCACCTCGAAGATAAATCAACCTCCAACTAGAAGATGAAGCAGTTCTTTTATTCCCTCGAAGGAAGTAAGACCAAAAGTTACTACTAACAACAAAACACCAAAATAAACTCAAGAGAGAAAGGACTCTGCAAGAGAATAAGTAAATAAGAATGTAACTATTTGTTGTGTTATATAAATTACTTAGTATGCAAGGATGGGGTTGGGTTTATATAGGCCCAAGACCACACCTTACACTCCTTTAATTCCTCATTGTAATGAATTGGGCTACTAAATTGTATTGACCCATCTCCCTCACAAAGGGGAGAATCAATTCCCTACTAATGGAGAATCAATAACCTTGTCCCTTTTCCACTAATGGAAAATAAATTATCTTCAACCTTCTCCACTAAGTGAAAAATCAATTCTCATATTCTCCTCATGGCTATGAATTGGAGTTAATCCATTCAATTGCCTTGGCCATGAATGATTATAAAGGTAGCAATAGGGATTTAGGGTCAATGGTAACCTATGCTTGAATGTGAGTAAATCCCATCCAATAAACAAACCCACTTCATCACCCATGACCAAGGTCTTTAAGGCTCTCATATTGATTCCAATTGATATTTATAGCCACCTCACCACCATGATCAAGGTCAAGGTTATGAAGGGCCTAATTACCATCCTTAACTTAGGGGTCCCACACGCGAGCAAATCAATTAATATAAAGGAAAATGAAAAAATAATTTTAAACTTAATATAAATAGATTTTATTAAAATTAATTTAACAATCCCCCACAAGTTTCAAAATTACAAAAAATGACACAAGTTGTGACTATATTAAACACTAAAGGACACATTGTTGTAGGTATCTTTCGGACTTGAACCTACCCTAAGTATAATGGATCGCATTACAGAGTATGAATAGAGTCAAACTCCCTAAACCTTTCCTCATTGGTTAAGCTAACCGATCCATCAGCCATGTATTAAAGGTCGACTTTTGGAGCTCCCCATTATATTACACTTTGGACTTTTGAACCGGGCCTGTCCCTCATCTTAGATTCACGAATATTTAGAGAACTCGCCTATGAAATCTTATTGGTGGCGGCCAAACCCCCTATATTTATTTAGTTTAATCTCTGATGTGCATCATAATTAATACACCCCCATATTTCTTAAGATTAGACTAATTAAGAGCTTCACACAACCTTACCGTTACGGTAGTATTACTAACTTCATCTACACCCTAGAAAGGAATAGTTACAAACGATAATACTGAACTAGTCATCCCATGACTACATTTGAACCTCTTGAACCTTATTCAGGTATTTAGCCTCTTCACATAAGTAAGGTATCCATTTGTGACCTGACAATTAGACTTTAACCCCATTCTTATAGACATAATAAACAAGTTCTTGACAAACATAGCCTTTCTGAACATGTGAGCTTGATTCATTTCTGACTTCACATAATCGATAGTTATCATTATTTCATCTATGTATTGTTGCATAGGATTATGCCCAAGGCATATGTGTCTCATTTTTACCATTGTACACCTTGTTCTTGGCTAAACGTACAACCGCTTGATTATCACAATGCAATAATATCAATGGCGTCGGTTTTTCCCACAATGGCATATCCACCATTAAATTTCTAAGCCCTTCGGCTTCTTTTCCTACCTTTTCCAAGTCTATGAACTCAGCTTCCATGGTAAAGCCCATTCCACAAAATTTCTTTGTGGATTTCTATGAGATTACAAAGCCTGCTAGTTTAAATACATATCCACTGGTGGCTAATGATTCGTTTGTATCCGAAATTCAATTAACATCGCAATAGCCTTTTTGGACTATTGGGTTACCACTATAATGTTCCTTTTAGGTACATTTGTAATCTATCAATTGCACATCAATGCTTTTTACTTGGACTCTGAGTATGTTGACATCTTTTCTACTGCAAAGGCAATATCCGGAAGTGTACAATCAATAAAATGTGACCGAACCAATGATTTGTGCATACCTTCTCTGGTTGATTGGTTCACCAATGTTCTTCTTCAAATGGCATCGCATCTCAAAAGGTGTTTTGGTTGCTAAAAGTTCATGGTATCCATAACGGGCTTGGGATAGTGAAATATTATCCCTAACTTCATGATCTTTAATCCCAAGAATCATATAAGCTTCCCCTAAGTCTTTTGTGTTAAAATTAGACATCAAAAGATGTTTGGTCTATTTCACTATTGTCAAACTTGTGCCTATTATCAACATATCGTCTAAATTGAGTAGGATAACTACGCCTTTATTCCCATCAAATCTACTATATAAGCATCTTTCAGCATTATTCACAACAAACCCATTCGAAATTAGAGCCTCGTCTAATTTTTATGCAATTGCTTTGGTGCTTGCTTCAATCCATATTTGGATTTTCATAACTTGCAAACCTTTTACTTTTGTCCTTTTACAATACAACATTCTAGTTGTTTTATGTAAATTTTCTCTTCTAAATCTTCATTTAACAAAGCAGTTTTTACATCCATTTGATGCATGACCAAGTGATACATTGACGCCACTGCCAACATAATCCTTATTAAGGCAATTCTAGACACAGGGGCAAATGTGTCAAGATAATCAATGTTGGGTTTTTGCCTAAACCCCTTGACAACAAGTCTAGCCTTGAAACAATCAAATGACCCATCACTTTTTAATTCCTTTTGAAATATCCACTTAATCTCCAAAGTTTTGGAGTAAATCCACCAGTTCCCAGGTATTGTTTGCCAAAATTGAATCTAATTGACTCTTGATTGCCTCCTTCCAAAAGACGGCATACGGTGATGTAATAGCATCTTTGTAATTAAGAGGATCCTTGTCTACCAAGTATACAAGCCACTCATCATCCGTATATTTAGGTCTTTTGAGTCACTTGCTCATTCTTAGTTGACATGCATTACCATTACTCTATTCTTAATTAATATTCCTTTCAATTGATTCAATCTCCCCATTAGCCAATTAACTTTCCTTACTCATAGGTAAGGCATATTTAAAGGGGAATATATTTTTCAAAGAACTCAACGTCCTTTGATTCCATGATGTTATTGAACCATGGATTTAAAACAATGAATTAGTACGTCGTGTTATTTGTAGCATACCCCTAAAACACACAATCACATGTTTTTTACCCAATTTTTTTCTTCTTAAATCCAGTAATAATACCTTAGCCAAATAGCCCAAAATTCGTTAATATTTTACATTTGATTTTCTTCCAAACCATTTCTCAAATAGAATCACGCCGGTAATGTTACGTGGAATCCGTATTGATAGATAACATACCATCAACATAGCTTCCCCCCACATATCAAGTGGTACACTAGAACTCAATAACATAAAGGTTGTCATCTCTTTAAGAGACCTACTTTTCTTTTTCGCTACACCATTTGATTTCGGTTGGTATGGAACAGTTGTTCTATGGATAATTCCATTTTCCTCACAAAAATTATCAAGATTAAAATACTCAATCCTTCTATCGGTTATAAGTCTCTTAATCTTCTTGCCAAATTGATTTTTTAACTCCTATTTTGTAAGATGTAAACACATTTCCAGCCTCATCCTTTGACTTGAGTAAATACACTGTAATATAATTAGATTGGTCATCCATAAAATTTATAAAATAATTGTTTCCTCCCATAGACTAATATGATTTATAGTCATTTAAGTCACTATGGGTCAATTCCAAGAGATCACTCTTTCTATCCATAGTTTTGTGAGGCTTTTTGATCAACTTAGCCTCTGCAAAAGTTTCACACTTGTCTTTGGGAAATTCCACCTTATTGGTGATCATGCCTAACTTACATAATTTAGTGATATACCTCACACTACTATACCCAACCTACCATACCACAAATCATAAAAACAGTTAGAAAAGACAACAAAGTAAGCGAAAGAAGTACTAGCTTTCTCAATTACAACATTAGTAACACTAAGTACAAATCACCCCTCACTAAGGTGTCCCTTTCCCACAAATAGATTATCTTTTGTGATAATCGCCTTATCCCTTTCACAAGCCAATTGCATTCATATTTTATTAAGCAAAGGAACTGAAATTAAATTGCACCTAATATCTAGTGCATGGAGGACATTGGTGAGGACAATAGTATTCCTCGAAGTGAGTTTCAAAGTCACTTTACCTTTTCCCATAATAGGATTATAGAAGCATTTTGAGAATTTCCCATAGATACCTTTCATTATTCGTACCCTTAGAATAAGAGGAAAACAATTTGAGATCACCACAAATATGATTTGTAGCTATAAATACATCATCTACAACTAGGTCAATCTTTTTAGATTTTTCTTTTTTTCTTCTTGAACCTACAATCTTTCTTAAAATGTCCAACTTTACCACAAACAAAACAAGCCAAGTTCTTCTCAACTGGAGACTCATCATTATCTTAACTATTTTTCCTTTTCTCATTTTGCTTGTTGGTTACCATCAAGTTCGCTTTTAAGCATCCCCAAGGTCTTTTTTGCCCTTGTTTTTAAGCTAGTTCCTTTTCTCAATTTCGACCCTAACAACCAATTGGTATAAGGTCAATCCTGTCTTTTTATACTTTTATCGACAGCTTGAAAACATTCCATGAAGATGGAAGTTTCTCACAAGGCACTAGTCACAAACTCTTCTAGTAAGACCATCACTTACTTTGCTAATTTCCCAACCAAAGTTCGAAATAAATCAATTTGAGTTGAAATAGTGTCACCATCTTTCATAGCAAAGTTTAGAAAGCTAGCCACCAAGTATTTCTTTGAACCAGCATCTTTAAAAAGTACTTCTTAACCAAAGCATCTCAATGCGAACAAGCATATTCTAATGAACTATACACATGGTATAAATCATTAGACAATGCATTTAAGATTCGATTCTTGCATTGGTAATCTGCTTGAATCCAATTCACCATTTTGCCTTCCTTTACAAGGTCATTACTTCTTTCTAACATGGGTTCAATCAAAGCAAATGCCACCCCAATTTGGGATAAAGCAAACAATATCATTTGCCTCCACCATTTGAAGTTTTGACTGTCAAACTCCTCAATCTTGTCAAACTCGATAACAAAACCTCATCTTACCCAAATCCGGGATAAGATCTATCACTGTTGGGACAATATTAGTCGGGATTTGGGATTGAATCATAGGTAAGGAAGTGAATTTTCATACCATCATAGCCAATGAAGGTGTATCTCCTTAATTGTTGACATTTCTTTCAACGGTGTTATTTGAAGGATCTCCCCTATTGGTAACTTGATCATCAACATTGATGTTAATGTTCTCATCTTTGTTGAAGCTTTCACACAAAGTTTAAGGTGATTGATCTCTAAAAGATCCAATATCGAATCTTGGAGATGAAAGCTTCAACAAAGACGAGAACATTAACAACGATGTTGATGATGGAGTTACCAACAAAGGAGATTGTTCAAATAACACTGTTGAAGGAAATGTCAACAATCAAGGAGATGGCACCTTCATTGGCCGCAATGGTATGAAAATTCCCTTCTTCCCTACCTATGATTCAATCCCCACGAATATTGTCCCGATAGTGACAGATCTTATCTCAGATTTGGGTAACATGAGAATTGTTACAAAGTTTGACAAGATTGAGCAGTTTGGAGGTCAAAACTTCAAGCGGTGTAGGCAAATGACGTTGTTTGCTTTTGACCAAATTGGGGTGGCATTTGCTTTTATTGAACCCATATCAAAAATAAGTAATGATTCTGTAAGGAAGGCAAAAGGGTGAATGGGATTCAAACAAATTACCAATGCAAGAATCGAATCTTAAGTGCATTGCTTGATGATTTATACCATGTATATAATTCATTAAAATATGCTTATTCGATTTGGGATGCTTTGTTAAGAAGTATTTTCTTAAAGATGTTGTTCAAAGAAGTCTTGGCGGCTAATTGTCTAAACATTGCTATGAAAGATAGTGACACCATTTCAACCTAAATTGATTTATTTCAAATCTTGATTGGGATATTAGTAAAGGAAATGATGGTTCTATCAGAAGAGTTTGTGACCGCTGGCTTGATTAACAAACTTCTATCTTTATGGAATGCTTTTAAGCTGTCTATGATGCATAAAAAGACAAGATTAACCATAGACCAATTGGTTGCAATGATCAAAATTGAGAAAAGGAACCGGCTCGAAGATAAAGGTGAAAAGAACCTTGGGGAAACTGGAAAGACACTTAAAAGCAAACTTGGCGGAAACCAACAAGCAAAACAAGAAGGAAAAAGTCATCAAGACAATAATGAGTCTTTTGTTCAAAAGAAGAAATTGGTTTGTTTTGTTTCTGGTGAGGTTGGCCACTTCAAGCAAGATTGTAGTTTTAAGAAGAAAAAAAAAATCTGAAAATGTGAACTTAGTTGAAGATGATATCTTTATAGCTATGATCACAGAAGGAAATTTGGTTGAAAAACCAAAGAATTGGGTGTTGGATAACGGTGCTACAAAACACATTTGGGGTGAACTTCAAAAACTTTCCTCTTACTCGATAGGTACGGATGATGAAAAGGTATTTATGAGAAATTCCCAAAGTGCCCCTATTATAGAAAAATGTAAGGTGACTTTGAACTCACTTCAGGGAAAACTATTGTCATCGCCAATATCCTGCATGTTTTGGATATTAGGCGAAATTTAATTTCAAATCTTTTGCTTAATAAAAAAAAGAATGAAATTGACTTGTGAAAGTGACAAGGCGGTTATCACTAAAAATAATGTTTTTGTGGGAAAGGGTTATCTTAATGAGGGATTATTTGTATTTAATGTTGCTAACGTTGTAATTGAAAAAGCTAGTACTTCTGTCTACTTTATTGTCTCTTTTAACTCTTTTGATTTGTGGCAAGGTAGGTTGGGGTCATAGCAGTTTGAAGTATATCACCAAATTATGCAAATTAGGCATGATCATCGATAAAGCAAAATCTCCCAAGGACAAGTGTAAAACTTATGTAGATGTTAAGTTAACCAAAAATCCTCACAAAAATATATATAGAAAGAGTGATCTCTTGAAATTGATCCATAATGACTTATTGATTATAAGTCATATGAATCTAAGGGAGGAAACAATTATGTCATAACTTTCATAGATGACCATTCAAGATATATCATGGTATATCTACTTAAATCAAAGGAAGAGGAAGAAAAGGCATTTATATATTACAAAATAGAAGTTGAGAATCAACTTGGCAAGAAGACTAAAAGACTTACAACCGAGAGGAACGGAGTACTTTAATCTTAATAAGTTTTGTGAGAAAAATGGAATTATCCATAACACAACCACTCCATACCAACTAGAATCAAATGGAGTAGCGAAAAGGGAAAATAGGTCTCTTAAAGAGATGACGAACTCTATGTTATTGAGTTTTAGTGTACCACTTCATATGTGGGGGGAAGCCATGCTAACGGGATGTTATCTATCTAATAGAATTCCACATAACAAGACTGGTATGATTCCATTTAAGAAATGGTTTTGTAAAAAACCAAGCTGAAAACATTTACGAGTTTGGGGCTGTTTGGCTAAGGTATGATTAAAAAGAAAAGGAAATTGGGTCCAGAAATATATAATTGTGTGTTTTTTAGGTATGCTACAAATAACACAATGTACTCATTCATTATAATTAAATCCATATGATGATATTGAACCAAATGGCATCATGGAATCAAGGGACGTTGAGTTCTTCAAAAATATATTCCCCTTTAAATCCACCTTATCTATAAGTAAGGAGAGTCAATTGACAAATGGGGAAATGGAGTCAATTGAAAGTAATACCAATCAAAAATTGGGTATGGTGATGCAAATCAACAAAAAATGAGCAAGCAACTCAAAAGACTCAAATATACGGATGATGAGTGGCTCTCATCTACTTGGTAGATAAGGATCTCCTTAATTACAAACAGGCTATTACATCACTTGAATGCCGTCTTTTGAAGGAGGCAATCAAGAATGAATATATTCAATCTTGGCAAACAATACATGGGAAACGGTGGATTTACCATTGGTTCTAAAACTTTGGAGACAAAGTGGATATTTTGAAAAAAATTAAAAAGTGATGGATCACTTGATCATTTCAAGGCTAGACTTGATGTCAAAGGAGTTTGGCAAAAATCGAACATTAATTATTTTGACACATCTAGCTCTATGTCAAAATGTAACTCTAATAAGGGTTATGTCAGAAATAGTGTCAATATATAACCGAGTTACCTATCAAATAAATGTAAAAGCTATTTTTTTTAAAATGGTGATTTAGAAGAGGAAATAAGAGAAAATTTACATAAAACAACCGGAAGTTTGTATGTAAATGGAAAAAAGGAAAAGGTCTGAAAGCTTCGAAAATCCTTATATGGATTGAAGCGAGTGTCAAAACAATGGCACGAAAAATTGGACAAGGCTCTAATTTCAAACAAGTTTATTATGCATAACACCGAAAGATGTTTGTAGATTTCATGGGAACAAAGGCATATTTATTATACTCTATGTAGATGATATGCTCATAATGGGGACAAGTTTGGCAATAATGAATCAAACTAAATATCTTTTGATGAATAATTTTGACATAAAAAACTTAAGGGAAGCTAATATGATTCTTGGGATCAAGATTATAAAACAAGGGAATAAGATTTCACTATCCCAGGCCCGTTATGTGAAAAACATTATTAAAAAGTATAGGTACCATAAACTTTCAGCGGTCAAAACACTTTTTGAGGTAAGATATAATTTGAAAAGGAACTTGGGTGAACCAATGAACCAAAAAAGATATGCACAAATCATTGGTTCAATCACATATCTTATGAATTTTACACATCTGGATATTGCTGCATTAAGAAAGTTGAGTCAACATACTCACAATCCAAGTAAGGAGCATTGGAGTGCAATTGATAGATTATTAAGGAACCTAAAAAGTACTGTAAATGTTGGAAGAGTTAGAGGAATCTTAACTTGTGTCTAAAGGACACAGCAAGAGCTTTATTTATACTTGAAACTAACCATGTACAAAACAAATAAAATTCTTCTGGTGTGGGAATCTTATAAGATCCAAAAATATCCTAGCAAATCTACCGTCAAAATGAACAAAAACGGAAAGTATATCACCTAAATCTACCCAAATCAATTAATCAACCCAGATCTCCTCCAATCAACATTTCTTTACAACACTCTCCCTCAAGTTGGAGTATAGATATTTATTATGCACAACTTGCCAATGATACCACTGAACATTTTGGTGCTTAAGCTCTTTATAAGCACATCAGCCTGCTGCTAATCTGAAGTAACAAAAGTGATACAGATCAACCCAACATCAATCTTCTCTTTGATAAAATGTTTGTTAATCTCCACATGCTTGGTCCTGTCATGTTATACTGAATTTTGATCTATGCTAATTGATGACTTACTAACTGAGTATAATTGTATGGGGATCTCCGAATCTGACCCAATCTCCTGAAGAAGCCTTTTCACCCATAGTACCTCACAAATAACCTGCGCAATCACAATAAACTCGACCTCGGCACTAGACCTCGCAACCATAGCCTATTTCTTGATTCTCGAAGTCACCAAGTTACCTCCCACATACAAACAATATCTAGAGGTAAACCTCCTATCATCTGGAAATCTTGCCCAATTTGCATTTGTATATGCCTTAATCTTCAAGTGTCCATGAGCTAAAATCAGCATCCCTTTTCTTGGAGTGGCCTTCAAGTACCTCAAGATACGATACACCACGTCCAAGTGTGAAGAGTAGGGATCATGCATATACTGACTAACAAGACTGACTGCAAAAGTGATGTCTGGCCTGGTATGAGATAGATAGATCAACTTTCCCACCAACTTTTGATACCTCATCTTGTCAACCGGTTGTCCTTTTGCCTTTAAGTACGTTAGACTCAATAAGAGTCTCAGTAGGTTTGCATCCTAGCATCCCAATCTCCTCGAGAAGATCTAGTGTATACTTCATTTAAGAGAGAGAGACACCACTGGCAGAATATGCCAACTCCAACCTTAGAAAATATCTAAGCTTCTCATATCTTTGATCTCAAACTCAATCCCCAAATAGGTCTTCAATGCTGAAATCTCATCCTCGTTGATGTTTGTGATCACAATATCATCTACATATATGCAGACTATAGTTGTGGGGGAATCATCTCTTTTGATGGACAAAGTGTGGTATGCATTGCTTTGGTTATAGCCAATAGAGATCATTGCTTTCTAGAACCTTCCAAACCACACTCTCGGAGATTGCTCAACCCATATAGTGCCCTCTTCAACTTGCATACTTTCCCATGAGTCTCAACAGTGGAATACCCAGGTGGAACATGCATATACACCTCCTCTGGGAGTTTTCTATGCAGAAAAGCATTCTTGACATCTAACTGTTGTAGACTCTACCCCTCTATTCACTACACAAGAAAGAACAGTCCGAACTGTGTTCATCTTAGCAACAGGATAAATGTCTCCTGGTAGTTAATCCCATAAGTCTTAGTGAAGCCTTTGGCCACCAATCTTGCCTTGTACCTCTCAATAGTCCCATCTACAAAGAGACCTCTCAAACAATATGCTAGTGTAACCACAATTTTAGGGTTAGGGGATGTGTAATAATTTCCCTAAAATTAGGGTTACTCTAGCATCCTCTCCATGTGAAACAGCAAACAAAGAACTAATATGAGAAGGGTTAGGGGAAATTATGTATCCAGCCTTCCTTGATGGGATAGTGATGGGAGGAAGCAACAACACTAATATGGGGAGGGTTTGGGATAAGTTAAGGTCATAACAATCACTAAGATGGGATGGATTTTGGGTTGGTTAAGGTATAGGGAAAGCTCAGTTAACAAAACCTAAATGGGTTGGGATGAATTGGGAAAAGATAACAATTAGGGTTTTAACCAAATCCAATAAGGGATGGGTGGATTTGAGAAACTTAGCATATGGGATGATCCTTCAAAGGAAGGGAGATGAGAAAGTTGGTTGTGAAGAAAATATTTCCTAAAGGAAAGGAGAGGTTAATGTTTTAAGGTCAAGCTATATGAAACCTTAACCCACGGGAGATATGGAATAATTTCTTGAGATTGCAGCTTTGATTTATAGGTGTCAGAATGGGCTGAAACTAGGATGGAACGTAGATATCAATAAAGGAAGATGATTCCCCAAGTTTGGTGGGAATTGGATGGCTAAATCGAAATATATTAAGGTTCTTGTTTTTAGGGTCTTGGTAAGTACGAAAAATCCAAGAAATTAATTATCTCTTGAAATCAGAAGGTCAGAATGGGGTCAAATTGGGATCTAGGGTCACTAGGTTATGGGGGATGAGGCTCCTAAAATTTGGGACAGATCTAACAGTTAGCTTGGTGTAGATCTAACCTTGAAATTTGGGTCTCAAGAAAAGTCTGAAAATTCAGGAACAATGGATTGGGGAAGAAGAGGGAAGGCTAGGATGGGGTTGGGGAGGGGCTGTACTTACTTGGAGAAGGGAATGCAGCAATGTTGAATTGTTGCTGGAATTCAAGGACACTTACTAAAATTGAAGAAGAAAGCTTTCTAAATCTACCGTGGCCCTCCCAAGAAGACCATCACCTTATTTGCCTCAAAACCAGAATTTTATTAATCAATTTCAACTTGTTAAACTACATGGTAAGAGGGCTTTATTTATAGCCTCAAAATAAGAAAACATAAAAGTGATAGGGCTAAACAATATGCTAGTGTAAATTAAAGAAACAAACACAGCTGTAATGGATCAAACATTCAACACACAAACCACAACAGACACACAAAAATTTTTAACGTGGAAAAACCCGCAAGGGAAAAAACCACGGGACCGTTACCGGAGTCCACCCAAACTTCCACTATCACCAAATGATAATAACAATGGGTATACAATCAACATCCCATCTCTAGATAACACTAGAGGAACACAAAGTCACAACCACATCATCAAAGAAATGGAAATCAGAGAGAATGGAGAAAAGTCACCAGAGAGGCTTCCCGAGAACTGTGGTAGAATGATGTTCTGACCGTTGGATATGAGGAGCTAGGTGCCACGACCATTCCCTTCAAATCTCATCTCATTCCGGCAACAATTTACCGCCGGATTCACCGGAGAAACCAGAAAAAACCCACTTCTTCCTCACGGTTCTTGTTGAGAAACACAAAATTGGTGGCTTATTGATCAATGATCTCAAGCCCTCTATTTATAATTAAGTGGAAAGTATATTATTACAAGGAATAAAATTTTACATGAATATAAACTCTTTAACTCCTATACAAACTCTTATTGGACTCCTAATAGAATCCAACACTCCCCCTCAAGTTGAGGCATAGATATTAGTCATGCCCAACTTGCCTACAATAGGAAGGAAATCTCTTTCTTTCAAACCCTTAGTGAAAACATCTGCTACTTGGTCTCTAGATCTTACAAAAGGCATGCAGATAAGCCCTTGTTCCAACTATCCTTTGACAAAAAACCTGTCAATTTCAATGTGCTTAGTTCGATCATATTGCACCAGATTATTAGCAATATTAATAGCAGCCTTGCTGTCACAATATAACATCATAGGGTTTGGAACTTGGACTCCAATATCTTGCAACAAGCCTTTCAACCATAGTAGCTCACAAACTCCACGAACCATAGCTCTATATTCAGCTTCAGTACTAGATAAAGCTACCACATTCTGTTTTTTACTTCTCCAAGTAACTAGATTACCTCCAATAAAGGTCGAGAACCTGAAATTGACTTCTGTCTGGAGATCCAGCCCCGCATCGGTGTATGCTTCTACTTTTAGATTATCAGTGGGTGACAAAAGTATTCCTTTTCCAGGAGTTCCCTTCAAATACTATAGTATTCTGATAAGAGACTTCATATGAGCTAAATATGGATCATGCATGAATTGACTCACTATACCTACAGCATAAGCGATGTCTAGCTTGGTGTGGGACAAGTAAATAAGCTTCCCTACTAACCTTTGGTATCTTCCTTTCTCCACTGGTTCTCCCTCTTTTTCTTTAAGTTTAGCTCTAGCTTCAATAGAGGTATCAACTGCTTTACACCCCAACATTCCCACTTCTGATAATAGATCTAGGACATACTTTCTTTGGGATAGGAATATATATACCTTTATTTGATCGAGCCACCTCAATCCCTAAGAAATACTGTAACTTCCCTAGATCTTTAATTTCAAATTCTCTGCCAAGAAAGTCCTTCAACTTTTGAATTTCTTCACCATAATTCCCTGTGATGACAATATCGTCTACATAGACAATGAGAAGTGTGATGTTAGTACTTGACTTATTGACAAATAGTGTATGATCAGCATTGCTTTGCTTGTACCCAATAGAAGTCATTGCCTTCAGGAGGCGTCCAAACCAACATCTAGGAGACTGTTTTAACCCATAAAGTACCTCTTTAATCGACAAACTTTCCCTACAGTATTGTCATCGGAGAAACCATGTGGGATTTCCATATAGACCTCTTCTGCTAACTCCCCATGTAAGAAGGCATTCTTTACGTCTAGTTGGTGCAAGTTCCAGTCTTTGTTCACATCTACAGACAACAGAACTTTGACAGTGTTTAGTTTCGTAACAGGGGCAAAGATCTCCTGATAATCAATCCCATAGGTCTGGGTAAACCCCTTTGCAACTAGTCTAGCTTTCAACTTGTTGACTGATCCATCCATATTCTGTTTAACCACAAATACCCATTTGCAGCCCACTGGTTTTTTTTTTGGAGGAAGTGTAACCAGCTCCCAAGTGTCATTTTTCTTCATTGCCTGCATTTCCTCTACTATAGCTACCTTTCATCTCTTATTAGCATAGGCTTCCTGCCAACTTCTAGGAACAAATACAGATGACAGAGAGGATATAAAAGCTTGGTAGCAGTCAGACAAAGAGTTATAAGAAACATATTTAGCTATCGGATGTTGAGTACAAGATCTGACCCCTTTTCTAATAGCAATAGGAAGATCAGAAGAAGATACCTCGGAGAATCGATTCGGAGCAAGAGATTGAGTGGTAACGTATCACCTTTCTCCACCTGCTTTAGCCGGTTGTATTTCTTCCTCTGATAAGTTTGTACCTCCTTATTCTGGTCAATTTGGTTTTGAAAGACCCCATCAGTGTGTCTCACAGGAGTGGTCTCCCCCTGACTAGGTTCTTCACATGGTTCGAAATCGAAGGGGAGGATTAAGTCCTCGTATATCTGCTGAAGTCTCCACCGTCGGGACTCTTCCGGGACTCTTAGTTGTGTTGGTGTGTGATAAGAAGATCTAAAGTCGGAAAGAACACCTCTCCTCTAGGACTCTCCCCCGAGAGGTGTATATAGGGCAAACTCTGAAAATTACATCCATGGATACAATGGTTTTATTGGAAGGAGGATGATAACATTTGTACCTTTTTGAGTAGCTACCCCAAAATATGCAGCTAGGCCCGGGAGCCCTTACTCTGGGCTGTGATTCGCTAACACACACTCCAAAACCTTTGGGGGAATAACAAAAGAAGAGGCTCCCCCGAAGAATCTCATTAGGACATTTAAAACCAAGTATCCTACGGGCATCCTATTCATAAGGTAAGGCAGTGAGTATGCATCACTCCGGATTGGTCGTACATTCTGCAATCATAATGGAACGGGCTACCTCTAGAGATGTTGATTCTTCCTTTCGACCCCATTTTGGGCAGCCGTATCAACGCAACTGGTCTTATGTAATATGCCGAGTCGAGAGATATCTTTGAAATTCACCATTAATATACTTTGTACCATTGTCACTCAGGATTTTCACAGGGCATTGAGCCGAGTTTTATCATATTATAAATCAATAAACATCGAAAAACCTCATTTTTTTGTTTTAAAGATAAATCCATGTAGAACAGAGTAACAATCAATAAAAGTAACAAAATACCTATGGCCGTATAACACACGTCGATAGGGACCCCACACATCGGTATGAATTAGCATAAAAGGAACGTTTTCTATTATGAAGAGAGGTAAATAAGTAAACAGTTCGCTTCGCAATTGCGGCTTCACAAAAATTATCCTTATTACGAAGAAACCAAATCGAAATATTTTCTTAGAGTTCCTGGGGGATGACCTAGCCTACTGCCACCGTGAAGGTCCGATATTACCGAATGGACCGGATTAGAGATGTGTCGCTATATCCTCCAATCCTCGCATAAGTCCATTGTCTAGTTTACCACGTCCAATCTCCTTCCCGTGACCGGATCCTGGAAGACACGGTAGATGGGAAAAATATCACTTTACAATTCAAGTCTGTGTAAGACTACTGAGAAGCGTTAGTAGAAAGAGGGAACATTAAACTTTAGACAAAGAGTAATGGAGAATGCTGAATGGTCCATTTTCTAGCAATGGAAGAATAGGAGCCATCAACATTCAACTTTATCCTTTCCGTTGGAGAATATTGTAAAAGATGTGGATAAACCTTCATATGATCTGTGGCTCTGTATCATGATCCAAGGAGTAGCAGAAGCTTGAAAGGTTGTAGTTTTACCCGTAGCAGGTAGGAGTTGGTATGGGTAGTGGCTTTCAGATGTACCGGAAGTAAAGCTTCTCCTGCAACTCCTCTTGTGAAAAACCAACGTCTCGAGGGTGTTGGGCTTCTCGATTGCCTTTGATTTTCCTTTCTTTGTGCTCGTTTTTGCTCAAATTGCGCTTCCTGCTTTCCACATTTTCCTTGGTATGATTGGTTTTCATGCTCACACTTGACAATCTCCTTAGTCGGATCTTTTTGCCTCTGCTTTTCTCCTTGGAGTATGGCTCTATCCACTTTCCTCACATTGCAAGAGCATGCTTTCTGTGTAGGAAAGGAGAACGACTTAAGACTTCACTCGATCCACGTACTCCCGTTCAAACCTCCAGAGTCATTCTCGAACCTTATCATGTGCTTCTTATAAGTCCCCTCATCTGGATTAGTGGGGTGATAATCCCCATATGTGGATATCTAACTCTTGCCAAGAGATCGCAACTCAGTAATAGTGGGCCCAATCGTTCCTTTTGGGTAGTCTCATGCTTCTTTCGTAGCTCATTCTTGCATCATTCCCTAACTGTCCATATGTTTTAGTAGTAGCCTTCTAATTTGGGCGCTTCATATAGATATCCACGGGCAATATTTGGAATCATGATTCAGAGAATGACATAATAGAGAGTCATTCAGATCCATTTATCCTTGACGCCCGTGGTATTAGGTTTGATAGTGGTGCTCTATGTATCCAACAAGTCCTCTTCCGATAGTTATGCGATCGAGACCAAATCAAATAATTTGTCCCATCAAATCTTACAAAAAGAGGATGAGAGTGGGTAGTGTTTAGGCCGTGGCAATAGTACCCTCGATAGTTGCCATGTTGAAATTTCTCATTCTTGTCTTCCCTTTTGAAAACTAACGTCCTCATAGCCAAATCACCTAAAAAAGGTTATAAATACCTCTTCTTCTTTTTTTGGCTTAATGAACCAGAGAAATCTTCTCTCTTTTTTTGGCTAATAAACCGCAGAATATGTTCTCTTCTTTTTGGACAATGACCAGAACTTAACCAAACTAAAACCAACCAAAATTGACCCAAACCACCAAATAAAATCCATCGTATCTTCTTCCTCCCCTAAATCAGCGTGGTTCCTGTTCTCCTGCTTTCCTCTCTTCTTCTCCTCTCCTCGGGTAGAGTGGGTTTCGTTCTTCTCCTCTTCTTCTTTCCTTTTTGTTCTTCTTGTCTTTTCTATCCTCTCACTTGCCTGTGTGGGCTCCGCGTTTTAATTGGGAGCTTCCTCGTGGTTTGAGACTCTGGTTTGTTTGGAGGTAGTCTTCACCAATTTTTGCTTTTCTTTCTCTTTTTTTTTTTTTTCTCTCTTCCCTATCACTTAGCTCTGCCTGTTGGAACACTTGGTGATGCTTTTGTCATGATCTCAGCCCTTTATTTATAATTAAGTGGAAGTATACTATTACAGGATAATTTTACATTAATATAAACTCTATTTAACTCCTATACAAACTTTTATTGGACTCCTAATAGAATCCCGTTCTCTCTCTCCCTCTCGTGCTTTCTTTTTCTCTCTCCTATTCTCTTTTCTTCACTTTTCGTCTTTTTTCACTTTCTAAACCCTATTTTGCTTTTGGTTCACTTAAGAGCTGCCCCACTTATTTCAATGGGCCTGCCACTCAAATCTCCCCTCCGTGCCCTGGGCCCACTTGACTCCTTACTTGGATCCTGTGTCGCTCCTTGTACACCTCAACTTCTCTCGTAACAATCTTTGTTCTTCGCTTCTTTCTTGTTTTTCCTCTTCCACTCATCTTCCCCACATCCGCCCATGTATCTTATATCATGTGCTTTGTCGTGTTGTGTTCTTCTCGTCTGCCTCCTATCCGTCCACATCTCTCTTGCTTCACCCAATTCTTGAATCTTTTCACCCAACATTTCTTTCCTTGCTTCTCCAGTGCTGTATTCAGCCTCTTTGCGCCACACATTTTGTAGTCTGCCCGCCTCCCCCAGTACATCCCGTTACTTTCTACATCTCCCCCCATTCTCTTCCCTTCGCTTCTCCTCCCTACACATTTGGACTTTCTCTCATTCTCCATTTCCTTTCCCAATATCTCTCCCTGGATTATCGCCTCTCCCCCTCTCTCCTCTTCCCTCTCTAGCTCCCGTTCCTCTTCTCTCTCTCTTGTGTCTCCTTCTCTTTTGGTCGGTGCTTCCTTCCCTTCATTTCCTTTTGCCCCATTCAACATATTTTTCTTGTGACACCATAGCTTCCTAGCCTTTTTGTCCACATCCTCCCTTTTGTCTCGCCCTAAGTCATTCATGTCGGACTTGCCTTTCTTTCACTTCTTAATCATATCCATCTTGCCCATGATCACATATCATCACATGGAGACATGACTTCATCTTTTCTGTATACCTGTCCGTCCTCTTTCCCAATAGCCACCTGTGGTCACTTCTTGTACCACTGTCTTGGTACCTGCTTTAGTCCATAAAGACTCTTCTTTAACTTGCATACCAAGTGCTCATTCCCTTTGACTTCAAACCCTTCTGGTTGCATCATATAAATTTCTTCATTTAAGTCACCATGAAGAAATGCAGTTTTCACATCTAACTGCTCAAGCTCAAGATCCATGCTAGCTACTAAACCCAAAATGACTCGAATGGATGTCAATTTTACAACTTGAGAGAAGATCTCATCAAAGTCAATGCCCTTCTTCTATCCGAACCCTTTCACCACCAAACGAGCCTTGTGCTTCACTAGCTTCTCAAATGCATCTCTCTTTCTCTTGTACACCCATTTGTTCCTCAATGCTTTTCTGCCTTTAGGAAGTGTTACCAACTCATAAGTATGGTTCTTATGCAAGGAACTCATCTCTTCTTGCATAGCTTTCATCCAACTAATTTTATCACAGTGGATCACTGCTTCTTAAAAGTTTTCGGGCTCCCCCTCATCAGTAAAAAGAATATACTTAGAACTGGGATACTTTTGTGTTGGTCTACGCTCTCTTGTGGACCACCTCACTTGAGATTCTACAACCTCTTCTTGTGGGGATTGCTCCCCATGTTCAATATCCTCATGATCCATAGAATCATCTGTCACAATCTCTGGATCATTAAGGTCAACCTGTTCTTCATGAGTAGGTTCTCCTCCTAGAACGGATGTGGATCAACCATAACATTCTCAACATGAGTAGGCTTCTCAAACTTCTCAAAGTGTGTAATATTTTCAGCTTCACGAAATATTACATCTCTACTTCTGAAAGTCTTCTTCTTTTCTAGATCCCATAATCTGTACCCAAATTCTTCATTTCCATATCCCAAGAATATGCAAGGAACCGCCTTGTCATCAAGCTTTGATCTTTGCTCCTTTGGTATATGTGCAAATGCCTTGCAACCAAACACCTTCAGACGAGAGTAGGAGGCATCCTTCCCTCCATACCCTTTCTGGAATATCAGACTCTAAAGGAGCTGATGGAGACCTTTTCATCAGATAACAAGCAGCGTTGGCTGCTTCTCCCCAAAATGGTTTTAGCAACATAGCCATCTTTAACATGCATTTCACTTTCTCAACAATGGTCCGGTTGTATCTCTCTGCTACCCCATTGTGTTGAGGGGTTCCAGGAATTGTTTTCTCATGTCTAATGCCATATCTAAAACAATAGCTCTTGAACTCTTTTGATGTGTACTCTCCTCCATTGTCAGAACGAAGACACTTCAAAGATTTTTCTGTTTCTCTTTCGGCCATGACATGGAACTGCTGAAAATAATGGAGTGCTTGGTCTTTGGATTTCAACAAAAACAACCACACCCTTCGTGATGCATCATCAATGAAAGTAATAAAATATCTATTACCTCCTAATGATGGAACCTCAAATGGACCGCAAATATCAGAATGTACCAATTGTAATAAATTTGACTTCCTACCATGATGCTTTTGAAATGAAACTCTATGTTGTTTACCAAATAAACAATAATCACAAGGATTTAAAAACATAACTTTGGCAAGAGGAATCAAGGACTTCTTTGTCAGAACCTGCAGCCCCTTGTCACTCATGTGACCCAGTCTCCTATGCCATAGATCAGGTAAGGAATCATCCTCTGATGCATTCAATCCACCTTCACATATTCTTACTCTTGTCTTGTACAAAGAGCAACAAACATCTCCTCTAGCAACTACCAATGACCCCTTGGTGAGCTTCCATTTTTCATTACTAAAGGTACTCTCAAATCCTTTTCTATCCAAGCCAATCCCCGAGATCAAATTGAAACGCAAATCAGGAACATGCCGTACATCTTCCAAAGTAAGTGTGTAGCCCATGTTTGTCACTATACAAACATCACCAATACCCACAATATTGCAAGCACTAGTGTTCCCCATCTTCACAGTTCCAAAGTCTCCTGCTTTGTATTTAGTGAAGGACTCCCTAATAAGAGTAACATGATAAGAAGCTCATGTATCACTAATCCACTCAACCTGGTGATCTGACACATGCAAACACTAATCCTCACCAAAAGGAAGAAGAACTAGAGCATCATCAGATGTTATAGAGGCGGTGTTATTATCATCATCTTTCTTCTGACTGCTCTCTTTTCCAAATTTTGCAATTTCTTTTCATATGCCCCTCTTTGCCACAATGGTAACACTTGAATTTTTCTCTAAATTTTTATCTATCTTTTGATTTACCACGACTCTTGGCTTTATCACGACCTTCGTTGAACTTGTCTTTGCTCCTCCCCCTGTTCTCTGTGACAAGTGCTTGTGCATCATTTGAACCCATGGACTTCCTTCTTGTCTCTTCATTCAATAATGCACTGGTAACCATGCTCTGATAGTTTACCCTCCGGAGCGATTGCTAACTGATACAACCAAAGTCTCCCAAGAATTTGGTAAGGAACTCAATAATAATAAAGCTTGCAGCTCATCTTCAAGCTTCAACCTCATTGTGTTCAACTGATTCACTATACTTTGATATTCATTCAAGTGTTCAGTAACTGAAGTATTTTCCTTCAACTTCATGTTAACAAGCTTTCTCATCGGAAAAGCTTTATTCCCAGCTGTTTTCCTTTTATAGAGACTCGCTAACTTTTTCCAAAGTTCTTCCGCCGATGTCTCATTTGCCACATGATGGAAAACACTACTATCCAACCATTGTCGAATCGTGCCAATAGTTTTCCTATTTAATTTGGTCCACTCAACTTCAGACATCTTTGATGGTCGATTAATATCACCTTCGACAGGTTCATACAAATCTCTACAAAATAATTGATTTTCCATCATAGGCTTCCAAATCAACCAATCTAATCGATTAAGCTTAATCAAAGTACTTGAGGTACTTTCCATTTTAATTTACACAGCTATCGACCAAGCTCTGATACCACTTTGATGGGGCTAAACAATAAGCTAGTGTAAATTAAAGAAACAAACACAGCTGTAATGGATCAAACATTCAACACACAAACCACAACAGACACACAAGAATTTTTAACGTGGAAAAACCCGCAAGGGAAAAAACCACGGGACCGTTATCGGAGTCCACCCAAACTTCCACTATACCAAATGATAATAACAATGGGTATACAATCAACATCCCATCTCTAGATAACACTAGAGGAACACAAAGTCACAACCACATCATCAAAGAAATGGAAATCAGAGAGAATGGAGAAAAGTCACCAGAGAGGCTTCCCGAGAACTGTGGTAGAATGATGTTCTGACCGTTGGATATGAAGAGCTAGGTGCCACGACCATTCCCTTCAAATCTCATCTCATTCCGGCAACGATTAACCGTCGGATTCACCGGAGAAACCAGGAAAAAAAAACCCACTTCTTCCTCATGGTTCTGCTCTCTCTCCTCTGCGTGCTTTCTTTTTCTCTCTCTTGTTCTCTTTTTTTCACTGTTGCGGCTGCTGTTTTTCACTTTCTAAAAATCATATTTTGCTTTTGGTTCACTTAAAGAAAGCTAGGCCCCAAATTATTTCAATGGGCCATGGGCCGGACCCGACAAAAAGGACTCAAAGTAGGAAGACCAATTACTCTCTAACTGGCTAACCACTTCTAACTCAACTACTACTTGATTAAGACATCGACTTAAAAAAGAAAACTCAATTACTAACTCTAGAGGACTCCAATCCAAATTCTAAGAGCGATATGAAGTCCTAAAAGTAAGGAGAATTCAATTGGACTCAACTTATGGGATTCCAACATAATTGGGAAATTCACATACACAAGGACTCTTAAATAACTTCTAAAACACTAATCAGAAAAAGGAAATAGAAATATATTTATGGTCTGGACAATCCTGGACTCAATGGGACTCGCACCTAGGATACCACGAAATTGACCAAAATTACTAGAATACCACTAGTGTTGGTCGAGATTCTTTGGGTTGCTGGTGGGCCGTAGGACACTGGCAAGCCCTTTTGGGCCAATTTTGTTGGTTCTTGGAAGGGGGGTTGGCCTGCTTAAATCACCTTAGCTGTGGATCCAGTATTTGATTGTAATAGCTTTAATGTTTAATATTAATAGATCCCCCAAGCTGAACATTTTAGCATTCTGCTCATTATTCATACTGTGGGCTTTGTGTTTTCTCCTCTCTTATCTTCTCTCCTTCTCCTTTCTCTTCTCTTCTCTCTTCCTTATGTCCAGGTACTCATCCAGTGTTGTATTGTTATACACTTGTACGTCATCAGCTGTATCCATAAATTGAACCAACCTAAAGAAAAATCATGCCTTGCAACAGGATGTTAAGAACCGCAAAATGTAATAGCATCCTTAAAATCTATAATTTACAGGTTTAAAGGGCATGGCATTGTAATAATACAAGTCCATAGTGTATGCTGTCGGTATCAGTGCATGTACTAGCAATGGGTACCTACCTTCATCCAACAAAAAATGTTCAAAGTGTCTAAGCATGTCCAAAACACATACCATACCCACATCCAAATATCCACTCATTTTGAGGTAATTTGGACATGACCAACTCATGAGACAGAATGCACAATTCCAATTTAAAAAACTGAAAGAGGAAGATTTTCAAAATATAACTCATTAAATGCTGAACACTCACCAAATATGCTAAATATGCCCTCCTTATTTTGGCTAAAAATGTCCTCCCCCCTTCTATCTGAAAGCAGATACTCATTTAACCCAGACAACAAGCACGTCTGGTATCCTGGAAGAAGGATGAAAAATAAGTCAAGTTCATAATGAATTCTTTTTTACGGTAAAAAAACCAGCCAATATGAGAAATACCTACGAGAATTAGTGAACCTAAAATACCGCAACTTTGAGCACGAATGTTAGTCATGAACGTTAGAATGGATATAGCAGCAAGTGTGAAAAAGAAATTCCAGTGGACACCATATTCCCCCACATGAACCTGCAAGTAATAATCAGAATTATTTTCTTATGTAAGTTAACCACAGAAAAGAAATTAGTGACGAAGTCACTAGAATTCCACATCCACATTTGAGATTACAAGACTGCCCAAAAGACTTGGATTAAAAGTCCCCCTAAATGAATAGTGATGTAATTTAAAAATGAAAAGAACATAAGCACTGACAGAGAGATGTTTTGTATGGCATTTGCACAATCATTCTGGCTCGCTATCACGTAACACTCATAGTTTAAAAACCAAATCAAACAGCTGCCAAACCAGAAGAAAGTGGGAACTGCTCCCTTTGCTGTCCAGTCCCACTCACGACTGCTGACTTCAAGAACCAGATGAATACCATGCAGTTTTTTAAAAGCCATTCTTTTACCAATCACCTGGGTTATTGCATAGATCTTTTATTTTTTTACTACTACTCAACATTTTGCAGTGCTTATTAATTTTCCCTTTTAGTCAAAAACTGTGCTTGCTCAGTCAAAACATGTCTACGCCACAAACTGAATGAGAACGGGCAGCTTTTCCATTAACCCCTCTTTAAGCTTTTAAAACCATACTGTGAATCTTCAGAAAGATTCAGATCAGAATTGCAGCCACAGATGATTCTCCACATTAATTCTTTTTTCATCATTCTTCTGGGGCAGAATTTGCATTGTTTACTCTTCTTTATTGACACTGCTCTTCCTGCTCTAGTCTGAACTTGCAAGCTGTGTTTCCTTTATCACCTCATTCACCCTTACTGTTGGTAAAAATGTGTCAATTGTAATTTAATTTTACCTGTTCTCTTTATCAGGCAAAAGTTGTCCAGTAGTTCGTATGTATCTCTCCCTGAATCATGCCTCCTAATCTATTTCATCTGTGAGCATATGTTAAGCTACATCTCCCAAAATAGCCTGTATAATATCTTAAAAATCATATTTACAATTTTGAGGAGTTCAGTTTGTGTGAGAAATTCTTTACTGTAAAATCAGTTGTTATAATCAACCAAGCGCTTCCCCAAATGAATAGTCTCTAAAATAAGTTGATGTTGCAGAAACTGAAGATGGTCTGATTTCAAGCAATTGACATCAGTGGATATTTCGCATATAGCATAGACCAAGATTAGTATGTTTCATTGCATATACAACAACTCACCCTTATCCAAACAAAATGGGTCCTTCAATCAGCTAGATTTGAGGTCATAGTCGATATAAGACCGAAACAGGCATGTCTTTCCTCATACTTTGCCCATGGTCCTTTTTAGGTCCGCCCTGTGCTCTTTTAGTTCCTTCAGTATGAATCAAATCACTCCACTGCACTAAAGAATCCAAAGAACTCCACTGAATAACCATCATAGGGTTTCTCAGTTGGTAATGACCAACACCTCTTAATGAAGAGGTCGTGGCTTTGACTCTCCCTGATGGTATGTGTAATAATCCCACCCCCTAATATAAAAAGCTACCAATTCACACAACAACAACAACCAAAAAAAACCATGTCACTACCTCAAACAACCATCTCATAACTTATCAATCATGTACTGGAGCTATTCAAAGATCAAAGATGGGCATTTCTTACTTTTTCACATTGCCTGTAAGGAAATAATATCTCAAAGCTAGAGGACTTCTTGATGAAAGTGTAAACACCTAATCTGAATACCTGACATAAAATTATGGGAAAAGATCCTTTTTCAAAAGAGTTGTTTGAATAATCCAGATACAAATTCCTCACCAGATTTGACTTGATAAAGTATCAGGATGCCTCAGTAATTTTATTTAATATCATAAAATTGATGATTCCATTCCAACAGTCAATACAGTAGTCAATCACCCATTCCCAACTCTAGTTACTCCTTTCATCTTCCTTATATGGCCAGGTACTAGGATAATGATTTAAAATTCATGATTTACCAATTAAGAATTCTATATGTTAACATTCTGATTTTCTAATTGACATCCCTTAAAAGTGGTTAAAAAAATTTTGTAACCTTATTTTCAGACCTCTCAGATTTTCTTTTCAGTGAGGGTAAAATCCATTCATCAAAAGTGAACTCAAAAAGCATGTGAGACAATGACAATTCTTGAAAATGAAATACTGTCAAGTGTCAACGGTAAGTCACTTTCAAATAATTTTGAAACCCTCTTATACCATTTATTTAAAGTATTTCTCGGAAGTCGGAATAACTCAAGACCAATCAAAAGAAAGTTACACGTATGTTCCAAATAAAGCCATAGACTCGAGAGGTGTCATTAGAAGCAATACCTTTAATGCTATATGTTGCATTTCCACAATTCCACACACACACATTCATCCCTTAAATACAGCATGCATTCATCCTTTAAATAGAAACAGAACCTAGTAGACTATAAGTGAACTACAAAAGTTGTGAATCTGAACCCCATGATTGGGAAAAGGATCTGTTAGTGATAGATAATACTGGACTTTGGATTATGGCTTAATGAAGCTAATATGACAACTAAATACCTTCAGGGTGAAACCAAGCTATTATACAGGCTATCTTATTCAAATAAAATCATAGTGCAAAACTAATAGATGATCAAAAGAAAGTTAAAAATGCCAATCTAATTGCTATTGGATTAGACTAATTCACAAGATCCAGATAATTTATCAGGCATTATTTTTTACGTGCATCATATTGAAACAAGTATGATAGACACAATCTTTGCTGCATCAACGCTGAATCGTTACCATTTCCCACAACATAATTAGATAAAAGTTCAAAATGGATACTTCAGTTTAAAAGTAACCAAAATATTATCACCTTAATAGTAACATGCATACTCAAAGACTAGGCATGGGTGAAAGTTCTCCACCTGATAATCTACACCCGTAGTGGAAATAAGCCGACCAAATCCCAGCAAGATCAATGGACTTATAGATTGAACAGCAATCTTCCAACTCCTGAAGAGAGTAGAACTTAGTTCCACCGCATAGCAGTGCAATAGGATATCCAAACATCATAAAGCAACAACTAATTTACAGCACATGATGTCGAATGGAAAAACAAGAAGAGCATCATCATCACCCCCACACCCAAAATACAATAACAGTTTACAGACTAAAATGGATTTAAAACCCTTTTCATTATCTACAGCTAAAATGTCAACAATATAACTCATTTGATGGAAACTAATTCAATCCGGTAGGCTACTAAAAAGTAACATAAATTCTGACAGAGTCCATTGCATTTCCTAGAACGGTGAGTTGATTCTAAAGGACATACCAAAAATTATATTATTAGCACACACAAGTTCTGCATGACCCAAGTCATCATTGTACATGTGTAAACATTCTCTCTTTTTTTTTCCTTTTCTCCTTTTCTTTCTTTCTTTCTTTCTCTCTCTCTTTTTTTTTTTTTGTTTTGGGGGGGGGGGGGGGGGGACATTCAAAAGATTAAGAAAATAAACAGAGAATTCTTGCAAATGCAGTGAATATTAAGGCTCTAACAGGTTGCTGAGCAGGAATCAAGCATGTATCTTACAAATTACTATTGAGTTAAAGTCAGCAACCTCACCATCTGAGTAGTGTGAGTTAATTCCCTCAGATGTATGTCAGTCTAATGGTAATGCAACGAAATCTAGATAAAGACAAGCAGGAACACCCCTCTTGGATTTGACACTAGTCAGTGGACTACAGTTGTAACCCATGGTCATCGAAAACTCAAAACAGCATCTCAGAAAAATTGCTGGGTTAAGGCTGTGTAGGAAGATGCCCCCCTGCATGGACGTCTTCAGCACCAGGTTCGCCCTAAAGATTACATTTTAACAAAGAACTCAGCCTCCTCACTGAACCCTTCTATCAAGGATCAGGTGGAAACATAACAACAATGGCATAGCCTTATCCCAACTAAATGGGGTCTGCTACATGGATGCATGCTCTCCAATCAGCCCTATTAAAACCATATATGGTACGAGGCCTAAACTATGCATGTCTTTCCTCACCGCCTCACCTAGGGTTTATTATAGGTCTGTACCTAACTGTTTTAGATCCTTCAATTTGAATCAAGTCTCCTCTATACTGAAGCATGCCAAGGCCTCCATTGAAAATGAGCATGCCACCTCAAATGGCTTTCCTATCATGTATCGGAGCTAACCCCAAGCTAACCCCAACCTAGCTCTAACATGAACATTCCTTATTTTGCCCTCCATAGTGTTGTCATGCATCCATTTCAACATCCTCATCTCCGCTAAAACATAGCTTATTATTATCTATGTGATGCTTCTTAGCCATAACAAAAATGCACCAAGAGCTCAGTCGTATCTTGTTTTTTATTGGCCGAGAATCCGAGATGAGATCATGCAAGTAATACACCATCTCAGCCGATATCTTGTCTCAGCTGTAGTTGTCAAGGTGTCTCCTAGGCTTTTCTCAGTCAATGATCTAGGCAGTAGCTGCCTTATTGATATTGAATGCCTTGACCATTATTTATGCCTGATATCATTTAAAAGCAAGGGAAATTACAGGAAGAACCCTGATGTAGGAGAAACCCTAGAAACTAGAGGAACCTACAAAGTGGGTTACTAGACTCTTAGAATTAAACACCTATTCTTGAAAGATAGTAAAGAAAGGAATTTGCAGCACTTGAAATCTAATTAATCATGCATATAAGACAACTAAAGTAGAGAAATAAACACAATAAGTCTTACTGGTAAGCACAACTAAACAAGAATCAATAGGGAAACAAGGGGATGGGGATCTTGGAACCGTAACACTAAATTGAATGCAAGGGTATTATGAAACTTACAAAAAATAGAGCTGTCCTAATCAATATCAGATTTCTAACAAGGAATTCAACAATTAACAATGTAAAGGGAGTCTTGGGAAGTTTTTATTTTAAACAAAACTACTGCCAAAGAATAAATGAGAAATATTTTGGGAGAGATAACGTTACCTGCTGATCCTGGCTGCAAAACAGGGGTTAGAAAGCATTTAGGAACAGAAATAAGAGAAAGAAAAAATATTTTGAAGTAGTGGTGAATCCTACAAAAGGAGAAAAAAATATTTTTGAAGTAATGGTGTATCCTAGGAAAGAGAGTAGGTGATAAGAGAGAGAGAGAGAAAGAAAAGAAAGAAAAGAAATAAAGAGAAGGGAAAGGAGGCTAACAAAAGAAAACTAGATTGCCGTATAAGGGAAAGAGGGAAAGAGGGAAGAAAAAAAAAAGAAAGAAAAAAAAGAACAACTGTGGGGTTTGGGGAAGAAGAAGAAGATTTCCAGGAAAGAAACTAGGTCTTTTTCGAGAAATAAAGAATAGATCTTTGAAGAGGAGAGCAAGGGGAATTTTTCTAGTGGGAAACAAGGGTGAAAGGATGAAAGAGAGCTTAACTGGAGAGAGGGGGAAGAACTAGTACCGCCAAGAGAGAGAGAGAGAGAGAGAGAGAGAGAGGCGCGTGAGCTTCTTTTCTAATTTTTTTCTTTATTCATTGATTGCCTAAAACAAATCCATACAATGTTTAAATAAAAAAATTGATCCTTCACAACCCTACATGTTTAATTCCCAAAATAACTCCAACTTAAGTTGTAAATATAACCCAAACCCAAAATAATTCAAAATTGGGCCAAAATAGACTCTAGGCCCAGCCCATAAAGACTCAAACATGAAATTAAAATATTTTAATAGTAAACTACTACCCAACCCACTAAGACTAAGGAAAATAACATGACAAACTACCTATGAGCAATGTTTCTCATCGAACCATGATCCTAGCAATCCAATAACCTCCGAACTCATCATCCATCCACATAGATGTTGTCATGGGATGATCTCTACATCGGCGTCGCTAGTAAACTCGAAACTGCTCACTGATGTCCTCATCAACTCTCCCCGACTTTGAAGAATTCACCTCCGATGAATAAAGGCTTTGGTAGTACTCTAGCATGTCTGGGTCAAGTTGTTGTAGCTCCGCCATCGTGATCCAAGTGTTGTCGATCTCAGGATGTCCCCGCCACATAACTAGGAATTCTCTGTAACCTCCCTCTTTTGTTGTTGTAACTCTCTCATCAAGGATCTCTTCAACTGTCTCAACTCTGTTGTGAAATTTAGGCATAGGTGGTACTAAAGTAGTAGGGAGCGAAGGGGTCTTACCAGCAAGGTCATCAAAAACAAAGGAAAGGGTGTCAAGGTCATCTGGATAGAATGATGCAGTAGTAGGAGTGCCATGGAAGGGGACAAGGTCCTCCACATTGAAAATATTGTTGATCCCCATGTTAGTTGGTAGATTAAGAACATAGGCATTAGCTCCTATTTTCTTCAGAATCTCGAATGGTCATGCACTACGAGCATATAGCTTGCTCGCTTTACCTTTAGTGAAACGCTACGGTATAATCATAACCATCACCATATCTCCTTCTTGAAACTCTTGCAATTGTCGATGCACATTAGTTTTGGACTTATATTGATCATTACTCAATGCTATTCGTTGTCTTATACTTGCATGTAAATCAGATATGTGCAGCGCAAAAGACTCGGCTGATGGGGAAGTCCTAGAGCTGGACACAGCTGAAATAAGGTCTATAGGAGCCTTGGGCCGGTATCCTAAACAAACCTCAAAAGGTGACAAACTAGTGGTTCGGTTCTTAGAGCTATTATAGGCAAACTCGGCTTCGGTAAGGACCCGATCCCAACTGGTAAGGTACTCTCCTATTAGGCAACGCAACAAGTTCCCTAGACTTCTATTAACAACCTCGGTCTGACCATCGGTTTAGGGGTGAAATGCAGAAGAGAAACGGAGTTTGGTTCCCATCATCCTCCATAGAGTCCGCCAAAAGTGACTAGTGAACTTAACATCCCTATTGGACCTATGGTATTACTTTACGAGGCAACTAGAGCATAAACAACTCCTAACTCTTTACACTCAACTTCAAATTCTTGTTGATTTAGTATGCCAAGTGTTTTAGAGCAAGTTTGTTTGATGGTACTGCCTTTATGCTCCACAACCTTAAGCTCTTTCGGGGTGCTAGGGGTCAATCAGATCTTTTTCCCTTTATATTCAAAGATACAGATGTTAGATTTCCCATGGGTAGTGACATCCCTATCATATAACCATGGTCTCCCTAAAATGATGTGAGCAACATCCATCTCTAGGACATCACACCACACTCTATCCTCATAACCAGCAAAATGTAGGGGAACTAAACACCTAAGGGTTACAAGGATAGTAAACTGATCGATCCAAGCAACCTTGTATGGTTTGGGGTGAGCCTCTGGTTTGAGCCCCATTCTGGATACAGCACTTTAAGCAACTACATTCATGCAGCTTCCACTATCTATGGCGACTCGACAGTTCTTACCTTGATGGCAAGTGTAGATAATAAAAATATTAGTCCGTTGCCAATCATCAGTATCTTTGAGTTGGGATACCATACAACACAGAACTCCAAGCTTAGACCCATATACCATATCAAGATCCTCATCAGATATGTTCTCATCTAGTCTATGATCTTCATACTCAAGCTCCTGATCATCATCCTGATCTAAATCCACATGGTCTTGCCCTCTAAAATAAAGGTTTTTGTTGGGGCATTCCCTAGCAATGCGTCCAAATCCTTGGCATTTGAAACATTGGAGATGGCCAGCTTTCATGGGGGGAGTTCCCAAAATGCCTTTACCCATGTTATCAATTGGGCGTTGTGGATTAACAGGGGGTCTTTGGAAATTGGTAGTGTTAGGGGTAGAACTTCGGAAACTAGATTCTCCGGGCTGAAAGCTATTCTTTTGAGGAAAAGTCTTCATGGATGCCTCAAGTTCTAGAGCAATCCTAAAGGCTTGAGGGACATCTCGCACTAAGTGGGGTGCAAGTCGTGACCAGATATTTGAGTTAAGTCCAGTAATAAACCTAGAAAGTGTTTGCTCAACATCCTCACGAGTACGGCTTCTAATCTTAAGTTCATTGAATTTGGCCATGTACTCAGTCACAATTAATTTCCCTTGCTTTAGGGTGTTCATTTCATTCAACAAGTTCAGCCTACTCCCTTTTAAGCCTTTCTTGCATCTCAACCCAAGTGGTCACTAGCTCAAGTCCTAGATTGTTCTCTTAGTACTCTAATTCTGTCCAAAAATCTTGGGCAGCCCCGATAAGCTTAATCTTAGCAAACCTAAAGCGAACCTCTTCTGACATACCATAAAAATCAAAGTACCTGTTCATTTGTCTAATCCAATCTAGTAAGACTTTTGCATCTATTTGGCCATCATAAGATGGGGCCTCTACCTTGACTATCCTCCTAATATCGAACCCTCTATCATGGGTGTCAAGAGCATTGTCATGCTCATAGGTTGCATGATGCATAGGACCAAGATGTCCACGTGCTCCACGACCTCTACCTCTACCTCTTCCATTACCTTGGAAATTATCCCTAGTTCTATCAAGATCCTCGAAGCGGTGGTCAAAGTTCTAGAGGTCCACTTGGTAGTTTTCATTCCTAGGTCCATTGGCTTGAGCATTATGTCCATGCTGCTCTTGTTGTCCCTCTATGGCTGTAAGTTGTGTTGCAAGAGTCCGAACATTACATTCTATGGCTTGAATGGTGGTGGCTTGGGCTGCATCTGCTGCCCTTTGGTTATTTAACTCCTCTTGAGTTGTTTGAATGGCCTTTAAGATCTCTCCATTTTGTTGGAGCAGCCGAGTCAATTGGTCAGGGGTCAATTGGGCACTTGATGAACCAATTATATTGGAATACTCGTGTCCACTTCGGGTTACTACCATACACAGTCTGACCTAAAGACACCTAAACTAAAACCAACAATTCTAACAACTCGAAACCTAAAAGTCCAGCAGTACTGACACTCTAAACCATGCTCTGATACCAGAATTGATGTAGGAGAAACCCTAGAAACTAGGGGACCTACAAAGTGAGGTTACTAGACTCTTAGAATTAAACACCTATTCTTGACAGATAGTAAAGAAAGGAATTTGCAGCACTTGGAATTTGATTAATCATGCATATAAGACAACTAAAGTAGAGAAATGAACACAATAAGTCTTACTGGTAAGCACAACTAAACAAGAATCAATACGGAAACAAGGGGATGGGGATCTTGGCACCATAACACTAAATTGAATGCAAGGGTATTATGAAACTTACAGAAAATAGAGCTATCCTAATCAATATCAGATTTCTAACAAGGAATTCAACAATTAACAATGTAAAGGGAGTCTTGGGAAGTTTTTGTTTAAACAAAACTACTACCAAAGAATAAATGAGAAATATTTTGGTAAAGATAATGTTACCTGCTGATCCTGGCTGCAAAACAAGGGTTAGAAAGCATTTAGGAACAGAAATAAGAGAAAGAAAAAATATTTTGAAGTAGTGGTGAATCCTACGAAAGGAGAAAAAAATATTTTGTAAGTAATGGTGTATCCTAGGAAAGAGAGTAGGTGATAAGAGAGAGGGAGAGAAAGAAAAGAAACAAAGAGAAGGGAAGGGAGACTAACAAAAGAAAACTAGACTGCCATATAAGGGAAAGAGGGAAGAAAAAAAAAGAACAAAGTTTTTTCTGGAAAAAAAAAAACAATTGTGGGGTTTGGGGAAGAAGAAGAAGATTTCCAGGAAAGAAACTAGGTCTTTTTTGAGAAATAAAGAGTAGATCTTTGAAGAGGAGAGCAAGGGGAATTTTTCTAGTGGGAAACAAGGGTGAAATGATGAAAGAGAGCTTACCTAGAGAGAGGGGGAAGAACTAGTACCGCCAGGAGGGAGAGAGAGAGAGAGAGAGAGAGAGAGAGAGAGAAAGAGCAGCGTGAGCTTCTTTTCTAATTCTTTTCTTTATTCATTGATTGCCAAAAACAAATTCCATACAAGGTTTAAATAAAAAAAATTGATCCCTCACAACCCTACATGTTTAATTCCCAAAATAACCCCAACTTAAGTTGTAAATATAACCCAAACCCAAAATAATTCAAAATTGGGCCAAAATAGACTTTAGGCCCAGCCCATAAAGACTCAAACATGAAATTAAAATATTTCAATAGTAAACTACTACCCAACCCACTAAGACTAAGGAAAATAACATGACAAACTGCCTATGAGCAGTGTTTCTCATCGAACCATAGGATCCTAGCAATCCGATAACCTCCGAACTCATCATCCATCCACATCGATGCTATCGTGGGATGATCTCTACGTCGGCGTCACCGGTAAACTCGGAACTGCTCATTGATGTCCTCATCAAACCCCCTTGCAGTTGAAATTTACATATGGAGTTCCAAACCCCCAGAGTTTAGGCTACTTGTTACATTTGTAATTACTAGTTAGTTTCTGTTTACGTCCGTTTTTGGGCTTTCAATTCAAGACGTCTGTTTATGGGCAGCTCCCATGTTCCGTGGCAGGGACTTTCAAATCATGATGCACACCAATGAACAAAAATTCATATAAGCTAATAAGAGTGCAAGGAATGAGCACCCAAGTTGTATTCTTTGCCGTGTTCAGTTAGATAGGGTAGCTCTGATATATAAGGCTCTCTCTGATATTTAATTTTTGTTTGTGTTGAAATTTTTTCCATCTCTGTTATTATGTTGCATTTCGATGTACAATACTTTCATGTAAGAAAATATAGAAAGATCCGTCAATTTGCAAATGAATCAAGCTTATAAGCCTCAGAATGGAACACTGGATGATAAAGTTATTAAACATAAACTAAGACATGAAACTATAAGTATCCAAAAATCACTTTAAGTTTATCCCAGGAAGATCAACCACTAACCACCAAGATGGGAAGTTACAAAGAAGAATTATGTTCACATAGACTCTTTATGACATAGAACAAGCATATGGAACTATGGAAGTTTTAATATAATCATATTCTCTTAATAAAAATTAATATACTTGTTCTGTAATAGAAAAGAGCTTCAGTAACATATATAGGCGTGGAGAGTAAACTAGCATACTAGTGTTAAAGCCTTAGAACACAATACTTGAAGAAAAAACAAAAAGGCAACTAAACATGAGGGAACTCGTAAAGGTTTTAAGATAGAATATATCGAACGTAATTTAGTGAAATTTGGAGCAGTTACAGGGAAATATGATAGTTGATGAAAATAAGACATTGTAACACGAAATGTCTATTTTCTTGGTTTAATCCATAAGAAGGAATATTGATGTGAACCCAATTCTAGGGTAGGGTTTTCTAAGATAAATTCCTTGAAATTGGGGGTTCGCCCAGAATCTTCCAGCAAATTAATGGGATGATGTAAGGAACCACCCTAAGACTATAATGGAATGAAAGGGTCATCTAACACTATGTAGGAAAGCTCTATTGTCGCAAATCAGATGGGTAGGGATAATTTTGGGGAAGGGAAAAATTAGGATTTTATCAAAACCCAAGATTGGATCATTTACTTGGTTGTAGGGTACCTAAAATAATATTATGGAAGAGGGGCTTTCCTTTCTTTCTTTTTCCTTTCTTTCTTTTTCCTTTCTTTCTTTTTCCTTTCTTTCGTTTTCCTTTCTTTCTCTTTTCTTTTCTTTTCTTTCTTTTCCTTTCTTCCTTTCTTTCTTTTCTTTCTTTCTTTTTCTGTTTGTCTTTTCTCAGTTTTCTGATTCTGCCGCAATGAAGAGAGGAGAGGGAAGAGAGTCCGAGAGAGTGGAGGGTGTGGGGGTTGCCGCAAGGTTTGGGGAGAGTGCGGGAAGGGCTGGGGAGGATCGCAGGAGGTAGGGGAAGGGGATAGGAGAGCCCCCGGGGCTGAGGAATGCTGCTACTGTGATGCAGCAGCAAGCAAGAGGGTCTAGGTGGGTGCACAGTGCAGGGGAGGGGAAGGGAGCTGTTGTAATTTCAGGGGAATGGGAGAGGGAGGGCTGCAATGGTAGGGGAGGGGTTTCCTAGGTCTTGCGATGGGGTTGGGAAGTGAGGGCAGCGAGTGGGGCTGCTGTACCTACTCATTTAAGTCTGCTATTGACTGTTAATAGTTGCTGGAATTGGAAGAAGTTGCTGGACTTGTTGAAGAAGGGTGCTATAAAGGGTTGCTAATCATTGAAGAATAAAGTTTTACTCAAAAATTGCCATGGGCCCCTCAAACAGGAACCACGGTCCTCAAACTCAATATTCTTATTCACATAATCAGGCTTTATTTATGGCATACTAAAAGATCTTAACTCTAAGTGGGATCCCTTTATAAATTAGGATCCCACCACATTAATCACAACCGTTGAAATAAAAATTAATAGATCTAATGGTCCCTAATTGACACATGCTAAAATAAAATTCTAGTAACTTAAAACTCTAATTTTTTTTTCACTAAAAGGATCATTATATTAAGCGAAGAATAAATATTAAAAATACATAAATTAATACCGTATAAAGAACCAACCTCCCTTATCCGCAACAACTGTTGCCCCCAATACACCATTCCTCACTGGTTCCTGGCTCGATTAGAAAACCACTAACTTATAAAACGAAATCTAGGACGTCTAGAGGCATCCACATCAAGTTCATTAAGGATTGAAGCTGACCAAGGAATGTTAATATCAGAAGTTCTTGTCCTAGCTGCCAAATTTGCCAAAAAATCTGCCACTGTAGTAGTTTCACGATAGCAATGTGAAATCTTCCAATCTATAGTCAACAAATATTCTTGTAACTCCCTCCACATATGAAAGATATACCAAGGTATTTTCTTCTGCTGTATTAAAGTCACCACAGCTTTTGAATCACTTTCTACCCAAAGCTTTTTAATTTGTAAATGCCTTGCCCAACGTAATCCGTGAATGAAAGTTTCCAATTCAGCCTCAAAGTTGGTTTTAACCACTAAAAAAATACTGAAATTGAAAACCACCGCAGCAACTTAAAACTCTAATTAGCAAATGCTAAATTCTATTTAATCAAAAACTCTAAATGACATGAGCTGGACTAAAGACCCAAGGACTCTTAATTAACTCAAACTGGACTTCCTAACTGACTGAAACTCTATAAAAAATGAAGATAAAATTCTGAAAATAAAAACCAGCCACTAAATTAGGGCTAAAGTGACCAAAATACCACTCCTAGAGGGTTCGGCCAAAGGGGGTCAACCCTGTTCACATCAAATATTCAAGAGGATATTGCAACAGAGTTCAATCAGGATGGATTAATTGGAGAGGAGATTCTAGAGTGTTCTGTGAACAACACATGCAAATGAAATTGGAATGGAACCTCACAAGAGACAGTGACAAAGCAGTCATGCTCTCCGGAGCAAAATGTTGAGCAACCAACAGACAATGCGCATACAGTAAGTTTAGCTTATGTGAGGATGATGAGATACGTAATGTAAATGACTAGTATGAAACACCAATGGATAATGCGATAACAAAAAGTGAACTCAAATGGTTCTGCCAAGTGTATGAGTACGGTGGCACATAACAAAAGCTCTCAATAATGAGAGGCTTTATTCCTGTACCTACTATATGATTTAGAAACTATATGAGAAGATAGAGTGAAAATAGAAAATCGTGATTTTAGAGCTGCATTGCCAAGCACTCGAAACTATAGGCTTCATATTTTTTCAGGTAATAACCATGCAGAAACAAAAAATTTCAATTAAAATCTTGACTTGTACAGATTTTACCGCCAACATTTCTTTTTCTGTGGCTTTTACATCGATACAAATGGAACCTAAGAAGGGAACACTAAAAACTAGAATTTTTCTGTGTAATCCTGAGTGACGGCATTTTCAGACAATGAAATGACTCACCTTGATGAAACATTTCGTGCTTGTCTTGAAACCAGAGAATTTGCAAGCACAAACGCTCCTACCCCTAGATCCATCTGCCAAAAATCAAAGTTGATATTTCTGAATTCAACTAATAAACAATAAAATCTCATATGGAAACAAATGCAAAACTATTATGTACAGCTTGTATGTCACCACCCCCTTCCCCCCTACCACAAAAGATAGTAGTAAGAATAATAAGTCGAAGCTTCAAGAAGCATTAAAGAAATTGCAGAGACTCAATGATTATTGGAACTGCAAACTGAAACATGGATAAAGAATACAAGTTGTCAACTATCAGATTAAATCAATTTTCTTGCATCAACATAAGTACACACTGATTCCTTTTGACTGTCAATATCTCATTAGCAGCTGCCATCATTCCTTCTATTCACGGCCAAACTCAAAGCACAGGGTCCATAAACACCTAATGATTCACCCAAATAAGTCATTATCATGATTCTTTCACTTTCTCATATTTTTGTTATGCATCCATCAGATACAGATGGATTGCTTTTGCCAACAATTATGATATTTGAGAAGCCAACATCACAGAGAAGTTGCCAAAAATTTGAAGATGGTAAAGGATTGAATATGATGTGCATCAAGCATCATGGATGCAAAAATGTCTTACATCATAAAGGTACAGCCTTCAAGGCTTTTTGAATCTGTAAGCAAGTATGAAGTTTGAGTCTGAAGAAAGGAACAAGGTTCAAGGTCTCTCACTCTTCTCCTCCATATTTTCGTCCTTTTATCTCTCTCTATTCCTCTATATATTTAATTAGGTGCCAAGGACATAGAATATAAAAACACAATGGACTCTATCAAGTTTAATATGGTAGACATGCATCACATCCCAAGTTGATAAGATCTTGAATAGCATCCAATGATGACACCATTAATACCATAAGGTGTGTCACCTTGCAACCATCAATACCCAATTTGCAGTTACCTCAGATATAGCAATAGATTCTAGGTACTTATTGCACTTTTCAGATCGATAGTTTTAGAGTTTGGCTAACTAGATCAAACAAATTATTCATTCAGCTAAAAGGACTATTCTTCTACAAAAAAAAATGAAGGTTTTGAGGTACAGCTATACAGGGGTGTAGCAAAAGAATGAAATATGTTCCCAAACCTCACAGTGTTCCTCTAATAAAAGAAAGCATGAGAGGCACATCATTAGTCAATCGATAGCTAGTAATCAAATAGCAAAACTCAGAAGAGAGAACACATTTCAGAATTCAAACCATCAACCGTGAGAGGATTAGCTTCCATTGAAAATCTCACAAGAATAGGGAGAGAAAGATACAACTCTATCTGATGGTTTAATGCTTTTATTCCACATGCTATAATGGTATATGCCATTTTATAATTTTCCCAATTCATAAATGCAGCCTTATTCTTGAGCAATAATATAGAATTTCAAAAGCTGGTTGTATGGAGGTTGGGCAGTTAACTGCCATATTGACAAGCTACGTGCAGGAGAAATGAGGATGCTAATATGTATGTGCATTGTGCAGAAAGACTAGGAGAGATAAAGTAAGGAATGAACGTATTGGAGCCCATCTGGGAGTTACCCCAATCAATATCAAGCTCCAAGAGAATCGTTTGAGGTGGATGTCAGGTTCAACAGAGGCCTAGGGACAGCACTAGTAAAGAGGACAACAAAAGTTCTGATTGAAGGGGCTAAAAGAGCTACTGGCAGGCCTAAAATGACCATAGGAAATGTTGTGAAGAAGGACGAGCATAATGTAGATCTTGCACAAAGCATGGCCTCGGATAAATCCAATTGGAGGGCAATGATCCATGTAACTGACCGCATTTAGTTAAGATTCTCCTGGCTTCCTGGGTTGTTCCTCTTTCCACTTACTTTCATCTTTCGTCCTTTTTTCCTGCATTTTCCATCTACCATTTGTTAGTTTCCATTTTTTTTAATTTCTCATCCCCCCCCCCTCCTTTTGTTTGAACCTCAGTTTCCCTTCCTTTTTCTTTTTCTTTTTTGGGTGGGATCCATATAGTCAACCCCATTAAGTTGGTAAAAGACTGGGTTTTCTGTCATTCTGTTAGTTTGAAATGCCTTCCTTTAAGGAGCTTCTTGCACATTATGAAATTTAGAAAAGAACATTCAAGTTTTATGAGTTCATATTTTCCCCGATAGAAAGAAAAATAAAGAATGAAACATTTCAGGGCATTTATGTTTTGGCATAATAACACACTGAATTACCCTAAGAATTAAGATAAGTTATAGAATTTCCACTTGCATGTAAGAATGAGTGGCAATATAATAGTAATGATAACTCTACCAAATATATGATGAAAACATGATTTTTAGGTACAGTTAAAGGGCATACCAGACTAGTACCAAAAGTCTCTGTCTTAGCGTATCTTCTAGGAAATACTTTGAAGTCAACAGCCAAAATGCATAGACACGTCATAATCATCTACATAGAAGCATCCTTGTAAGGGACAAGAGCACTTTAAATCAAATCAAACTTATTAATAGACTAAATAAAGCAAATGAGAAACTTACAATTGCAACTCTGAATGATGAAATACTTGTCCTCGAAGACTCAACAAGCTGGAGTCCTTTCTTCGGGGAAGGAGGACAAGAGTGAGATCTACATGAAGCAGACAGAATATGACATTCCCTTTCATCTTTCTTTATTTTTCCTTTTTTTAGGGTGAATATTCCTTTCCTTCTTTCTCTTGTTACCCTTTAACATCTGTTCAAGGAGTCTATCCAAAAACTTGGAGGTGATTTTGCAAATGAGAGAAAATTTTATAGTTTTACCTTTTAGCTGCAATGCAGATAAGAATCAGGAACGCACAGAAAATGGCACTTATATAAACCCATCCTGATAGGACCTAGTAAGAGTAGCAACCAAATGTCAATGCTCCAGCATGTAAAAACTCCAATATGTTGCACGCAAAACCAGGAGATACCGAAGGCCAATCAACAGTATTTCCTCGTTACGAGCCAGCATAAAGAATAGTGAACTAAAGTCATAAAAATCCCAAACTTGAAAACAATCAGAACAGAAATGGATTTTGACTTGTACAAAACAAGACTCGAGGGAAAAGCCTTCAGTCTCATGGAAGAATATACTTACAGTGAAAGATAGAAGGATTGGGACCACAATTAGGAGAAAATCCAAAAGAAGCATGACCATGTAGGCTTTCCAATCTTTGCGAACAACAGTTTTAACATCATTTTTCTTCAATGTGTTCGCAAAACTTAAGGGATCTGAAAAGGAAATCATATTTATATCTTATAGCAGTTTATTAAGACAAACAATGCAAACACCACGTGCATCTTGAAATCAATTCACGCATGCATTAATTTGGCTATTGTAATAGCAATAAGAAAAGCCGGAGTGGAGATTCCCAACATCATTTGGATAACCAAATGGTGATACAGTTTTCACCCATTACAAATTCCAGTGTATTTTAGATATCCAAGCAAGCAGGAATTGCAGCTTCACCCCGCGCCAAAATTTTTCTTTTGAATAATAAACTATTTTTCGTGCACGAGGGTAATGAGAACCAAACGGTGGCATTCAGCATTCTAAAACTTAAACTTGTGGACAAAAATGAAAATTTAAGGTTCTATGACAAAATCTCCTTTTTTTTATTGGAAATGAAAAGATTACCTGGTAGTCCTTTGAAGCTGATAGAATGCCGCAAAAGTATCAGAGCCTAGAAAGAATGGGGAAAACTGAGAAAAAAAATGAGGCAATGAGCTTGGAAGGACAGCGGAAATAACCATGAACTCACAGGTATAATCGTCGAGAGCGCAGCAATTTCGGTCATGGAAGAGCCTGACAAGTTGCTCACAAATCTGCAAAACCGGAAACAGGTAAATATTTGAGATAAGACTTGTTAAGCAACTGTATAAGTAAGGGATCAAACGAAGAAAGATGCAGGATTCCTACTCTTCTTTTAGCTGCTTGTGGGGATTGAACGACTTCTGAAGAGGATCCATAGGTGATTGAAGCCTCAAATCGCCAATCAAACCCTACCCAATTGTCGCAAATACTTGCCTTTGGTCGACCTGAGTTCCGAATAGCATCGACATGAACATCAACCGAAACTTACTTCAGTGTTAAACGGCGAAGACTTCAATGAGGAGGTCAACGAACAGAGTTTGGGACTGTTTTACTGGGAGTGAAGCAATTTAATTCCGTATCGAGAATTGCAGGTTTCGAACGTTTCACAGATTTACTTCGCACCTGTTTAATCCGTGAGAACGATATATCGGACCGAACATCCCAAACAGTGAAATATAATTTCACTTCCATTTTTATTTTAATGTTTTTTACGTGCGGGACCATAATGGACTACAAATGTGGAGGGAGTAACACGAATCCGTATCAGCGACCCCGTCAGGGTTTGTGCTCCCGGCTTACCACCACAAAAAGCAGGGGCAGGGGTGGTGATGGAAGTGTTTTTTTTTATATATATATTTTTTTCAGGGTGGGGCCCACCATTTTTGTAGTGGAGAAATCGTCCCGTCGGGGGTGATGATCCAGATTCGAGTAACACCATTAATCGCCGTGTCGGTGGCTGGCAACACCACCGACACGGCGACATATCGCCGACATGTTGGCGATTTTTTTGCGGAAATCAAATAACCCAGCCTTGCCTTCTGATTGCCAAGAACGTCGCTGACTATCTTTGGAACAACTTCCTTGGTGGTAGTTCATCGTCGAGGCCATTCAGTGCTGCTGTTTTAGATGGCATAGATTTCGACATTGAAGGTGGCGGTGGGTCGAATGAGCACTATGACGATTTGGCGAGGTACCTATCTAAGTATTGCAAACAAGCGAAGAAGGTGTACTTGACGGTGGCTCCACAACACGGAAAACTAGTTTTGGGTATGTTCTTTAGAAGAGCAACTGAGCAAGTTTCTTCACCCCACAAGCATCAAGAAGCCAAAGAAATTTTGATTTAATCAAATTCGTTTTACTCCTCAACCATGATTCAGGTTCAGAACTTGATTCAATCCTCAACATGGTGGCTTAGATCTTGTGATTGGAGTCATTGACTCCCCGAAAGGAAGAGCTTCAACGATCAAGACTTGGGTCTCGTTCTCCCCTACAATGACTACTGAATACCGTTCTCCTAGGGATTCCGATGGTCACGACACCCACAATCCACATAGCCTCCATCGCCGACTTAAGGTAAAAATTGTATCCTTGGGTTTCGCCATTAAGTATATTCAAATTTCAAATATGAAATGATCAAAATGCCCTTCAAATTATTTAATATATTATATTAATATATTTTTTCTTCTTTTATTTATATAGTTATATCTATTTTTAAATCCATATAGTAACACCATTTACTTCCTGGGGGTGAGCTTTATATTAATGCCGCTGAGTGGGTACAAACCCAAGACCTCCCCTAGGGAGGTTGGATCGTTAACCGCTTTAACATACCACCTTTGGCATAACACAATATTTTAAATGACTTCAAGGTCCGTTCATATTTGAAATTTGAATATACTTAATGGCGACTAACATTATTAATCTACTTAGGACTCACACATCAAATATTACATTAAGGAGACCCAACATTAGGTATTTAACAAAAAAAATATATATATACATTAGTTTATGGTCCATTAAAAAGACTCAAATGTAAAAATATTTTTGTTTTATTTTTTAAGGTCAAAAGTTCGCCTAGACCAGCATCGGACCGAACATGCCAAGCAGTGAAGTAGAATTTCACTCCCAGTTTTTTTTTTTTTTTTTTTGGGACACAAGTTCTCCCAGACCAGCTTATGTGCACTTTGATAACATATTTTGGATAGTCGTTTCATATAATTTAAATATAACCATGCTCAAATTCAAACTCTGACCTACTTCCAAATTAATTTCGGAGAACATGACTAAATGCTATCAACAATGCCAGGAAAGTTTAAGGGTGCGTTTGATAACGTTTTTGGCGTTATTCTGTTCTTTGGGAACGGAAGAACGGGTTAGAGGCGTTTGATAAAACGGTTCGTTCTTCTATTCTTTAAGCGGACCGAAGTGTTATAAATAACGCTTTTGCGAAAAAAGATGTTTTACCAAAGCGCGGAGTGATAAATTGGTTCAAATTGAAACCTTAGAACAAGTTTATCAAACACCAACTTATTTTTTAACTCAAAAAATAAAAAATAAAAAACACTAATATATTATATTTAGTATTTTAAAAATATTTTCGGAACGGATTTATCAAATGCCCATTTTCAACTAAAGAACGGTCTTTTGAGCACAGAAACATTAAAAAACGGTTTTGCATAAGAACTAGTTTCTCAGAACGGAAACGTTACCAAACGCATACTTAATCAACATCCAAAATATATATGGAAATGGAGATCTTAGCTGACCTAACCCGACAGGTCTTTTGAATAATAAGGGAAGTAGGGATTTGGATGGAAATGATAATTCTAGTTGATCTAACCCGGCCTCCTTTAAATAAGGGGAAGTATGTCTAGTTGCCTTTTGATGTTGATCCGTATGTACAGACTTTTTATACCCAAAAAAAAAAAAAAAAAGACAGATTTTTGAGTTCTTGAGAATGATTGATTATGAGCCCAAAACCCCTTGAGTCATATTTTCATTTTGGGGCGCTTTTTAGGCGTAAGGATATTTTAGTCTTTTTTTTTGAAATTGAAATTTCACCTTTTTTCCCTCAAAACGTTAAAAGCTGGTAGAAAAATAAATTAAGGCTAATAGAGTTCATCTCATAGTAAAAAGTCAAAAACTATCTCTACTCGGTTATGGATGTAACTTTTAAATGAATCATGTAAAGCTTGTCTTGTACTTGTACGTATATATTTCACCATTTTCCACAATCCCTCAATTAACTTCCAAATACCATTCTTACTAAAAAATAATAATAATAATAATAAAACTTCAAAATACCATTGACAATGTTCTTAAATTGAAAGATTCACAAGTATGGTCTCCCAACCATTTAATGGATGTTTGATGATTGACCTTTTGCCCCGGTGGAAAATCATATTATCCAATCTACCTGAAATTTCAGGTGATGGCAATCATCATAGCTGACAAAATTGAATCCATTTGTTTGAAACTTTGAAATCTTTTATGCCATATGAACCAGCAAAACAAGTTAAGATTATTCCCCTCAAATTATTTTGTGAAAAGAGTATTTTTCCAAATTTTTTTTTTTAAGGGTGAAAAGGTATTTCCCTCCATTAAAAACAATAACACGTGTAAACTTTGGGTGCGTTTGGTATTAGGCCAATGAATACTTTTAGTTATCTTTTGTTCTCAAAATGCCAAAGAAATTAAATAACGTTTGATAAAATTGATCGTTCTTTTGTTTTTAAGAAATGAACTAATCCAATTTTCTTGTTTAATAAAACTTTTCACAAAACAACTTTGGCTTATTTCATTATTCTCAAAAATAAAAAGCACGTCAAAATTACATCAAAGAAGGACATTCAACCCAAATTTCATTCACATGCAACTTCTAATTCCTTCCCGCCTTCATAAGAATATATATTTTTTGTTTTAAATCTCCATCACCTCAAGTGTTCTCAGCACATATTTTACCTAACGATCAAAATTGTGCTTAGACCACCATTATTTAATAAAAACGCTAAAAAATAATTATTGCAAAGAACGCCATTCTTAGAAAAGACCTTTACCAAACATGCCATTAGTTTTAAAGTGCTTTGTCACCCCCTTCAAATCCTCAACCCCAATAGTACATTCACCATTGGGTAGATGTGGTTAGTGAAGATAAAAAAAAAGAGAAATAAGCTATTATCAAAAGGTTGCCTAAGTTTGCAATGACCAATATTTCTTATTGAAGAGGTCATGAATCCGACTTTTCTTAATGCATATTACAGCCGTGGATATTCCCAATTCCACACGAATCCTTTCTCAAGTTGAAACAGATGCTTCTCAAGGCAATCTGAGAGGTGGACTTGGATGTAGTGCAAAACCATTGAGGTCACCCATTGTTTGCGGTGTCATCGCATTCAAATTTCTCTTCCATCCTTCACGAAGAGGCCCTAGAGTTATGTTTGGCCTTCTCTATTGTCTTTCAAAAGGCTAGGAGTATGTGCTAGTTGAGACAAATTATAGTTCCTTAGCCCTTGTAATGAATGACGAATGACCCTTGACCCTTCTGCCCTCCCCCCTGCCCCTCTTGATGGGACTTCGATCATTTAGGACATTCAACAGCTTATGTTATAATTCACATCGTGTTCAATCAAGCATATTGTTAGGGACCAAAACCACGTAACTAACTCCATTCCAATAAAAAAAAAATGAGGCTCTAGCATGTGAAACCCAATGGCCAATTTCCATTATTTGGTTTATGGAGTTATGTAAATCAAACTATATGAAGAAGATTCCTCGGTTGGCAATTACCAACACGTTTTAGTGTAGAGGTTATATGTTCGACTCTCGCTAAAGGTATATGCAATATCCCCATCTCCAAAAAAATTGTGTTTGAGAGTTGTACCTCTTCAACTCTAGCATTTTCATGCTCTTTCAAATAGGATTATTTTCTATCCAACAAAAAAGAAATGTAATATATCTGTTGAGTTCAAATTTATTAGGGCATGTTTGGTTACATAAGTCTAGAGATTTCAAATATCTTGATTTCAAATGTATGGAGTCATAGTTCATAAAATTAACTGTTTGGTGAAAATGTGGAATGAAATTTGTTTGGTCGACGCGATGTTTGTAAATGCACAAATGTTTAACTCTAGATTTCACCCCATACCCATAAATATACAGATTCACATTTTTATTGTAAAAAGATGAATCTTTAGATTTTGTGAATTTAGGGATTTTCACAACCAAGCGGGTATAAATTTCGCATTCATGAATCTAGAGATTTGAAATTTATGTATTCATGTAACGAAACAAGCCCTTAGAAAACTCAAAATTCTAATGTGCTAAATATTAAAAGAAAATAAAATAATCACCGGGGTCTAGTGGTCTCAAGCTCACACCTATGTTGTTTGGTAGTCCCCATGTCCCACATTTGAATTCCCTCCACTCCTCTGTTTCCCGCATTGTACAGTTGTGTGCTATTTGATATGAGGATGGGATTGCTACCAACTTCTGTGACCTATACTAGACTTCCTGTGGGGCTATGCTAACATGGCCAATGCTTGCATATGTTGAATTTGAAAGTTCAAACATTATATAGTGAGGGACAAGGTCATCGCCACTACTTAAGGGTGTCGAAACCTAATCCGAACCAGCCCAAAATGAAGCTTAATGGGCTATGTTTGAGCTGAACAACCTCAACCCGCACCGGACCAGCCTGTGTATATGGCCTGCTAGCCCAAACCGTTTGGCCTAAAACCAACCCCAACCCGAACCAGCCTCCGTTAAACTCGTTATAAATAAATAAAATAAATTTAATTTAAACGTAAAAGACAAGAAAACCCCCCAAGTATCCTTTTTTTTTATTTTTTTTTGCTTTGGAATATGCAAACAACAAGCCCGTCAAAGCCTTTGCCATTTGGAAGATGGGCTTAGTAAATATTTCGAAGTGTATTATCATTTGAAAATCTTTTAATGCTTTATTTTGATCAATTTTTACAAGTGTTAGGAAGGGGGAGGAGAATAAGCAGAAACAACCCACTAAAATTCATAAAGTTGCTAGCTTTCTTTTTGATACGGAGAAAATTATACCGAACTCATTGGATTGGGTTCAGGCTCTACGTCCCGGTTGGACCATGATCGGGACCCATCTTGACCTAATATTCACGTTCGAATAAGAGGCGCCACATTATGGTTACAAGCCACGAACGGCATCTCGAATCTTGTAGGATACAAAATTGGGTCATTGGAAGCAACTACCGTCGAGGCGGAGAAAGAATTGTGCTAAGGTTGGTAACTACCCGCAAACTCTAAATATCAAAGGCAAAACCCTACGATCCAACGGTCACTTGTGGAAATCATGAACTCATCCAACGGTCAAGAATTGAAGGTAAAATCTATATAAACAAGTGACTTACTTACTCCAAGGTATCTGAATTGTTTCCCTTATTATTGTATTCAATATTTGCTATGCAACTAGCTCGAGCTTTGTGATCAGTTCAACAATTGACTTAGCCTTAAGAGGTGGCCTCCCGACCCCAACTGTTGGACCACGTCTAACATTGTTTTGCAGGTTATCTTTACAGATCCTAAGGTTAAACATATTATGGAGGCATCACTTTTGTTTATTAGTTCTATAATTTTTACTTCTTTTTAGAATAAAAGTTTTTGGTTTTGAACACCCAACACAAGAGACTTGGAGAGAATTTAATGCCTATATGTGTTCACATGCTATTGATAAATCCCACACATCAACAAAGTACTCAAAACATACCGCTAGTAAATCCGAACCCAATCATTAGTAAACCCAATTCAAACCATTAGCTCAAACCGTTAGTCAGCTCGAACCCAAATCGCACCGGCCCGAAACCATTATTTTCTTAATGGGCCGTGTTTGAACTGAGTGTTTTTCAACCCAAAACTATTAGGCCCAACCCGAACCGTTGACACCCCTACCACTGCATGTCCTCTTTTTGTTTAACAAAGAAAAAAAGAAAAACACAAATCCTTGAGGAGCTAGGGTAAAAGTCTTGTTTATATTAATTATATCGAAGCTCTCCTTAATATATAATCTGAATATATAATCGACACGTGCATAAATTGACCTGAATCAACCCAAATTAAAATAATAATAATTTTAAGCTAAAAGGAGCCCTCGACAAGCCTTCCACAGTCAGTTTGAGTTATTGGGTCAAAGGGTCCCGCAAATACCGTTGGTTTGTCTCTCAATGTTCAACTCTCATGAAAAGAGTACCGTCAAGGGCCCTCGTCTCTCTGGGAAGACGAGAACCCATCAAGTAATATGAAACATAATAATAAGAGAAGCTGAGAAGGGCATCATCATAATCAATAGTTTCTTGTGATTCCTCCGACGAGTCATCACGTCTCTTTCTCTTATTTTGGCTTTTGACCATTTTCCTCTCCTTGTCTCACTTCAGGCCATCCTCGGAAGGTAAATAGAAACGTATTAATTATATCATATTAGTAATGACAATAATGATTAGGTTTTCATTTTTATTTATAAAAAAGGCATCTTATCTTTCTCCTTTATTTATTATTAGTTTTGGCCTTTCCTTTTTTTTCTTTCTTCCCCGTTTTTTATGCTGCTTGTTGAGAGAATCTCCTCGTTTAAAACAAGAAATTTTCATTTATAAATGGTTTAAGCGCATAATTTCACCAAATACAACTTGTGAATGCCACGTCTGAACTATAATCCACATTCAAGACAATCATAGAACATAGAACAGTTCAAAATGCACAAGTGATTGGTAGGAGCCGGTATTGGGAATCAATGAGGATTGGCCAATGAAGGTGGCAAATCAAGATTCATGAGAATGGTAATTTTTTTGAAAAAAATGTATAGGGCAAGAACGACAGAGGAAGGTGTATGGAGTATGGAAATTATAACTGGGGACAAAAACAAGGAGAGTGCAATGCAATGTAAAGCATAAGCAATTATCCAACAACTCCCAACGACTCTTGTTTAGTAGTTTACACGCAAACACAAAGAAAAGAAAAAGGAAACATTATCTCTCCAGTGAGGGCCGTTGGTTGCTGCGGCCGCTGCTTGCCCGTGTCTTCTTTTTTGTCTTCCATTCAGTGGCGGTCACTCTTTTTCTTGCTTTTCCAGTCTTGCTTCCTTCTTTTATGGGTTATCTGGGTTCTTCTTAGAAACAAATGGGAGGTTAAGATATGGAGAAAGACTAGAAATTAAAGGCGGATGAGAGACTGAAATGGAAGGCGCAGAGGAAGAGCTAGAGAGGAGAAGCAAGTTTCTCAGTAGTCTCATACAGAAGAAGAAAGTCATCGAACAGCAAGAACAGCAGGAAGGACTCAACGTTAAAGTCAGGGCAGCTGACATGCCCGTCGCCTTACAACACCGTGCCTTTCGCTGCGCCAGAGACACACTGGACTCCATGCCCAAGAAGCTCGACAGCAAACGCTTGGCTCTCGCTCTTAAGAAGGTAACAGTCGGAACTTAATATTTCACTCTCTTCTTTATGGGTCTCACTTTCTAGTGAACGTCTGAGTTTGAGATATCAACTAGGGATTCTTTATTATCCATTATTTCAGTAGACCTTTGGAAATAAACGTAGATAGAAATTTTCTTATCTGGGAAACAGATTTTTGGGTTGTTTTGTAGGAAATCTTTTAATGTCTGGTTGCAGTTTTAAGGTTTAACATTCAATTTGGAAGCCGTTTGAGGTTATACAAACAAAGTAGTTGGTTCAGCTCTCAGATGTCCTAAGTTCCTATGCTTGGCATTGGATTGTGTTGATTATCAGATTAGGATTTAAGATGTAATAGTCTTATCCAGAAATCTTAGAGGGGGCCTGTAGTGGTTGGCGACTAGCCCGAGTACCCCATGGTCAAGATGGTCTATACCCCTCAGGAAAGGTACGAAGAATCTCTCCCTCAGGGAAGGTATGAAGAACCCTTAATGGGTTGTAGAAAGTTCATGTCGGGATAAATTCAGAGAACCCTCTGTCGGAGATGACCCAGGTTGGGGAGTAAGTACTCCAAATATGGAGAACTACGTTTGGAGAAGCTTTCGAAGAGGGAATTAAGTCAAAGGGGCCAATTATATAAATACTGCTCAATTTGCCCATAGTGGAACATGGGGGAGTGACTCTCGGAATAATGGTTCCATTAGAGTCCATCAAGGGAACCACTAAGGAAAGGGAATGTGCTTCCTAAGGAAACTTTCCCCACTCTTCACTAAGTGAGCGAAATCAATGGAGAAGCTGCCTCAAGGTACCCTCTATATAAACCCCACTTCTAAGATTGACAAGGTAGGAGGAATTACTCACTATTACTCCTTATGCTCTTAGAGCCTTCTAGTGTTGTGCTTAGACTAACTTGAGCATCAGAGGCGGTTACCTAACCTACACATTGTCGGCCCGCCCTAACTCCCTTTGAATGCAGGCATTACACCTACTTGGGTCACATTGAAGGAGCTCTTAAGAAGTCGTCTAGCGACTCGGGTGACGCGAAGAAGGTCTAGACGCAACAGGGCCTAACTGCAGTCTAAAGACTCTAAACCTCACGTGCTTTTTGGGATTTGAAAACCACATGCTTTTGTCCTCTGGCATTTCTCATTGACCTGTAAAGACACCATTCTGATGTTTACTAGGTACATGGACTACATACAATGATTGGATTCCCTAGACTTACCCATACTGCATAGATAACAATACCCTCTTCTCATGATCCTAAATTTTCTCTTGCACTGTATGACTCAATTATTGTTCACATTCATGACACTCTTCCCTAAATTTCTGATTCCATTATTATCATTGTTCTTTTCTTCTGTATAAATCCTGCTTTGAAGTTTGAGCATGCTTTGCACGATCTTAACCATTTTCTTGAAGACAAAATGTTTGCTCGGTTGATTCATGCCTTGCTGGTGGAATGTGGGTTGACTTTCCTATCTTCACCTTCTTCCTTAATGCAACCCTCTGCTGTTTTGCAGAGTTGCAATTGGTGGCAGTTAGATAGGCAGACCAAAAAGAGGTCTTGCTCCTTTTCATGAAAATTTAATGTGAAATTGCAATCACTTTTTGACATGTGAATGCTGGGTGGGGGAGACTATGAGGATGCTTTCTCCCACCTCTTTGATTATACATTAGAGTTATGGATTAAATTCTATGTCAAAGGAGGTGAATCTGTAGCTGGTTGGTGAGGATAGTGATGATTTTGTTGAGTGCAAACATAGGTGCCTCACCGCCTTACCATGGTGGCATTTCTTCGTATCTTGACAGTGTGAAAACTGTCTATCACCTCTTCATAGTTTGCTCATGCATCAAAGGGATTTACTGCCACCTTTGAATCGATTGGTTTACAACAATGGTGCCCTTATAGCTATGTTAGAATTTGAAAACATTTGGAGCTTCAACCTGGTCCCTGTTCTATTTGGAAGGACAAACCTTTTTGAGGGGTTTAGAGAACAAGTATATAAATGGAAAATTGAGCTGAAAGCTTTTAATGTTTTGGACCTAATAGCATACAGTCCACAGCTAAAGAAGCTGATGGGTGGCACTAATTCTGGCTGTGGCTTCCCTTGTCTAGTCACTTTTAGCTCTCATGGTACAGCAAGTATCTGGTTATTTTTGTGCTTTTCTTAAATCAAATTTTCTATTTAAATGAAAAGAAAAAAAATGAAAGAAGAAGAAAGAAAACGGAATAGTTTTGAAGGATTTCCATTAAAGCTAAAGTGGAGTTCTTCTAATTTTTTATGTTTTAAATAATGCCTGGCTAGAGGTTCACAGAATCTTATCGAGGAGTGAAACAAGTATTTTCTTTGCCTTAGCAGACCCAAGCATCAGAGAAATGTAAGAGGAGAAGAAGGGAAGAAAATTTTCATTTAGATCTGAAATGTTTAGATATTCTTGAAAGGCAAAATTTTCAACCTGTTTCAGAGATTTCTGAAACTTGATTTTTTTTCCTTCATACAATTGGACAAGAAAAAAAGCTCAATTTCTTGAGTTTCAGCCAAGTTCTAAATCATGGGACATCCACTGGCTTCATCCTGTATGTTTGCTTTACTTATGTTGTTGATTGTTGCACACTGAGATAATTCATGTGGAGAAATCTCTTGCGGACTAAAAGGAACTCTTTAATGGATTCAAAGTAGTCAATTCCTTCGGAATTCTGACTTCTAGATTGTTGAAGTTGCTCTTGATTGAAACACAATTGAACCTAGAGGTGCCACAACTTTTAGGGTCATTTATTTCTTGTAATTGATAGAGATTTTGAAAAATAAGTTGTGCCAGTTATGTCAAGCCATCATTAGATAATGGTAGCAGCATCTTTTTTTTTTTTTGGTGGTCATCACCAGACTAGTCACAAGGTTTGGGGAACTGTAGGCCCAGGGGATGGGATTGGAAGGGGCCGGGGGAGGGGGAAGGTGTGGAGGGACGGAAGTTCGAATGTAAGACCTCCTTGATCTTATTGCTGAAGCACATCTTCTTGCTTCTGGCAATTAATAAGTCTGGCCAACTCATGACCATCTTTTCATAAAATTGATGCAACTACTTTGTGTGTGCGTGTGCGTGTGTGCTTGTCTTAAGGGTAACTATCATAATCATGGAACTTTCATAACCAGAACAGATAATCTAGCTTGTCTACAAAATTCTGTCTTGCAGCTTGAACATCTTCTGATCTGAATTGCAAATCACAGCCAAAACTCCTCTCTATTTCTTTTTAATTTGGGGTTGGGGCCACTGCCTCCCGCGGGGGGAGCTGAGTCTCCCTTCTAAAGTTTTGCAACAATGTTTTGTGATGTGTTATGGTCACACAACTTGCCGGCTAGCTAAAGTATATTTATATAGTTAGTTACATGAAGACGCAGGAATAATACTCCCTAACTTTTCATTTAGCTTGCCACCAATTTAACTAAGTTTGTCTACCATGCGTTCCAACAGAAATTATTATACGACCAACCATTGTTAAGTAATCCCGTGTTGGCAAATAATACAAGGTACAAGACCTTTTTAGTAGCCCTTATTCCTTGTTGCTTAATGGTACTCGGCAAATGAGTTTAGTTTGAAATGGATTGACAAGTACTTAAGAGGAGTCTACCTGTCTATATATGCATCAGTGTTCCTATCTGGGCCTCTAGAAGGCTGTGTCTTATGAAAACTTGCAGAACTCTGCTTCATTTAACTTGTTTTTAACTATTCACTAGGATTCTCTGGTAGACTTTATATTCCTCCTTTGCAAGTCCATTAATTTCCTATCAAGGAAAAGGCAAATTTGAAATAATGCATTTGCATAGGCTGGTTGTTGCCAGCTGAATAAAATCATTTCATTTGAATCTGTCACCATTTTTGCAATGTCATGAAATTGTTTTGAGCCGCAGAACTGAGACTCAAAGATAGAAACAAGGACAAATTAGGTTTCTTCATAAAATGAAACCATTTCGAGTTGCACTCATATATGGAAGATGAATTGGAATTACAGCTTACCCATTGAACACCAAATGCTCATGGATGCTATAGAAAATGAACTGTATTGGTTTCATTCAAGCTGGCAAAGCTCAGCATTCCATACTGAGTGAATAGCCAACTATATTGCACCACCATCTCCTGGTCCTGTACGAGCTATATTCATCTGTCTTGGCTTTTGTCAGTCATAATCTTTTATCACAGCACTTGTGTACAGATATCTTTAATGATTTCACTTTTGTTTTCCAGGAATTTGACACATCATTTGGTCCAGCCTGGCATTGCATTGTGGGAACTAGTTTTGGCTCTTATGTTACCCATTCGTTGGGAGGTTTCTTATACTTCTCCATTGACAAGGTTTACATCCTTCTTTTTAAGACTGCTGTTGAACCTTTGAGTCATTGACTGTGATCTTGATCTGCATTTCACAAGCACTTGTGTCAGCTGTGTTATATATGGAAAATATAAGCTTTCAAATTTGATAAATAATGTAAATTTATAAAGACTAGTCTTCTCATCCTATGTGTGTTTTTTCCCCTGGTTGAATGTAGAGAACAAAGTTTGGCCCCTGCAAATACAAGAACCTATTTTATGCCTTCTACTGACTGATTTGAACAGGTTCTTTCCTTTCAATGTTTGTCTGCAATAGATGCTGGTCGTGCTTATTCTTGGGTATTGGAATGGTATCTGAACCATCACACTTCAAAGACAGGTTCATGTAGATACAAGAAACCCATGACCGGTTTGCTAATTCATCCAAGCAATTTCATTTAAGTTGCTGGTTTGGCTTTTCAAGTAGTTAAATTTGATTGGTTTGATTTCATATCCTTCAGACAAAAACTTAGTTTTAAACCTCATAAAGAAGAAGTCAAGAGTTCGAATGTTCTTGAGATTGGAACTTTCCTCTGTATATATAATCCTCTTCCCTCAAAATTAGTTAAGGTGCACGTGAGCTAGCATGGACACCGAAAACCTAGTTATCATCATAAATATAAAAGTTTATATGTTATAAAGCTTTTAAAATGTATTCTTAGTAAGAAAATAAAGTTAAAGACATTGGAATGTTTTTCATGTTGACTTTTATGAAGTGAAAAGGTAAAATTTTACATTGAATTAAAAAAGGGAGTTAAAATGTAGAATCAAAATTTTTTTAAAAATCCTTTTATCCTTTCACTTAATGGTTTGCTTGTCACCATTCCATCTCGCCATCTAAGTGATTCAAATGCATTTACACGTGTAAGAATTCTTATATTCATATAACCACATCCATCGAAGGAAAGTAGAATAGTCACATCATCTCAATGAATGTCGAAAAGTAAGGTTACATTTCTAGGTAGAATCTAATTTATTATTTATTGTTAATACAAATTACATGTTTTTGAAAAATATTTTTAGGAATATTCTTAGATAATAATTGACAGGAAGTACATTCTAAAAAGGTACGTTGGGTTTGTAACTTCCGTTAAGTTATGGTTAGATAATTTTATAATTCCTATATTATCGTTAATCTTTTGTATTTTTATAATGTTGTCTCTAGAAAAATAAAATTTTAAATTTCATCTTTTTTTCTTCTTCTTTTATTCATCATTTTATATTATATATAAAATAATATAACTAAAGATATATAATTTTTTTCTTCAATCAATTTGACATAATTTTAGAATGCCTATGTTTTTCATCAATTAAATCCCTTCAAAATTTTCCCCCAAAAGATTAAAAACCGATACCCGAATGAACCACAAAATCGAAACCGGCCTAAAGAGGCCAAACCATAAACCGTTTCGGAATCCGGACTGCGAGATCCTCGCTCACATGGAGGAGTCCCCTTAAAGACGGAATGCTTCTTCAGTCTCGTGAGCTCAGTCATTTTGCGCGATAGATTCTTCAAAGACAAATAAAAAACTTTCAACTTCAACAGTTCAACAACGTTCATGGAGAGTCATCAATTTGACGAAGAAGAAAACCATGAAATTCAGTCCAGTTCACATCCAGAAAATGGTAACGATGCTAAGTTTCTTCTTTATTGTTTACTCTTTCGTTTCAATGGGCATGCTCCCCTTCTGATGAATTGTTAAACTGTCTCTTTGTTTCCTTTCAGTCCACATTGAAGAAGCCGTCGAACCTGGGAAACCCCACGACGCTCTGTTCTTGGTTCTTGGTTATCTCGGATTACTGGAATTTTTTTCAGTGATGGGTGTCTGTAAATCCCTCAGAGACGCGGTTAACAACGATGTGTTGCTTTGGCTGCATGTCGTCGTCGAACCACCCTTGAGTAGCCGTCTTTCCAATGATGCCCTGTTGAACATTTCGTCTAAGGCGCATGGCAGATTGAGAACTTTGTTTCTGAATAATTGCGTCAAGATAACAGATGATGGACTGCAGAGGGTCATAGAAAAGAACCCTCATATCAACAAGGTTTGCACTTCGAAAAGAGTTCTTGACTTTCTTGTTTTCTATTTGTAGCATCCATTGTGTTTGGATTTACTGTGCGTAGGGAATCAGTTAATGGTTCATCATCTTTTATAAAATTTTATTTAGTTTTAAGGTAGGTTCGATTGAGGAAGTGTCCACTTAGAATGCAAAACTTTTAATTGACGATTCTGCTTGGGTAGTCTGATTCATCCATATCACCTCCTCCAATGATCCGTGGGGTTCAGAGAACTAATAAAGTGTATCTCCACCCTTGGCTTATTTCTTTTGATTTCGCTCATAACCGAGTACATGCTGAATTGAATTTACATGAAATTATTTCTCGCTTGGTTTTTTCTGGTACCCTTTTGCTTGGTAATAAGGTCCTTTGCTTGGTATCATGGTTAAAGCTTGGGGCTTCCAAGTGGGCCAAGCCACAGTAGCCGCTTTGTACAACTATGCCATTGATGTGCAAATGTGGGATTGCCATCATGTATAATGTGCAGCAAACACTTGCATAAGATTGCAATTGGATTGATTGTGGAAAACTGTTCCTAGATGGAAGGGTAAATTTTTAGTTTTTTCTCATGCTCAAAATGTATCAAACAATAAAGCCAGTTTTTAGAGAAAATCTCAAGAGCTGACTCTACCTAAGAATAGATAAAGAGAAAATTTATCACTCTAAAGCAATTGAAGTACAAAAACTAACATTAAGAATGCAAAGTTAGTATATTAAAATGATTACAGAGGTTCGAACACAGAGTGCAAGTTGTATTGATTCACTGTAGATTGTAGCATGTTTAAGTGATAATTAATTCAGGCTTTTGTATTTTGGGAGCCCAGAAAATCACATGGTATTTGGCAATGCACTTTATTTTTGCCCATGATTTGGTTCTGTAGTCCTTAGGCTTCGTATCTCAAAGGCCTAATATATAAACCCGTAAAGTGGGAATAATGTCAATACAAGCTAGTGGTAGTTAAGTTGATTGTTTAAGTTGGATTAGATACTTGATAGCTAGATAGAATTTTGTTTTGGGTTTACTTACTTATTGAGTGTCTATGTTTCCTTTTATAAGTCAAATTAGGAATTTTAGGGGTCTATTTATATGTAACATATCCTCCATCATGATATGATTTTGAAGAACATAAGTTTTTCTGAGATTGATGTTGTTGAGCCTTGTATACGGGATTGACGTCGCAGGCCTGATTTCTTTGCTACTGTTTTTCTTCCTACCGAAAGAAGATTGATCTCATCTCTCTTCTATCCCTTCCATCAATCCGATTTCTTCCTTTAACAATGCAGTTCTATGTTTTGACCATTAGAAACCGTACATTCCTTCATCTTCTTTTTAAAAGCCTGGAAACCTAAGCCGGAATTCTAGTATACTTTTCATCAATAAACCTTAATGTAAACTTCCCTTGTAGACTCCTTGACATCAACGTAACCAAACCCTATCATCAAACTCAAGGTCCTACAAAACCCTAACCCTAATTTGACCTAAAGTCTCATTCTCTATCTAGCTGAACTTACCAGTTTGTAACAGATCATGGCTACTTGCTTCTAGTTGGATCCCTTCTGATCTAGAACTACATTAGAGTTTCTACTTTGGTTTCATCAGATTCAAAAGTTTGAAGGCAAAATGAAGGAATGAATGAGAATATAAATTTTTCTTCATGTTTTCTATCCTCTTCTATTGTCGAACTGGCACTAATCATTCTCAGTCTACATTCTTTGGTTTCATCAGATTCAAAAGTTTCAAGGCAAAGTGAAGGAATGAATGAAAATACAAAATTTTCTACATTTTTTTTATTCTCTTCTATTGTCGAACTGGCACTAATCATTCTCAGTCTACTTCTTTGATATGTTCTCTACTTGTATGAGTTGGTTTCCCATTTATTTAGAAGTTTCTTTGTGTTGTTCGATCTTCTAGGGTTGAGAATAATCAGGTTATTTATTACTGACTTTATTCATTCTTTACTTTCCATTTAATTTTGTTGCCATGAATACCCCCTTTTTAATCTCTAACCTCATGTCCCATAATCGTTTCCCCTACTTTATCCTTTGACCATATCTGACTACCGTTACTTGGTTCCTTATTTTATCTCTTTAACCTTTATGTACATTTATTAATCTTGCTTCTTAGTATGATCAAAGCAATAAGTTATAATTCCTTTCATGTCCTGTCACTTTCTTATTTACCAATGGCCCTTGAATTTTTTTTTTTTTTATATAAAATTGGCATTACATTTTAATACTAGCTGATTTGTTGATTGGGTAGGACCACAATTGATTCAAAATTTCAAACTGGGTTTTGGAACCTAGGATTGTATCATACATTCTTTTGGGATATTTGCTTTTACTCAACTAGGGATTGCATTGGGATTGATGGATTAATTGCTAGATTTTGCTTTGGCAGACCATGGAATGCATCAATTTGTGATTTTATTTGTTATCAAGTGAGGATGATTGAAGTTTTATTTGATGAGATCTTATTTGTTGGTGCTGTTGTTTATGAGATTTATTGAGATGCTTGTTGTTTGAGATGCCACTTATTGGTTATTACTTGTTCACTCATCCTCTTTCACATGATGGGGATATTAAAGATGTTGCATGCATTTTTTTTAACGGACTTAGAAGTAAGATATTATTTATTTATTTTTGGTGGGCCTTAGAAGTAAGTTGTTGTTTATCATTGTTGGGGATTCAGGAGTGAGTCTAATTGTTGTTGGAATGCTTCCCTGGAGATAGGATTTTGTGTAGCCACTGCAGCTGCACTTTGATTAGTCTTTGTGTAGTCATTGGAGTTGCACTTTTATGTAGCTGTTGGGTGCTACATTTTGTTGTCTTCTTTGGAAAGGGCTTTTGGTGTCAGTGTATTGCTATTGCTGCTATTAATTATTTGTTCAGGCTGCTATTGTTGATGGATTTATGATAATTGATCAATTGTTGCTTTGAGCTCATTAAAATCTGTAACTACTACGTCTGTTCAAGATTAGTATTGCTTTTCATATTTGTTTTTGTTTGTCTAAGCAGGGTCTTTTGACAAATGCATACTCCAACTTGAGGGGGATTTTATGGTGTAACATGATAAAGGGGAGACCTTTATCATGGTTTCCTTATTTCCTTGTGTTTAGTTATTATTGTCCCAGTCTAACTAAATTTCCTATTAGGGTTTGTTAGATTCCTTTGTAATTCTATTTTGACTTAATATATATAGATGTTTTGGCTGATAGCTTGATATGGTAGAACAAACATCCTATCACAATCCTTCTTTTCACCCTATTCTCCCTCAAATCTCTCTTTCCCTTTGCCGTGATTGTTTACACACTATAAGCATAAGCAAGTAAGCAGAGAGAAGCCTTAGTATATTTTCATGGAGTTTTAGACTTAAGGTTCTATATATCAGTTATGGTCATAGTTAGTAGGTCGGGGTACGGCAACAGTTCGGGTGTGGATAAGCATGACAATTAATCAGTCCATATGGCAACTAGTACGGTTTCAACAATTCGGCTCGATAAGTTGTGTACGGCCATTATACTTTACTTGTATCGTATGTGTTTTAATACGACTGACTTGAAAAAGTATTTGGGGGGGGGGAAATGGAGGGTTTTGTCTTCGTAAAAATCAATAGTAAATTGATTTTTGCAATTAATTCAAAATTTTTATGCCCCCCCCCCCCCCTAAACAAAAACAACCCTCCATACCAAAAACCTAATTTGAGACAATTTTTCATTCTTCTAGATCTCTACAACTAAGATAAACAAGGAAATATAAAAAGCATTTATCACATAACTCATCAAAACCAAAAAGCATTGTCTAGAGCAAAAAAACACAAAAATCATTTGTCACATAATGACATAACCATTTAAATCCACAAAATATTGTATATACCAATAAAAAAAAATCTAATTATCTATGTCAAATGGTGCTTGTGTCTCAGAATCATATGTGAAAGGAGAATTGGAGAGGATGTGTAGCTGATTCAAAGTACCATTGTAGACTGGGGTATCAATATCATGAGAATGAAGGGATCCGATCTCTACATCTAAGACAAATATTGTGTGGTTGTTCTATATTATTTAGGGGTTAAATTTGATCTCCATGTCTGAATCCATTCTGTTTTATCTTGAAGTTCTGAATTCTTTCTGTTGGAATGATTCTTACGAATTAAACAATAAAAAATGGTTATGAAGAAGGTTTTTATGGTATAGAATGAAAATCCTAGACACTATATAAAAAAATTATGAAAGAGGAAGTAAGTTACTTACCGAGGAAGGCAATGATTCCCAATGAACAAGTTGTGGATCTTGACTTTTGAGTATTATGACTTGTTAGCGAAGAAAAAACAGAAGAAGAGAAAAAGGAAAACAATATGAATGAGTTGAATAACTGAATGAGGGTTCCATGAATAAATATATATATATAAGGAATAGAAATTAAAACATGTATAAAACATGTATTATAAACGTAATAAAACCCTCCCTCCTCCCCTGTACTTTTGCTCCCGTACTTATTTAAGTCAGTCGTATTAAAACATGTATTATAAACGTAAAATATGATGGCCGTACACGGCTTATTGAGGTGAATTATCAACAACAACAACAACAACAATAAGCCTTGTCCCAACTAAATGGGGTCGAATTATCGAAACTGTGCTATTTGCTGTATGAACTGATTAATTGTCGTGCATGTCCGCACCGAAACTATTGTCGTATCCCAACTTACTAACTATGCTCCAAGGTGTCTTTAAGTCTAACTATGAGAAGGTGAAATAACTAGAAAAAGAAACAACTGGACAACTAATAGCTGCAAAACTCAAAACACTATCCTACGATACATGATACACTATACAGCATGCATGATAATAACTTGGTACCTATTAGTCTACGGCATACTTTAACAGGTATGTTGATAGTGTCATTTGAAGCTCATCCTATTATGGTGTACACTATACACCATAATAGGATGGTACCTATGAGTCCAGAACACACTTTAACAGGTATGTTAGTAGTGTCATTTAAAGCTCATATTAGGGAAAGTTTCTATCACTCCCTTAGTCCTTTACACACTATTTACTCAAAACCCCTACAAGAAGTTTCACCTTTGATTCCTCTAGAAAATGAACTCTTACCTCATCTTCTCTTCTTCTGCTTTTAGTGACCAAATGATCCCATTCTTATCACTTATATTTACATATACGATTTTTTATTATTATTCTAATTTCTAATTTCTTCTTTCTTCTTTCTACTTCCTCCATAGAGTGCAGCAAAAACAACTTTGGTGGGTCTAACACCCCCTTCTTCTGGACTGCACCCCCCGGCCACATAAATCCCACCGGCCACACCACATAATTCCCACCGGCCACCACTAGCACGACACCCACCTTGCAAATCCCACATTGATGGAAAGCTACCAACCAACATATTTCCTTCTGGCTGGTGTTTGAAACTTCTTTTTGCAGGTTTGGTAGAGTGACTATACACGGATAAGGGTGGAATTGGATATGTAGTGGGCATAGTTGTCAAGGCGTCGCCTAAGCGACCCCTAGGCGTTCGAGCACCTCAAATCGGTGTCGCCTCATTTTTAGGCAATAAGGCAACCGCCTTGGGGTATGAGGCATCACCTCAAGAGCCTCAAACGCCTTATACCCCAAGGCGTTCGCTTTTTTTTTTTTTTTTAAATCACATGAAAGATGCCAAAACGAAGGCATATATTGAATTACTTATTAGATTCCAATTGTAAAGTATCTATTGTTTGAACCTATATGCATATTTATAATGACACTACATATGATCAAATGTTAAAATAAAAAATAAAAAAACAAACAAAATCGAAAGATAATAAGTTCTTGACTCGAGTCTCACACTCTCACTCTCACTCTCACTCTAATCCCTAATCTCTTTCTCTTCCTCTCTTCTTCTCTTCCATTCCCGCGACGACACTCTGGCAAGCCGCACGACAAATGACTTCTTCTCTTCCTTTCTTCCCGCGACTTTTTATTTAGGACCTACTATGTGTGGTTTGTAGTATGTTGGATGACTTGAGGTAGGCTAATATTAGTTTTTTTTTATCATATAAGATATGATAGATTTATCATAAATTGGAGTGAATGAGATGTATACTAAAAATTTCACTTAATGCCCCAACCGCCTCAAAAGCGCCTCGGAGGGCACCTCATCGACTCATTGCCTCAACTAGCCTAAACCGCCTCGCATCGCCTCATCGCCATGACAACTATGGTAGTGGGTGCAAGAAACAAAAACATTTGACTGAAGATGGAAGGTAAATAGGAAACAGAGAGCATGGCTTATTGAAAAAACAATTTGCCTGACTAGTTTAAAAAAAGCTTTTGAGTTTCTTGGTCATCCTCCCCAAACCAAAATACTGGCAGGAAAATATGCAGAAGCAGCAGGACTGTGTTACCTTTCTTAGAAACTTCTGCAAATATCTTGCAACGTTGTGGGTTGTAAGTTTTCAGCAGAGAAGTAACATTTAATTGAATAAAATTGAATATGCAAAAGCTTTTTCCTGTGGACCCAGATCTTAGAGAAGCAAAAAAAATATAATAAAATCAGAATTGGTTATGACAAGAATCTTTGAAAGATTAGGTCAAAAGGAGAATGATTTCAAAGATAGTGGTGGCTATGAGCATGTCCAAGTGCGGAAACACGTGCAACAGCAAGCTGAGATTTTGATACAAAGGGAAACCAGAGAAATTGCATGGGTATTCCATGGGGAATGCTATCCATCTTCAACGCATTGATTCATTAGAGTGCCATGTTATTGCAGATCAGACAAAGCAGGTTCTTGCTCTCTTTGTGGTGCTTGGTGGGGTGCTCTTTTTGGATTCCGATGTCCTGTTTCAATATTGGTTCTTCTGTCAAACTGATGAAGTTCCTTAAATACATCCGCATTGTTTGGAAATTGCACCATGCTTTCCAATTTCACTATGTAATATCTACATTTGGTTTGCTCAGGTTCAAGAGCCTTCTCTCAAGTCTACAATTATTTTGAGATTAATTAGGCTGAGCTTGCTGGTTGAACTTTACATATATCGTGCATTATATTTTTGGAGCAGCATATGTCATTCGCATGAATGGGGGTGTGTTAGAAGAATAAGGAACATGCCTTGTGTGATGTGGACAAGATAGGTAGGTAATAGGCAATATGGGTTATTGCTGACCAATTAGGTAGGTAGAAGACAATAGGATTATTGTAGACCAAATAAGTAGGTGAAACAACAGCATCTCCATCTTTTTGGACTTCTTTGGTATGACGACATTTTCTTCCATGTCTTTGGAAAACCGAGGATTAATTTTGGAATGGTTTAGCTTTTTCCTTGGGGTGCCTTTTGTTGTTTCCATCGTCTTCTTCCCCCTTGTCATCCACAATTTCTAAAGGCACAAACTTCACTGGGCTTTCCTTTTTGCTTTTGTCCTCATCTTATTCCTCTTCTTTCTCGTCCTCATCTCCATCATCGATTTCATCTTCATCATCTTTTTTATCATCCACATTTGTATCTTCATTTTCCTTCGTTCCTTTTGGCTGAACTTCCTCTTCGTCTTCGCCCCTGAAGAATCTTCTTTGTCCTCATCTTCCTCATAAGCACCCTTTTCTTCCTCAGAGGAGTACTCCTTATTTTCATAGTCTTCCACAATGTTCTCTTTTACAACTTCTCCACTAGATGAAGAGTCATAAGACTATAAGAGTACTCCTTTTCTCTAATGGACCATTGATTTACTTGTTTGCTTTTGAACAAAGTTTTTCCTTTGAACTTATGCTTTGAGAATTGGAAAAAAACACAAATAAAACCCGTAGAGAGAAAAGACCAAGGAGAAGAATCTCAGAATGTTACAATATATGGAAACACGTAATCTGAGAATAATTGACAATCTAAGTTACCTAATTGACCCAATCTTGGTTACTTGTACTCTAAGCATAAGGGTAAATAGTAAAAACATGGTAGGAAACTTGATTAAGGTGTACATGAGAAGTTGTGGAAGAGAATGCTGAGAAGGAGAAGGAAAATGAGGATTAATTCTTTTGATGAAGATGAGGATGAAGAGGGTTCTTCCATGGCAGAGGAAGCACAGTGAAAAGGAAAGGAGGAAAATGAAGACGTGGACGTGGATGATAAGAAAGATGATGAAGATGAAGTTGATGGTGGAGACTAGTAGGAGGACGAAAGCAAAAAGGACAGCTCAATGAAGCTTGTGCCTTAAGATGTGGTATGACAAAGGAGAAGAAAATGATGACAACAACGAAGGCACCCCAAAGAAGCTAATCTGTTCCAAAATTAATCTTGGGTTTCTCAAAGAGATGAAAGAGTATATCATCATACCAAAAAAAGTCCAAAAGGATGGAAGAAGATGTTTCATCAGAAATATCAAAGCAGGTCTACACAGATGAAACCCCTTAACGCGGGAAAAATAATCTGAGAATATTTAACAATCTAAGTTACCTAATTGAACATATTGGACAATGTAGGTTACCTGTACTCTAACCGTAAGGGTAGGGTAAATAGTAAAAGTAAAAGGTAGGGAACTTAACTAAGATGTACTTGACCCTGTGTACCCTCACGGTACACAAGGCATGTGCATAGTACTTCAATAGGGTGGACGATGTCTCAATTTGCAGGGTGGTTGTGGAGTCGCAGGATGGGTGGTCAGAATGGGGTGGGGACACAATCAGAAGAGGAGGGCATTTGAGCATCATCCCTGATGGTTTGTTATACTCCCAAAGAAGAAGAAGCAACAGAGATTAAAAATAATAAACTATAAAAGTAGAACAATTATCTGGTTAATAGGTGTTATTAGAAGGGTAATTTGGCTATTACAAAATGATAGGAGAGAAGAGTAGGTTAGACTCTAGCTTTAGCTTTTTCTTTTCACAGGGTGCCTGTGGGGGGGGGGGGGGGGGGGGAGTTCGGTAAATAAAATAAGTTCAGGGGAGTGAGAAAAATTCCCTTGATTTTATCCACCTCTAAACATGGATTTCAATTTATTGAGGTCAACGTTCTATTGCAAATTAATGTTTATCCAGCATGTGAAATTAATGAGGTGATTTTATGTCCAGTCAACTACCTATTTTATATATTTCTTACCACTTCAACTCATGATTTGGCTGTTATTTTGAGTACCAGATTCATTAGGCTGTTGCTACTGTCAGGGTTTATACAAGACTTGCTCAGACTGATTATAATGCACCTGATTTTGTGCTTTGCTTCAGCTGTATGTACCTGCATGCATTAGCTTAACAGCTAATGGAATTGTGACAATAGTACAACTACTGACTGGGAAAAATCAAGATTTGAAGCACCTGAGGTTGTATGGTATGTTAGGCATAACAAAACAGCATATGGAAACTATCTTCAGTTGTCTTAAGGTGCAAAAAGAAGAAGACCAGGAGCAGCCTATATCATTTCTTTATCACAGGCGTTTTTCTCTAAGCAGTTTGAACTCAAGTCATCCAATTGATGTCAATGTTTGTCCAAAGTGCAACTTTGTGAATCTGGTGTTTGATTGCCCAAGGGAGGATTGCAAGTGGAAGAGGGAGTACCCACTGCTTGAATGTCGAGGATGTTACCGTTGCATCGCAAGGTGTGATGAGTGTGGTGGATGTGTTAATTTGGATGAGCTTGGGATTACTGCTTGCCAGGGTTTGTTGTGCTCAGACTGCTGGCTGAGGCTTCCGAAATGCAACCTTTGTAATAGGCGCTATCGTAAACCACATGCTGCTCAACAAATGTTTCCATCAGACGATACTGGATCTATATGCGCCAGTTGTCATATATCCTCTTCAAGAAATCGAGAATGGTTGTTGGAGTTTGAAGAACATATCCTTAGGGATTACTGCATCATCAATGAGTAAGAGGCATGATTTGATGATACAGAATGAATGCTTAGCGTTTGTTGTGGCAAGTTCTCATATATTCAACTGATTACCATAGCAATAATGGAATTTAGACAAAAAGTGCCCCAAGGAAGGTCTTGTACAGAAACTATAGTTGGAGGTATTTTCAAAGAGGCCGGAGGGTAGCTCAACCAAATGTTCAGACTTATTCGGGATGGATAGGCAATTTACCGACTTTCCTTTAGTGTGGTCATCATATCTCAGATTTGTTGTGGGAGCTTGACTTCTGTCAGGCCAATTTTTAGTTATTAGTAGTAACCTTTCCAAAATCAGTTGGGATATTAGATCCGTCTGTTAACTGCTAGAGACTTGGTCTCGTTCTTCTCTGTTGCAGAGTTTTTTTTGGGTGTTTTGTGGGACTTTGCTGCACTCATCATGCTGATTCTGCTTGGGGCTGGTTTCCATGTCTTCTCAGGTGCATAAAATGTTTCAGTTGCCTTTTTTTCTTTTCTTTTTTTTCACTGATTGGTGTTTTGTGGGACTTTGCTGCACTTGTCATGTTGATTCTTTTGCTTGCTCCGGATTGGGTACCAATGTCTTTGCAGGTGTATAAAATGTTTCAGTTGCTTTTTTGTCACCGGTTGATGTTTTCTGGGACTTTGCTGCACTCATCATGTTGATTCTTTTGCTTTGGTACCAATGTCTTCTCAGGCGCATAAAATGTTTTCAGTTGTCCACCCCCCAAAAAAAAAAAATCAACGACAGACAGCCTTTCCAGTGCCAAATGTCCACTGAGGAGAATCTTTTCCTTTCATTCCTTCCACAATACACGATGACTTAATTTTAACAATTTGTTGCAGGCTTGCGATTGAATGATGACTTCTTGGCCATCTTAAAACTCCAGGATCGTCTCACCGTTTCAGTCACTTCTGTCTTCTCCACTTAATCCCCATCTCCCAACTCCCACAGTGTAGAAATCGAATTCCGCAGATGATTAAATTTTCATTTTTCACTACCTCTGAAAGTGGATTATTTCATGAGAGTTTGGTTTTGCATGAAATTACCAGATTAATTCTCTTCTCAGTAAGTTTATTTTTCCAATATTACAACTTACAAGCAAAGCAACCCATCAATTGGTTCCTCTTAAGTTGCATACCAAAGCCGAATTTTGTTGGAGTCCAGATCCTCTCTACCTGGGCAGGCTTTTCACTCATTCTCCTACCCCTCTGGATTGGCAACAACACCATGGCTGGCCATTCAAGGGGCCGTGGGGGATGGGCAGACACCCTGTTCGGGCTGAGAGGATTTGTCTGTGTTTACTGGTTGAATTTGTCAGCAGTGTTGCATCTTGCTGCCTCAGTAACCTTGACAACTCATTCAATCACCAACCAATTGCTTCCAATAAACTCCGTTTCCTTAGAGTAATACATTGCAGACTCCCTGTTTTCCCCAAACAAAAGTGTAAGCGTGCAGGGAAATACTGTTTTCAAGATGAACATCATGTTATTTACCACCCAAACCATCCATCTCTCCAATTCACCAATTCCAGAAATACTTAAATTCAAAACCCTTGTAGTCAGCCCTACTCCATCAAATTTGACAAGGATTAAGAGATGTCCATTACCAGGTATGCTCGTTTGCTCTCCGTCAAATGGGCCAAAGACCAAAGTTTTCCTCTTAAGAAACTTTCCGAGGGAACCCTTTTGTTGGGGTATTTTATCTGATCTGTGCCTCTGGTTGAGGTTGTTGTACCCGGAGTTTATTTCCACAAAACATTCAGTTAACTTAACTGGGCAGCTAGGTGGTAGATTTGTTGAGCTCTTTTTGATGGTTTCCCATGTATACAGTACGTGTAGTTGATCCATAATGGCCACAATATTATTCAAATGCATCAACAAAGTCCTTTCCCTTTCCAGATCCTGTTTCTTTCAACATCTGATCAGAGAGCCAGGAATCCAAATGAGTCCACCAGCAGTCTTATAAAAGACTCAAGTTCATGTTCTCAGGTGACACTGCAGTAGATTATGGTTTTGTGTGACAGGTTGCTCCACGCTTAGTACGCATAGGTTAGGAAGATAGTGCCCAATCACGTAAGACTAGAAGTATGTGTTTGGTAACATTTCTGTTCTGAGAGACCAGTTCTTATGCAAAATCATTTTTTAATGTTTCTGTACTAAAAGACCGTTCTGAAATATTTATAGAACATTATATGAATGAGTTGGTATTTGAGAAACTCGTTTTAAGGTTTTAATCATAATCAATTTTATCATTTATGTTTCTGTTCTTTGGTAAAAATATCTTTTTGATGTTCTGCAAAAAGCATTCTCAAACTACTTTTCTGATCGGTCCGTTCTTAAAGAACAAAATAATGAACAGTTTTACCAAAAGCCTTAAAACCCGTTCTTCTGTTCCCAAAGAACAAAAGAACGCTAAAAACATTACCAAACACACTGTAAGAGATCGGCGGTTGGAAGCTTCTTAGGTAGTAGTACTTTCCATAAAGAGTGTAATTTTGGTACTTGGGATTTATTTCCTTGCAAAAGATGGTCTATAAGCAAATGCCACCAAAAAAGGAGTCCCAAGAAGTAGGCAATTAGGCATCCAGACATATGAACGCTTTTTTGGTGCCAAGGGTAAAAGGGCATATTTTCAATCCGTTGAGCACAGTCCAGAGGCCACCATTCCCTGATTAACATTCCAAGTGTTCATCTCTGTGTGAATGAAATCAGCCACTAAATTAGGAGCCTGTTGATTTGGTACATTATGAGATATTTTTGGTGGATTCGGTTTTTCATTAATTTACAACATTAATCTTCAACATGGCAACCTTATCATAGCTAATCTCGTGAACTTGAATTGATTCCTACTACATTGTGGTTTTTTGTTTATTTGATTCATTCAGTACTTGATGGAATAAATGAAAATGAAACAATGAATCAGGAAACAGTTCAGGTAAATCAAGTTGTAAGTTCAAGCAATGAGTCCCCAGCAACCAGACCTTCTTGACCAGAAAAATCATGGCCAATTTTTGTGCATCTCACAAAGTTCATGTCAAGTTAATCCAGCAAGCCAAGAAGTTGAATAGAAAGTATATATCAAATGGACCATTCATCATTCCTAAATCTAATCAAAGAATACAAACTCAAGTCGAAGTCCAGTTAAATGAGCACATGCACCAATATCCCAAATAATTTACTTGGTTTCTCTGTACAACTAAATGAAGTGGTAGCTTGCCATAGAATTTAGATAACCTCACTGTGCTCCCTTCTCTTCTCCACTGGAGAAACAAAATTGGGTATGCTACAGGGTTCGCTGGGTAATGGGATAAAATTCCTCTGAGAGTATCCATATTTCCAACTCAAGTATCAGTTACCCAAGGAGATAGAAAGCTACATACCACCTTTTCACAAGAAAACTGCACTCCAAAGGACAATTCCAATGATCATAGAACTTCTGACATTGCCGCCATTATAGAAATTTAATGAAGTAGCACTTGAGGCCGTGGAGTTTGATGAAGGTGCAAGTATTGTGCCATTTAAGAACGTGCCATTCCTGCCACCATTTTGCACACAACAGAAAATGTAACAGGATCAGTCTCAGGTAGAAGTTGGAAAAAATGAGTTTCAGCCATCAAAATTTAGAAGATGACCAGAAGGAAAATTGCTCTTTTTTCGGAGACAAAAAATATAAAATCCCATATAAATAAATCTAAAGTCATATATTATACCTCCCAGGAAATATGCAGGAACCATGACCTGCAAAGTTGGAACCATAGCATCAGTTGTAGGTCATGAAAATGGCCCACTCAAGGAAGTGAAGCCAACAAAAAGCAGACAGAAGAACAGGCAAAAATGCTATCACTGCAAATACTGCATCAAATGCACATATTGTAGCAGTAAGCATGGTACGACTTCTTACTTGGGTTTGTTGTTGTAATTGCAGCCACACCATTGAAGTAACATGTCCCAGCATCCATTCCCTTCTTATGATAATATGCATCAAAAGCATAGCTTGCATGAGAAGCCACATTGTCTGGTTCATAACATGGCTGTCCTTGCTTTAGAGCTGAGCAATCCACCTTACCAGGCCCACATGCCCAGTCCAGTGCAGCTTGAAGCATCTTTGGATCAGCACCATCCCTTGCAGTGCAATATGTCTGGTTTGTAGTATCATTGGCTAGCATCATTCCAGAATCCGATAGGTGCAAGATATAAACAGGAACACCGTTGGCATCAAAAAGGCCCCAATTCTTCTCAGAAAGTGGCCCAGGTTTCATGTCCTCATTGTAGAGTTCGTAGATGTAGGTGCTAATAGCAATTCCAGGGTGCTTGGGTGTCCCGGTATTGTTCAGCACATGTCGGATTAGGTTACTATTAAATGTGTTGGCATTATCAATAGTAGCATCTGGCTCATTGTCATCACCCTTGGAAGGCCAGCCTGACTCAGTGACAACAATGGGGATGTTGGTGAAGTTAAGGAATGCCATGGCAAAGTATGCTGCATCAACCACAGCATCAAAAACATTTGCGTAGTGAAGGAGTGTGTTTGCATCCACGGCTTCTTTGGTAGGAGGAAGAGGGCGGAAAAGTGCATAATCCAATTGTATTACTCCATTTGATTGCATGTAATCATAGTAAGGATAGACATTGAGCATTAGGTATGATCCTGTGGATTGCAAGAACTTAAGAAAGGGGACCATGATTGGGTTCAAGGAGCTATTGAAGAAGGCTTGTGATGGTGGAAAGGAGTCTAAAATGATGGAGGATGGCAATGGTGTCGACACCTTTATCTGATCATCAAGGTTGGATGCAACAAGAGCAGAGTGGATAAACCTGATGGCATTTACAAGGATAGGTGCTGCATTTGGAATTGTTGTAAAGACCTCAGACCCAACTGCAATGGCCGTGATATTGGTGGCAGGTACATGTGCGACAACATTCAGTGCCACCCAATTGGCAGCAGTAGCATTGGACTGACCCACCCCAAGGAGCTCGTTGTTTGGAACAGAGATTGTCACATGAATGCCAGTGTTAGCGAGTGCAACAAGCATAGCACGGTCAGCATCATTGAGCCGGACATGTCTAATTTGCTGGGCTTTCAAAAGGGCAACCACCTGAGTTGGATTAGGCATGTCAGAGAGCTCTTGACCGATGTTTACACCAATAAATGCACCTGCACATCAGAGAAAAGCATATCAGATACCAGTTTCTATCCCTGAATAACACAAATTGTAGATAACAGACATAGACTTGGAAAAAAAAACATAAATCTATGCACCATATCATCAGAGATGCCCATGGCAATGGAAACCATCAGAACTTCACAACTACCATTTGCCCAAGTTATTTTTAACCAGGTTAATGCAACAACAGTTCCAGCCATTATTTTTTATATTTAGATTTTGGATTATACTATTCAACACTGACCTACCTTTTTTTCAAAGAGTTCTACTGTGTGGTGATTTGATCACTCACATGGCCAAAGAAGTTATTTAAGGTGTACTAATACAAATAAGAGGTTTATTACTTGTAAAGTTGTAATTAATGAAATACACCCCCCCCCCCAATACTTCTCCTGCTTATGAAAATTGACCAAGGTAAATCATCTTTGGATAAAAGCATCATTTTCTTTCCCATTAACTATGATGGAAAGAAGAGACACTTTAAGAAAGATTTCCAAACACAATGCCCTTGATATATTGCACAAAGATTATCCTTCTGGAAACTTCTAAGGGTTTCATTGGTTTATCACTCATGCCCACCTTGGAAGATCTTTGATGCTAGAATGTATGCCTATTTGAAGGAAATCACCTTTTGCTGCACTGCATGAAGCTATTCAGAGAAATCACAGATTCACACAATAAAAAAGTTGAAGAAGGATCACAAGGCACCCCTGAAGCATTCCAGGCTTCCCTTACCTATTACCCATGACAAGAACACTTGAAAATTGAAGATTTTTTCTTAGACCTTCATGGTTCTTCTTACCTTCACCAGATGAGTCTGTCATTTGTATTAAAGGTCCACCTTTAATATAGTATGTCCAAGTACAAATTTATAATAGTTGCTTGTATAAAAGGATTAGTAGGCAAGTTTATCCAAAGGTGCCCTTCCTACCTTTCTAGGGAAGTTTATCACCACCAACATTCATTACATGGCCCCCAAAAAATACAATCTTCTGAACCACATCAAGCCAAGTTTCTCTACATGCATGGTGAAGAGATTCCTTTCCCTCAATATCATTAGACGGGACTTCTAAGGGAATAACGCCTTCGTCAACCAGGAGTGTTATTCTGACCTGAAATTTCTTTATTGTCTTCCATAGGTTACGTTTTGCATAACAAGCATTAAAACAGGCTACCCCCCCCCCCCCAAAAAAAAAAAAAAAAAAAAAAAAAAAAAAAAGAAAGAAAGAAAGAAAGAAATTAATCTGCATATTAGATTTTCATTATCATGGTCCTCTTTCAGTCAACAATCCATATCTCTTCAACACCTGCAAACATCTACTTCATTCCTCTATTCAGAAAAGTATTGAAATGATATAATATACAAATAGCCCATGCCAGCTGTGAATAACATTAGGGAGATGATGGGGTCATAGTACGACAAATCGGAGGATCTTTGGAATATGGAACATAAAATTACACAAAATTTATTCAGCTCGGAATCAAGATCATGACTGGGTCCATGCCTTTATTGATTCTGTTCTGTAAACTATGTCATTCATATAATTTTTCGTTTATTTTACCAGGTGCTTAGTTCAAAACTTAAAGGAAAGTGCTTTCTGTTCTGTTAACTATGTCATTCATATAATTTCTCGTTTACTTTACCAGGTGCTTGGTTCAAAACTTAAAGGAAAGTGCTTGAAAAGAATAATATAATTCTTTCCATGTATAAAATATAGCTTATATCTAGATTTGTGGGCATTAAAGTAACATAACGTGCTTCCTTTCTGAAGATTGAGGTTTCAAGAGGAATATGAGTGACATTACCTACCAAACAAGACTTTTAAAACATCGAGAGGGACCGTAATAGAAGGAAGAGAAGTAGAGCTCTTGACTGTTAAATAATATTTTAAGCTTTTTTAGACAACCTAGGAAACTTAAAACTGTTAAAGAAATGTAGTATCCTAGATTTAGATACCATCCATGAACAGTTTGGGAATTGGGATATGAGCATGCAATGCATCGATTGTTGTTACTGAAACCATGCCCATAACCCGGTACACCGGATGGAAGGTCTGGTAGGGAACATATAGCGTATTAAAGTTCTGATCTTTTGATGTTATCAATGATCTCTATTGAGAACAGTACAAAAATCATTAATTCATGCACTGTGGAAAACCCAAAAGAAAAGAACTGTGGTTATATACTTTTAGAAACTAAAACAAAAGCAAGATGGTTGTTTTCCATTGAAAGAAAGGATAGGAGATTTCACTTGCGTTTTGGTGCAGATTTTCCTGCTATGGTGAGCAAAACAAGTCAAGAATAGAGATCAAATTTGGGATAGTAGAACCTTAATCCACTAGCCTCTATCTTCACTCCCAGTAAGTACTGAAAGTATGGTATTTCAACAGAGGCCTATTTTCCCTTTCTCAACTGTACTCCCATAACAGTTGAAGCCCACAAATCATGAACTCAAACGGAGAGCATCTTAAATGGAGGAACAACATTTAGCTTTTGTTGCAGACTCAACAAAAGAGAGCAGAAATGCAGATTAAAACCCTTTTGCCTCCAAACCAGCTTAAAATCTCGATGACCCAAGAAATGATACAGATGAAATCTCCAGAAGCAACTCAAATCTTTGAGTTGGACATATCAAAATCCACCCCAGAAGGAAACCCATGAAAACAAGAGATAAGACCAACACGGGAAGTATACTAAAAATGGAGAAAACTAGGAGCAGACGGGGTAAAATGACGCACCTTGGTCAGCTGTTACAACTGAGACAGAGACTGCCAGGAGCAAAAGAAGAAGCAGAGCCATGGAGATCATTCTTCAATGCACAACCGAAATCTTTCAAACAACACTACACTGACAACCTGAGAGAAGAAAACCCAAAAAAAAATGTAGGAACAATCGGGAGATAGAGAGCAACAGTGGGCAGAGAAGATAGGCGAAAGAAGACTTGAACTGAAAGGGGGAAAAGAGGATTCTTCCTTAAAGAGAAGGAGAAGGAGAATCAAACAAAACTCAAAATAGCTGTTAGTGGGGTTTTACTAGGAGTTATGGGGACTGACTTTGTTCCATAAATCACGTGATGTCTGTCATGCATCCGACGGCTATCATTTCCCCACCGTCCTCGTCAACCAGTACTAGCTATGGAGAAGCAGATCAGCAGAGAAATTTGCAGACACTGAAACCGATGGCGTAGGAATAGCCAAAACCTACGATACACTATACCTCTGTTATTGCCGTTGGATTAGAATAATACAATTCGTACTACTTCAGTCCAATCAGCAGAGACCATTTATTCCAATCCAAGTGTTAAGAGACACGAAGGTGTATGGAACCATAGTACTCCTTCAACCGTAATGACTTGCGAACCCATCATGGCTGTAAAGGAATCCGCTTTAACAGAGATGACGTGGCAAACAGCCTGATTCAACGGTCATATTCCGGACTATTTATGGTTTATTAAAGTTGTCCTTTCGGTTGTTTCAAGTTTCAACCTTTCGTTTTTTTTCGTTTTTGTTGGGGAATACCTCAGAACAAGCGCTCTACTTGATTCGTTCTCGGTGAAACTCTAGAGTCTGGAGTCTGTAGACTCGAGAAAGTACTAGCGTTGTCACCACAGCTCCAGTCACACCCGTCGCCTCTTCTTTATGCAGATCCTGTCTGCCCAATTGGCCATCTTTCATCCATTCATTCTCAAAATTTTCGGGGATACTGGCTAAATTAATGTGCAACACCTGCATCAATCTTTGTCGAGATTTCGATATTGATCGTACATTTTTTGAAAAATTTACTCAACTGTTTCTTGTACAATGTTGTGCATTAATTGCGCAACACTGAAGTTGAGCCCTTTATTCTCGAGTCCGGATCCTCACCCCGTCGGGAGAGCACAGATTGCTCCTGGACGGCTTCCCAACCACACAAACACGTGGGGCCCACAAGTGAAAATTTTAAGTTTTTTTTTCTTTCTCAAAAAGTGTTTTTCACCTGTGGACCCCACATATTTGTGTGGTTGGAAAGCCGTCGGGGAGCAGTCTGTGCTCCCCCGACGAGGTGAGGATCCGGACTCTTTATTCTCTCACTCTCCCAATTGAGCTTGTCAGTATACCACGCCCAACTACAAGTGTGAAAAAATGAATGCACAACTCTTTTGGATGGAGAGGATTTGGAATCCGTCTTCTTATGGTTCCATTATCCAAGACTTCCTCTAATGCAAGACCAACAAAATGCCAAGTGGCTTGGGACTTATTGGCTACAAGCATGGACCTCTTATGGATACCACAACCTTTCTATTTTTCTCTGATTATGGCTAAATAAAATGAGCATCGTTCATTGAGAACGTTAGAAAGAAAATATAGAGTTAATCAAAGGTTAGTACAAGATGTGAACTAGGTCCAACACCTAAGAGTGAAATTTGACCCATGTGTCATATATCTTATAGACAAGGTCTTTATGGCTAGAATATAGATGATGAGTAGAAAATAAGACCGGACCAAGTTCACATATGATCGAACTGATGACCCTAGTCGGGACTGGCTCGACGATCGAACCATCTGATAACGAGAAGAGAGACTTAAACAGTTATAGAAGGTGGCATGATCCCTTAAGATTTGGGATGGATGATCGTGTTTCAGAAGGTAATTAACACCAATATGAGATGAGCAATCGTGCCAAATAAAGTAACTACCATTATCTCTGAAAGAGGGGTAAAACCCTATGATTGAATGGCTACGAAAGAGCATGATAAACAAATCCAATGAATGAGAACAAGAGGTAAACCATATATAAATGATAGGTTCATACACAACAGAGGTATCTGATTCGTTTCCTTCCATTATCGATTATTCAATTAAGCTCTACAATTAGTTAGAGCTCTATGATGCTCTAATTACTAACTCAGCTTTTGGAGGTGGGCACCCGACCGTATGGTTGGGCCACGTCTAACTTGATTTTGCAGCCATTTTTCAATAATCTAAAGGTTGAATGGTTTTTTGAAGCATCAATAGGCAAACCCAAAAATCCTAAGAATAAAGTACAACCACAATATATAACGGGATCGATCTTATTTGTGCCTCAAATCTTACAAGGACAAAGTGAAATAACCATGTCCATCTGCTATATTTTCCAACACACTAAGTATATTTATAGGGATAATGCATCCCTTCATCCCCAATACAATGATTTTATTACTACTGGTTTCATCATCCTTTTTAAAATTACTATTCCAACATTTAATTTTGTTAGCAATTACTAATGCCCCCTACCGTTAAGTTTCATTAGTTTACCGATGATGTGGCATCTATATATTTGTTCAAAATCCCAAAAATAACCTTGCAAATATCTTTTTACTTATTTTCTCTTTTTTCAAGTTATAATACTACCCTTATAGGAAAAAATTAACTTTAATTTCACTTTTCTTTTTTAAAAAGAAACCACCAAATAAAGGAAATATGATTTTTTTCTCTAAAAATAAATCACTAAATAAATGAAATATGTAATTAAATAGAAACTAAAATATTAAAAAATATCAAATTTAATTCAAAGCTGAAAATTGAATATCACATAATATATGCTGACCATTATGTATGTTACTAAATTTTCTATCAATTAGATCTTATATCATAGTGATTATGAAAAATTTAAGTGGAATGTGAAAGTTTCAACAATCATAAGTATGTGGTCCCACCAAATCCAAAACTAATTATAAATTATAAGATTTTAAGGATATGATTGACATGCAATATAGTTTCTATAAATGAGGGTAATGCCATCTTTTTTACTTCTTAATTTTAAGGGCAAAATAGACATTTCATATTTGATATTAATAGCCACTTAACACCTTTAGAATTGAGGGGGGCAATAGTAATTTCACAAATAAGGGGGTTTGATTAGTAATAAAACCAAAGTATAAGGGGGCAATAGTAATTATCCCATATGTATATTATAAGCCAATGGAAGGATAGTGCGTAAGATCCCATCCCCACATCTCCCTAGAGATTGTGGGTTCAACCCTTACTGGCGGCATATGTAATAACCCATCCCCAATTTTCCTATATATATAAAGTGCCTTAATGAATTTGCGAAATTTCTACAACAATAAATGATAATCCACCTACTGCGAGTGTTGGACAATACGATGGACACAATAACATATTATGAAAGTAATATTTGTGAGCCTTATGATCAGGTCGTGGATTATATATATATTTTTTTTTTTTTTTGGTATAATAAAGTGGTGGATTTTCATTCTAAATTATGAAGTCAAGAGTTCAAATTTTTTTGAGCAAGAAGCCTAGCATATGAACTTTAAGGGGTAGCTTACTTGATAAGAAATCAACCCTTCCAACTAGAAGGTCAAAGGTCAAATTCCTCAAGGCCAAGGGCAAAACTTTGTCCTATAGTTAAATTATAGAGCAAATTGCATTGGACTCCAAAAATAGAGGCCTTAAAGCACTGATATCCCACTTTATGTTTAAAAAATACAGAGACTCCAAAATTAAATTTTCATTGGATACATTAGTCTAATTTGGCACTGAAAAATGGTAACCCACTATTTATTATAAGGATTTTTTTTTTAAATGAAAAAAAAAATTAGTGATTTAACAGTTTTCAGTGATAAAATTGCCAATAAAAATTCAATTTTTGGATCTCTATGTTTTTTTAAACATAAAGTTGGGCGTGTCAGTGCTTTAAGATCTCCATTTTGGGGTGCCAGTGCCATTTGCTCTAAATTATATATAACAAACTACCCTTGAGGATGTAGTAAATATGCAAAAAACTAGCCCTAAATCTTGATTAAAAAAGAAAAAGAAAAAGGCCTTGTATATATAAAATACTTATCTCCTATATAAGAAGCTACCAGTTCACAAATATATATATATATATATAATGGAGATGAGGATATCACATGTATTATCACGAAGATGAAATAATAATATTATATATACTAGAAGGGATAATCAAACCCTAATATCTTTATTAAGAGGCGTTGGTCATTGCTACTTGCCTCTATCTATGTGTGTAAATGGATAACCGATATCCATTCTCGAATTCACATCCGCATCCGTATAGAACTATCAAAATCCATTCGATTACTTATAGAATGCGGATATAGTATACTATTTTCTTACTGATTATTATCCATTCGATAAAATTATTCGATTAAGTTTTTAAATTTCAAACCTAGCCTCACAAATGTAAAGATGTCAATTGGTAGTCAAAAACTTATATAGTCAATCTGTATACATGGCCATTTAGAGGAATCTACTTAAGAAGATAATTATCCGATTATCATCTGAATCCGACTGAATTCGTTTGAAAATTGATAGGATATTATCTGAATCCGTCCAAATATAATAGAATGTGGATATAGTATTACCATTATTCGATCCGAATCCGATCTGTTACACCCTTTGCTATCTTTCCATTTGGCATATTCTTTAGTACTTACTTCTTATCACTACTTGTATGGTCCAGTGGAACTCACTCATTGAGACATAGAATGTTGATGCCAATTGGTTGAGATTGAATGGACCATTACGCCAAGCGGATAAAAAAGGGTAATATGGGTTGCCATTTGCCAATGTAGGGTTGGTTGAGGGGTAAAGATCCATACTTCTCAGTGGAGAGGTCATGGGTTCGACCTCTTGCGGACGGTATTAAATTTTCAGTATTAAAAAAAGCACCAGTACCAAAAAGTAAAAAAAAAAAAAAAAAAAAAAAAAAAAAGGCAATATGGGTCTAGCATGGCCAAGCCGGGTTCACTGTCAGTCTTAAACCGGTGCTTGAACTCTGCGGAAACGCGCCAGTCGGAGAAGAAAGCATTCCTCTGAGGCTCAGCAATTCTTGCAGAATGAACGTTTCTTTGAGTCTCCCAATAAACAAGTTTTCTCTGCTTTCCGGTCAATTTAAATTCCGTTCTTCTCTTTGTCATGTATTTCTGACGATGGAAACCCTATACAAAACTCCCTATTTGTTGTTCTTCAGGTGTTTATTCTGCTAGCCCTAGACGGGAAGAATCTTCTTGGCAAGATTGAATTCTCCCAGTGGAGTTATCTGTATATACCGACAATGCACTATTGTAAGAGAACGTAAGAGGAATGAAATCCACGGCGCGTATTCCATTTTCTGCAGCTTAGATACAATTTGGAAGTGTTCATGTGAGTCCATTTATTTCCTTCGTTCTCTAAACGTGAATTTTTGGTGAATTTAAATCTTTTTTAGATCTTTCATCGACATGTTTTGTGAAATTTTGTAAATTTGTTATCTTTGCAGACATTATTGCATGTCTAGTCTTATTTATCAATCTTAGATGCAAGTCTTGTATTATTGGAATCAGAATGGGTGTCGGTTCTCCCCAAAAGTTATCATTTAGAAAAATTTTCAAGGCTGTCAAAATCGAAAAGAAAAGCTAAAAGTCATATGGTTGAAAGTAAAAGCTAAAGAGAAGTACGGAAAATTTCAAGATTTTATTCTTCATGAACATCTTATGAATACCTTTCATGTGAGCTGTGGCTGCATTGGGTTTTTGTTGGGCTTTCAGATGCATATCCTATCTCAGTTTTTGTGTGTAATGAGAAGTATAAACCATAAACAAGCTGGCGAAGGTTTTCAAGAACATCTGTATTGGTGTTTAGGAGAAGTACAGACCATAAAACACGCTAGTCAAGGTTTTGAAAAACGTCAGATGTTTATGAGTTGGGTGTAGCATAGGAAATCCCCATTATTTTAACTAGATTTTTTTTTTAATATTTTCCTATTTGTTGTTCAAGCGAGAATTGCAATAAGTTGCTAATAGTTTTGTTCTTTAGGATTCAGTAATCTACACACTTTTGTAGATGGGTAGAAATCCTATGTGGCATTGGGATACATTTCTGCGAGTAAATGGGGAAGATGATTGTGTTTTCTCAGTGGGTTCTTATGATACTGAAGAAAGAGAATTTATTTGTCAGTGAAAAGTTTTATTGATTTTACTTTGAAGAGAGAAATCTGTTTATCAAGAGATAATTATTCCCCTGTCTTTTAGGTAATTTATGTTATGTCAAAGCTCTGGTTAGAATGAGTGTCTTAAGTAATTGTTTTAAGTAGTTTAGGGGTCATGCAGCCTGATATCCAAAAGTATATGGATCTCAGCTGCAAACCAGCCCAAGGATGTACTGTTTTTTGAGACTGCTAACACTAGAGCTTAATAATGATAAACATATTTAATTAGCATAGTTAATTAAGAATCTAGAACCAGAAATAATTTCAGGGACACAATCTAGTTTAAACAGAAAACAGAGTTGATTAATATTAGATATGGAAAAGAGAGAAGAATTAATACCAAAAAAAGAATTTCAAGATAGTATATTCTGAACTGATCCATGAAGATTGTGCTGATAAGAAGATAATATCTTTTTCAAGCCTGTGGTGGAGACAACTGATCTGGAAAGCACAGGTACCACGGTGAATAGAATGAAAAAGGAAAAGGGGAGAGGAGGAGAGGAGAAAGAGACTAGAGAGGAGACTTTGTGGTGGGACTATGAACAGTAACTTGAAGAAAACAAGGAGGGACTGTTCGAGAAAACTTTTAACACTTTAAAGAATTTCTAATAGAATTAAGTGACTGCTAAGCAATCTAATAGACTTAAAAACTGACATTGACTATAATAGCTTTAGTTAGACTAACTCTAGCTAAAATTCATGATCTATCATTTTGCCCTACGAATAAAAAGTTACAATAATGACCCTGGAATTTAAAGAAATTAAGCAGAATTTCCCTAACTAAAGAACAGACTATCCAGCTACCTTATGTTTAGGAACCTTAAAAGAATGGGCTAGACTCCTTGGTTTTAGTTTCCAAAGTACCATGTTTATCAAGCCAGTCTAATGCCACTGCATCAAGGGTTTATGGACAATATTTAATTTTAGAGTTTGCCTTTCACTCATATATTTTATTGTTTTCCTGTCTACTAATTGGTAAATTGCCCCTTGTGCCCAGAAAATATATTTTTATAGCAACAAAGATGTGCATGATTCCATTAAAGAGGTTAGAAAACAAGCATTAAATAATAAACAACCTATAGAAGAGGAGAAAAAAAAAGAAAAAAAAAAAAAAGAAGAGGGGAAAGAAGAAGAAGAAAAAGGAGATGGTGCTTTTGGGGCTTGGAAAGGTATAGCATGGAGGTTTTGTAGACCCCCAGCCCAAAGAAAAAGAAAGTTGTTGTTAAACGCCGGCGGAAGAAACAAAAAAAAAAAAGGCCGCCCACCCCCCCAAGGGGGGGGGGGGGTTGGGGGGGGAGGGAGCGGGGGTGGGCCCTAAAAGTATGCAAGTTAGTGATTGTGTAATACCATAACCTTGCAAGGAAAGTTTAAAGAAAGAAAGCTAAACCTTGATGTTTCTTCAAGATTGCATTCTCTTCCCCATCCCCATGTTGAGGACACCCTTAGGAAAAGACACATTGTTGTTTCTTGGGGTCTTGATGCTTAGTTGGTTGGCTCCACCTGTGGTGTCTTCCTCTCCTTTGTATATCTTCCCTTTCTCTTTCCTTCTTTTGGTAATACTAGTACAATACCACGTGTACATGCACATGCACGTGGATATTTATTAATTTTTTGAATACATTTTGTATTATGAAACATTTTGAATCAAGAAGTTCATAATTAAAAGGTAATAATAAGTTTAGAATTTATAGATATGAGAATAAATTTGGCTACAAGATCGGGATAGGTCTCTTCAACATTTATAATTAGTGTAACACTTTTAGTCAGGTTAAAAACATTCAGCATGAGTTGGACTTTTCGACTTGTGTGTAACTCAAGCTTAAGGGTAGGAAGAAAATATTAGGAGAAGTTGTGCCTCTTCCGAGCATATTGATTGTCTTAAATGAGTGAGATAAAATAGAATCTTGCATTTCACCATTCTTTATGAACTGCAAGAGGAAATTGGTAAGTGGGAGCATCTGTAAATTGAAGAACCACAACTAGCTCTATTGCTTTTGGTCTACCATTTTTTTTCTCCAAACACTTTTAGTATGCATTTGATAATGATTCTATGCCAAAAGCATTGTTTTTTGCAGGAAACATTTTTTTCTATTTTTGTGCTTAAGACATGTTTTCTAAACAATTTTGAGCGTTTGATAAACAATAACAACAACAACAATAAGCCTTGTCCCAACTAAATGGGGTCGGCTACATGGATTCTTGCCTTCCAATCAGTTCTGTTTGAGGCCATGCTAGATACAAAGCTTAAGTTATGCATATCCTTTCTCACCACTTCTCTTAAGGTTATCTTAGGTCTACCCTTAGCTCTTATAATCCTTTCAATTTGGATTATATCACTTCTCCGTACAGGGGCATTTATAGGTCTCCATTGAATGTGGCCGTGCTACCTCAAACGATTTTCTCGAAGCTTATCACTTATGGGAGCAACTCCCAAACCAATTTTAATATGATCATTCCTTATCTTATCCTTCATAGTTTTGCCACTCATCCATCTTAGCATTTTCATTTCTGTTACACTAAGTTTATCTATATGATTCTTTTTAACAGCCCAACATTTTGCATCGTATATTATAACTGGTCGAACAATGGTCGTATAAAATTTTCCTATAAGCTTTAATGGAATACGCTGATCACACAAGATCCCAGATGCACCTCTCCACTTCATCCACCTTATTTTAATTCTTTGGGAAACATCATCCTTTATATCACCTATTTTATTTATGATTGAACTTAGATACCTAAAACAATCACTCTGAGGAATCTTCTTATTGTCAAGTACCACCACCTCATCGTCTGCCTGATCATGACTAAAGTTACAAACTAGATATTATGTCTTCGTTCTACTTAGTTTAAAGCCTCTTGATTCCAAAGCTGCTCTCCATGATTCTAATTTGGTATTACCCCGCTTGAGTCTCATCAATCAACACAATATCATCGGCAAAAAACATACACTAGGGGACCTCATCTTGAATGTCTTTTGTTAATTCATCCATTACAAGTGCAAATAGAATGGACTTAAAGTTGATCCTTGATGTAGCCCAAGTGTAATTGAGAATTTATTATTTTGTCCCCCCATTGTTTTTACACTTGTCACCGAATCATCATACATATCCTTAACTATGTCTACATATTTACTTGCAACACTTATTTTCTCTAGTACTTGCCAAATTAATGCTTTAGGAAGTAGGAACTCTATCATAAGCTTTTTCTAGGTCAATAAATACCATATAAAGTATTGAGCGTTTGATAAACATGTTCCAAAAGTATTTTTTAAACGTTTTCAAAACCAAAACAAGTTTGATAAACACATTCTTAAAAATCTGTTTTGGATGGGATTTCATTTTTAACAAGTATTGGTAATAACAAAAATGACATTATCATCTAATTAGCTACAAAGGATGCCCATTTACTTTAAGCAAAGTGGAATTAATTTTATAGTTTTGTCGAATACAATCTAAACTCATAACAAATCAAAAGAATCTCGGTGGATTTGAACCACCATCGTTTTGAAACATGCTCATGTCAAGTGCTTTACCAATTGAGCTAAAGATTCATTGCTTCATATGGTGTTGGAATGAGAGAATGCTTTGGACTTAAGTGTATATATATATATATATATATATATATATATATATATATATATATATATGTGTGTGTGTGTGTGTGTGTGTGTGTGTGTGTGTGTGTGTGTGAAGATTTTAGTTGGTAGATGAAGAAATGCAAGTCAAGTGCACAGGGAAGTGATGAATGCATCTATATCTAGATCCACATCTCACCAACTCAACTCTGGAACAAAGAACACAAGCTGTGAACAACCAAAGGTGGAGGGATAGGATCAATTTTATTAACATAAAAAACAAGGCGAGAAGGAAAAAAGAAAACCTCAGGCAACATCACCACCAGTAAGACTGTTAGATTAGACCCACAATAAATGTCCTAAAAGAATACTAATTTCATTAGAAACTTAACAAAGTGGCTAAAGGAACCTGATGACACAGCACCATTAGAAAGGATATGTGTTGCTTACCCTCCTTTGAAGCCAGTAATCCACTTGATGGGGAGAATTGCATTGTTGTAGGATAGTACCACGGTACCACCTATTTTGTATTATCTTTTTTGGCCAAGATCAAAGTATTATCAAAATCACAATGGGAAGACCAAAAGGAAAACCTAAGGCACCATAAACCCTAGACTCTTATATTAGACAAAACCAGGCTTCTAAAACCAATACTAATTTTATTAGAACCTAAAACAAACAGAGGAAGGAATTGATGACAAAGTATCTTTGAAAAGGATTTATATGCCTTTAACCTCCTTCGCAGCCTAGTAGATCCACTTGACTGGGGAGAACTGTAATGCAGTGGGATAGTGGCACAAAATAATGTTAAATAGTGTGTGCAATTGGCAATTTGGACAGAGATATGATTTTAATTATAGTTTTAAGATGGCAATTTTGGTTTACAACAAAGTGGTGGAGGTTCAATCAGGAGAAAAGGGAAGTCTAGAAGAAATCAGAGTACCAGGGGAGAGAAGAGTGCATATAAACCAAATTAAATTTATCCTTCTATAAACCATGCATATAACAATCCAAAAAAGACAGGCATCAAGATCAAGGAAACAATATTGCTTTAATTTTAACCATATTGATTAGGGTATGTTTTTCCCTAAATGATAGCATGTGTTTTATGTTTCCTAGTGTAGTTTTGAATTACCCATCATGCACATTGGCTACTTCACTAATAAGACTCAGGTTCAAGAAGATGGATAAGCGTTAGAGGTACCATAGATGAAAATCATGTCTAGGTAGCTACACAATAGTGACTAATTAGGGTTCCATACATTTGGAATGGTTGAGTAATTAGGATCTACTCCTATTGTCCTATTCATAGTTGTCACAGCAATGAGGTGATGTGAGACGGTTGAGGCGATGAGTCGACGAGGTGCCCTTCGAGGCACTTTTGATGTGGTTTAAGTGAAATTTTTAGTGTACATCTCATACTCTCTAATTCATCGTAAATCTATTATATCCTATATAATAAAAAAATTAAATATTAGCCTACCTCAAGTCATCCAACATACTACAAACCATACATAGTAGGTCCTAAATAAATTCCAAGTATCATACTATCATTAACAATTAAATTCAAGAATCAAGATATGATAAAATGAGACTAAATAGTAAACACATAGATGCATAAGCAAAAAAGTAGACAACATACCTTCATTAAACGTTACCAACACTAACACCACCTACAACTCCACCTCCACCTCCACCAGCACGGCAGCACCTATAACCCCACCTCCTCTTCATTGTTGAGCTTTAGCCAAATATCCTCATAAGTAGAAGAAGAAAATGAAACAAAGCATATAGCCAAATATCTAAATATAAAGTCTTAAAATATTTAAGCAAACAATCCCACTTATATCTAAAATCTAAAGTCCAAATCCCACATATAACAAAACATTCGTGTCCAAAATTCCCAATAAAAATCCACAATCCATATCCAAAATTCCCAATAGAAAAGTATAAGTCAACTAGTTATAATGATCATCAAGCAAATTGGTAGCAAGTGGGAGATCTTCTCGAAGTTGTTGTTGCTCCAAAGAGGTACTTGTCCTAGAACTCAAACCATAATCATCTACAATGTTCTCATCATCATGCAAATCTTCCACTTCTTCCATGTCTTCGTTAGACTCAGAGTCATGTTCCTTAACCACCATCTCCAAAGACTTGTGACATGGTAACATATATTAACTCCAGTGGTTGTTGATTCACTTGGTTGACCTCTCCTAGGTCTCTTTTGGCCCTCAAGTGATGTAGATGCCCCCATAGCTCTACAAACAGTGCTCCAAGTAAGATCACCCTCAGGATGGACTAAATCATCAAGCTGACTTATCATCCACTCACTCCTCTTGTTAAGCTCATCAAGGAGTAGTGGATCATAATTTCTATTCTGTAATCGCCTTCATTGAACCTTTCTTGAAGATGGCGATTGTACTGAATAAAAACTAAATCATACAACCGCTCATGTTCTAGCTTATTCCTCTTCTTGATGTGAATTTGAATTCATAAGCAATTGAAAAGAATCCCAAGTCATTCTTCCAAAATTTAAACTTGGAAGTATTTTAAATACTTAAATCACTTAATACTTACAACTCAAATGTGCTCCAATTGCGTTCACAACTAGAGGAGGAACAACAAAGGCCTAGTATCCTCCTTGCAATCCTTGTAAGCTCAAAAGCATTTCCTCCATATGTATCCCACCATGTAACTATAGTATAAAAAAAATAGATTAACATAAAAGCTAGAGTTATAAACCAAATGAATATAACTAAAAATAAAAAGCATACAAGTAAAAACTTACGAGGACTCATTGTTGTACGTTGTCTGATAACCATACTTGTGGAGAAAGGACCTCTAACTTGCTTGTATTCACTTGCCTGGTACAATACCTTATCTTGTAGATGTACATCAAACACTAGTCTTCCAACAACTTCATTGAAAGAAGTTTGGAGAGAACCCAATCAACTCACAATCATCTACAACATTTAAATTGTAGAACTTCCCAAGATTCAAAAATAAGGTTGTACCATATAGAGGTCTCTCCATCTGACACTCCCATCGCCTATCAATTATTTGTTGACTTTCTTTCAGAGTCGTTCTTTGCCTCCAAAATTGTCCTTTATTCTTCTTTTAGCTTCTTGTATGGCTATAAACACTTCAGACAATGTGGGTCTTTCATCAACATCTACAATCCTCAATACAATCATAAGAGGTTGTGATGCTTTAATGCAATCCTCCACACCTTGCCAAAATGCTGTAGAAAATGTTGTTTCAGCTACTCTCTTCCTTGCTTCTGTCTTGGACAAATTGAATTTTGTCTACTCCTCATAAATGAATAAGTGCCTTAAGTCATCCTTGTGTTTCAATAAGCTTTGCAGTGTCAAGAATGAAGTGGCAAATCTAGTCAATATAGCCCTCACAAAATTCCTGCCATTTGTCTTCTGTCTCAAGGCCTTAAGTAATCTTGTGTGCGTATAAATGAAAGTGGTTATTCTCTTCCCTGGAATTATCACATTCTTATATTGTTTCAAATTCCCAATGTCCTCTACCATCAAATCAAGATAGTGGACTGCATAGGGAGTCCAATATAATGTAGTTCTCTTCTCCATTAATAATGCCCCTGCTGCTTTGTAATTTGAGGCATTATCAGTCACCACTTGAACTACATGCTCTTCTCCGATTTCCTCAACTTTGTTATCCAATAATTGGAAGAACATTTTTGCATCTTGCACATAGGTAGATGCATCCATGGAACCAAGGAAGAATGTTCCCTCTGGACAATTGACAAGAAAATTGACGAGGTGCCTACCCTTTTTGTCAGTCCACCCATCAAACATGAGTGTGCATCCATACAACATCCAATACCTTTCATAACTTTTCCTCATCTCCATTGTTCTTTCTTTCGCATTCTTTAATAAAGGCACCCTGACTTGATGGTAAGTTGGGGGCTTATACCTATAACCATATTGTGTAACAGACTCGATCATCACCTTAAAGCTCTTAGCTTTAATTGCATTGAATGTAATGCCACAATGATACATCCAATCAACGATGTGGTTATCAACTCGCTTCTTTTCTTTCGCGGATCTCATTCTATTCAAGATTGTTGTTTGAGTAGCACCCTTTGTCCTCCTTTCATCAATAACTTCTTCAGGAGTGCATCTAACATGCATATCCATAGGACCCCTTACTGGTGCCTTATTGAGGGCACTAATCTCTTTGATGCAGTCCCAGAGCTTGGTTTCTTGGAGCACACCTCAGACCCAACACTAGGAAATGTCCCTCCTTCAGTTGAGGCAGGAGTAGGATGTTCTTCTCCAATTACTTGTTGAATTTATTATACTAATTATCCCAATCAGTAATAATTGCCCTCTTTTTATTTTTCAACAACATTGCATTCATCACTTGGGCAATTGTTGTGGACTTGTAGTGGTCTTGGTGCACTTCTCAACATCCCCATATCCATCCACTAGATGTTGCTTCAATCTTCTAATTCCTCCTTTAAGGTCTTTGTTGCACAAAGTGCACCTGATTGTATTCCTAGCAGTCACATCTGGCCAATGCCCATACTTCCACCCTGGGTCATTTGACTTGGCCTTTCTTTTTGGGTCTTTCGAGGGATCATAACTAGCTTCACCCCCACTAGCAGCAGCTGCCGGATTATTAGAGGCCATTATAAATAACTTGGAAATATCTACAAATAAAAAACATGAAACACATACATATAAGTAGTAATATTCTCAATATTATAATTAGAAGAAGAGAATATAATTGCACTCAGAAATAATATGTACTAATAAAAACTGAAATTTTAGCTTCTAATTAATCAGACAAGAAAACAGAATGTATATATGCCATGTACTGCACGCCATATAAATCATAAATCATGAACACAAGTACACAACTATTGTGATTTTGCTCAACAAAAGAGTGGAAAAAAAATTACACTTCTACAAATAAATGACGCTTAAGCCATAGGGGGGTTTTTTTTTTTTTTTTTTGTTTCCTTTCGGTGTTAAATCATAAATCATGTAAACACAAGTACACAACTATTGTGATTTTGCTCAACAAAAAGAGTGGAAAAGAGAAAAATTAAGAACTTTTCATACAAAATAAAATGAGAGAAATACAAGCTGGTGATTGGAGAGAGCCCCGGAGTGGTGGCAACCGGCCGGAGGGGGTTGCACGTGGGCGAGAGAGATGAGAGAGGGAGCCGAGAGGATGAGGAAAAAAGGAGAAGGCTTCCGCCGGTTGGGGGGGATGGGCAGCTGAGGGATGAGAGAAGCCGATTTTGGGGTTTTCGTTTGTTTTAAGTTTGCAATTTTTGGTTTCTTTTTTTTTTCCCCAACTGAATGGCAATGGATATGATTCCATGTATCATAGTATCTTTTAACTGATGTGTAATCTAACTAATGAAGACCTTTAGATTAGCATCAGATGTCTTTATATTATAGGTCATTGATTTGGTTTTTTTTTAACAAAAAAAAAAAAAAAAAAAAAAAAAAAATTCAAGAAGTTGGTCGCCTTGGGGTCCGAGGTGCCTGAGGCGACCGACTTATTGGATTTCAATGAGGTGACATTCGCCTTATAGCCCCCAAGGGCGCCCAGACGCCTAGGCGACACTTTAACAACTATGCTCCTATTGGAACAATTATCAAGATAATCCCAACCTCATGTAAAAAAATTCAATTGGGAAACTTGGGGGTGGGGATCATGGCTTGACATGTTATCAACTTGACATTTAATCAAGTGCAAGATTGTAGAAAGCTCTGAAGACAACAAATGTTGTTCTAGTTCCTAAAATATGCAGCTAGCAAGAGGGAACAACAAATAATGTTGAAGAAACCAATGAGCATCATCTATACAGTCCTTATAGCTAGTAAAGGGCAGAGGTAAACAGGAAGATGTTAGAATGGGAAGGACAACAATGTAGCAAAAATAGGAAAATTAGTGATAGGTTCATTGTTCATCTGTAATATTTCCAATAGTCTTAGGGCATGCTTTGGTCACACTCCATCTCAACATCCTCAACTTTTTGCATTAATTCTCCTACTTGAGATCAATACTGCACATCAAGTGGAATATATGAAGCATATTCTCATCATATTTTTGTCCATATAGATCCATACATAAATGCATCCAGGCTGTGAGAATTCATACCAAATACAACCTCAATATTTTTCCATGGTTCAAAAATAAGAACAGCAGGCTTTGTTCAGTTTAAAAAAACAGCAAGCTTTTAGTTCATTACATAGAACAGCAACCTCAATACTTTTCTATGATTCCAAAAGGGAACAGCAAGCTTTAGTTTAGATAAACATAACAGCAAGCTTTAGTTCAGTCTCAGACCAAACAACAGATGAGAAAAACGATAAAACAACTATAAAAGACGACACATCATAACAACAATAGTATTGACCCAAACAGCACAGCCAAGAGGAAGAGAACTCATTCTGAATTGTTCTGAGAATTGGGAAACTGATCCAAAATTTTGGTAATGAAATAACTGTCTAAAAAGAGCCATCGGATGGCCATCTGTATGTTAGTTTCAATCAATGAAACCAACTTCCCAGGCCCCATCCGGGTCTTGAATTCTTGATCCTTGAATTAAACCTTTTGGTGAGCCTTAAAATCTCAACAATAATACATGGATCAGAATCCTATATTTTGTCTTCATATCCAATTGGGTGGCCATAATTATCAAGTAAGCTCTACACCAGTAAAAAGGTCTGAAGAGTTATCAATTGTAGGAATGACCCAACCGAATGAAATGGGTGGTGGAGAGCTTTTGTCAAACATTATGACCTCAACTATAGAGAGTTTTCAGAAGCGAAGCTTCATTTCCTGCAGACCCATAAATGAAGATATCCATGTATCTCAGAAGAGTCCAAAAGAGCAATATTTGTATCGTAGGCTCTCCTTAATTTCCCTAAAAATCAATCCCATTCCTTCCAATGCTTCGTCATTCAACTTTCTTCCAGATTCAATTCAATAACACAAACAGGATTAGAGACTGTATCCATTTCTATTCACAGATTAAACATTCAATTATTATACACGATTGTTAGTAATAACATAGTATGGTCACAAATAAATCCTAGGTTTACCACCAGAAGGCTCCAGATCAGAATCTCTTTGCCTATGATGTTTTTCACCATTCATTTCCTCACCATAGCAAACCATCAAATGGTAAAAAGAAGGGAGAGAATGTTGAAATACCTAGAGAAATGGCAGAGAAGAATGGAATGCGTAACAATGGAGAGCCTTTAGCATAGCTAGTTGTGAAGTCAATAAAGTTGGAGAAGCACCAACAGGTGATCAATGAGATTATTGTGTTGCAATGATGGTGTCGCCGGATGAGTTTGAAGATGAGATTAGAGAGGAGAAGAAGAACCAGATTGGAAAAGGTGTGCGTTCCATTGTGGTGAGTTATAAAACTTGAAGGAAAGGGTTCTTTTGGGTGATTTTCGGGGGTGTGCATTGTTTTGAAAGGGTGCATTCTATGTGAATAGGTAGGCTTTTTTTGAGGGAAGGGTATTTTGGTCTAGTCAAAGATTTGCTGTAACTGAATTGGGTTTTGACTTTTATATAGGAATATGATATGATATGATATTTTTTATTTTCTCCCAAACCCCCCCCCCCCCCCCCCAAAAAAAAAAAAAAGAAAAAGAAAAGAAAAAGAAAAGAAGGAACTTTATAGCATTTGAGGGCCATATTATTTTTCTCTCTGAAATTTTGAGGTCTGAGAACTATTTCTTTTGAAGTACTATCCCAATAAACTAATTTCTTCAATAATTGGAAATTTTCGGACTCATGTTCGTATTTTTTGGGAATGCATTATTGTTAATTTGTATTTCCCAATTTCCTTTTTATATTCTTTCTTGTGCATTTATGTTGTCATTCATTTTCTTTTGTTTATGTCCCAAATTTCAATTGAATTCAAAATGTTAATATCTGAGTAAATTGAGATTTTACTGCTACAATTGTCTGTATATGTGCATGTTTTCTAATTTCTTCCCCATTTGTCATGATGAACTGGTTTCTTTTGAGGGATTTCTTTTACCAAATGGAACCTTGAATATTGTGTTTTGTGATAATTTTGAATATGATGAGATCACAACTCCTGTTTTTTTCTATTATGCTTGGAGTTTCTTCCTTATGCTGGCCTAATGTGTCACATCATTAGCGTCTGATTTGGCTTGAATATGGATGGATGGATAATGGCTTCGCTTGCTTTTCCTCGTTATGGTTAATTTTCTTGTTTAATGTTCTATAATCTGCTGCTTAGTTAGTTCAATTGCCCTTCTTTAATTGGTCTTGTTTAGGCTTGGCCTTTCTGTGCCTATTTCGATTAGTCTGTGCCTTTCCTAATTCTTGTGATCAAGGTTGGCCATAGCATTTTGTATGGAAGCATTGCCTAGGTTGGGTTTAAATATGAAGGCTTTCTCTCCTCCACAGCTGTGGCAACCTACCGATGGAAAGCAAAAGAACTCTCATTTACTTTTTATTTAACTTTGTTCATAATATACTTCTGCTCTTCACTTTGTCTTTGATGGGTTAAATTCCCCCCCCCCCCCCCCCAAATAAAACTGGGGTTAATTTAAATGCATATTTTCTTGGTAAAATGACCATTCTTCTTGAGGCACTCTACTGAATTAGTTGTCTTGCAGATTAACCAGTACCAGATTCCTGTAGAAGTTGTTGATTCAGCCAGCATTCTTATGGATTTTGAACCTGCAAACTATATGCTAGAACAGCTAGGCAAGACATTAAATGAGCTGGTATCTCGAATGGATGATTTGAAGGACATGGTTCAGTGGAAGGATATTGAAGAGCATTTCCACAACCTTGAGAAATCAATTAAAAAAAGATCTGATGAATTAGAAGAGAAAGAGAAAGCATTTGTTAAGAAGGAATCAAAGACTCATGCATCCCTTGCGGAGAGAGAGGCAGTCATTGCTGCGAAAGAACAAGCTTCGCTTGATCGGATACAGGAGATGAAGAATGCTGCTGTTCTCACCATTATGGAGGCGCAGCATAGTTACAAAGCCACATCCCAGGACCCTGAAAATAAGGTTGGGAGCTTATTTATCTTCCTTGTTAAAGTTAGCTACTGTTGCTAGCTAATGTAGTTTTTGGATAGGTGGTCATTATTCATTAAGGGTTTCAGAATTTCATTTTCCAGAGCCAAAATAAATTTTGGCATATAAGAAGAAATTCTGACCTAGTTGAAAATTGAAACCATCAAGTCTATTTGGTGCCTTGTGAATGAAACAGTATCAAGTGGGGTGCATCAGTCTTTCTGGTTATGGGAAGATTATGTATTTTTCAATTGAAGCCATAATACATCTTGACCAGTGCAGGGTCGGGTGCTGATATTTTTAATGGACCTTAGGCTGGGTAGCTTCTGTTTAGAATTTTGGTTAAATCTTAACTGAAGTTCAGGCTCTAAACTGATGTTAAAACAATGATCCTTCTCAAACTATGACCCTGACAGCCAGGATCAAGTTGTCAAGAAGATGGGTTCAGAATCAATGTTTTCAGAAATGGTGCTTGAAAAGTCTGCAAGGAGTTGTGGAAATATGGCATCACTTGTGGCCATACACAAGAACTGTTGACACTTCACTTCTAGAAACACTAAATAGTTTTGATTTATCCATTTTCCCTCTTTATTTTATAAACATGTTCCAGAACATGTTATGGATGTTGAAGAATATGGGGTTGGGCAGGGTGGTCTTGTCAAATTGTCGGACTGCCAGTCTGAGCTGATGTGCCTATCACACAGGTTTGTCATAAGATATAAGCTGATACTTTTGTTGGATATCCACATCTGAGTTTTAAGGGCTCAATCTTTTAGGGGTCTCCTGGAATTGGGTCAGTTTATGATGTTGACCTAACCTAGGCAGGATCTGATAAACTTAGGTTCAAGTACTTCTACATATACAATCTGGTACATCAAATTAAAGGAGCAAAATTTCATGACATGATTGAGTAACATTGGATGTTCTTCAAATAGCCATTGGCTGACATGTCTAGACCCCTGAATTGATATTCGAAATATCAGCAGCAGTTGATGTTCATGTGTGAAGATTGAATGGATTAGGGTTTCAGCAACAAAGCCCATATTAAACTAACCTGCATCAGGCTGTTTTGGTTTGTTGATCAGCTCTGTAGCTGTAGGATGTCAGGCAGTTAATCACCAGTCAGTTGTGACCTCAGCGGCATCTGATTACCTTGCTTAGTTATAGGTTGCAGCAGATTACCAAACTCATAAATTGATTGATAAGTAAAAGAAAATGGATAAATATGAATGTAAAAGAAAGTGGATAAATATGATTGAGCTTCTCTCCCCTGGCCCAAGTCCAGCAGCCCCTGAAAAAGCATTTTGAAGTTGTGAATTTCACTCCAAAGAGGTCTCGCCCCGAAGCACAAAGCTGAGCTGGGATTAGGAGCATTTCCATGTGTCATACATTATTGAATAGTCCAACTGGCTATCTCGCGCAAGAATTCAAGCTGTAACTATTGGCTCTTTTCCTGCCCAATAGCAAGAGTTGGGAGTCATACTTTTCCATAAATGGTCTATAAGAGAATGGTCGCTCTCTCTTTAGTTTGGCCGGTCTTCGGTTAACACCGGCTGTCGATCAGGAATGAGGTTGTCGATCTCCAACTCAACCTCAGGTTCAGCTGCCTCATCCAACATGGAGGGCTCTTTCAATCTCAGCTGATCAACATTGAAGACGGGGGTGATTGTAACTCCCCTAAGGTAAGCTGTTATCCTATTTCACCCATCAACTATCACTATTGTGCTTACCTACCTTCTGAACATGTTCTTGCTAATTTCCCTCAAGCATCCATATATATAGATCCACTCTCCCCAGGACCCCATGCACACTTTTCTTAGAGATGTCGAATTGGAGTTGCTTAATCTGCAACCATCAACTTTGTTTGCTGTCCTTCCAAACTTGGCTTTGAGCAAATTATGTGAAGTTTAATCATGAATGACTGATGCAGATCCAGCACTGAATTGGTCTATTTTCCTTTGAAATCAACCTAGGGTTGATAGATATAGGTGTTGGGCCTTTATTTAGTACTTTTGTGTGGTCATGGGCCTATTCTATGGTCTCAAAAGTTTAGCCTTTAGGTCAAGTACGAAAATAGTTTAATTAACTGCTTTAATTAATGGAAATTCTGCCCAACTTAAGTTATAAGGGCAGAACAGTCCAGTCCATATGTTTTATTTCTGTTAAGAGTCTTTGTCAGCCAAGGCTAGTTAGTTTCTATTTTTCATAGTTTAAATCATTTTCTAAGTCCTATAGCTAAGTCCTAATTTTAATAGGACTTATTAAAGGCTATAAATAGCCACCCATTGATTAGATTAGGGAACTGAGTTGAATGTTGAATAAAAGCTTTTCCTTGAGGACTTTGTGTGTGTTTTAGTTTGGTTCTATCAATTAGTTTGAAGACTCAAGCACTAAGTGTTTTGGTTCTGTCAATTATTTTGAAGATCCAATCATGCGGTCTGATTCTGTCAATTAGTTTGAAGATCCAATCACTCAATCATGAGGGTCTGATTGTCATTAAGTTTGAAGAATCAACCGTAGGAAGATTCTAAGTGGAGTCCAGAGCAGATCCTTAACAGTGGCTGTAGGAGGCAGCTTTCAACCACCATCAACAACAGCATTCCGCCTCATCCAGGCTCCATTCAAGTTCCAAACCAGGTGCTCTTTGAAGCTCTCATGAATCCCTTTCCCTTACCACATCTTTTTCCACTTTCTTGAATTTTTGGACTTCTCTAGAGGCCCCAGATTCAAGGTTAGATATAATCCAATCTAGCCGTTAGATCTGTTCCAAATTTTAGAAACCTCATCCTGCCAGAGTTGCCAGACCTTATTCCTTTCCAATTTCAGCCCTAACGGGCCAACCATACCCTAGATCTGCCCATTGTTGTTATCGTACTTTATTTCCCCTCCAAAATCAAGAAGCCCAATATCTCCCAAACTACCCATCCAAAATCAGTAAAACTTGAAGAGATTATTCTAAGGAACAAAATGTAAGTTTCTTTCAAGTTTTATCCTATGCTGCTAAGTTTTCGTCCCATCTCAAATCTATCCCATATCAAGGAATTTATCAACCTCCCATGGGATGGGCTAAAGTATCCTTGAAACCCTACGTATCCTTTTTAATCACAAAGTTCTAACTTAAGTACTTAACTACCAAAATTTCAAGAAACCCTTTCTTGGTCCCGTATGAGTTGGTTCTTTCAAAAAGGATCTTGGAAGAAGTAGCCCTCAATCCTCATTGAATTGTGGCTGCATCAATGACCCAACCCTAGACAATATCTTAAGCATGACCAGTAAATTTCAGATTGAAGTAACAAATCACTGCAGCCAATCGTAACTAAATCTCATATGGCTGAAAATAAATCTCAAGATTCCAGAATAGGCTTGAAGGAGTTTCCGAGGCTTAGTTCTTCCAACTGAGTAGCCTTATCTGTATCCTCAAATGTTGATTTTCAATTGCTGGACAGAGTAGGAGATCAATCACCTTGTTCAGCAGCAGATTTACTGTTTCGAATACTCTTCAGATAACATCAGGATCACATGCAGAGATCAATTGAAAAATTAAACAGAAAATTGAAAAGGTAGAAAAGAATGGTCAAAATTATATTGAACCTCTTATTTCTCTTCCTTGGGTTTTTCACCCCCCTCATAGCATGGGGCTTCACTTTCTTTTTTGCCAAACTCAGACATGGCTTGTTTTGACGATTTCTCTTGTTTTAAGCCAATCAATTACATTCATTGACCAAAAAAAAATCAATTACATTCTAAATAATTTCTATAAACAAGTAAAACTCTTTATATCATTGGGATTTCCTAAGTTGTCTTTTAACTCTTCTCACATCAAATGACTGAGGTTATACCTAAATTGAAGCATTGGTCCTTTGAAGTCTTCCATGTAATAGCTTAAAAACTCCCAAATCCTGGGACTAGTGAACCTGTTAATTCTTCGTCCATATCCTCCAGGTGTTGGCCATGGGGCCCAATATCTGAAAAATATCTCCTAAAAATTGTCTCCATGCAAGGCTGCAACTCTCCTGATTATCTCCATATAAACAGCAGCCTACCTCCTAATGTATCTCCATGCCTAAGTGGGTATGGGGCCAACAATTTTAATATAATCTCCCCAGTAATGTGTTTGTGCTGATTTCTTATAAATACCCAGTGATCTGCATCAGCTCTCCCCAGCTTTAGAGAGAGAGAGGGGGAATGGAAAAAAAACCACTCTTCCATGAGTTTGGTAGAGATCTTGAATCAGACTTGTCCAACCAGAAACCGTCAACTCTGTCTGCTGTCCTTGTAAGTTGGCTTTGGTACCAAATAATGTTAGGATTCACACCAATGCCAGGCAGGATCTTCAACATGAAATCACAGACTCAAGTATCGATTTCATCAACCAATCTTAAGCAAATCTGATATGGCAGAACTTAAGTTAATGTTTTATAATTCCAGAAAAGAATTTAAGTTGCTTCAGAGGCTCAGATCTTCCAATCAACTAGTCTTCCTAAGCTGCAGAATTTCATCCTCAAAAGTTGATGTTTTGATTGCTGAACAGAATAGGAGATGAGTCACCCTTTTCAGTAGCAGATTTACTCCTTTGAATAATCTTCAGGCCACCAACAGATCTCCTCACAGAGATTGGTTGGAAATGAACATAAAATAGAGAAGATAGAAAAGGATAGGATAAATTGGTTGAATCTCTCAGTCTCTCTTTTGGGGCTCTCTTAGTATAGGCATCTCACAACCATTAATGGTTAACTAGAATCTTTTCAAACTCACTTGATTTTTTTGAGTTTGAAAACTCAAGTCTCAGAGGCCATCTTGTTGGTCCAAAAAGCTGAGTTGGACCATGATCTCACTGAATTGGGATAATCTTTGTGCTTATTGCAGCCTTTCTTCTTATTTGTAAATCAATCAATTACACCCTAAACAATTTATAGAAACAAATAAAACTCCAAATACTAATTGGAAATTATTTGCTAAATTGTCCAACTCTAATTTCATTAAAAGAATATTGAAATGAAACCTAAATTGAAACAAACATCTATCCTAATAAGTCCTCTACACATGGCTTGGAAACTCCCCAAAATCTAGGATAGTAAAGCTGTCAATTCTTATCCATATCCTCCTCCGACCTCCATGTATTGGCCATGTGACTCTTGAAATTTGAAAATAATATCCTAAAAATCGTCTCCACAAGGCTGAAATTCTCCAGAATTTCTTTAGACAAATAGCAGCTTGGCACCCTAATATATCTCCACATGAGGTGGCTATTGGGCCCACCAAATTGAAGTAAAATCTCTCAATTATGTTGGGTCGAGGAAGATAGGAGGGGACATGGTGTGGAAGAGGCTAGGTAGGTTCTTTCTCATTCCCATCAAAAGCCCATTATCTACATCAAGACATCGACGTGGCCTCCCATGTCTTGTTATTTGCATGAGATCATGTGCATGGCTAATTATTTGGTACACTATATTATTTTTGCATATGCTTATTTTTATTTTATTTGATTTCTCTTGTTTTGTGATAGTACTTTATTTTTTGAGGTTGAAATTTTGTTTGTGGTTGGATATAGGCCTACCTGTGTAGTTTTGTTTTGGTCAGTCTTGGGTTGTTGTTTTTAATTCTTTTTTTAAGAATATTCTGGTTTCAGTTCTCTGGGATTATCGTTTAGAAGTTGAAGTTGATTTTGGGTACTAACCTGAACCTCATCACTTATACTTGGGATTTGTATTTTTGGGGCCTAATGCTATAATTATGCTTGATTGTCGTGTCATCTGGAGTCCATTATCATATTTTCCAGCATATCATATCCTATAAAAAGCGTCACAAAATGTTGGGATTGGGATTTTAAGATGTCTTAGGAAATGAGAGAGGTAGAGGAGGAGTTGACTGAAATAGAATTTGATGGGGGTAGATTTTATAATAGTGGTGTTAAAGATTGAGTGCTTTTCAGCTCAAGCATGAAACAACTTAAGGATATTGAGGTAGGGGAGGAAAAGTTGGACAGGAGAAGTGAAGGTGGAGGGAGGGAGGAGTTCAGTAGGGGGACAGAGTGAGCACATCATTGTTTATTTTCTATCCTGTAGTTTTAAGTAGGACTCCCTTTTTATTTTTTTAATCTTTTTGAGCAGCTGCATTATGAACTCATTTTTGCTCTAAAGCTTGCATTTCATAAATTTCTTGTTGTTACCTGAGATCAGTTTTGAAGAGAGATTTTTCATGTCCATTCCTTTTCAAAGCTTGCTTTTTGTGGCATGTTCTACAGGGGATTTTCATGGGCTGGTCGGATTTGTCCTTTTCTGAAAAAGGGAATGGTGGATATGAGACAAAGGATGAACTGTCCTCTCAGAGGAAAAATTATGCTGATGGAGTTTCCAATTTAGGTGCTGCTGAAGTTGCAGAGAGTTTGATGGTAGATTCTAGTATTCTTCCGTCCTCATCCCAAATTGCAAGCCACTGTGAATCTGAAGCTTCTGGACATTGCAACAATCTAGAAAGTCTAGCACATGACCAGATGATGACATGTGATGTCAATGGCCGTTTTGTTGGATTGAGAAAAGTGAATGCAGTCATTCGTTATCTGCCTCAGCATCCAACTTTGCCACTTTTGCATTCTAAAATAAAGGTTGAATATCCTGATAATGACCTAAACAGTCCAGAAAGAAATTGTATTGATAGCCATGTTTGGAGAGCTTCAGAAAATGCCACTGAAGTTCCAAAGAATTCAAGTAAAGTCAAGGGTGATCTTTTGAGACCTCAACATGTGAGTACATATGAACAGAACCTCCCCCGTTGTCCAACATTGTCAACTTTTTCAATGAAGGTCATGGTTGAAAATTGTGAAAATGACGGAGATGGTACTGGTGGCCAAGTTGATAGAATTCCTAGATTGAATACTTCTGAAGTTCTGAAGTCTGGAGTTTCACTGAATTCTTGTACAGTCCCTCGGCATTCAAGAAATACCTGGGCCTGTGAATTTGGGGATTTACCTGATGGTCACAGTGGAAAAGGGACACAATCAAATGGAAGCATTCATTCTAATGAGATGATTACTCATGATGGTAATGGTGATCTTGTTAGATGTGAAAATGTGGATCTCAACAAAACTCTACTTCCAACTGTTTCAAAACTTCCCATTAAAGTGAAGGTTGAAAATTCTGATGATGGTTTGATGAGACAATATGAAGGTTCTATTAGTGGGCACTGTGATAAGGGTCTAAATCTAGATTCTGCTAAAGTTTCAAGGGTTGGAAATGGAATTACTGTAGATTCTTGTATGGTTACAATGTGTTCTCAAAATGCCAACAGTTGCCAATGTAAAGGCTTGTCTGGTGATTGTAGCAGGCCAGGAACTGCAGCAAATGGCAATATTTGCTTAAATCAGATGACTTCGTGTGAAGCCAAAAGGGATTTTGTTAGGCTTGGAGAAGTGGATATGAACAATAATAATCTGTACCAATTTCCAGCTTTGACTAGCTTTCCTGTCAAAGTGAAGGCTGAATATTTTGATAACAAGCTGATGGGTCCACATGAAGAAGGTAGTAGTGACCATGTTCATGGAGATCCTGAGCTAAATGTCAATGTATGTGTTAGTGATCTGCAAAAATATCCAGCTTTACCAACTTCTCATGTCAAAGTAAAGGTTGAAGGTTCTGATAATGAATTAGGGCGTCAATGCGGAGAGAGTCTAAGTGGCTTTTTTGGCATGGATCCACGAGCAGTAAAGGTGAAAACTGAAATGAATGGAGCAGTGTGTACTGATGACCTTGACCATATTCTATTGAAAGACAGGTGCAATATGCTTTTGTCAAGGTACAATTCTCTCTTCAATGATTTAAAATTGCTCCCAGTGATGACAGATCTGTTCCAATGTGTTAAACTTATTAGAAAAGGGGATTGTATTACCTCATTGTCGAGGTGACATAAAGGTGGCTTTACCTAAATTGGTGCCTTGGTTGCCTAGGTGGCTATGGGTGCTTTGTCGGTGTCACATTAAAAACTTGACCCTCTTAGTAGTCTTGGTTTTGCCTAGGTGCCATGATGACGATGTTTACCATTGTAGTCTGTACATGTAACTGTGATGATGGATGCTTTTTTGAATAATTTGTTTATTTCTTTTCTGTAGGCACTCTGTAGCAACAGTTGCAGGAGTAGATAGATCTGTCACTTTGGAGGTAATAGAAGCACATTTAGTTTAATATTGAATGATTTATATATATTTTGGATGAATAATGTAAAATGTTTGATGGATTATTATGGATTTTAATGTGTGTTGTTAGCAACTGATTAAACAACCAAGACTGTCTACTACTTTCAGCCTTTTGCTGATATTTTTAAGGGCAAAAGAAAGCCATGGTGCCAGCTTCTACTCCCAAATTGCATGCTGGCACCTGTCCCAAGATAGACCACTGTAGCAGCACCTCCTCCCTAAAATGTCAAATCTGCCCTGTCCTATTTTCGTGTTTTCGCTGATACCCCTCATTCAAGGCATGAAGCTGCACAGAGACAGTGTAGCAGACCCTCTCCCTAAAAAATTGCGCTCTGAAAATTAATCTGCATACAATATCTGGCTTTCACTTTGAATAATACTAGTATGTTTTTTCAAGAGATAGCATTTCTGGAATGTGACTTGGCCTCAGCAGGTTTTGGAGAATTTTTAATAGTTCAACTAATTCTCGGAGGAATCTTAGTATGCACTCATCTTGGATTCTAATAGTCAATAACAATCCTTTTGCATTGTATGTTAGGGTAGTGATGCAGAGGCATCAAAATGGATGTAGCCTTCTTGAGTATCAGTTGGTCAACCTTGCCATAAAGATAGGTACCATTGGGAACCTATTGGTGCCCAAGGCAAGGCTAGACTTGTTCTTTATGTTCTGCTTCTAGGAGGATGCATAGGACCAAAAGAACCCTATAGGTCTCAATGTCTTGTACTTGTTCCTCTATAAGTCCTTCAACAAAATATAGTCCTGGTATTTGTTTATCCCACAAGATGGCTTTTTATTTATTTATTTATTATTAATTTTTTTTTCTCTCTACTGTTTTCTATTTAGACTTTGAATTGATTACTTATCTTGAGGTGGCTCACTAAAAAGCAGAGGGGGTAAAACATATCCCCTAACCCTGATAAAAAGTTAATATCTCACTGAAATTATTAAAATTTCCAACTATTGGCACTGAAAGAAGTGATTTGAGTGCTGAGAATAGGGAAGTAGCGTGCGGTCATGTGTCTTAAAACTGATAGTAACAAGCTGTGTTCGAACTTGGACCTGTGGTTACTTTTCTTGTAGTACTTAGGCAACCCCATTACGAGTGGAGGAGCTTCAAGCCAGTTTTACAACTTTCTGTTGTGAGATATATAACATGACTAACTGGTGCATGATTAGCATTGGGGCTGATCATATCTATTTCATTCTATTAATTGATTCTTCTTTTTCTTGGATTTATTAAATGGTGGGGGTGATATTGAATTAATGATTACTGAATCATGCTGTAGAGTGTAGAATTGTCTTCTCTACATCTCTTACCTGGCTCATTGACTAAAATTTTGGGTTGTAGACATGGTTTCGTGTTATGTCATTATACTCGAAGTACACCGCTCCACCTCCCCCTCTCTCTTCTTTAAAAACAAAATTTCTCTTAGATTACACTCCACCATGTATCTACAATCTAACAAACTAGCAGCTCATATGAGGCACTTTCATGCACTGCACTGTCAATCTGTCATGCTCCTGTACTGCTTAGGCATGTGTTTGTCAAATTTATTCTTTATGTGCCTTTGTCATTTTGTTGCTCTATTTGTGATGTAGCCATAGATTGAAAATATCAACTAGGGACCAATTGCATATATAGTATGAAGAGGCAAATTTGGCTTGGCTAAAATTGGATGTGAGGTCCACTTGAGGTTATGGTTAAGGTCAAAGTTAGGGTTTCTTTGTATATTTGTGATTAGTAGTTGATGGGAAGTGAAGGTTTGGGGCTTTCACAAAACTGTTATGAATGCTGAATTTCAAATTCTAGAAAATAAGGGTTTGGTTTCTGGGATTTAGAAAAAATATCTTTGGTGAAATTAAGGTTGAGTATTAGAATTTGGGGCTGGGGTTGGCATTGAGTTCTAGAAAGGCCCCTGGCCTGAGGTCTCTTTTTTTTTTTTTTTTTGGGGGGGGGGGGGGAGTTGTTTGATTTATCAACTGGACAACATTGTTGGTTGGATCTGAGATTTGAAAATTGGGTCTTCCCATGAATAACTAGGGGGAATTTTTAGGGTTTTGATTGATGGATGGGGCTGCAAGTTGGATTGTGTGTGGGGCTTGCAAGGGGATGTTGTGGTTCAAATATGGAAGGGTTCTAATGGATGGATGCAAAGTGCAAAATTACAAAAATAGAAACTTATGTATGAAAAAGGACACTTGAGCTTTATGGAGGATTAGAAGAAGAACTGGTCGGTTCTCAATAACTACTGTAGTTGCAGAAAACCCATGGCAGCAGCTTGTTTCTTGACCAATTTGATGAAAATCAAAGGTGAGTTCAAGTAATTTGAAGGAGATCTTCAATTAACTTGAAAGGCAGCGTGAGTTAAAACCTCTCTGGCACTTTCCATCTCAAGGATTCAGTTGGAGACAATCCAATCCCACAATAACGTTCTGGGTGCTTTCTCTCTGTGAGGAGTCAATTGGTTCCAGATCTATTCCACCAGAGATTTTTTCCCATACCTAACTGAGCTTTCACAATGGATGAATACAGCAGCAGGTTGCTAGTTGCAAAGCAATTTTAAGTAATAATCATGTTTCCTAATTTTATAAGACCGTTGTTCGACCATCTATGATGTACGGTGCAGAGTCTTGGGTTGTTAAAAAGAATCATATAGATAAACTCAGTGTAGCAGAAATGAGGATGCTAAGATGGATGAGTGGCAAAACTAGGATGGATAAGATAAGAAATGATCATATTAGAGTTGGTCTGGGAGTTGCTCCCATAAGTGATAAGCTTAGAGAAAGTCGTTTGAGGTGGCACGGCCATGTTCAACGGAGACCTATAAATGCCCCTGTACGGAGAAGTGATATAATCCATATTGAAGGAACTAGAAGAGCTAGGGGTAGACCTAAGATAACCTTAGGAGAAGTGGTGAGAAATGATATGTATGGCTTAGGCCTTGTATCTAGCATGGCCTCGAACATAACTGATTGGAGGGCAAGAATCCATGTAGCTGACCCCATTTAGTTGGGACAAGGCTTATTGTTATTGTTGTATTGTATTGTATCATGTTTCCTAATTGACCCTCTTACAACCTCGTATATAGACTAAAAAATACATTCTTACACTAAAAAGTAAATGCCTAACCCAATACCTAACCTATCATTTACTTAGACTGATTAGGAAACTGAAATAGACTTAAGACAACATCTTAATCCAGCACCATAAACATTGAAAATAAGGACAACTAAAATGGAATATTCATTATGCCTAAAAGAGAATCCTAATAACTTAAATTGGACCATGGCTTCAAACCAGCAAAATCTGTTCTATCATAAGTCATAAAAATAAACTGAGTATAGAAGCTAAATTCGTATTCAACCTAAGTACCCATAGCTTAGTCCATAAAATGACCTAATGCATAGAAAAGTCATGAGATCAAAGGTTTAACATGAATATAAACCCAACTGTAGACTTATCCTAAGAAAGGAGGTCCAATTTGGTGGTGAAGCTTCATTGGGCCAATGAGGCATGAGTCTGTTGCTTTGACCATTGTAGCTTTTGGAGCTTCTTGTGGTTGGCTATTGATCATGCTGATTCTGACATCATTAAATCCCCCCCCCCCCCCCCCCCGCGGTCTCTTTTTGAAAACATATGGGATTCCCCCACCAGAATGCCCTATAAACTAGCATAACTGCCTTGGTTTTTTGTGGTTAACTTTTTCATTTTATGTTTTGCAGGGTATTTCTCCTGGGGAGCCTGCTTTTCTTTTGGAGGATGGTAATCAGCATATTGCCAGAAACTTGAAGGATGATGGTCATTCTGTTGATGCACCATTGTCGATGGCTGGAAGTCCTTCTGATGGCATCAAGAAGTTCAAGATGATGAAAAATTGTTCAGCAAGTCTAGGCTTGGCTACTTTAAGTGCTGCTTCAAATTGTAAAATGCTTGCCATGGGGGATTATGATGAATTTCATCTCGAATCTTATGAGGATGAGATAGACCATATGATTCTCCAAGATCGGTTCAAGTTGCTAATATCTGGCAAGGTTTCTGAGTTAAATGACTGCAAGAGTACTTTGCCTTCCACTGGGAACCATTATTCGACAGTTTCAGAAAATTCCAAACCCAAGAACAGAAAGAATCAGCGGAGAAGAAAAAAGACTGCAACGTAAATATCTGTTCCTTTTGAGCCATTCCTTTTTCTCTTATAAGTCATGCTTTCTAATAATTAGGCTTTATCGTCTGGGCTTCAACTGAAATGCAGGGATTCAGTTGAAACAGCATTGGAGGAAGATGCTCCTGGACTTCTGCAGGTATTTATAGGGTTTCTATTTTTATGTGCATGAAAAAGATCCGAGTAACTAACCCATTTAGTTGGGGGTAAGGCTGAGTTGAATTTTATTTTGGCGTGCATATCTGGACTCAGCTTATGGAAATGTCATCTGAGCAGGTGTTAGTTGACAAAGGAATTGTAGTGGATGAAATTAAACTTTATGGGGGAATTGATGGTGAAGATATTCTTGATGATTCTTCCAATTTGGACAGCTTTGGAGAGCTTGAAGATGTGATCTCTAAGGTAGGAAACGAGTCTTTTCATTTGTGTTGCCTCTTTTCAGCCATTATATAATACCCTTTGCTAGTTTGATGTTTCATGTTAGCCATTCACACATTCTACTTTGCATACTTGCTTTTGGTTATTTACTTTAATTGTAATTCCTTCTGGACTGCCCAAGTTTTAAATTACTTGACTATGATATAAGTTATTTACCGTCTCTCGTTTTCTTTTTCTTCTTCACTGATTCTGGTTGGTAATATTTGCCTTGTTACAACTTTCTTTCTTCTTTGTTATCTGGGAGATAAAAGTCGTTATTCAATTTCAATTCATATTATAAAAAATGGCTCTAGTTTTTAAAGATGATTTAGGTGGGACATGGTTCTAATGCTCCTGATGGTGTAAATGTTTTACATCTCAATTTCTATTGATTTATTTGTCCCATCCAATTTCAGGTGTTCTCTCAGAGTTCTTCTCTGTTGAAGTGTGTATCATTTCGTTCCACTAAGGGATCAAAAGCTAGCTACTGCTTGGCTTGTTTAATATCACTTGTTGAGCAGGTTGGAAGCCTCTTCAAACTTATTATGGGTTTCAACTTATTTAGTTTTCTTGGATTCATATAAACTGTGTATGCATCATGATTTAACATTATGACAATACGTTTCTCCTTGTCCATAGACACGATATTTGCAAATCCAGAAGTGGCCTATTGAGTGGGGATGGTGCCGAGATCTTCAGTCGTTTATATTTGTCTTTGCAAGGCATAACAGGTGTAACATTTACAAGACTGGTGTCCCTTCTTAAATTTAACTTTTGTATGCTCACGATGTTGTATTTGGAAGACAATTTTTCTTATGTTAATTAACAAAATGCAGAATTGTCCTCGAGCGCCCTGAATATGGTTATGCTACATACTTCTTTGAGTTGGTGGATTCTTTACCCATCGACTGGCAGATTAAGCGATTGGTGACCGCCATGAAGCTTGTTAGCTGTAGCAGGAATACAATTATTGAGAACAAGCCACTGTTGGTAATACCTTCTAGGCTATTTGAATTTTTATCTAGTTTCTATTTTGAGTGTCAAAACTACTCTTTGTTGTAGTTTGTTTTACGATTTAAACATCATTAATGCTTGTTTTTATGTTGGAAATTTGAAATTTAATGTATTCTTCTTGTTGTCCAAGGTTGGTGATGATTTGACAGAGGGGGAAGCACGAGTACTAGAAGAATATGGTTGGACACCAAATACTGGTCTAGGTTCTATGCTCAACTATTGTGACAGAGTTGTTCATAGCAAGAAGAATGAGGACACTTCAGAGTGGAGGTCAAAAATTGGGAAGTTTCTGAAGGATGGCTATAATGGTGGGAATATTGTGTTGTCCAAACTCCCACAGAAAGCCATTGAGTACAATGGCAGTCGCAACCAAATGGTTGCAGGGTCCACCGACATTCAAAGTCCCGAAGATACAAAATTCAAGATTAGTCAAGTCCATAAAATTGTTGATTACATGGATAATTAAATCTCCCATATCTTAAAATTTGAGGGCATTCAATAACTCAATCATTAAGCTGTAGTTCAATTGAGCATTTACTTGTAAATAGTAGCATTAGATGAGACAAATAAAAGATAATTCAGGGTTAGATTAGAGTATTCAAGTTGTAGATATTCAGAGTAGTTGAGAGAAGATGAAGGTGAGGATGATTCATGATAAGGTTGACGTATGATTCTCCTTCAATTGTTGTTGTATTTGTATAATAAGATCTCCACTCTTTTCTTTTTTTTTTTTTTTTTTTGGGGGGGGGGGGGGTTTGCTTTGAAAATGTTTATTATTATTATTTCCCCCCCTTATAGTGTATATATGACCCTTCTGTTTTCATGATCAATATCTCTCTGTCATCTGTGGTGCATCATATGTTTAATACCTTTGGCTGGGGTTAGTCATTGACGTCAGGGATGAGGAGGATGTATATTACCTGGACTTGGCACTGTATATTGTGAGAATTGCAACCTACTGGAATTGGCAAAGTATCTTGGTCATCGCAAGTATGACTAGTGGTGAAGGTAATCTAGCCAGTTGCTTGAATGCCTCTTAAAGAGGAACATAGATGTTGAAGATGATGAATTTGTTAGACATCTTCGTAGATTTTTCTCTAATAGAAAGTTCATTTTCATAAGAATCAGATGTTAAAGAATTTACCGCTTTGACTTTGTGGCAGCTTAGTATGTGTTTGGTAAGAGACTAGTTCTTACGCAAAATCATTTTTAATGTTTATGTACTAAAAGACTGTTCTTTGCTTGGAAATGAGTTTTTGATAAATCTGTTTTGAAAATATTTTGAGAATACTAATAGAATAAGTTGGTGTTTGATAAACTCGTTTTAAGGTTTCAAACTTTCAATCAACGCTAAATTTATCACTTTCGTTTTTCTTCTTTGGTAAAAACATCTTTTTGTTGTTTTGCAAAAGACATTCTTCATACCACTTTTTTTAATAGTCCGTTCTTAAAGAACAGAAGAATAATATTTTAGTAAATGATTCTAACTTGTTTTTTCGTTCCCAAAGAACAGAAAAATGCCAAAAGTGTTTTTTAAGAATGTTACTAAATACTCCCGATATCTTGAGTATACATGTCAACATCATGAATGGAACAGATTCATCTTTAAAGCAGCAGTTTTGTTATTGATATAGAATAAAATGCTAAAAGTGTTTTTTAAGAATGTTACTAAATACTCCCGATATCTTGAGTATACATGTCAACATCATGAATGGAATAGATTCATCTTTAAAGCAGCAGTTTTGTTATTGATATAGAATAAATAAAATGGCTCGAACAAGTTCGGATAAATCCAGGTCGGATACACCCAGGTCGAACAGTTAAGTCAAGGTCGGTTATACAAGCGTAAAGACAGGATAACAAAGTGAATCCTAGTAGATTGATAACCGAAGACAAAGTATTCAACTGGGACTCAGTAACTCATATTTGAGTAGGACTCAATCATTAAAGTTTGTATTGCAATCCAAGTAATGTTTAGTTCGAGACGAACTCATATGTAGAAAACCTATAAAAATGTGAAGGAGTACAAGAGAAAGGTACACTGAATAGAACCATCACTATTCGAATTATTATTGTTAATTACTTTCTTGTCTTCTTCAATCGGATTCCTAACTAAATCGTCAGAGGTGAAGACTCGACCTCCATGGTCGAGCTCATTCTTGCAGGTTCATCCGGCCCAAGGGATGAACATGATTGTGTAGCAACAATTATATTTGAACCTATACAAATTGTTCTCCCCCCCCCCTCCCCTCTTTGTTCCCTTTCGCCCCCCCCCCCCGTTCTCCCCCCCCCCCCCCTCCCCTCTTTGTTCCCTTTGATGACCTGCTCAATTCCATTCCAACAGACTTCAGCCATGTATGGATCTCCAGTAGTGCATCCCTTTCATCAATTCCTCTACAAAACGTTTGTGGAAAGCATCAGTTAAATGCAAGCCATCCCAACTGACAAACTCTCTTGGGTTACTGCAAGGTTTTGCTTGAGCAGACTTCCCACATGAAATCAACGGGTTGTAGTTATAGGCACCACCTCCATAACCACAACAAGCTTTGAACTTCTCATTTCTCTGGAATCCTACATCAAGAAAATCAATAGTATAAACAAGCAAGTAAAATTATAGTTTTGTAGATACAACCAGAAGCAATAGGAGAGTACAGCCCAACAGGCAATCATCTCCAGCCTCAAGCATAGAACTTAAAATTTGGGATAGAATTATCATTTACCATAGCTTGCAGGGTTTGCAACCACATCAAAAGTGAACTTCTGGAAGTCCACTAATGTAACATGTATGTTCCTCAACTGGTCACTAAGATCATGAAGGGATTTTTCCAATTTCACATTTGCAGAATTCACAACAGCATTGCTCAGTTGATGGCATCCAAATCGATCTGTCGAATTGAATGATCCCAAAGAACCCAGAGTCAATGCTAATGGTGAACATCCAATAGCAGGAAAATTGAAGACCAAGAACTGCTTTGCTCCTTCCCTCCGAAGATCCTGAATAAGTTTTTCAAATGCATGTGTATGCTATTAAAGGAAGTTCTAATCAGAACATCAATGGGGTTTGTGAAATATCAAACAAGTGCTAAATTTTAGGTAAGTAACAACTCATACTTGTATGGCTGTGGTGATTCCTGATATTACCAAAGGAACTGTCTTCTGTTTTATTTCTGTAAGGTTCAGATTGTCCCTAAAAATAGCTCTGAGGAAGTCATTTGTGCCAATAAATATCACATAAAGTCCATTGTTGAATGCCTTCATTGGTGGAACAGGAGAAACTGCACATCCTGCTTGATGGGGCCCTTAAATCAATTAAGAGATAGAAAGACAAACAGAGAACATACAGGTAAGGAATTTCTTACTGGTTTTAAGTTTGGCATTTAAGGTTTTGAAGACCTTGCGCTTGAAACTAAGGAATTGATCAGTCTGTAAGGAAAGGAAGAAAGGCACTGGATCAGTGATTTTCTGAGCTGTTGCACCACCCACTGCAAAATTGATGCCATGCGTGTAGTTGGGAGCAATATTGCTGAAATACGGTTGAAGAAATGGCAATCCCCATTTAGAAGCTGTAATTAAAGGGGGCAATTCATAAACCATCTTCTAATCAATTTTTGTAAAGCATTAGAAATTCAGGACTACTTGAGGATTGGTTTCTTACCCAAGAAATCTATGATCAAACGACCATCTGAGAATCGCCCAGAAGGAGCATGGAAGAAGGTAGAACCATATGGAGACTTATCGGCATCATAATATGATGGAAAAGCTTCAACTGCATTTCCAGTATCACTCAATGAATCTCCAAAGACAAAGATAGAAGGAGGAGGACCACTTGAGAACAACTTGTCCACTGTAAAGCTCACAGTGCTCTCGCAGAAAAGGAAAGTTGTGGCTAAGAAAAATAACATGAGATGACGAATCAAGTCTGCCATAGCCTTGGTGTCATGAAATTTCAATTCCATCTTCTTACAGATTTATGTTGGTGGATGGATGGATGGGTAATGGGTACTTGTCTTCTTGCCTGACTTCAAATGAAGAATTTCAAATTTTCATATTATCTGGTTTTAACATAAATCCTCATTTTTCTCTGTGATTTCTGGTTGAAGAGGTAATGAGAAGCCCGCGCGCAAGGGGAGTGGAGTTGCACCTCAACCCGAACTGCTGAGTTACACCTCAACCAAAGTGCTTATCTGCCATGTGTCTTCCGTCTTTCTGGAAAATACAAAAGTGATCCATCAAATCGGATTATGACCACGTGGTGGTGGCCCAGTGTTATCAGGTAGTGTGGTATACTGGTAGTCCTATGTTTCGTGTTTGATTTCTCTTTGCTTTTTTGTTTTTTATACTGGATTGTTGTGTGCTTTTTAACTTGGACATGGAATTCGCTACTGGCTTCTGGGAACTATACTAAGCCTCTGGTAGGACTATATTGATGGAACCAGTGAGGTTACAAGCTAATACTTATTAGGCGTGAGAAGGATGATTTTTCATCATTTCTCTAATTGTCTCTAATTTGAATTCTTTCCATATCATTTCATTCTCTCATTTGAATTCTTTTCATATCATTTCATCTTTTCATTTGAATTCTTTCCATTCATCACTCTTTCATTTGAATTCCTTCCATTTATCATTATTTACATTTGAATTCTTTCCAAACCATTTCATCCTTCCATTTCATCAAATCTTAATTTGGCTTTGGCTTGATTAGGTTTCTCTATTAACATTTCCATACAAATATTTCCATGTATTATATTTACATACAAACATTTCTATGTATTGTATTTTTATGTTTTATATCTTTCTTTTATTGTTCATAATTATCTAGCAGCATGGGATGTATGCTGCCTATATATTTGAGGTTTTCTCATATGAAATCATTCAACTATTTTTCCCATTGAGATTGTTTCTTAATAAATATTTGCATAGGTCGAACTCAAAAATTTAAACATTGTGTAACAGGGGCACATGATTGTCACTATTGCATCCCCTCTTAAGATACCAAAAGAAGAAAAAAAAAATTGGATTATGAAAACCAAGTGCTAAAATTGAATAATGAACTGTTCAGTCATGAAATCAAAGTTAAAAAACTTCATTTGGTTTTCTAAACTACATGATTGCCCATAAAAAGAATTATATAATTTTTACTAAATTTTAATGCCACGAGAATCACTTCTTTTGGCTGGCAGCGATGAAGGTAGGTTTCTGTCAGCTTGCCTAATTCCCCAGCCTCGCCTAATCTCCATGCCACTACTCGAAGGACATATTTGCCCCTCCAAGAAATAGTAATACCATATGTACACAAAACCTCACTCTAGATCATTTTTTTTTTCTTTTTCAAATTAAAAGGTGATTTTATATATATTTAGGTCGGGGGATTATTATATATGCTATCAGAGAGAGTCAAACTCATGATCAATTCACTAAGAAGCATTGATCATTGCCAGCAAGGCCAACTCTTTGATGGTAAAACAACCAACCTTGTATGCACAGGTTCATATCATACAGTGGTCGCCCTTCTTGATTTTTTTGAAATTTCCCTCCCCTTTTCAATTTTTTGGAAGTTACCTTTTAGCCCTCTTTCCTTCCGTCTATGAAATACCAGTACTTGAACCCTTTCCTTCTAATTTTTTGAAATTTCCTCCTTTTTTTTTTTCTTCCTTTAAAATATTTTTAGAACAATATTAGAATAAGTTGGTATTTGATAAACTCGTTCTAAGGTTTCAATCGGGACTAATTTTATCACTTCTGTTTTTGTTCTTTGGTAAAAACGTTTTTTTATTGTACTGGCAAAAGGCGTTCATCGACCACTTTTCTAACCGGTCAGTTCTTAAAAAACAAAAGAACAAACCATTTTAATAAATGCTTCTAACATGTTCTTCCATTCCCAATGAACAAAAAAAATACTAATAACGTTTTCTTAGAACGTTATCAAATGCACCCGATATCTTGAGTATACATATCAACGTCATGAATGGAAAAGATTCATCTTTAGAGCTGCAGTTTTATTTTATTTGAACTCATACATATTGGTCTGCCCCCTTCCCCTCTTTTAGGGGTGTCAACGGTGCGGTTTCAGGCTGAAAAGCATTTAGCCCAAATACGACCAATTAGCAAAATAACGGTTTCGGGCCGGTTTCGGTTTGGTGCGGTTTGGGTTTGGGCTAACTAACGGTTTAGATTCAGGCTGACTAACGGTTTATGGTGTGTAAGAAAAAAAAACAAGAAGAAACAATTGAACATCCTACAACAAAAGCGAAAATTATATGGAAAACAAAGTTGCTATTGGTCAATTTCGATTAAAAAAAACCCACCCATTCTATAGAAAACAAGAACCTAGATATTAAGTAGTAAAATGACTATTTAATCTTTAAATTCATGCTTAACTTTTTTAATTGTTTATACCAACTACCTAATGGTAATATAATGATTCAAATACTATTTAATGTAAAATTACAAAACGGGTTATAACGGGTTGCGGTTCAGTTTCAGGTTGGTGCGGGCTCCACAACCCTCAGCCCAATTACGGCCCATTAAGGTTTGGTTCGGGCCGGTTCGAGCTATAAATTGACACCCCTACCCTCTTTGTTTATTCTCTTTTATCAGTAAGAAAAACACTTATTTTCAAGGGATAATTACTATTGCCCCCTTGTACTTTGGTTTTATTACTAATCAAACCTCTTTCTTTATGAAATTACTGTTGCCCCCTCACTTCTAACGGTGTTAAGTGGTTGTTAACATCAAATATGTAATGTCTATTTTGCCCTTCACTAAAATTAAGAAGTTAAAAAATATGACATTACCTTCATTTTTAGAAACTATATTCAATGGCAATTATATCCTTCAAATCTTATATTTTAAAATAAATTTTGGCTTGGTTGGGACACACATTGTACAATGGTTAGCATATATTAGGAGATTTTCAATTTTCAACTTTGAATAACATTTGATATTTCCTAATATTTTAGTTTCTATTTTAAGTTTTATTTAATCACATATTTCCTTTATTCAGCAAATTCTTTTTAGAGAAGAAAAATCAAGTCTTTTCTTTATTCGGTAGTTTCTATTTAGAAAAGAATAATTAATTTAAAGTTAAATTTTCTCCATAGTTAATTAATGATAGTATTATAACTTGCAAAAGAGTAAATAAGTAAAGAGATAATTGTAGAGTTATTTTTGGGTTTTTGAAAAATATATAGATGCCACATCATCAGTAAACTAACTGAGCTTAACGGAAAGGGGCATTACTAATTTTAGACAAAGTTAAATGTTAGATAAGCAATTTTAAAAAGTAGAGGAGATAAAGTAGTAATAAAATCAGAGTACAAGGGGACAACAGTAATTATTCCTATTTTCAAATGTAATCAACTCTTTTTATTTATTTATCTATTTATTTATTTAGAGGGTGGAAGATTATTACATATACCATAGGGAGAGTCAAATCCATGATGTGCACACTAAGAGGTGTGTTGATCATTACCAATTGGGCAACACTTTGATGACCTCTGCTCAATTCCATTCCAGCAGACTTCAGCCATGTATGGATCTCCAGTAGTGCATCCCTTTCATCAATTCCTCTACAAAACGTTTGTGGAAAGCATCAGTTAAATGCAAGCCATCCCAACTGATAAACTCTCTTGGGTTATTGCAAGGTTTTGCTTGTGCAGACTTCCCACATGAAATCAACGGGTTGTAGTTATAGGCACCACCTCCATAACCACAACAAGCTTTGAACTTCTCATTTCTCTGGAATCCTACATCAAGAAAATCAATAGTATAAACAAGCAAGTAAAATTATAGTTTTGTAGATACAACCAGAAGTAATAGGAAAGTACAGCCCAGCAGGCAACCATCTCCAGCCTCAAGCTTAGAAGTTCAAATTTGGGAAAGAATTATCATTTACCATAGCTTTCAGGGTTTGCAAACACATCAAAAGTAAACTTCTGTAAGTCCAGTAATGTAATATGTATGTCCCTCAACTGGTCACTAATATCATGAAGGGATTTTTCCAAGTTCTCATTTGCAGAATTCACAACAGTACTGCTCAGTTGATGGCATCCAAATCGATCTGTCGAATTGAATGATTCCAAAGAACCCAGAGTTAATGCTAATGGTGAACATCCAATAGCAGGAAAATTGAAGACCAAGAATTGCTTTGCTCCTTCCTTCCGAAGATCCTGAATAAGTTTTTCAAATTCACGTTTATGCTATTGAAGGAAGTTCTAATCAGAACATCAATGGGGTTTGTGAAATATCAAACAAGTGCTAAATTTTAGGTAAGTAACAACTCATACTTGTATGGCTGTGGTGATTCCTGATATTACCAAAGGAACTGTCTTCTGTTTTATTTCTGTAAGGTTCAGATTGTCCCTAAAAATAGCTCTGAGGAAGTCATTTGCGCCAATAAATATCACATAAAGTCCATTGTTGAATGCCTTCATTGGTGGAACAGGAGAAACTGCACATCCTGCTTGATGGGGCCCTTAAATCAATTAAGAGATAGAAAGACAAACAGAGAACATACAGGTAAGGAATTTCTTACTGGTTTTATGTTTGGCATTTAAGGTTTTGAAGACCTTGCGCTTGAAACTAAGGAATTGATCAGTCTGTAAGGAAAGGAAGAAAGGCACTGGATCAGTGATTTTCTGAGCTGTTGCACCACCCACTGCAAAATTGATGCCATGCGTGTAGTTGGGAGCAATATTGCTGAAATACGGTTGAAGAAATGGCAATCCCCATTTAGAAGCTGTAATTAAAGGGGGCAATTCATAAACCATCTTCTAATCAATTTTTGTAAAGCATTAGAAATTCAGGACTACTTGAGGATTGGTTTCTTACCCAAGAAATCTATGATCAAACGACCATCTGAGAATCGCCCAGAAGGAGCATGGAAGAAGGTAGAACCATATGGAGACTTATCGGCATCATAATATGATGGAAAAGCTTCAACTGCATTTCCAGTATCACTCAATGAATCTCCAAAGACAAAGATAGAAGAAGGAGGACCACTTGAGAACAACTTGTCCACTTTAAAGCTCACAGTGCTCTTGCAGAAAAGGGAAGTGGTGGCTAAGAAAAATAACATGAGGCGATGAATCAAGTCTGCCATAGCCTTAGTGTCATGAAATTTCAATTCCATCCTCTTACGGATTTAAGTTGGTCAATGGATGCGTAATGGGTACTAGTACCAAAAAAATAATCGTAAATAATACTGTGTGGGGCCATGTGAATAGTATTTGTGTAGGACCTACATAAAAATAACAAAATAAATAATCACGGAAGAAATACAAACACAATAATACATAATACACATGGTTCAGCTTTATCTATATATGAAAAACCGAATTGTTCAGTCATGAATTCAAAGTTACAAGACTCTATTTGGTTTCATAATCTACATGATTGCCCATAAAAAGAATTACATAATTTTTAATGCCACGAGAATCACTTCTTTTCGCTGGCAACAAGGAAGAAAGGTTTCTGTCAGCTTACCTAATTTCCCAGCCTCGCCTAATCTCCATGCCACTACTCGAAGGACATAGTTGCCCCTCCAAGAAATAGTAATACCATATGAACACAAAACCTCACTCTAGATCATTTTTTTTTCTTCAAATTAAAAGGTGATTTTATATATATTCGGGGCGGGGGATTATTATATATGCTATCAGAGAGAGTCAAACTCATTATCACTTCACTAAGAGGCATTGATTATTGCCAATAGAGCCAACTCTTTGATGGTAAAACTACCAACCTTATATGCACAAGTTCATATCATGCAGTGGTCGCCCTTCTCGATTTTTTTGAAATTTCCCTCCCCTTTTCAATTTTTTGGAAGTTCCTTTTTAGCCCTCTTTCCTTCGGTCTATGAAATATAGCACTTGAACCCTTTCCTCCTAGTTTTTTGAAATTTCCTCCTTTTTTTTCTTCCTTTTTTTTTTTTTTTCTTTAACATTTTACTACTTGCTTTCTTTGTATGTGTGACATATCATTACCACAAAAAGTTTTAATAATAAAGACAATAGGTAAAAAAAAAAATTATTGTGTTTATGTGGTATATGAGAATTTAGCATGGATGTTAAATCTTAACTCCATTCATGATGATAGTTTTATTTCTTATCATTGTAACACCTACATTTACTAAATGAGTGAAAGTAATGTAAGGTGAAGAAGAACTTGTAACCCATGAATTTTTCCCTTTTCTAGGTTACAAGGAAAAACCCACAATGTTAAGTGTGACTTGATTCAAATTCCAATTTTAGAATTAAAATGAAAGTTAATTTTGCTCTACGGATTTGTCATGGATAATTCCTTGAACATATTCGAATTGCATTGCTCTTGGACCCGTGTTGGGATCAATAGAATCGTCCAAAAGACACCAAAGATGGTGAAATTGTATTTATTTTATTGATGAGACACTTCACCATTAGTGAGCACAGTTGTAAAAGCTCAATCTTAGGGTTCTACACAAAATAGGTTACATGTATTTGAAACCTTGAGAATTCAAAGGAAAAGATTCTCTTGAAATATGATGACCTAATGCAGTTACTATAGAGGCAAGATTAAAGCTACAAATGAGACAATCAAACCCGGTCCACCAAAAGGGATGAGCCTGTTTGCTGAGCTTTTGGTTGAATTCCCAGCAGTAGAATTCTTATCTGAAAAAAAAGTAACATGTACTTATAATTCATCAAAAAATTGAAATTTTGTGGTGTAGAGCTGTTGTCCCATCAGTTATATGAAGTAGAATTCAAACCAGAACATCACTACCATAAGATTGAAACCAATCTTTTTTTTTTCGTAAGAAAGCTTTGGAACCTCACCTGAGGAGGTTGCTGGAGCAGTACCTGTTGCAGCAGTAGTTGGTGAACTGGCAGGACCGGCTGGTGCTGAAGCAAAAGAAAAAAAAACAGAAGAATTTAAATTTGTCCCCATTTGGTTTAGTATAACAAATAAAATCACATTATATTCCACAGATCAAACAAGAAGTCTAAAATCTTGAAAAACTGAAGCCCAGATTAGAAGGGAGAAGATTTAATTGCCTTTGCACTGAGTCATGTCAATTTTGATGCCACATTCCTTGGGAAGCTTCAAAAGATCTGCCTGAGTGATGTTTAGATTCTTCAGCAACACTGCATTGTAATACATACCACAGAGACATTGTGTATCAGTTTTGATCATTGTCTGCAATGGCTCACAACATGTTGGAGCTGGGGTCGTCGATGTAGACTTCAATGACTCCTGGCATGGAAGAAGCTTAGTGAGGCAAGCCGTAGCAGGATCATTACCTATACCTCCTCCAGTACTTTGAGAGAAACCCAAGAAAACCCAGGAAGAGAAGACAATCAAGAAAGATAACAACCTAGAATATTCCATGGTTATCAAGAAATATTAATCCGATCTTGTAGTTTGCCTCTACTTATAGTTTTCTGTTAGAACTATAAAAGTGGGTTGGGTAGTTGCAGAATTCCTATATAAGGAAAGTTTCAGTTACACGCCTAAATTCTAAAAAACCCAGTTTCTTAGGCAAACAAGTGGAAAAGTGTTTCATGCAGGAGAAGAGTACGGAGAGGCAAAAAATATAATTAGGGCTAACTTGTATGTGGATGAGACGATATCGTCTTCTATCCGTTGACCCATATGACATCTATTTTTGGATGCATAGGATCTCTTATGTGGTTTTGATTTTCTCAGATTTTCTACAGTAAGGAATGATCTAAAAATAACAATCAGGAATGCTTTTGTATGGGTAATGTTAAATGATCAGAGCCGTAAATTCCCTTCTAAAGCCTTCTTTGTTGTGAGAGCCAAATTGAACCAGGGACCTAGTTCTCATCCTTCTGCTCTATCTAATATCAGAATTTAATTGGTGATTTGGTTCAGTATTGATTGTTAGTTTGAGAATCCTGAAGAAAAAGAACCTTCCTTGGCAATCTCAGTTCCATCAGAGATCAGATGATGGAATATCTTATGTGTAAGTCTGGGATTGCGTTCAACCTTTGATGAACATTGCCTGGCTGAACTTCTACTTTGTGGGCTTGAAAAGAAACAGGTTAATGGTGACTCAACAATTTTGAGTTTTCAAATTTTCTAGAAATTCAAAGTGCAATTGATACTACCATTGACGAGGCAAAGAAGTGAGGATCCAATAGGAATGTGTGTTCTTATCCCCTTCATTTCTACTGGCTCAGTTGATATATAACTGATCACCTGGTAGACCTTAGTTCTCGGCACAAATGATATGGAAGCTATAGTGTAGTGCAGAGGATAACAGCACTCAAAATGAAAATGTATTCACATGAACACCAAATCTGAAAAGGTTGAGAAGTTGTCATCATCATCATCAATGAAAGCGTTTTACAGAGAAAATAGGCAGAAACCAGAGGAAATCCTAATCTTTTCTCTTTAGTGGGTCTCTCTAGTGTTTCTCAATTGGTTCTGACACGTCTCTCTGTCATCTTTTCAAAGAAAAAAATAAATTAAATGTGGTTTGGTAGTGACTCAACAAACTCATGCTTGGTAGAGACCCTCCCCAAACTCATGCTCAAATGTACTCCAATTATGATTCCACTATTTTTGAATCCAAATGAGAAACCAGAGTCCACAGAGTCATGAACCATGTCGGTTTAGTTCCTTTTGAACTTTTCAAACTGCAAAACGCGTTCTTAGGTGAATGGAAGTCCAGAACCTAAAACATTTTGTCAATACTCTTAAAACTATAACCTCATGCTTGGTAAGTAAGTCTTTGATTCACTGTGATGAACAGAAGATCTTTTAATCTGTGAAGGTAACTTTGAACCTCCGACGTCAAAAGGCAAGAGTTTATTAACATCAAATCATGAGGAATGCAGAGACTTTCTCTTCACCATTGGTGATGAGAAAATTCTCCATTTGAATATAGTAACAGATACCCTTTAATCTCCTTTCTACCTAATTGAAAAAATGGAGCGAAAGAACTGGAAGTGGGGGACCCAAAATCCACTAAACAGACCAATGGAGTACAAGTACTGAATGACATAGCCGACCTATATATCATTGCAGAACCGCCCAACTGATACTATCTCAGATTCTCAATACATGGCAATCACTTATCTCTCTCCCCTTCCCCACCCCACCCTACCCCAAAGTCCCAACTGTTCCCCTCCCTACCCCAAGTACCCAACCCTGTCAAAAGTGCTTGTCACCCTATGACAAAATGCCATTTCCTCCCTGAAAAAGAGGCAGAGAGATTGAAGAATCTTTAATAAATAATGGAAACAAAATTTAAAAAAACCTTAGCTAGAAAGGCTCCAATGGGTACTTAACAAATCCTAAAATGAGTTCACTGTACCACTACCTATCTTCTGCTTGCTTGTTTAAAGCTCTCTACACACTTCCATGGAAACAATGATTGTAAAGGAACACCAAACCTCACAAAATCCTTCCCCTTTACCTTTTCAAGGACACAAGTTCATTAGATAACTAATTCTTTTAGCCCTTTTATTATATCAATATCCAGAGTTGGTGATGTCTGGTGATGCATGTCTGAGTCTTTTTTCTCTCTGAATGACTTGGTCGTGTCTCTACCACCTTGAGCTGTTGAGCACCACCGACCTGATAGTTGAACTGTAGAGGGTTCCTCTCCTTGTGACTTTGTTTTCTTTATCTGAGGTGGGCTAAGGTCTTCTTCTATGTACTAATCTTATACGCGTGTGTGTTCATAGAGATGAGGAAAAATGGGTGGCGAAGACTTTCTGTTCATCTAATAAAGTTTGTAGAGAAGTGTGGGTGGATTGTGGAACCCACATTCAGACCTTTAAGGATCAAAAGGAACACCAGTGCGTTCGTTATCCTGTGTTGGGCTGTTCATCCTTCAATTAATTCTACTCCAGCCATCTTCTCGCTCTCTCTGTTGGATCAGTAAGTTTTATATCTATTATATTGTAACATAATGATGGTGACAGGTATCTTCAGACACTTGGTGGCTTCTTATTTACCACTTGTCACTCATTCACTCCTCTATGTACTGTGTATATTAGCATGGGCTGTTGTTTGCTGTAGCAGAAGGACGATGTGGTTAGGTGTACTCTATTGCATGATTTGGAAAGTATATCATGTATATATATATATGTGATCTTTCAAAGCATGCTTTAATACTTAATTAGGAAAAGAGTAATACATGGATTGGAGGCTATTGATGAGATGCAATAAAATATTTTCATCTATAGGAAGCAATGAGGGCATCTCTTTGCATGGCTTAGAGATTTCTCTATTTGCAATTTGGTAATAGTTTTTGATGGAAGATTATGCATTGGTTTTCATTAAGTATTATCATCTTCTCCTGATTATCATTAAATTAGTGATAAAGAATAGGGGCTCCTAGGCTCGGGAGAGACAAGTTGTGAAAGAACAGAGGTTTGAATCCAAAATCTCATTAATATTACCATCTCTGCATAGAACATTCACATTAAGTATTATTAGATGAATAAAAATGTTTTATCTTTGTACTTGAAAAAAAATATTTTTTCTGAAATAATAGAAGTAACCAAAGCATCACCCATCCATAAAAAACACATTTTTTTTTCTATTAATCTTTTGAAATTGGGGAGATGAATCTCTTGTAAATCTATCTACGAAATTTAATTTCTAATAAAAAAAAACTTTAAACTAATAGTTCTTAATTTGGTGGTTTGATCTTAACTTTTAGATTCAACCAGTTTGAATGTGAACGCATGGTGGTAGATGGTTGAAATTTTAAAACAGCCATACAAATTAATAGTCCCAAAACAATGAAAATAACGTTTACATTCTGAATTTCAAACTCAAGAAAGGAAGAAAAGAGAAAAGGAGGGTGTGTGAAAGAAAGATTTTGGAAAGACTCAAGTCAATCTAGAAGGTTTTTAAGAAAATATTCTTATTTTATTATTTATTATTTTAAAAATTAAAAAAAAATTTAATAGAGGGGGGATTAATTATGCTCTTGTCCTAAGAAGATTTAAACTCTTGACTTCATATTATAAGGTTTTGATTTTTCAAGACATTTTAATGCTAAGCATCTTTGAATGTATCGTTGAACGGTTTATTTTCAGCCCTTGAAAATATAGTTGAAGGATTTGAAATGCTAACAGCTAAATAACAACCTCTCCTCGCTTCTCAGTCTACCGAAAAACAACGTTCCAAAGAATTCAACAATACATTTGAACTTTCTAAGTAAATGTTTGGTTGCTTTGGTGTCGACGAACAATTGGTTAGTACTTTTAGTTAATAGATTTTGCCTCTAAGTCAAAAATCATTCATTCTTTGTAACTTCAAGGCTTTTCATGCATCACTTTCTTCTAGTAATGTAATCTCTTTGTCAAAACAACGTTTGTTTTTATTGTCCGAGTCTACTTTCACTTTTAGTTGGGATATTTCTTGATTATTTGTCTATCTTGATTGAAGATCACGATATTGATTATTTTATTTCTTGTTTTGCTTAGTCAAATTTCTTCCGGTCTTAAACCTTTGTTTATTTCACCAACATCTTTTTCAAATCATAATCTTTTGATGCCTCAGGCATTTCCTATGCCCCTCACATCCTTTTTCTTATATTTTATTTTCTTGAAAATAAATTTTAAAATACTTGAGAAATAACACAAGGAATGCTGTAAATTTAAAAACACTTCCCTCAATAATTAAGAAAATCTATTATTTTTTTTTCATATTTACTTATACAGTATAATTAACCTTCATCAATGCATCAAGGATCACTTTTGTGACCTTGAAAAAAAAAATATGTGCTTGAGTACTGAGCATTGATGCTCTACATAAACGAAGAAAATTGATTTCTTTATGAAATTGCGTTTGGAAACCATAAGTAGTCATTGAAACTCTGTATTTATGGCTTTAGATTACATGACAAAGCAATCTTGGTAATCCTTACTAGGGAACACAATTATGTATATACATAATTACAAGGTTACATTATAAATGCAAATACCCACGTATAAAAAGTGAACAAAGGGTTGTTCGTTTTCAAGATATTTCTAAGTGTATACATTTTTATTTTGGAAAGACACTACCATCTGAAATGACTAGCATACGCTTGATCTTTTTCACCTTTGCAAACTGGGGTTTGGATCAACTCCTTTGAGGGGTATTCCAATGAGCGTATAATGAGTCATAAGATCTAACCATGTCAAACATTCTAATCTAATGGCTAAGCTAAATTCAACGAATACCTTTCGATTAACATATTACTCGTATATTTTTTGTTTTTTCGATAAATAAACATTACATGTAGTTTAATCCTATAACTCATTAAATATTCATTGAGAGATTCCTTCCAAGAAGAATAATCAAATACTATAAGAGTTATATATTCTGATAATTTCGTGCGTAGACATGCAAGTACAACTTGTACCAATCAAATGTTAATATCTAAGTCTCCTAAACTATTAGACTACCAAATGTAACAAATATTGATTTTTTTTTTATGAGTAGAAATGTTGAGATATTCTATGCTTCAAAAAAAAAACATCTACACAAATCTTCTTTTTTTATTTTTTTATTTTTATAGAGATCTTAACCATATTTTATTAGGCAGTTGACAGTATATTCTGGTATTAATATTCAGAAACTAACTAGTATATCTTTGGTTGAGATACTTTCCTCACCGTTTTTTTTTTAAAGTTTTGTGAAAGAGAAGCAGAAGAAGAACCCACAATGAATTCTTTAATTCTGATCAAAGGCAATATGGTTCCTTAATAGAATGCAAGAGAAACTATTTGTTCGGTATTCAGTTTTATCCATAGATTCCTTAATTGTATTCATACAACCATAGAATTGATAGAAATGAAGAACAGAGAAGGAATTGAAAACAATTACAATAACCCAAATTTCCAAGGGTCTTGGTCGAAAACTAATTTTGAAAACTGATTTAGAGAAGGATCAACAGCAAGTTTCTTGTCACCATCTTCAAGAAGCAAATCCCAGGAGTTAAAATCATCCCAGATTGACATACTGTTGTGCTGAGGCCATTCCAAGCTTGAGAAATGCATGTCTTCAGGCATCCCAGGTGAAGTAGAAGAGGATGAAGTAGAAGAAGTTGATGAAGAAGGTCCACAGGGGACTAGTATCTCATGAGGTTCAATCAGAGGAACTTCATCTGTGCAAAAGCTATCACCATTTTCTGTAGAATTCAATGGGCTTGTAATGATTTCAATGCTCTTTTCTTCCTCTTCTTCCTCTTCCTCTTCTTTTATTTCACTAGTGGTTGACTGTAATAGTGTCTGATTTCCCTTGTTCTGGTCTGCTTCAGAAAGGGCAGAAACAATAGATTCCTGTTGCAGTTGTGGTGGTGGTGGGGGTTGTGCTTTTTGATCAGTTGAGGTAGAAATAGGATTGTGAGTAACAGGATCAATTCCCATCCTCTTTAACTTCTTCTTGATATGGGTGTTCCAGTGATTCTTTATCTCATTATCAGTTCTACCAGGCAGATGAGAAGCAATTTTGGACCATCTATAGAACATGGAGAAGACAGAGAATGGCTCTTGATCAGTTTATCACCAACTCCAACATTAATTTTATGAAATAAGGATTTATAGAGTAGAGAATAACCTGTTTCCAAGAGAAGCATGGAGATCAATGACAATCTGTTCTTCAGATTCTGATAATAAACCTCTCTTCAAATCAGGTCTAAGGTAGTTGGTCCATCTAAGCCTGCAACTCTTTCCACACCTTAACAACCCTGCAACAATACCCATCAGAAAAATTAAAATAACTAAAAAAAAAAGTAATTGGTTCAGTAATCTTCTACACTAATTCCTCCTCCATTGAAAAAGAAAAGCAAATTCATTACAAGTGCAACTTCAAACACAGAATTCAAAAGTCACCCAAAAAGGCAACTCTATTTTTCTTTTCTCTTTTGTTCATTTTATTCCATTCTCATCAGAATCCCCTTCATATCCTATAAACATCTAAAGAGAAAAAGAACCCATCAGCCAGTATTCTCTTTCTCTTTGAGTAAATTACAAACCATTTTGACAGAGACAAAAAAAAAACCCAGAAAATTTTGTGACCTGCAAGTTTAGGAACAGCTCTCCAGCAGCATTGGCCATTGGTGAGAATGAAGTTGATGAGCTTCTTGTCCTCCTCACTTGTCCATGGTCCCTTCTTCAACCCCACTTTATCACAACAAGGTTGCCTACCCATCTGATCACACAGCAAATGCAAAAACCCAAAGCCAGTAAACTGATGAAAGGATAAACAGAGAAGCTGAGACACAAGCAGTTTAAAGCAAAGAGACACAGAGAAAGAGTGATCAGAGGAAAATGGAGCCCTTCACTTGGATTTATAAATGAATCACTCGAGAAGGAAATTAAAAGTGAAAGAAAAGAAATATGAAGGCACCTTGTTTGTGCTTCCAAAGACTTTGCACATGTGTCAAACAGGCGGCCAACGCGTACCACACGTGCAATGTCTTTTCCAGAAAACGCCACAGCCTTCACTGAAAAATATGTAAAATTAAAAACTCATCACAGCAAAAATGAAAGATCCTGTTGATACTTGTCAAACATACAGAGGATCACAGCAGGCCCAAAATGGGTCCTACTGATGAGATTGGTTAGCTGAGTTATCTGCATGATCTGATCATCATGACCATCATGAATTTCAGCAAAATAATATACTGATCAGACGATAGAAGAAAATATCATCAGCATCATTGTTCTTAGACATTCAAGTTCCTAAGAACTTCCCCTTAATTTTTTTGGAAGAATATTCCTATTAGTTTGGAGGTTCTCTTTGGTTGATGATGGAAATTGTCCGAATTTCTCTGATGGGTTTTCACAGGAATGTGATTTCAAGGGATTTAAAGGATCCTTTCCTTAAAAAGCTCAAATCTTTAAGAAAATCAGAAACATTAAATGTGTGATTGATAAATTATCTTATCTTCATTTCACTGCTTAATGGATAATCCTTAAATCTAGCCGGAATTTAGATTTGTTTTTTATTAAGTTTTCAGTTGCTCTTCATTTGAAAATTTCCTTCTTCCTAATGTCAGCTGAGTTGGAATTAAAAATCCATGTATTCATTTAGATAATTTACTTCAAAGGCATAAGGCATATGTATAATGCCAACTCAAACAGATCATCTAGCTCTCTATAATGGTTCTTGGAGCATAAGAGAACTACAAATTCTACAGTCATGAGTACTTGAGGAAACACCAGAACACATACGATTTGTTTGTTAATTCATCGAAAAATAGTTTCTGGCTTTTCTTGCTTCAGAATCAACAAGAAAAATCAGTTAAGAATTGCTTTATTTCGAGTGATTGTGGTGTAAATTTGAGTAAAAAGAGTTAAAGAGAGGGGAATTCTTTTAGATTTGACATTTTAAACATAAGAACTCTTTGATAGAATCTTCGCTTTCAAAATATAATTTTATCAAAAGCTTAAAACAGTGTTTGTACTTCGACAAATAATTTATATTCAGTGAAACAGAAACAAAGTTAATTTTAAAACATCCACACCTCAAACACCTTCACTTTTATAAACGATTTAAACTTAATTCCAACCACGATTACCCAAAAAAAATATTAATTCCAAACACTATCATTCGTATGATTATCTAGAAAGCGTTGGTTTTAAAAGTTTATTTCCTCTCTATCATTAGATAGTGAAGTAAAAGTTTTTGACCTTATGGATTGCTTGAGAATTAGGGTGTTATCGTTAGAAGCTTCTTTGATGTAAATTATGATTCAATATTTCATATTGTTGGACCCCACACATTTTGACACGAGGGTCAGGCCAAATTAGTTTTTTCAATATTTCAAGCTGATATGTTGGTTAGGCCAAATTAGTTTTTTCTGTTGGGTCCTGCATGACCCGTTCTTTTCAAAAAAAAAAAAAAAAAACTTGATTGCCATTTCACTTATGGAATTCAAAAGATTTAAATAGAACCGATACTCCAAATCATAGGATCATTTTTTTCTTTTCTTTACTCTTTTGTGATAAAAAGCAAATTGTTTTTTTTTTTTTTTACATAAATGAGATTTAAGAACCCAGAGTAGTAAACTACCAAACTTGTTGGTTGTTTGCCATTAGGATCTCCGCAATTTCCAAAAGGGTCCGGAAAAAAAAGCGATGGATTCTCCGATGTCGACGACATCTTAAAAAGCAAAAAGTCTATAAAACCATATTACACATACAACCTTGTTCTTTGGTTATAATCATTTCCCCTAGTTCATCATCATTATTTACTTGTCTTGTAATGGATTGGAACCATGATTGCAATAGACTATCCTAGAGTGGTTCGACTTTTGCAACTCCCATTAATCCCAGAATCTCAATAAGCAATTGTGTGTACCTCAATGGCCATGGCTTTAGATTTGGTTGTGGCTCTCAACCTTGAATTTTCTTTTAAAGACATATTTTTAGTTTTTACTATTTTACCTTAGTTCATTATCATGTCCTAGATACAAAAAGGAAGAACATGACAGAAGCATACAGTGATAAATTCGAGCTCTTATATATGGATTTAGAATTTGTAAATGTGCTCTAAGATTGTGTGTTTGTTTTTTCTTCAAGGGAGACTAACAGCTGTGCTGACTCCCTGGCTAGGATGGCTGTCTCTGTGCCGAGCAAAGTTCACTGGTCAAGGTCCACTTCTTGATTATCCAAGCTTTGTAACTCGGATGTTTGTGCTTCTTTGGTTGAATGAATTTGAATTACTAAAAAAAAAAATTGTAAATGTGCTTTTGTCACAGTGATGACAGCATTCTATGTAGAAACAATATGTTCAAGAAAATTTTATGTGATTTCTTATTAACCTCTATTCTATTTCATCTCCACCGACCAAACAAAGCATTGTGGTCTTTTTAGTTAAAAATTAATATGATTAAAGTCTTAAACCATTCCATTTTGGGTATGATAAGAAATGGTGGAACAAGAGTATATATAAATATAAAAGACCCATATAGTGGTGGGTCTCAATGTTTCATGTTAAAAATGTAACTTTTGATCACACTTGGGGCATTCCTACCAAACCAGCAGCTAGTGTTACAAGCTTGGTCCACCATTAGTAAATCCAATATAAACTGTCAGTGCCCTTCATGTGGAATCTGGAAAAAAGGTCATATGAAATGGTTTAAGAATGATGTAAGAGTGACGATTTGCTGAGACCAGTTTGTGATCTTCTAAGCCAATTTATGTCAACTTAATTTGACATGAGTTTTGATTGGATTAATTAATAACCATCCAATAATTACTCTCTAATCACTTAAAATAACCTTGATTGTAAGAGATACAAAAAGGGAAATCATCATCAGAATAAAAAATAATTACAGGATTAGTAGAAAGAGGTGTGGATCAACTCAAAAGATTGTCCATTAAAACATGATCTTAATTAATCAGAAATTATATATTATCAGGATTCTTTTTTAAGATAACATACATTAATCCATGCAAGATACTGGAGAGATCTGACTGTTCTTATTTGTTTTTGCAACACTTAATATAAACGAAATCCATATAATTAGTAAGTTCCCGGAAGTAGAGATTTTATTGATTTTAAGTGGAGAAATTAGGCAATACTCCTCAGAAATTTGTGACTTCAATTTGTCAACAACCAGTTATGTGACATACCAGAATTTCTTGGCTTGTACCTCTTAGTTTGAAGTCTTAGATCAATTAATTAATATGTTGACACAAATAGTTCTTGAGCAATATTAATTGATTATTAGGTCTCAAGAGCATTGATAATGCAGATTTCTTGTTCTGTGATACAAGATATCTGACCTGTTTGACATGTATGTATTTGTCTAATTGAACTGTTTACATTAATCAAATAAATCTACACAAAAGCATTACTTATGGTTACACAAACATAGCTACACCCGAAGGAAGATCAAGATAAACTGCATTCAGGTCAAAGACAAGATAAATTAGCTCTTATAAGAGTCAGTGGATGATCCAAACTCTCCATCAACCTTCACTTGATTATACCATCTGAGAACTTTCAGCCATGAACATAATTGAAATCATCAATTGAACTACGTAAAGTTCTTGATAATATTTTGCTATAAAAAACATAAAGTCTTATTAAAAAAATTCTCAGAGGCACCAATTATAGAGGCACTTTCATTTGGATAACGCGTGATGGAAGAACTTTCAAACGCCAGAAAGATTGAAATTAGGTTTTTGTAGATCAGTGGCGAAGAACTTATGAATGAATAAAAACCTAACATCTATGGAAGTATTAATAGTATATTTGTCAGCTTTGGTCCCTTCATTTAGTTCAATTTGAACTCTCCTTGTTTTTTTGGGTGGACTCATACGTCAATGCATGCATGAAGCTTCCACCCGTCGTTTCCCACCAATTACCTTTGAATTCTTATGGTCAAAAACCAAGTGGGTTTTGGTGAACTTGGACTCTGCTTTTGGTGGTCGATCTCTTCAATTCACACGCTCCTGTATCTCTTTTCTTACTTGTAAGATTGTTCGACTGCCAAGTAAAATTTCATATGGTTGTCGGTTTCATATCTTAAAGTTCATAAAATCCAAAGAATAACAAGAGGGATCTCTTTTTTGTGTCATGTAATTTTCAGTTTGTTTGTAGAGTTGGTAATTCTCTTGCAAGGCGGGCATTGTCAATGAAGTGTTCATTAAATTGATCTATTTTCATTTCCTGGTTTTAGAAGTTTGATGTTTCTAACACTGGGAGTTCCTCCCTAGCCCATGAATAAACACACACTTACTTAAAAAATAATAATAAATAACAATAACAAATGACTTTTAGTTTTAACTTGCAAAATCAGAAAATCCACCTTGCAAGATGCACCAATTTTAGTCTATCTAACATGTCTCATAGATATGTGACACTTGGTTGATGTAAAACATATTATTGAACCCTTGGATCTTTGTGCTTTTTGTCATGTTTCAAGGGTGTCTAACTGTGTAATAAACTCCTTAGTTTAGAGGGTCCGGTCTATTCCGTGTATGATTATTTGACCACATTCCACTCTTTGGTTGTTGGATATTTTGTCCCTCCCCCAGGTGTTACACATAGTAGTATTAATAAATTATTATTGCACCAAAAGAAAAAAAAATCACTTAGATATTAAGTCGACATTGGTTTACTAGGTTGGGGGGCCAGGATATGGTCCTTTCTCGGTCCAAAATCTAAATGTTGGACTGAGCTGCTCATTTCGATAAGTTGGACTTGGGCTTGAGTCAGTTGACTATGATTCTATTCAAATACCTAAGGCTGTGTTTGGTTATGCAATTCCCTGGAATTGGCTTCTAGGGAATCACGATTCCATCAGGGAAAAAAAAACCCGTTTGGTTTAAAGTGATTCGAAATCCACGTGATTACATAGAATCGGGTGATTCTACATTTTAGTGTAAAATTGTAATTTTGTAGAATCCACCTATTCCATTTAGAATTACCAAAACGAAGCCATCCTATTAATATTGGTAATACCGAATCACAAAAATCACGAGCAATAAATAGTGTCTCTCATCTGTAAACAGTTCTATGTTCAGTGATGTTTTTTTTTTTTTTTTTTGGGTAAGTCAGTGATGCTTTCAAATATGTACATTTTTACAATTTCTGTGTATTCTAATATATTGTTGTTTATCTAAATAAAGAAAGAAATATTGAAAACGAAGGCAGAAGAGGGGAAGACAAAGCATCAGAAGTTGGTCACTGTAACTAGGGCAATGACACTGAATAACCTGCAAATGGGGTTACCAAATGTGTTTTAGGCAATGACTGATTTCTTTGATGTATGCATACATGCATTCGATCTGTGTCCAACCCGAAGACGAATCAGCTAGGAAATGACCTGACCTGATGCTATTACCTTGGAGAAATGGTCCCATACTTTGGTTAATAACAAGTTTGAAGGAATGGGTCTGTGTGTACAGCAAGGTGGAAGTGAAACCAAGATACTAACAGCATCATGTGGCATTCCCCAACCTGAAAGGGAAAACCAAGATACTAACAGTATCTAAGCCTATTCTTTCTCTTAAAACCGGCGTACGTATTTTTATACCAGTGATGAATACATTGATCATTGCTGAAGCATAATGTGTTTCTTTCTTTGATCATTGCTGAAGCATAATCTTTCTTTCTCTATTGGTTCATTTTCTTATATGAGTAGCTAGTTGAAATTGTGAAATTTTTCCATAGAATAATTCTAAAGATCATTGATCATTAATCGTCAGTTATAATTATGAATACTTAGATTTTGGTCAGTTAAATCTGTGTAAGAGGAACATTGAGGTCTTTATGAAATTCCCAGGGCAGAGTATTGCAACTGCGATCGGTTTTGCTTCCATTTCTTTGGTCTTGACTCCTGTCATAACTCAAGACTCTAATCCAAACAGAAAAGCAGCAAAGTTGACTTGGATCATTGGATGTTACCAGCATGCTTTTCTCTTTCTTTTTCCTTTTTTTTGGGGGGGGGGGGGGATTCATGCTTCTTTGCATTCCCAAAATGCTAGCATGATTTTTTTGTGTTGATTGTATCTATAATTAATCTCAAACATATTTTGTAGATTTATTTGCCTCTATTTTACTGACTGTTACTTCTTGTTATAAGAACAAGTAATCTATCTCCACATATGGGAGAAAATTAAATAAAGCGCCAATAACTGATGAGTGTTCTTCTTGTTTGATAATTCCAGGCACAACATCTCTTGAAATCTCAATTGCTATTGGTGAGGAAACTGTATATAGGAGTTTCTTTCATTTCTACATCTCTTTTATTCTAATATTCTTCTCTTATATATATATATCGAATTCAGGATCCCAATTGTTTGTTGCTGCTTATTATATATTTATATTTAAATTTGAACTGCAATTCCAAAATTCCAAAATTCTGCAAATTATTGTATTGATCCCAGATCTGATCCTTATACTGATTTGTAACTTGAATTGTAGCACACCTGGGTTTCATCTAGTTGTTGTTGTGATATTCAAGAATTTTATGTGATACATTGGATTAAGCTTTACACTTGACCATAATTAGATAGAGCTGCCTCGAATAGTTGAATATGAGATATTGAATTTCTTTTATATTCAGTCTACTCTTCCCATAACCTAATTCTACTGACTTCATGGATGAAATGTAGGAATTGCCCCCATTTGACTAGAGTTGCTTCCAGATCTAGTGAGTAACTCTTAACAAGGAATTTTTCCATGTTTCATTTAGATCTAATCATCTCAACCTGTAACGTGTGTTCTTATTTGCAGGTCAAGAAGAAGGGAGTCAAGTTGTACAAGCCTCCCACATCTCCTTCTTCTTGGGCATCTACAAAAATCAAGTTGTACCAGAATCATGCATCTTCTTCTTCGACTTCTACAAAATCAAAGGTTAAATGAATGTTTTCCTAATTCTATCTATGTTTTGATATAGGGTGCATGCATGTAATTTATGTTTTTGCAATTGTAAACTCTCTTTCTCTGATAAATCGAGTTATTATATACTGCTTGCATGACTTCTCCATTATTTTGTGCTTATCAAAAATATGTCTGAGCTGGCTGGTTGCATGAAAATCTATATTAAATTGCACTTATCAAAAATTTAGTTACATCATTATTTTATTTTGGCTTATGTGGTGCACTCTTTCCCAAACTAGAAAAAGTAAAAAGAGAAAACATATCATTACTTTGTCACTAGAATTTTCTAGCAGTGCTTTAATAGCTCTTTGTTCTCAAGGTAGTAGCATTATTAGAAGTTACAATTGTATTGCTAGCATGAATATAGATTCTTTAGCCTGATCACTTCTCACTTGCTAGTTCTTGTACCATAGTGACCAAGAGGGATCGATGCTGCTTGTTGTTTTACATATAACCTACTATTCATGATGACTGGTTGTCTTGTTTTTAGTTTTCCTTTTATCAGTAGCGTTTTTGGTTATCTGTACGAGAAGGGTTCAAATGAAATTGTCCTTAAAGCTATGGGGAGAGGTAGAAACTAAATAAGATGTGTGGGAGTTGAGTAATGCACTTAGATTCTATTGCTTCAGCAACATATGACAGCATAAATAGTCAAAAGGAGTTGAGATGGCATCATATAAATGATGAACCCCTAGTCAACCAGAAGAATTTGGGTGTTGCATGGCGAGCCTCTATTGAACAAGTGCACATTCAAATACTGTTGGACCAAATCACAATATTGTATCATAGATTCTTGTTCTTATGTGTTTGAGTTTTTTTTACTTTCTTGTTATGTATTTTTGTATGCAACAAAGATGTAAAAATTTCCCTTTCTATGATGTGTTGTTTTTATTATCAGTTTTGTAAAGTAAATATAGGATGTAAACATTTCCGTTTCTATGATGTGTTGTTTTTATTATCAGTTTTGTAAAGTGAATATAGGATGTAAACATTTTATTTAAGACTTGTTGTTTAGTGTAAGTATTGTAATTATGCTTATATTAACAGGTTCTCTAAGTTTTGCTTCTACTGACAAGGTATTTGTTTCTTTTGTTTGTTTTGTGCACTATTCATAAAATATTCACTTTTATTTTGTTTATTTTTCTTTTAAAGTTTTGTTTAATAATTATTCTCTTTAAAAGGTAATGGATGCACATCCCATGGACAATTAATAATTGGTTTCTAGAATTGTTATTAATCAGGTAGTTAATGTTTTGGGTGCCCTCATTGGAACTTGTAGAGAAAGTTTTCTGAGTTAGAGCATGTATTACCTTCATGATTCCAACTTATACATCTATCCAGATCCAATGTTACTAGAGTATAGTAAGTACCCAAAAAAAAATACAATCAATCATAAATGTATGTAAAGAATGACTAACATGCTTAGGCACAAAAAATACCTCAATGATTTAAAAATTATTTATCTTGTCCCATGCAAAAGTGGAACTTCAAAAAATGATCCATTTATTTATTACCTCTCTCTCTTTTCTAACCTCATAAAACCCATGAATTGTATGGAGCAAAAAAGTATGAACTGCTAGGCATCTACTTCCAAATAGCAACCATCATCCTCATGGCACTTAGTATTCTATTAACAATCATCTACATCTTCTCTAAGCCCATCTTGATCTTTCTTGGCCAATCATCCACCATAACATCAGCAGCTGCTATGTTTGTCTATGGACAAAAAGATATCCCTAAAATATTTGTCTACATAGAAGGTGTCTAGGTTATCCAAGGCCTTGTATCGTCTTTTTTGGCCAATCATCCACCATAACATCACCAGCGGTTGTTTGTTTATGGACTTAACACTGTAATATTTGTCTACATACAAGGTGTCTAGGGCCTCTAGGCTACCCAGGCTCTGTCGTGCAAGGGATGCTTGGATGTAAATTTTGTCATGAGAAATTAATCCCTACCATGCTCTGCATTTGTTATATATTAAGGTAGCAACGTATACAATATATTAAAAAAAAGTATGGATTCAAATGTTGTTTTCTTAAGATATTTCCAATTGTTTGGATTATGAATCAAGGAAAATTCTATGAAACATTTTTTATGTTCATATTTACAGATGTATTTTTGTATAGGGATAAAAGAAAACATTTATGAATTGTAATCCATAAAATGGCCTCTACTTACGAGAAAACCAAATAGTTTTTCAAGTGATTCAGGTCACCCATAGAATTAGGGTAACCAAATAGTTTTTCAAGTGATTTAGGTTGAATTCACTCCGGTAACCAAACAGTTTTTCAAACAGATTTACTTTTTAGAATTAGGATAATCAAATGATTTTTCAAACAGGTTCACTTGTCAGAATCAAGATAATTAAATGATTTTTTAGATAAGTTGACTTATCAGAATTAGGATATCAAATAGGTTTATTTGCCAGAATAAGTAGGACTAAACATTTTCTCTATTTCTTTCTTTTTCTTTTCTTTTCTTTTTCTTTTCTTTTTTCTTTCTTTTTCTTTTTTTCTTCTTCTCTTCTTTCTTTCTTACTTACTTTTCTTTCTTCTTTTCTTTTCTTTTCTTCTCTTTTTTTTTCTTTTTCTTTTCCGAATATAATCCTACAAAACCTAATTCCACGTAATAATAATCTTTATAAACATGATTATGAAGCAGATTTTAAAGAATTGTGGACCAAACGCAATCTAAAGGAAGAATATTTCCTGCTTTTGAAGTAACTTCCAGCTTCCAGCAGAGAATCCACGATTCCCAAGGAAACCAGACGAGGGGGCAAGCATTTCTGGTCTTTACTTCTAAGGTTTCAACCAGGTTCCGTAGCTTAGCTCGCTGTCCCTCTGTGTGGGAACTAGGTTTTAAGGTTTCTCACACTTGGTTGATTCGTCTATCTTGCAATCGGAGTTGGATTCAGCTTTGGTTATGAAATGGGGCTACTGGATGTCTTTCTCAATTGGCTCCGGAGGTAGAGACTCTTCTTGAAACGTTTACTTTTTCTCCATCTGATTTCGCCTGGCATGCTTTGCTATTTTGTTTTTTGGGTTAAATTCGTTGTTCAAGTTTTCTATGTGCAATAGAATGGGTTTATAGAAACCATAAATTCTGAAAATCAGTTTCTTTTCAGTTTTATGGGTACAACCTGCGTAATCATGCTCGGTTCAATACCGACATGTAGCAAATTCCATTATAATCGTTGAAAGAGTAATTCTACTCAGCTGTATAAGCTCATATAGAAACATCTGGCGGTGATCTCTAAGTGCGACAAATATAGACATTGTTAGGTATAGGAAACCCACCGGAAGTATGAGCACAGATAGAATTTTACAGTTTTGACAACCAATTTGAGTTTTTTCTGGTTCCCCTTCATTGTTACCAAAAATTGACTGTGTCGAACCTGTTTCTTGGAGTCCATCCATTGTCTGTTCGACTCCTGTCGCCGGTAATGCTTACAACGGTCTCTCAATGATCCCTGAAGTGATATGATGCTCACAGCTACAAAGAACTCCAGGTCTCAAGTTTCTAGTATAGTAACATGTAGTGGTTGTTCGCAGCTCCATTCTGATGATGTGATACTGTACTGTCTCTATACACCAGACCAGGAACTGTGCCTTTTGTAATGATCCTGCCCTTCCTACCATCAATGGAGGGGAATGATTACAAAAATAAAATTCTCTAATGCTCTGCTGATGTGGCAGTTGGTGCAGTTTGACATCTTGACTGCACCTCCACCTTCTAGATTGGCAAAGGGTAGGGCCACTGCTGCTCTAATTTGGATTAATTTAAAATGGTGGGGATTATATATGTTTTGAATCATATGAAGTTTACATTTGTTAATGCTTGTACCACTGTACATTAGTTGTATGTAGTTAGTCGTGATAGGGGGAGTGTTCTATCTTGACATAGGCTAGCTTATTTGTTAGTTAGGCTTACTTTTATTACTCTTCTAATTAGGCATTGACTGTTACTAAGATCCCTACTAACAGTCCAACTGCTAATTTATAAATAAGATGCATCCTACAATAATAGACTAAATTGAATCTTTTATAAATAAGATGCATCCTACAATAATAGAATAAGTTGAATCTTTCTCAACAATTCTGTGTTGTTCTTGTCCCTAATTGCGAAGTTCTTTGTAGGTGTTTTACACTTCTCAAACATTCTTCCTATAGCCCTTACTGGAGAAGATTTGAGGAGTGTGAAGTAAAGTTAAAAGTTAGAAAGAAAACAGTGCTGCCAGTTTTACAAAACATGCACATAATGGGCCTTAATCAAACAAAATCTACCAGAAAAGGGAAAAAGGAAAAAAGGAGAACAGAATAAGATCCGGGCTTTTGCTCAGGAGTAACCATGCTTAGGATTTACCATCAAACTAAAGGAAAGAGAATTGGTCCTTCATCCACACCAAAAAACTAAGCACGCTGCCAAAATTACGCTGTATAGAATGATGTATGTGAAAAACTTGGGCAATATGTTCCTATATGAATTTTACTATTAAGAAAGTCTCTAGGGTTTTTTATGCGAGCACCCACTATTATTGGGGTGAAAGTGTAAAGCTAGTGACCGCCCGCTATTATTCTCTAAATTACATGGTCAAAATTACAAGTTACCCACAATTAAGACTTTCTGTTAATTGATGGGTAAAATGACCTAAATGCCCTTTCTCTCCTTTTGGGTTAATGAATTCTTTATTCATCCAAAAAAAATTTCAGCAATTAGGGTTAAGCACTTAAGGAAGTTGCCAATGTAAGTTTAATCATATTAGGAACTTGAGTTTTTACATGGCACCCACTATTATCGGGATGAATTTTGCATGTAATTTAGAGCATACTAGTGGGTGGTCACTAGTTTCACCCCAATAATAGTGGGTGCTGTGTAAAAACTCAAGTTCCTAATATGATTAAACTTACATTAGCAACTTCCTTAAGTGCTTAACCCTAATTGCTGAAAGAAAAAAAAATGGATGAATAAAGAATTCATTAACCCAAAAGGAGAGAAAGGGAGGGGGGAATTTACAAGAGACAAGGGTAGAGCCCTACCAACGTCACAAGGCCCTAATATTAAACAGAACAAAGAAAAGCAACAAGCAACTAAAGCCAAGACGAACTCAAGGAAACAAGCTAATTTCACCTATTTCTCTTGTTCTTTTTCCTAGAAGACTTGAGTTCAACAATGAAGTCTTTGTCGAAGTGGTGGCACCCTTTAGTAGATGGCTACTTCTTCTACTATCCCAAAGTAGAGGAGGGGTTTCCATATCCGAGGAGTCCCTATTGTAGCCCTCAGACACCAAAATGGGGCCAAGATTGGCCTTCGAAGCCCCAATCAAGGGAGAAGGTGGGAGAGGATGGGGGAGAGAGAGAGGGGAAGGGGGTAGGAGCCTTGGTGGAGGAAGAGGGGGAAGAGGAGAGGACTAAGGGCAGGGTTTGGGATGGGAGAGAGAGGCAACAAGGCTGGTGGGGATGAAGGAGAGGGGGAATGGGGCCTAGAAAGAGGATGGGGAAGGATAATAGATTGGAAAAAAGAGACGGGGGAAATAAAGAGGGATAGGGAGGAGCATGGCTGAGAAGGTGGGCCGTGATGGACTAGAGAGAATAAGAGAATGGGGTTGAGGGAGTGGGCCCTCATTAGGCCCAGCAAGAGAGGCGGGAGGAAGTGGGCCCTCGTTAGGCACGATGGGGAGGAGAGAGAGGGAAAGGAGGAGGAAGTGGGGTCAAGACAGGTAGAATATGCAGGAGAAAGTGATGGGATTAGGGAGGTAGCAGGGTTAGGGGCAAGAAAGGTTTGCGATGGCGAAGGGACGAGTAGAAGTTGCAAGGGGGCTAGCAGAATCGCAAGATGGGGTAAAGGACAGGGAAGCAAAGAAAGGAAGGGAAACAACAGAGAGCGGAGAGACGTTGACAAAGGCTGGGGCAGAGGGCATGTCAATGTCAGCAAAGAGCAATTATGGTTAGCAACAAGATGAGAAAAGCCATCAATGGTAGAGGGGGTATTGGATATTGGAGTGCTGTTGGCGGCAAGAGGGAGAGCATCAAGAGCGGTGGCGGGAGGATTGGAAGCTCAAGGGACTCAGGATGATGCTTATGGTGACAAGCCCGATTCTACCATGGTTAGTAGTGCGAGAGGTTAACAAGGCCGAAGGGAAGAGGGTGGAGAGTGGGGTTGAGGAGAGAGGGGGAAGAAGAATCTAGTAGGGAGGCTTTCTCAGAGCTCTTCAACGTAGGGTGGCCAAAAACTTTGCAAAGACCACAGTGCGGGGGTTGGTTTTCAACTTGGAGAGGCTGGTCGAATCCACTCCTATGTTTGTCCATAATCAACACTAAGCAAAGCAGTAGATTCTCTGTGGAAACATTGACGCATACACAAACGAAGGGTAACCACTCCATGCTTCCAATTGTTGCGTCCATATACAAAGGCTGACCGAGCAGCGAACCGGTTTGGCTGAAACAATTCGAGTTCCAGAGGCGGAAGGGAGCCTTGGCAGTGCTACCCAAAGGTGAATAGATTTGTGGTTGATCTTCTTGGGTTGCAATCATGGTTGTCAAGGCAACAAGGTGAGGTGAGGCAATAGAGAGCAATGAAAACCAAGGCAACAAGGTGTTGCCTTGACCCAAAAATGGGCCTAGGTGCTAAGCAGATGCTTTGACATCATGGTTACAGTTGAGGGCTCCATTCTAAGAAGTAGACTTTTAGAGCCAACTGATGTCAAAGAACTTGAAGATGAAGACACCATTGTTGAGGAGGAATATGCGCAGTGCTCCTTGAGCCTTCCACTGATTTAGAAGGAGGCTTGAAAAGTGTTGAAATGGGGTCTCGCACCAAGGAAGTGGCAAACGAGATGGCCCATTTTGAAACTTCAGAGCAGGAGAGAAATCCATAGAACAAAGAGCATATAGAAAGGAGCCATTTGAGGGAGGGTATTTACTGAATTGATATGACTTCTAATTTTAGAAATTCACCTAAACTAAGAATCCTAATCTTGCTTTACTTTCTAAAACATAATTTTCATCGCTGATGACTCTATTAGAAAGTTTTTCATAATTTTCCTGCTACAGTTTAGAATCAAAAGATATTGGTCTCAATGGATAGGTTATGTGGTGTGCTAGATAGGTAAGTTAAGCTATCAAAATGGTATTCAAATCATTCTAAACTAATGAGTTTTGACCTTCAGAAGATAGACCCTTAGGAATGTGAAGTATATACTTGATTATATGTGTTATCCTAATTCGTGAAGCATGTCCAAGCTGCTGAATTTTTGTCAAAAAGTGCTAGCATCAAAACCAGAAATTAGAAACTAAGGATAGGAATTAGAAGTCTACCGTTCCTAGCCAACCCAGACTAAAACCTGATCAAGCAGCATAAGTATGCTGCCAATAGATAGAAGCAATGCTGCAAACTTGATTCGATTCAATGGTTATATTGGTTAGATATACCTCCAAACACCAAAATAGTGACTAATTTGCTTGTCTAATATAGCACCTGTAGGTGGCAGAACTCTGCTGCAGATTGAGTTGAATTCTGATGGTCAGAATTTCAGCTATGATGGAGGAATAAAACTCAGAAGTATACGAGTTTCAAGGTGTGTGTGTGTGTGTGTGTGTGTGTGTGTGTGTGTGTGTGTGTGTGTGTGTGTGTGTATAAGAGAGAGAGCTTTAGTACTAGCTCTCCAAGTTACATGAAAATAATAACTAACTTGCTGAGCAATAAAACTGATTCTCAACACTAACTCTAAAATAGAAAGTGCATCTATCTAAAACAGAAATTTTGTGAACCACTAGTCCCGTCAAAATTAACCCTACATGATCTGGAAAGAAACCAAGGACCTGAGTCCAAAAGCCATATATGGTTCTTGGATGGATAAACATTGAAATGGATGAATCGCAAAACTAGGAAGGATAAAGTAAAGAATGATCATATTAGAGCTGATTTGGTAGGTTCTCCAATATATGATAAGCTACAAGAAGATTTGAGGTAGCATGGCCATGTTCAACGGGGGCATTTATATGCCCCGATACGGAAGAATGATTTAATCTAGAATGAAGGAACTAAAAGAGCAAGGGGTAGACCTAGAATAACCTTAGGAGAATTGGTGAGAGAAAGACATGAACGGCTTAAGCCAGTAAGCCTTGTATCGAGTATTATCTTGAATAGAGCTGATTGAAAGGCAAGGGATCCATGTAGCCGACCCCATCTAGTTGGGATAAGGCTGAGCTGTTATAATTGTTGTACAGATTGTGAAATTCTCTGGTAGAAACTGCTTCAAAATCCTTTACAGACATATTGTATTTACCAGCCCTTTATGGCGCCTGGAGTCTTCACAATTTCTTCCCTTTAGCATCATTGTTTACTGAATTTGATGATTTGCACTATCTCAACCTTTTCCAGGGGAAAGAAACATTTAGTTATTGATATTGTTTGTCATACATGACTACTGGAAAATTTTGAAAGAGTGCTTGAATTCCTTGTTTGAGGTAGATAGTAGTGATTTTTCACTTATTTTTGTGATAGACATGAGCCATCTACCTAATTCTTGGAAAGAGAGAGAAACAGTCAAACTGTAGGCGGTCCCCTACTTCATTAACTTCCTCATGTTCTGACCCTGAGTTTATGTCAGTTTGTTTTTCAAACAGGAAATGGAGCTTTCCCTTATTGGGCTTCAAAATGCTGGGAAAACATCACTTGTTAATGCTATTGCTGTTAGTAAACTCTGTCTCTATTCTATTTTTCTGGTGATTTGCAACTAATCCTCTCTGTATTACTTACCTATAACTTGATGTTTCTTCAGACTGGAGGCTATAGCGAGGACATGATTCCAACTGTAAGTGTCATTCCCTCTGATTTAGTTTAAGCACCTACTGGTATGACACTGATTGTTTAAATTCTGAAATCTAGATTGGATTCAACATGCGGAAAGTCACAAAAGGAAACGTAACCATAAAGTTTTGGGATATCGGTGGGCAACAAAGGTTCCGCACCATGTGGGAGCGATATTGCCGCGGTGTCTCTGCTATTCTGTAATTCATCCCATATTCCTATATATTCCAATTGTTTGATGATGCATTGTTTGGGTTGAAACGGGGTTGTGGACAATTTCAGGACTTAGAAATGAAACTTTCCTTTTTGTTTTTTTCCACTAGCATAGAACAGGATCAACTTCAGTTTCATAATCTCTGGATTATGAAACTGCATGAGAAAGAGAATAAAAAAATTTAAAAAAAGGGAGAGAGAAAAGGGGGGCAATGAGTTGGAAAGAAAATGAAGGCTAAGGCCATTAGTTATGAAGATGATATTAATATAATTGGTTAAGGGTGAAATTTAGGTGAATTATAGCCTATCAAGTCTGTACCTGTTAGTCATTGTGGATTCCGTTCAAACTGTGAAATTCTTTTCTTTTCTTTCTCATTCATGCATATCTGCAAATCCATGATATGTTATGGGAAATTGCTTGGTTTTATGTTGCTTACATTTGTCCTCCCTTTGTAATGGCAGGTATGTAGTTGATGCTGCAGATAGAGACAGTGTTCCTGTAGCTCGAAGTGAATTGCATGACCTGCTCACAAAACCATCCCTCAGTGGGATTCCTCTGTTGGTTCTTGGTAACAAGATCGACAAGTCTGAAGCTCTTTCCGAGCAAGCACTGGTAGATCAGCTGTGAGTTAAGAACCAATTGACCAGTATATTAATCATCTGATGTTCCAACAGTAAATTGTGTATCTTTTGCTTTTCTTTTTTAATTTGTTGGCATTATTTTTGCTAACGTGTTTCTTTTGTTATTGATGTTTGCCACATGCGAGATCAGTGGGCTGAAGTCTATAGCAGACAGGGAGGTCTGCTGCTACATGATCTCATGTAAAGATGCTTTAAACTTAAACTATGTCATCGATTGGCTCATCAAACACTCAAAGACAGCAAATTGATTCCATTCAAAGCTTAATCTAGTTTGCAGGAGATTCTTTTCCTGTAAAGACTCCCTGAAATCAATATTAGAGAATCAAACTTGAGAAACCTTGTGTGCCATGGAAATCTTCAGGCAGAAGCTGCTCTTCACCAAGTTCTTCTTTCTGTGCATATTCCCCCAATAGAAGTACAGTGTATAAGATGGAATTTGTTAATATAATTCTTTGTACATATTCATTTTCTCAATGTATAATGCGAAGCTTCTTTTTTCCTCCAGACTTTATATTTGCTGTGAAGCCTATTGCTGTAACATTGTGATTGTGTAACTCTGTATTGCCATGTATAATTCTCTCGATCATTGGTTAATATTTAAGACAGATTAAATGCAAACCTCGTGTTGGTTAGACCTCGAGTTCGAGCTTGGTTCAACCACGGTCTCAACGGTTAAAGAATTGAAACTATGACTCCGAGGATTTGGGTCGTAATTAAAATTAAATGAGACCGTTCTGAATTCTAGACGATCCAGCATCACCGATTCGCGAGTCAGGACTGAAACCCAGAGCAAAGATCAGAATGGGTGGTCTTTTTAATCTTTGGAATCCAACGCTGAGGGGATGCCATATTATATTTGGTCACTTCATTTTGTTTGGGAACAGTTCTGTTTTGAATTTCCCAAATCATTTTGCTTAAGAAAGAGTTGCAATTGAAAATTTTGGATTGTAATGATGTGGTGCTGATAAGGTACATGAAGCTTTAAGCAATGAAAAAAGTTCGTTCATGGCAAACCGGGCAAAATGGCGAGATATCGATTTTGCTGATAAAAATGGTTAACTTCGCTTGATGTGAATGTGATTAATAATTTAATATTATCCAGCAGGTTCGGCTCCCAAGTCCCAAGGTCATTTTTTTCTATAAAATATTTGAAATTTGAAATGTCCGGCTTCCAAGGTTTTTTATACATAAAATATTAAATTTAAAACTAACACGTGAAATACAGGACAAAACAAATGGATGAAGTTGACTACATTTAATAGTGGAGAGATGAAAACTGAAAAGACACCTTGCGTGTGATGGATTAGAAGAAAAAGGCAAAATGCATTTTTTCGATTTTTGCATTTTCTTCATTTTGTTGCAAGGATGAAGTTGAGTGTTTTGGGAAGATGGCTCCAGTGAAGTTTATGGGTCAGTATGGCTTGATTCAACCATCATTCTACTTGCAAATAAGACAATAACAAGAAACAGAACAGAGAGTATGGATTTTATCAAATTTCGGCAATTGGCGATATAATGGCAACTACCGGATTTCTTTTTCTTTCTTTCTTTCTTTCTTTCTTCTCCTTCTTCTCCTAAAACGATCCGGCCATTTTCTTGTGATTCGTTGGAAAATTGGCGATTTTCAGCACTTTTCGCTAAATCGCCGGAAAATCGTTAGATATTAAACCAATCTCGTTTCGCCCCCTGATTTCGGTTCGCCAAGGGCGATATCTCCGAATTTCAGCGATAAAATGTTCCATGGTTTTAAGGACTTTTTTTAGATATGTATTGTTCTATGAATAGCAATGACAACTTTTTCTTTTTTGTCAAAAGAAATAAAAGGCATATCATTAAGTAAAAAAATGTAAGCCAAGAAACCTGGACGATAACAAAGAGACAACAATTAGGAATAAAGGTGTGATATTCCACCATGATTGAGAGAGGGAAAAAAACACGCACCCAAGCAAGAAAATTAGCAAAAACATTGCTAATCCTAGGAATAAAATTAAACAGAACCACATTAAAGTTCATAACAATCTTAAAAATTTTAGAACTACACTAAGACTAGACCAATCTAAAGAAAAGCTGAAGCCTTGGAGAGCAAAGTAACTGGTAGACAATCGGAGCTCACTTGTATGTAAGATACTCCTAAAGAGAGAGCTAGAAGAGACAAGCCATAGCTCACTTGTATCTAACTGCAAGGAGTTCCATCAAAAAAGCTAAAGTTCCAAAACCATGGTTGCACTTGCATTGTGTAGCAATAAAAGTTCCATTAGTGTCCCAAAGAATGCAGGTCCTCTCTACCTTTCTAGTGTTGTTCTCCCACTCACCATCCACGAAAAGTTGAAAACATACATTCTCTTAGGTGATTTGCAACAATGAGCTGTTGTTGATGATCTGGGAGTTGAGGAATGTTCAAAATGTTTTGGATATTTGCCAATAAAAAAGAGAAGTGATTTATAGTGTAGTGCATGGAAGCATCAATACCACGGAAAATAATTGCATTTCTAGTATTCAAAAATACACCAAATTAATGCACTCTAAATTTGGTCTATTCTATCCATATCTCCACAACCCTTAAACTTTGATTGGATAAATTCCATCCAATCATGAAAATGTTCGCTTTTGAATTCATCCATGTTAATGCGGGAGGGGAAAGTTCCCAATAACGTCTTGCATGAGAGCAAAAGAAGAAAGCATGACCAACATTCTCAAGGCAATAACCACAAATCAAACATAAGGGGAGAAAGAGTGGCCCTTCTAGTAAATAAAGAACTACCAATTGCAATAGCCTCAAGGGATGTTCTCCAAAGAAAATGTTTGATTTTAGGAAAGGTGGGGATGTGTCGAATTTGATTCCAAATAATAGAATGAGTAGATGATGAAGCAGTATTATCTTGAGCATTTATCATAACCAAAAATTGGGAAGGTGTAGATTTTAAAGAGAACTTACCATTTCTATTTTTGTACCAAACCCATGAATCATTAGTATTGATAGACAAGAGAGGAATAGTAAGATGGCTTCTACCTCAATGGGGTTAAAGAGAGACTAAATAAGGGGAATGTCCCATTATGCATCTTCCCATTTAATTAATTCCCACACCCAAGTGGGACCATTAATGAGAGGGGAGCTACTTGTGCCTTTGAAAGGAAGAGAGGGTAACCAAGGATCTTTGTAGATGTTTGTGTTAGTCCCATTGCCAACCTATCTAACTAAACCATGCTTGAGGATATCTTTGTCAGTAAGAATACCGCGCCAGCCCCAAGAGCAAGATAAAGGGGATTGACATTCAAGGAAAGGGCTGTCCTTTATGTATTTGGCATGCATTACCTAGGCCCACAGTGAGTTAGGGGTCGAAAGCAATCTCCAACTTTGCTTTGGTAACAAAGCCTTATTAAAATATTGAGCGAATTTCAGAGTCAATTTGGGGTTCAGTCAACCAATGGCCATGTCTGTCCTTGATTTTGGTAATGGAGTTTTCCTGCCTCTGATTGGTGGTGGAGGCATGGAAAAGCTTGGTATTCCTATCACCTTCCTTTAAGTTCTAGTTTTTCTTGTACAGAAGAGTCAGAAGGGAGATTTTGTTGGCATTCCTCTAAGAAATTAGTCTGGCATTTTCCATAAAAGCATTTTCAAAAGTTACATTGCTCCATGATTGAAGGGATTTTGTGCAATGTTTAATTTTCTGCTGGAGTTGGTAACTTGGAGAGCCAACACTGAGGGTCTTCCACCCAAGATTAATTTGGTCAAGAAAGTCAAGGTGGTCTTCCCATTTAATCTCATAATGAGACCTCATAGGATATTTGTTTGCAGGGTATAATGAAATCTCTAAGGGGGTATGATCAAATCCCACTATGACATGCCTATGGTCCTGGACACTCCCATAAAGGTCTAGAAATTCAACATTTACAAAAGCCCTATCGAGACACTCTTTGACCAGATCCCTTCCTTGACGTTTATTAGCCCAGGAAAATTTAGGCCCAGTACAATTAACCTCAAAAGGGTAGTAGATATCAATGGTCATTCTAAAGGCATCTAATTGTGATTGAAGTCTAGGAATCCCACCCAATTTATCATCATTTGACAGCATTTCATTAAAATCACCAAGGACAAGCCAAGGGAAAACCCCAAGTGTGACAATTCATACCAAATCTGCTGTCAATGTTCAACGTGAGGATGGCCATATACTAGAGTGACCCGACTGACCGAAGAAGAGATAGTAATTAGAAAATCTACAATATTAGAAGAAGATGATAAAATATTGACAAAGACATTACCATTCCATAAGATACCAATACCACCCGACAAACTAATGGGGTTAACAGAGAAAAAATCATTAAACCGTAGGTTTCTTGCCACACGTTGAATCTCAGCATTATGTTGTTTTGTCTCCATAAGAAAAACAATGATGGGCCTCCCTTTCTTGCATACTTTCTGCAAGTACTACTGAGTCAAGGGTGGGCCAAGCCCCTGGCAGTTCCAAGATAGTAGCTTCATGGCCCCCTTGGGGGCTGATTTAAGATAACCTGCCTCACCCTATCAGCAGAAAAAATTGGACAACTCTTGTTTCTCATAACAACCCTAAAGAATCTAGCAGATCGGCCTCCAATTCTGCGAGCAAGGGCATTAATTCCCACACCCCTACCACCCCAAGGGTGGTGATACACCTCTTCATCCTCAAGTCGAAGTTTTTTCAGCATAGTTGCAACATGCTCAAGTGAAGCATCCCTTTTTCTATGATTTACAACAATGTCATGCAAAGGGGAATCATCCATCTCATTAATTTCTTCAATTTGAATTCTCGAGCCTTAGGTAGGAAAAGCTATAGAAGTGGTTCTAATTATGATTGGTTGAGCTCTAGTGATACCTGCCTCCCTTTGTGTTGGGGTAATCTTTGAGTTAGAATCAATACATATTAGATCTGTAGAGGTACCTGGTTGGGATAAATTTGCAAAAATGGTACCATTAATTGTACACATAGGTGACAAAATGTTTGTGGTAACCATTGAGGGCAAATCTTGGTGAGGTAGAGCATTAGAGGGTGGTGGTTGAGCCACAATAGCACTCGGTTGAGACACAGTATGAACAGCAAAATCAGATGAGGCAGCCTCTGTCATTTGGCATTGAGAGATTCCTGTATCACTGGTAGAAAGAGGCTGAAGTGGGCTTGTCTGTATTTGAAGACTTGAAGAAGCAATATAGGCCTGTATGGATCTTACATGTGGTTTGATTGGAGAGAAACGAGTAGGTAGGCCTCATAAATTTTTAGATTCTTTAATGATATTGGACCTTCATTCACCAATGGGCCTGTTTTCCTGGGCTGAGAGTGCAGGGAATTTTTAATCTGAGCCGTCAATGTTGGGAGAGCATCATGCGGATGAGAGGTATTTAGGGTAACACTATTGAAAGACAAAAGACAATTATGCCCATGCATGTTGTTTTCCCTGCCAGTCCCGGCGCTGCTGGCGATTACCGGAAAGTTTAGAACCCAAATCAATATTCCAAGTAGTTGGATCGACTAGCTCAAGAATGAAATGGTGGAGGTCAACAGGTAATCGCAAAACCCATTGTCTTTGTTCAGTGGAGGAATTAAACGATTATTTTCAATCAAAACCATTTTGGCCATGAGATTACGGACCTCTCAGTTTGTAGGTCTGCAATGAAAAACATGTTTCACTTACAATATCTTTTTCTTACATTTATGTGTTAGAAGAATGTTTTTGAGCCGTAAAATGGTGTTTAGTAAATTTATTTTGAAGCATTTTACATGCATAGGTAGCAAAAGACGATGGAAGTTGCAAATGCATCTCTTCTATCTTCATTGTTTAGAAACATATGTTTTATTTCAAAACATTTGCTTTGTCGGTGAGTTATCAAAGAGTTCTTGACTCTTAATATGGAAAACATATCAATCAAATATTTCCAGCCACGAATGTTGATAGGATCACATACCCCACAAGTGACTGCAAGTGACTGCAGGAGAAGCACCACATCACATCTACATTAATGGCTCTCTTGGATTGGTCTCTAGATACCCCACCGACCTATCCTTCCTTCCTAACCTCTGTCCTCCATTGCTAGGCTACTTTTGAATTCAACTTTGCTCGTTCCAAGAAGAATAAGGACTGGCCCCACTCCAGTGAGTGTTGAAATAGACAGGGCCAAAGCAGTTATAAAGGACCTTCACTTCACTTCACCTAACCTAACAGTTGTGATCCCCTATCTAACATTCTTCAATTCCAATTCTAAGAATCTGCATGCCCTTCCTAAGCATATAGTTTCATCAGTCGGTCTCCCATTCCCCTCCATCTAATAGTACAACAAAAACAACAAAAAGACCATCCTTTGGGATTTGGTTACCCAAAAAGGAAAAAACAATTCAGATCCTTCAACCTTCAACCCAAAACAAAGATAAGGTTAAAAAGATTCAGAAGACATTTACCATCACCATTATTAGAATAAGAAAAGAAAAAGAAAATAACACTTCTGCTTGCTGCAAAAATAGACTCTTTTCAAATTTGGAACCCAGTAAGGCAATAACCCAAATATCTGAAGCTGAAATGCATCACTGATCTACAAACGAAACGAATGGAACGGTAGTAAATTAATAAAAAGATAATTTGGCAAGAATTAGTAGAGAATGTATTGCTATATTGACGTTAATTCAAGTTTTACAATATAACAAGTTAAAATGGTTACAAACTGTTCTAGAAAACCGGATGAAAAGGCTCCGATCACATTTAAAGGTGAAAGAAAGAATATATATAAAGACTTAATTAAAACAATCTTTAAAAGGTGGATAACAATATAGGGCTTAAATTTAAAGAGAAGAAAATGGAAAGGAGAAGAACCATTCTTCAGCTTCTTTCCATCTCTTGTGCAGTACGCTACTTGGCATTAAAAAGTCTTCTTTATCTCAGTTAGCCACACACCATGACTGCTCCTTGCTAGTTGTGAAGGACAAGGATGCTGCTGTGATGCTTTCTGTAGATTTGTTGTTAGGGCTGTAAGGAGCCACGCTCAGAATCCTGCATTGAATGGACAAGAAAGGGTTTAATTGAAGGAACTTCAAAATAGTACCACCACCCTACTTAGAAATACATAAAACAAGTTTGCTCATGAGGTTCCATTTGGTGCCAAAAAAGAATGGAATGCATCAACAACCTGTATATCCAGTATACAAGGTCAAACTGGAAGCTTAAGCAACCCTTGCAACTCATGAAGCAGTTTCCCAGTAGGGAACTAAGTAGATGAGTCCCCAAATTAGATAATCCAATAATGAAGGTACACCTAATTTCCTACCCAAACTGAAATCAATAACTTGAGTAAGAAAACTGAGGAAATCTGAGAATCCCATGGTCAAGGCACACCTAATTTCCTAACCATTTTGAAATCAATTACTTCCAAGGAAACTAAGGAGCTACTCCACTACCAAAGGTGAATCTCCTTTGACAAAAGCAATAACAAGTTCGACAAATTACCTCTCCTTGCGCTTCTCCAAAAATCGAGCCAAAGATGCTTTCCGAGCTTGAGGAACGGCTGCAAAACCAAAAGACCAATCAGTCAAAAGTCTAGGATAGTAGAGTGTAAGATCTCAAGCTACCCATAACCAGAGTATAAATTTATACAATACACGTATAAAAAATTACCTGTTGGCATGAGAGTTGTTGAAGTAGATGACACAGGAGTACCCATAATAGGAGCCTCAGATTGGCTGCTGCTAGGAGTTGCCAAAGTACCTATTGATTTTGCGGCCATCCCTTCATCACTGTTGCTGGACCCGCTACCCGATTGAGCACGAGATTGTGATGTAACAGAGGGAGGTCTTGGAAGGCACTGGTTCTCATGCACAGCTTCTACCCTGGCTGCTTTTACGGTTGGTGTTGGCACTTGAGGTCTTTGGTTTGTTACAGAAGTTCCATTTCCAGCCAAAAACATAATCGATTGAGCCTATATACAGAGTACGATGTTTTTTTAGCAAATTGACCAACAAACGGCCTGCCTATCTCTACATGGTTCTATGTTGTTGGGGATTTTTTTCTTCTTCTCCTCTTTTTTTTTTTTTTTTTTTTTTTTTTTTTTTTTTTTGGGGGGGGGCGGCAGTAGTCTTCCTGGGGATGGGGATGAGGATAGTAGGAGAGTAAAATACCTTCTCAGGAGAGACATCATCATAAACTAATACTGAACCACCATAAAAGATGGTCATTTGAGCCCCTGTGGGTTTTGAGATGTTCCTGGAAAAGCAAAAAAAAAAGACTCAATTCAGCATTCAAGGAGAATGAAAACCTGTCATACCAATTCCTCAGATAAGAAATGATATATTACCTTGGCTCAATGGACCCATTAGAAGGGAAAATTGCATGTGAGGTGGTAACCGGAATTCCTCCAAATGGTTGTTGATTCAGAGCAGTAGCAGGCAAGCTTTGGCCTGTAGTTGCTACTTGTGTCTTGAAGAAAGGGTTGCATATAGAAACCGAGATGCTCTGGTTAGGTGCACGTGAATCAATATGTTGCATTGGGTAAGTGGTCACTGCGTTATGATTACCCAATTGCCTATCAAGATTGAAGTTTTTCTGCATAATACATGGTTATGAAGATCAGATCTGCTATAAAGCTAACAAAAATACCAAATTCAACAAACTATCCTGCTAACTCGAAAGGGTTCGGGTTCAGATCGAACCTGGAGTATGCTTGCAGTGGGCTTGTGGTTAGCATCGAACGCATCTGCCATTGATATTGTAGGCATAAATGCAGAGGAGGACAGGGGATCAAATACTATCTTTTTTGCCCTATCTTCTTGCACGGTCTTGAAAGACACTAACTGAGGGAGAGCAGAGACCTTGTTTGAGAAGGGCCACTGCATGCCTGAACCCCTAGCAAACCCTGGTGTATCAAACAGAAGCACGAATAAAGCTGAATCAGCTAATATCAAAGATCTCAAGGTATAACATGTTATGTTATGAGATGCCTTCAGAGTCAGAATTGACCAAAAGTTAAAAAACACCACAACAGGAATCTTGATATTCCTAATGGGGAACCACATCAATTATAGTGGGGAAATATTCTCAAATTGTTGGCTAAAAACAGCTAAAAACTATGATTGCAGTAAAAGCATTATCCAAGAGGAGGAAAAAATCAAACAAGATATTCTTCGTAAGAGGAAAAGGCATTTTACTTGATACTCATGTCAGTTCTAGTTATTGCTCACCTAATTTCTCCGGAGAGAAAGAAATAGAACCTGAATCGTAGGTTTGAGGTCTGGTCTCCATCAACACACCAAGTTGTTTAAAAAAGGAGCTTCTTTTCCTTTATAAGGATTTGGTAGAGAAGAAAGAAAACTGACCAAAACCATTTAAACCTAAATGACTTCTTCACATGGTACATGCAGGTTAGCAAAACTTTATCCACCTAAACAACATAAAACAAATGATGGAAAAAAAAATAATTAAAAATAAAGACCCAGTTCCCCATACCTCTGCAACCCTAATCAGCATGTGTTCAAGGACCTGATACTAGTACCAGGAAACGGTAAAAGGACCTGAAAGGCTGGAAAACCAGTACCAGGAGGAGGTGGAAAGGGACCTCAAACAGATCCAAGAGGAGAAAACCGCAAGCTCTAGGAAAAATACGGACACCTGAGCCATGAAGGCCAAGGTTAATACAGGCCGCATGGTTCTGCAACTGCAACCAAGTACACACAACCCCATGGGAGTACCTTCGAAGTCCATATTTAAAATTTTCCAGAAAAAGAAAGGGAAAAAATAGTCCAAAAAAGGGTCCAAATTCTAGATAGAAAACCACAATAGTCCACTGAGCTGAATCCTAGGTTTCCATTTTAAATACTCTAAAGTTTGTTAAATAGCCCACTAAATATTACTAAAAATCGAAGTAAAACTCAACCTCCACTACTTTGAACAGTTAATTAACCGTTTAGAAAAACGCAGAATCATAGCTCTCAACTTGTCAAATTAGAGTGGAAAATATTAACATACCAGAATCTTTCGATCCCTCCTTGTTCTCCTCCTTCACTGCGGGCGACGATTCCTTTGCATTCAAACCCAAGAAGTCTCTTTCCATTTCAGCTTCACAAACTTTTAAAGAAAATTTTCCAAATTTTGAAGATCTATCAAAGCAGAGCTCTTCTTCTACTCTTGACACTCGCTCCTTTAAAGACAAACCCTAGAACAGAATAAGCTTCAGAAGTTCTCAATGGACAACGCCGAAATGCTAAAGAACTGGAACTCTTCTTCTTGTTGTTCTTCTTCTACTTGTTGCAAGTTGCAATATAGGAAAAGAAAGGTGAAGGGGTCACTTTAATAACATTTAAGATAGTAAATCTAGGCCGTTGGATCTGGGAATTTTGGTTACCGGTGGAACCAGTTGGTCACCGGTTGATCCAGTAAGAGAACCACGTGCTCCAGCAATAAAAACCCACATTCTCCAAATCGTGGTCCAACAGGAGATATATAAAAGGATATTTCATGAGTAAGCTGGTGACACGTGGATTCAACAAATCGTGCGCATCGTGGCTCCTGACAAGTGAGTTTCACTCGTGACTTAATAGGATGGATAGACTTCTACTACGACGATTAATCGTCGCGTATGTATGACAGCTCATTTCCTCGGTTTTTTCTTTTTCATATGCGTTTGGTCATTTCCAAATACGAACCGAATAAAACCGAACCCCCGGTTGAACCAATCCCTTTTCAAGACAATGAAAAAGATTTGATTTTGGTTCCCTTTACCTCTCCTCTGTTTCACTTTTTTTTTTTCATGGCTTCTTCAAGTTAAATTTGGTTTTCATTCAACGAGTCTAGATCACCTCTCATCATGGATAATATGTATTCCCTTTATGCTTTCCTATCACATAATAGTAGTGGAGCCTAAGGATATCAATTTGTACGGTTTCGGTAATTCGGTACGGTACCAACTTTAAATATTGAACACCAAAAAACGCATCGAATTTATACGGTACGGTACGGTTTTGGTATTTACAAAAACGGTTTGAATACGGTTTTGACATTAAATCGATGCGAAAAATGTTTTAAACATAGAATCTAATACGGTACAATTTTTGTACGAACGAACCCATTCCACTTTTGTTATAGTTCATTAACATCCTAATGATATGCATCAACCGATGAATCTAATTGAGGTCTTAGAAAACATGTTTTAAGGATAGGTAGTAATCTAATGTATTCATTTTTATCCTCTATTTGGTGGTATTGACAGTTTTCAAATGTAGTACAGACGAACCCATTCCACTTTTGTTATTAGTTCATTAATATCCCAATGATATTGCAATCAAACAATTGATACAATCTAATATTAACAGAGACAAAGCGGGTAAATCTAATAAGAGAAGTGAAGGACAAAACCAAAAGAAAACCATGTTGGGCCCGGTTGATTGGGTCTTAAATGGAGACTTCGGTTGAGCCGTGGTGGACCAAATGAGGTTCCCTAGTCTAGGACACGACATGGTCAAGGATTATCAGAAGTATTTTTTGCTTTTGAAGTCTACCATTTGATTGGGTAGTCAAAATGTTTTTGGTGAATGTTCGATGAGAAAGATTTATATGGTATCACCAAACAGGTGGGGGCCACTTCTTTATTACAAATGGGTGTTTATCAAATGCCTCGCATTATCTCATTAAAAATTCCCGTATCTTTTTTTTCGCTTCCACCACAAAAAAATATATATATGTTTTTTTCTTTATCAACTTTACGGATATTTTGTATATATTGATATTCATTTTTCTTTTTTAATGAATTTTTCATATGTATAAAAATGGATACTATTATTATTACTTTCCATATCTTATATAGTTTTTTTTTTTTTTTTTTTCCAACCCCGATTTCCAAGGCTTTGCCGTGTTCGACGAAACGATGTTAATAAAGATAAAGAATCACCGGCGGGGGGGTGAGTCTCCAAGTGGGAATTTTTTACATCCACAAGGTTTCGATACCAAGGCTTTGCCCTGACTAATTCGGTGTTCGACCTACGTCGCACACCTGGCTGTGGTGGATGAGTCTCCAAGTGGAAATTTTTTACATCCACAAGGTTTCGATACCAAATTCTTACTTAAACGGACCAAGTTGCTTACCACTTGGACCAACCCCCGTTATCTAAATTATTAAATTAAATTTTTACTAATTAATAAAATTACATGCCAAATGAACATAACCCAATTTAGGGATTCATACACTAGTTGCAACCATCGTAGCATATATATATAGCGTGCAAATATTTAAGACAGTTAAATGTAAACATAATCAGTGAATAAACAATAAAACTATTTTTGGCTTACTATAAATTATGGAATTTCCTCGAGGCAAAGGGCAAAACCTCACCTTATATTTAAATTATATGTAAAATATCTTCCATGAGGATGTAGTGAGATGCATGTAAGCTAGTCCGGACGAACTTCCATTCCAAAACAAAAGAAAAAAACAAAATAACAAACTTGAAATTAATTTAGGCGATCTCTTGATTAGCGCATCAAATTAGGCAAAATTCTTTGGTTCATTGTATGTATGTTTATATTATTATATTTTGTTTAGTACGACAAAATAACAAATACACAAGTGTTATCAACTTACTTTAGACCATTTTCAAAAATTTATGTTCGTAGAAAGAGTATATCACTGACAAATATAACTATTTCAAGCAAAATCATCCAATTTATAACATAATTAGTGAATGCTTAATAAAACTTTGAATGGCTTATTAGAAATTATCGAAACCCCTCTAAGCCAAGGGTGATGCCTCTCTTTATATTTAAAGTATACGTAAAAGCTCTTCCCCGAAGATCTAGTGAGATTTGCGTAAGCTGGTTCGGATGAACCTCAATTTCAAAACTAAAAATGAATAAACTTGAAATTTAGGCTATGTTGATTAGCACATCCAATTAGACATAAGATTTTATGGTTATTTGTATGTATGTATGTATTATTATATTTTGTTTACAACATTAAAGTAACAAATACACAATTATTATCAATTACCTGTAAATGGATAGCCGAATTCCGCCTCCGAATTCGTATTCATTTAAGGGTATCCAAATCCTGAATTTTTCTTACCGAAAAATATCTGTATCCGTCCCCTAAGCAACTAGAATCGGATTCGGATAATTGCTTATCGGATCGGATAATATCCGGATAAAGAGTAAAGTATTCAACATTTTTTCTTTGAAAATAGATGATAATCGGATTCGGATACTGGTAATTGGTAACGGATAATCGAAATCAAAAATTATCTTGTTAAAGTAAATTACTAAATAAAAATAATAAAATAAAAAATGACAATTACCAATCAATAATCGTATAGTTTATTGGATTGGATTATTATCGGATATCCGATAAAGTTTCGGATTCGAATTCAGATGCCATTTCTAGATTTTATCGGGTTCGGATAGTGGTTGTGCTACTCAAATTCGACTTGAATACACGGTACCAAACCGTTTAATTTGCCCCGCGACTGCTTACTTTATTGTGAGACATTAAATATCGACCCCTACGACCTCAAAAGTTTGTTATGAATAGAAAGAGGGACCTCAATAGTAATAGTGGACCTCTATTGAAGTAGATTAACTAACCCTTAAACAATCTTCTTCCACCAATGGATTCTTGTAACCAAATAATTAAATTTATGGTTATTTCAAAACTTTTAAAATGAAGCTTCCTTAGACTTCGATTTGTTTGATAATTGTTTGTTGATGGCGTGTAACACAAGGGATTCTTATTTTTAAAATATTAAAAGTAAATGTATTTGTCATCTATTTTTAATTGATGATATTGTTATGCTCCTCACAAATCAAATGCAATTTTAATTTTGAAGTAGACATCCAAAAACAAGTTAAGTTAGAGGTTCGTTTTTGTAAGATAGTACTAATTAAACAATAGGAAGAATATTTTTCTTTAAAGAAGTTGTAACAAGTCAATGGGTGATTTCTCAATCAAAGAATGATGCTTTTCTTGGAACTTTCTCCTTTGAAAAACCCTGAAGACAAACTAGTTTAGTTTATAAATCAATCAATGTTAGAAATGATTTCAATCTCAAAATTTCTAGAGCTTAAACGAAAAGTTTTTCAAATTTTGTAAATGGTTAACTGGAGCAAAATTGACACCTAAAATTTTCACAGGGAAAGCTCTTGCGCTCGAGAGGCGATTCTGTGGGTGAAAGAGGAAGGCTTGATTAATGTGTTTTTTGAATGTGATTCGAAATCTTTTGTCATTCGTATTCAAAACCACATTATTCCTTGTGAAACTGAAGCAATTTGAGTGGTGGAGGACATTCATTATTTGCTCTCCTTGGAACCGTCTTGGTCGGTTTCTTATATTTCTAGATGGGCCAATTCTGTGGCTGATGATCTAGCTAGGAAGGCCCAGTCCGTGGTAAGTAGGACTGTCTAGTCTAATTCCATTCCTTAGCTTCTTGAAGCTTGTAATCAGGATGTCTTGGGTTCTTCTTGCCCTTCTTTTAATTAAATATCCTTTTACAAAAAATAAAAAATAAAAAAAATCGTACAAACATATTTCACCCTAGGTCATTCATTAGCATATATTTAGACCAATGTCGAACCGTCGGTCATGTAACGGTGTGGCGTTTCTGTGGAGACATCAGATCACTTTTTTCTTCTTCTCTTCCAGTAATTCCAATGATTCCCACTCCTAAATTCTTTTACTCCAGCGATCTAGGTATACTCGCCGAATGCTTCTCAACCTTTGAATGAGATGCTTTCATAGAAGCAACAATAGCAAACAGGAGCAGCAAAACTCATACCGCCGAAAAATATAGAGAAACGACAATTTTCACCAATTTCTCAGTTATTCTTGGTAAATTTCACTTTGGTACTTGGTTTCTTATTGCCATATAGTGAAACAACAAAATATTGTAAAGTTTCGACAATATTTTGCTGATTTTTCTTTCATTGCTCTTAATTGTTCTCCTCTTCAAAAGTATGATGGATTGATTGAGTTAGAATCATCTAGACTACGTTTGTTTGACGGAATAAAGCTTTGTTGGAAAAAAAAAAGGGTGGGGAAAAATTTTGAAAAAACAAACTTTTTATTAAATCCCAAAATTCAGTTTGTTTGGTACTTTGGTTGATCGGAGTAGGAAAATTGTCTCCAATTTTCCTAAATTTAAAAAAAGATTGTCTGGTGAGGTGACATTTTAACTTTTTCACACATGCATTTTTAAAACCCCACAAAAAATATAGAATATTATGAAAAATTGTGAAAAAGTAAAAAGTAAAAAATGGGACCTACATTTAACATTTTTTACAAGATCTCTTACTTTTTTTTATTCTCCCAAATTCAAACAACTTTACCACCACAAAATACAATGGGCCCACAAGTGAGAAACTGAATTTATTTTTTTCACCTGTGAGCCCCACTGTATTTTGTGGTCTGTGCTCCTCCAATGGGGAGAAGATCCGAACTCTATTCTTCCTCACTCCATTACATATGAGGCCCATATATATTTTTTTTCACCCCACATTTGCAAACAAATACAACCCTAATAAAACCGGACAAAACGAAAACGAGGTCCGTAAACTTTGGTCACCCAATCCATTAACCACCTTTTTTTTTTTTTTGGGCCGAACTATAAAGCACCCATTAAGCACCTATGTGGGAGGTAAAATGTGTTCATCTACCATTATTGTACATTAAATTGCAACTTTACTTCAACTTTTTTTTCTTCACGCTTTGACCATGTTAATTAATTATTATTTAATTGGAATGTGTTCAAACCATAGCCGAACTTATTATTTCGTCGGATCTCATTGTTCTCTCAAAATATATAAAATAATAAATTTTATTAAGAATCAAAATTGTTTATTACAATAAATTGACTTCATAAAAAAAACGGTGTTTTATGAAGTTTAATGAACAGCATACGTTGGCAATCCCCTATAACCAAAGTCAAAAATATTGCTCCATAAAAAAATCAAATTATGGAAGAAAAAAAATAATCAACATGATGTTGGAGTGTTATTATTTAATAATATAATCATTAGATTTTTTTTTAATTATTAATTTTCCATCCTTCATTGATCATATGGATTTTTTTTTTAATTGAGTTTGACCTCATATTATAGGGCGAATTTTAGCCCTTTGTTTTTGTTTAACCTCTTTTGTTAGTGTGATAAAATGCATGTTAATATTTCTAAAAATGTTGATATTTCTTTTTTGTTTGTGCTTCTAGAAATGCTCGAGAAGATTTCGGGTTGATCAATTCCTATGGATCCGATACAGATACATTAAGAAATGGCTCAGTTTCGGGCATATGTACCAAACATCAAACTACTTCTCCATTTCTCTCTCCTATTCCCGTGTGTGATTTTTTATTTGTGGAAAGAATCTCGTGTTTTATTTGCAAATTTTTATATATATATATATAAAATATGGAGAGATAGGAAGAAGGAAAAGCGTGACAGCTGGTTTTGACAGGCAGGTGGGCCAGTGCACGTGCTATTGTAGTTAGATAAGACATGTGATCGAGGGTGGGTTGTGGTCACGAACCCCGATGTCAATGCCAATATTAATTACCTGTTATGGGGTCCCACACTAGAGTGGACCCCACATTCCGAAAAATCATAATCATAATCATAAATTAAAAGGTGGACTCAGTAGTGAGTGGCTAGGATTGTTTTGAAAAATATTTTATCCTCTTATTTTCCGATTGGGCCAGCCAAAAAAAACCAACGTGCTTGTCCCACCGTTTTGACCGATAACGCACTGCATGCATCTGCACCTACACGTGGAAGTAGTAAATTGAATGGCTTGGGCCAATGGGCCGGCTTTGTAAATTGTAATCCAAGGGCTTGGATTCATTTGGTTCACCCATGGTGACTTGGCTCATTTGGGGTTGAACCAGTAGACTCCCTACATGTGTGGTTCACTACAATTGCCACGTGGGAGAGATATTAACCAGCAGATCACAGGTTGATAGAATCATAGAAGTCGCAGAACCACACGAAGACCGCAACTGCAATAAAGTATCTCTACCGGCGCACTCCAGAAGGTCGTTGGAAGTTGGAACTTAGAAAAGTTGAAACTTGAAAAACTGACCACCGACTTCCAACCTTGGCTTTTGCTATCGTGAGCCTGGAGTCAAGGGCTCTCCATCCCTCCACGTGATTCTCCGAATATTAGTATATTTTTTCTGCGTAAAAAAGGAAAGAAATTCACGCACGGTCCATTGTACCTTCGATGACTTCTACTGCAAAAAAAAAATGGTATTTTTAAACTTTTAATTAATTTTTCGAGCGTGCTACGTAATTAATGCACAACATCTCCTAAACAGTCAAGATATCGTTCATTTCACGTTTTTTAGAAATGGACTATCGGATTTGCAACAAAATTGCACAGCACTGAAGTCAAACTCAGTTTTAACACCAGAATATGTAAATGAATTATCATTACAGGACTGCTCGGTTTGTAAGACTAATAATTTTTAGTAAAGAGTTTATAGGTTTAATTCAATCTGATATCATATAAAAAATCATTTGTTCTAAAAAAATAGAACATGTACATGGATTCCAACTGCACGGTTCAAATTGCAATTTGAGCATTCTTTATTTAAAAAATGAGGTTCATCAATGCAGGGTTGGTTGAGTGATAAGATCTATACATCTTAGTGGAGAAGTTATGGGCTCAACCCTTGCAGACGACATTTTTAGTATTAAAAGAATAAAACACCAACCTATTTTTTTAATTCATGGAATTCCGTGAAATTGATTTTAGTGATTAACTAAGAATCAGTTAGCAAACAGCAACATCAGGACGATTTCAAGAATTAATTTTCAACGTTGCTACAAATATGTTGGCCATTGGTAGTCTTCAAATGATTCAAAAATTGAATTCCTCATAAGTGATAACAACCATTTGATTGGACATAAGAGTCTACTTTGCTTGATGAATTTTACGAAAATCATTTCAGCCACAAGCTTTAAGATATTTCTTGTCCAACGATTAAAGTAAACCATGAGAGGACTGATTTGGACCAAGAAAACAAATTTTCTGGTAAAAGACAACCCTCACCAAGGTTTGAAATGTCGGCCAATTAGGGGGTTTTGTTGGCTGGCGAAACCAACGAAAAATCCTGATACATCAACGACTTTTTGCTGATATATGGGCGTTTTTGGAAGTTTCGGAAAACCACGCTCTGGACGGTTCGGACTTATTACCCATTTTTTCCATATTGGAAAAACATCATCTGTTGTGCATAGTGCACATTTATGCCAATAACTAGCTGAGAAAGCAAAGAAATTACAAGGCTAGTTTGGACTTTTCAAATGTAAATCAATCTTTAAATCTCAGCCAGTTATTTGGCATAAATGTGCACAGTAGATGATTTTTTTTTCCTTCCATATTCCACAACAGGGTTTCACTTTTCATCTGTGTTTCTTGGTTTCTCTCTCTCATCTTCGCTCTTCCTTCTTTTCTTTGTTCCTCTCTCATCTTCTTCTTCACAACAATAACTTCAAAATACTGAGGAGTGACTTGCAAATCAAAACAAGAAGTTTGTTTCTTCAATTTTTCTCCTCTTATCTTCTTCTTTACCATTTCTCAATAAAGCACAGAGGAAGAACATAAGAAGATTGTTGAAGAAAACCCCAATAACTAGCATTATCTGTGGTTGTATGTGTTAAAATCAAAAGCAATCAGCTTATGATTCTGATGTTTCTTTACCTGATAAATTAGAAGACAAGAAAGTCACCCACCTACCATAGGATTTCGAACAAATTTTTTTTCCTTTTCTTGCTATGGCTTCTAGTTTCCTTTTTCTACTCGTAGCTTCTCTGCTATGGAAACTTTCACATAAGCAACAACAACAACAGTAGCAGCAGCAATTAATGCAACTCATCGGAGAAGGCAATTTTTCCGCGCGTCCAGCAAAAACAATAACCAAATTTTCGGTGACTCTTGGGAAATTTTGTTTCAAAGATGCATTCATGTCGCCATAGAGCAAAACGATGAAAATATCATTGACATTTTGTACCTTGGTTTAATCATGTTGGATCTAGCGGTAGATCCCCACAGCCTCAGTACATGCCGATTGTCCCATATAGAGGAAGTAAAACTTCCTTATCATCACTTTCTGAAGGGGTTGGGGGGATGCTTAGACCACAAATACAAATGCATGGGTTCAGAGATGCTATAGATAGATGTCATCTTCATGAAATTCATTGCTCTTGATATAAATTTTCTTGGTCTAACAAAAGGAAGGGTAGGGCTTTGGTAAAGGTATGCATTGATAGAGCTAATAATGCTTTTCTTATTCTCTTTGGGGGTATATCAAGCCATCGACATGCCATGGTGGGCACTGATCATACGATGGTGGAACTCATTTTGCAACCTCCTTAGAGCAAGCCAGTTAGGTTTAATTATGAAATCAAGTAGGAAGATCATTTCGATTTGCAAAGTCAAATTCAAATGGGTCGGAATTTTTCAAGCTCAGACTCTGACTTATTTAAAGTCCAATCGAAAATCAATGACTGTAGAAATGTATTTAAACATTGGAGTAATGTGGATGCTTCTCTTGATAGAAAGGAGAACTATAAGCAAGTGGGGGGTGTTTTGTGGGATCAAGAGGGGTTGTTCAAAAGAGGGTTTTGCAAAGAAGTTTCCTTTGTGTTCAGTCCTTGAAGTAGAATTAATAGCAATTATCGAAGGCCTTAGGTTGACTTGGAGTTTGGGGTTTTATTCAGATTCAAGTCAAATCATAAAAACTTATGTTGTGAACCTAGATTGAGCTTTTAAATTCTTTCTTTCTTTTTTCATGTTGTTTCTTTTCTTTTCTTTTTTCTAATTATTTTATTTATTTATTTATTTATTATTATCACAGTAATAATGGAATGTAATAGAATGATAGCGTTGAACTGCCCATGAAACAAACGAAAATCTACATTTCTTAAAATGTGGTTTTACATGTGCATGATACCTACCACCACATGCTAGGCTTCTAGAATAGGCTCTATGTTTGATTTTTTTTTTTTTAAATAAAGACAAAATTTACATAATATAATAAGAGAAAAAGACTATATCAAGTTAATTTCTAGAAAAACAACAACCAAACCGCTCCTCCCTAAGAAACGATTCTAATGGCCTAGGGAACACCTCAACAATAAAGTTAAACTCACCAATCGACGGCATCATCGATGTCACCCAGTCCGCACATCAGTTGGTTTCGTTGACATTATGGACCACCCACCAATGCTGAAACCCTTCTAAGAGCACCTAAATCTCTTCCTCTATGTTGATGATATTGAGGAAATCTACTAAGTCCTTGATAATCAACTTCTAGCTATTTAGTGTGGTTTATTATTAGCTAACAGTCTTCAGGTGTCTAGACTTTTTGTGAACTCCATTGATAATATGCTATTATTAATCTAACTGAGCATGCTCACTTAGTAGATTGAGCAAATCGTAGATTATTGCAGATTATCAAGAAGATTAGTTCAGGCGTTTTCTTATGTTGCTTTTAGTTTTGTGCATAGAGCTAATAGTATGCTAGCAAATTACTTATCTTGTAGAGCTAGAAACATTGCTTTCAATGGATTAGGGTGGTCCATCCCCCTCCCCCTTCCCCCCTCCCCTTCTTTTTATTGCTGATGACTCTTATTTTACCTCAAAAAGTATTAGTATAGGGAATTCAATATAAGTTCCTTCAAACAAAATTCAACCCCAGAGACCAGAAGCCGATAGGCCAAGGGAAGAGAAATGGGGGATTTCTGGGAGATGAACGCTAGAACCTACCTGATACCTCATTAGTCTTACCTATACATTGAAGAAAGAAAAAAAAGCACAAATCACACATTCCATATTGGGCATCAAACATGAAATGTATAGAGAAGTACATCTGACACTCTCATGATTCGAAATCTAGCCTCTTCCATATTTGAACGAGGGAAAAAAAAAAGACACAAACTGTCTTAAGTCACATTCTCCCACAAGAAACTAGCTATAGTAAAATTTAAATAACAATTGGATTTTTAAAATCAAGGTTTTTACTTTACTCAACATCTAAGAGATTTTTTTTATCGGTTTCTTTTTTCCACCACAACTCTTAATAAAATCTTTTTTTTCTTTCTTCTTTTCTATTGGGACCACACAAAATATCCTTTTCATATTTGTAAACATACCACCTAATGGTCAAAAGACAAAAAAATTTGTGGTGCTCGATTACCTTAACTAATAAGCAATACCCAACTTGTTCTTTATTTTCATTTTCAAAAGTTTGGTACAAATTTAATATCTCTTTACAAACTTTGTTTACACCTCTCATCTTCTATAAATTTGACTTTTGCATAATTCGAGGAGTTGCGATACCTTAAAAGTATAATTGTCGAGGCACATGGCATATTAAGTGTACAACTATTATAACAATTTATATAAATATATCATACATGGTTCAAATTTAATATTATGTTAAGTTTTATGTGGAGATGGGTCATTTAAAGAGAAATGAATCTTTAATTGTGGACCATCAAATCTCACGAACTAATTATTTAATAAAAAAGAATTTTTCACGATGCCAATGTAAGAATAATATTTTACGCTATACCAATAATAATATAGTAGACGGTATAATTCACGTGGACTCACATGATCAGATAAAAGAAAGAAAACAATAAATAAACACAACGTGAGAGACAAATAGTATATTAACGTTGTGAGGAACTCTTTCCAATATTTTTATTATATTAAAAAATATAAATATTATAACCTAATTGAATTATTAATCTATAGAATATCATGTGCATTAGGAAGAACCCAAAGTGATAAGTTAGGTAATTTCTCCACTCTTCTCTAAGGGACCATTTTTTCGGGGGTTTAAATAGTACTTTAAATATTTTCATTTCTTCTCTCTTGCACGCATGTGGTCCAGAGTTCGAGCAGGCACAGGAGTCTAATTAATTGCATCTCACCCCCTTTGAAGTTTTTAATAATTAATGTTTTGCACACCATAATAGGTCTCTTATATTAATCTGACTAAAAATATTGTGTTAGTGTTTTATAAACTATTTTTAAGTAATATTAAATGATTTAATTAGGTCAAATTCCATTGTTAAATACTCTAATAAGCCCACTTGTTTAAATAAACTTATGTGAAAAGGAAAAAAGAATTAGATCCTAACAATGGCAATGTCTAGTTACTGTGGTTGCTTATATTTGCTAATCTGCTTTCTGAATTGTTTAATTAAAAATGAAAACCTTCGAATTTGATAATTAATGGTTAATGAAAGTACGATTTAATAATATCTTTGTTTAGGCAATGCTGACAAATATAATATCCTTAAACTGAATTCCTTTCCATCTCTACTCTGCACGTGGCTTTTAACCTTGGATGCCTTAATCACAATAAAATACAAGTTTTGATGAGTTGACCTTCATGTTTATCTAATGGGCTTGTAAAGAAATTAAAATTTTAGTGTATCAAGGGCCCATGCATGGGCCATCAAGGGAAATAGTGTTCTAACTTCTAACCCATAAAATTTTGTTCAGGTCAACGAATGATATTTACATTTTCATTAGTAAAAAATAATATATATATAATGAATATTGGGTGCCAAAATTTGAATTTTGAAAAGGAAGTTTCCCTAGGCACACAACTGATGCATCACTTTAAGAAGCAAATGAGCTGAACTTCCTGTATAAGAGTCCCATTTGGGCCCAGATAATCTGAGCCCACTAGAAGCTTATTTTAATTTTTTAATTTTCAGCCCATAATAGAAAGCCTGGTGTTGGGTTCGATGGGCTTGGATTATATGTAAAGGTTGTATGTTGATCCATCAAGTGCTCATGTTTGATGGTAGCCTCCTATTTAGAGGCACTAAGACTGAAGAGGTCTTGGGTATTTTATGCTCTCTTACAGAGTTATTTTGAGATTTAAGAATTTTTGCTTTAGGGTTTTGGGGTAAGAGTTTTGTAATGCTATTGTGATTATTGGTTGAAAGATTTCTATTGTAAATTTCTTCATACATAATAAAAGTTCTTCTTTACCCATACACATAGCACATCATATTGGTGTGTGAATCACGTTAAAACTTTGCCCCCAGCCTTTCACTTGTTCAAGAACATTCTTAGTGTTCATTCTAATAATGCCATTGCTGCAAGGCTAGGGGAATGGTGGAAATATTTTTACATGGAAATGGTGTTTTCATCTTCAAGTTTTCTGAAGAAGAGGACAAGATGTGTATCCTTGAATTGAATCTTGTCAGCGGTTTGTTACCCGTATAAGCTAATCATTTTAAGGCAATGGGGGAGATTTTTGAATCTCAGAGATGGATTGTTCCTCCATTCATCCTATTTGGGTTTCTTTGCCAGGCTTGCCATTTCAGTTTTGCTCAGTGTTGCGTCTTCCACTCTTAATTGACAAATGAACTAAAGTTCAGAATAGGCTTGCTTTTGCTCAGGTTTGCATTTTAATATCTGCAAACGATGATCCCTTACCACCTTCTATCACAGTTAAGGATGAAAAGGGCACTGAGTTCTTGCAATCCATACTGCCACTAGTTTGAATGTTCTAAATGCTTTAATCATATCTGAAGTGCTGCTGGTGATAACTGGAATTCTGAGCATGGGCATTGCGGTTGTCATTACTGTATGTAACTCCCAATGGTAGTTCCAACTTCCAAGGCAGTCTTTGAAAACTGAATCGATCTGGATGCTATCACCTTTACTGAATCGAATTATCTTCTTTCTTTTGGCAGAACAAAAAAGTGATTCAAATCACTTGTAGTACTGAGACATTTTTATGTATCTTTCTATTGCCCAAATTTAAGTGTCTTCTTTGTAGAAGCTGACCCAGCCGACTTGTTAATTTTTGTTCAAAGAAAAGAAAGTGGCACTTCAACTGATATGGAGAAAATATAACTGAACCTAGTTCAAACTTGGTTCGATCCTCGACTCCGGTTGGGACGAAAGGAATCAACTTGCTTTCGAGCGAGCCGAGTCCAGGAGATAGCTTGCTGAAGAAGAAAACTAATTCAATCACAAGCACGCCCTAATCCGATACGATCAAAATAGGCTAATCAACCTAAAGACGGCTAGCATCATTTGGCGGCTATTACTCATCACTATTATATAGATAACTACTATATAACGATCGTATTAGCAAAGGAGTCATCTACTAGTCCAACCTAATAGAGATGTATCACTCAACGGATTTATCTGTTAAGATCCAACGATTATCCGAAGAAGGCTCAAATACATCCAACGAAGGAGATTCGAAGGTACACTCTATATAAGACATCACCTACCCGCAAAGTAGAAGGATATACAGATACATATACACAGATACAATCTGAATCGTATTCTCGTTATTCATTCTTTAGCTCTGTGCTCTAGCAGAGCCGTTTGTGATTAAGTTCATCAACTGATTTAACCTTCTGGGTGGACTCCCGATCCCAGCTGTCGGGCCACATCTGACGTTCATTTTTGCAGGTCATTCTCAGGAGATCTAAGGGCTGAGCAGATTTTGGACGCATCATCAACAAATCTCTATTACATCGAAAGAGTTACAAATTTCTGGATGTACATTAGAAGGAAAATGGACAGAAGAAAACCACTCAAATCTGATTCTCATTCTAGACAAGAGCTGGGGATGCATTGAAGATTTGGATTGCATTTTTCACTGCTGCAATGTCAATATCTATTAGCTTTCCTGTTTTTGATGGAACAATTATGCATCTCTTCTCATTGGCGTTGGGAACAAATAGTCTTCCCTTCCCTTCTGAGGAAAATAACGCAATGCTGCAGAAACAACACAAACATAAACCAGAATAATGTAATAAATATAAGATAGTTAACCCCATAAACAGAGTTGCAAAAATCTTTTCTGTGTCAAGCACATTTACAATAAAAATGCAAAGTGGATACTACATTCATTAGTTTGACTAGCCAATCTGTGTTCACTCTAAATTTCCTGAGTAAGAATTAAATTTCCTGAACAAACTTTTATAGAAGAACATTACCTTGGTTTATCGCGGGCATTTGCTAATTGGATAGCTGCAGTGTTGGTAGCTATTACACCTACAGAGTCATTTATAAGAGCTGCAAGCTGATTCAAATGCAGTATAGCATGTATGTTAGTATTGACTATAGGCTACTCATTCGTTAACTGCAACACATGTTTTGTTGAATAGAAAAATCTGAAAAAGCAAGTTTGGGTTCCATTTATGCTTCAGAGTTCATTTGGGAAAGAAGAACAAAAGTTAATGAAAGAAGGGTACAGTAAAGACCTGTCCTGGGGTAGTTATAAACACAACACTGGCATCTTCTCCAACTTCTTCCTCTACATCTTCCCTTTCCTTCTCATGTGGAATTACAAAAACTGGTCTAACATCCCTGTCCAAGGTGAAAAGAAGAAATTCAATAATGTAAGGTGATAATGCATTTAGTTTCACTAAGTATGTGGTGCTGCTTCCCTACATACTACAATCAATACCTTATGGCCTGAGCTATCTTAGCCCAGACTTTGATGGGTAGCAAACTATCAGTGTCTCCTCTAGATTGCATTGAAGCTTTTGAGTCAGACATTATCCCATGTATTACAATAAACTTCCCCTTCATTGCACCAGCTTTCTTATATCTATCCTCCACAAAATCCTTGAGCTTCCTTGAAATCGAAACTCTAAGAGGGGGAATTGGTTGCCTTGGCACTCCACGCCCTGGTTTCGCCAACCAATCAAGCATCTGATTATACCTGCATTGAAGTAATGCACATCCAACAAATTGAGTAACAAGTCTGAATGTAAAATCCAACCTGCTACAGTGCAACATTTCATCCCCAACTTACATGTGAAATCCCCCTTCAGATAGGTTCATTCCTTCTGCTTTAAATGTTTCTGTCAACATTAACCCTGCTCCAGCTGCATTCACATTTGGATAGATGTAGCTAACTTTATCCCTGGCTGAAGTCATAAACATAAAGGCTGCATGCCCAAATCCTGCCAATTTGGTTGATAAGACCATGTCATAGTACCTACCCTGTCATTAAGTGCAAGAACACCTGCATTAAGACCCATCTCAGAGGAAGAGAGAAGTCTTAAAGTATACTATGTGTGTAAAATAAAAAACAAAGAACTTTTCACCCATTGATTAATCAAACTCATAGAGTATAATCTCATTTAAAGAACGCGAGCTGATTAATTGAATGTATAGATCTCTAGGGCTCCAAAGAATTGGGGCAAATTGAGCAAAATGTTCAGAATTTGGTACAGAACCAACCTTTAGAACTCCGATTGTATCTGTATACTCTGCCGGTTCAGGGAAATCATCGTCGACATCGTATGGATCTGCCCATCTCACATTCTTGTTTAACTCGTAAGTCTGCTTCCCTCGTGGTGAGGTGAGCACATCAACTTGAACACCAGGGTACCTGTCCTTGATCAGTTGAATTGCAGGAAAGAAGAGCAAATTTTCATAAACACCACCAGATACCATGCAACAACATCTTCTGACATCTCCTCTTATCTTCAATCCCAGTGAAGCAAGTTCAACATTGAACCCAGATGGGAACTTGAGAAATCCATAAGGATTGTCAGGGTTATCAGGCGGTCTTGTGTCTTCTTCTTGCTTACCATCACTGAACAGTGAGCCATATTCCATTTCAGGATCATCTCCATAATCAAAAGGATCGAGCCATGGGTTCTTCTTCTTGTTATTTGCTGCAACTGATCTTCTCCTACAAGAGTAAGTGTTGTCCGGTGGGATGAAGGAGAGCTTAGTGTGGTTTGTAGATGGAACTGACGTAGGGTTTGTAAGAAAAGGGGAAATGGATTTGGGCAAAAGAGTCGGGGTAGTTGCCATGAAACCGATTTTTGGTTCCTTTCTCTCGGTTAATTGGTTTTCTTGTATCAGAATCCATTTTGGAGAGAAAAGAACGTTGGATTTTGAATGTGTGGAACAGAGTTGGATAACTACTTTCGTCAAATTCCGGCCTCACTTTATCCGTATATATATATTTGTAGTTATTTGGGTCAGGATTGGGATTTTCTGGCCGATCAAACAAGGCTGAACAGGAGCGAGAGCCTGGGTTGAGCTTGGCCCAACACCATCCAAGTCAAAACTAAACTGGGTTGGGCCCTTGGGCCTAATGTGGCCCAGCTCGATTAAGGACAGTGTCCAGTCTGAGAGAAACGGAGGTTAAACGGATATAGCCACGACCGTTATGAGAAGCGGGAGATCTTCCATTCGGAATCCGAATATGCCGAGTAAGAAGGTTACGTGAGATCTTCTTCTTACACATTTCGTGTGTTCGAAATTGCTGACGTGTATCTGTACTTACCGCCATTTCCGAACTTCGAAGCTTTGACCTTTTAGATTCTCATTTCGGATCCGATCTTTAATTCCAAAACCTTCAAAACCCTTATTAAGCTTCTGTGTCGAGAGAGAATAGGTTTCAAACGAAGAGAAGAGAGATGAAGAAGAGCATCGCCGGAATGGCTTCTCCACTTCGTCTCTCTTTACTACTTGTCTTTCTCTTCTTACTTCCTCTTCAATCCTTATCTAAACGCGATCATCTTTGCAAAGCATGGCTTGTTCAATCGATCCCAACAGACATGCCAGAACTCCGTCGTGTCGCCGGTGTTCTTTCCACTGGTAATAAATCCTGAACTATTTTTCGTCTATTATTATTGAACTCTTCTTTTCTTTCTTTTTCCCTTCATCTGTTCTGTACGCCGGAATCTAATGAAGATTTGATCGAACATCAGCCGACGTTTTGCGGTGGTTGGCTGGAAACTCTACCAAGCAACTGGACATTATCGCGCAGTATTGGCAACTTATAGCGCAACCAGAAGATACTCGATCAGGAGATTATGGATTCTCTAAAGAGGATTTGGAGAGCTTTGGTGCTAACGAAGGCTACCTAGTTTATAAGTCCATCGATAATGCCGCTGACCGTAATGTCAGTGTTAGGTATTTAATCTTGTTAGCTGTAGCATATCTCTTTCTTTGTTCTGGGATTTGATTGATACGATCCGGTAATTGATTGTTGCTTCTTTGGATTTAAAAATTCTAAGATGCACACGATTATAGTTCGAAGAATTAATCCTAACTGAAGTAGATGGTGGGTTCTCATTCTGGTATCTAATACTCTCAACAGTGGAAATTTAAGTATCAATTACTCTCATGCTAAGATTGAGCTCTCCTTAGTATTGTACTGATGTTCGAGAAATACTTTCAAACTAAAGACTGAATTATCCGTAGTAATGAATTGATGTCCAGTGGTGAAATGAGTATTCAAACTAGTGAAGGGATTAAGTTTGAGTCCGGATTCGCTACTCACATGGGTATCACTGGTAGGATTCCATCAGGGGTAGCAGGTCTCCACCTTCCTTGGGATATTGGTCCCACACCTGTAAGAATGGGCCCTACATTTTTTTGTGGGTCCTATACCCCAGGTGGTGATATATTCCCACCTGTATCCATGTTGATTGAGTATCTGATTTAAGTAGTGTACATCGATGTACAAAGATCTGACTGGAGACCTTTCTTCTACCTGAATATCGATATTGGTTATGGTTTTTTTCTTTTCAGTTCTGTTTTGAAGATGAATTAGTCCATTTCTTCTCTTTGATTTCCTATTTTTGTTATCAATTTAGCACTTGTTGCTTATTGAAACCAAAATGTATAGAGTGCTGTGTGAATTTGTTCAATATGGTGTGAATTTCTATCTTTATATCTGTTTCAGTTGTGTCTATGAAAATTATATTTCTTAGAAATGCAGCCAACTTGCCTCCTCTCCCCCCCCCGCCCAAAAAAAAAAAAAACATTTTTTTTAATTAATTAATTAATTAGACACACAAAAAGAAGAAAAACTCTCTGCTTCTTCCTTTTAATTGTCTACAGCATCATTCTTGCACATGGTCTTTAGGACACTTAATTTATTCCCCTGCTTGCAAAAGTTTAAGAGATCCAATTTAATGAGTTCTGTTGACTCCTGTTGGCTCATTATGGTTCACAGACTTGATTAGATGTGGAACTAATCTTCCTTCTTATACATGCAAAATCCAGAAGAATGGCCATCTCTTTTGTTTCTTTATACAGGGTTTTTTTCCATCCCCATTCCCCCCAGCCAATGTGTTCCTTAAGTAATACCTCCTGGTAAACACTGTTAAACTTATCTCTAATCTTTATAGTGGATTTGAATTTGTTTTAGGATCATACAGCACTCTGGAGTCTACCCTGATTACACCAGTGAAGCATCAAGCCTTGCTGCAGGGAGATCAAATGTTGAGAATATTACTTTGTTGCTTAGTGACTGGTGGGGATCTGGTATTGTTCACACAAAAGTCTGGATATCAGATCGTAAAGATGTCTACATTGGATCTGCAAACAATGACTGGAAATCTCTCACTCAGGTATTCAAATACATATTTGTTTATAGAAAAGAATGAGCTCTTAATTTAACTCTGTATAGCCAAAATATCACAAGACACACCACCTGCTTACAAGATAAAAATATTTGTCTTTCACTTTTCTGAGACAGAACTCTCTTTTCGCTGATTAAGAGCTGCTAGAAATGTTACTTCCAATCAGCATTTGGGTAATCAAAATGTGCCTGACACTTCATTATGCCTCATTTAATACTCCTATTGTTCATAGGTAAAGGAAGCAGGAATTTATCTTGTTGGTTGTCCAACAATAGCAAAGAAGGTGGAGACCTACTTCAACAACCTACGGGAACTTTCATTTCTAAATTCTTCAGCTTACACAAAAACAGTTTGGGATCAAGAGTGGCAGGTTGAAAGAAAGGTTCCCTGTTGGTCACATTTTGTCCATGTTGAAGAGAGGTGCAGGTATTTCAGTTGAAGTTGATTCTAGGCAATGGGCAACCTCTCACTAATACAAAAATATGTGAAGTTATAACAAAGCTCTTTGTCATTGCTAGGTTACATCATAGTACTGTTGAGAACCTTTTGTGGTGTTCATGTTAGAGTTGTCTCTCTCTTTTTTACAATTCCATTTGAATATAGGAACTGTTTCTGAAATATAGAACATTGGAATTCATTATCCTGTTTTTGGTTGACAGATCACCTCTTCCTCATTATGTGGAGGTTCCTGGTGTGGTTGGCTACCCAATCCTGTCAGACCCTTTCATGTTTCAAACTCCAATTAACACTCCTGGATACAATAATCAAACCTCAAAGCATGAGTCCAGCTACCTGTCTTTTGCTCCTCCAGAGGTAACCCACTAACTTGCACATTTTTTGTTGTTTCCTTTTCAGGTTCTAAGCTCACATGTTGAACTAATAAGAAAAATGGGATTAGCTTTCAAATTATGGTTTCTACTCCCATGGTTATGTTATGTCATTATGCCTGTTGGTTCTCATAAATGACGTAATTATATTAATGTATGACAATATTTATTAAGTTAAATTCTTGAAAATCGATTCCAAACAATCCATATGAACAAAAAGATTGTTCAAGTTTTCTGCAATACCCTCAAGAAAAAGGGGGAGATATTTAAGCTTTGGCAAATACCTGTGTTAACCTCCTAGCTATTCCAATGCCAATGGCCAAACCTTTCACTTTCCTCTCCCCCATTCCAATGTTGAAGGAGATTTGACCTCAAGAGGACCAAAGAAATTATTCTTCAAAGATAGATAAGAAACATTCTCCTTACTTTTATGCCCTCTCCTGGTCTCTTGTTAATCTTTCTCTAAGTTTCTTTTTATTTTTACAGCTGTTATTTGGTAAGTTCCAAGCGGATGAACAGGCATGGGTCGACACAATAAAATCTGTAGGGACTGGGGCAACAGTTAGAATTAATACCATGGACTGGCTTGGTCAATCTCAATACGTGAAGTCAACTGTTTATTGGGCATCCCTTTCATCTGCAATATCAGAGGTAGCATACAATCTACTATTCTCTTGTTTTCCATTTTTAAAATAGAATTCTTACATGCTGTATTTCTATTTGTACAATGCAGCTTGTTTACATCTTTTTATAGACAACACATCTCAGACATTGCTGCATAGCTTCCAATAATCCTTCACAACATGACTTAATAATAGTTATTTTTCACCCTTGGTTAATAAAAGAAAACCATGTGACTTTGGTCATGGTGAAGTTTTCCCATCATAATGGTCAACGTATGGTAAAAAACTAAACATAGCCGAGGCGCAAGCACTTTTGGATGGTATTAGAATTGGTAAGGAGCTGGAGCCTTTTGCTTCTGGTGCACATGCTCCAAAAATAAAGGTTCAGCCAGCTTGGATTTATTTAAGTGGTAGTAAATGGTGAGGTGAAATAGATGGTGTCTTTTGCGGTGACATGAAGAAGCACATTATAAACATAGCTGATCGGGAGGTCCCTTTATGAATGAGATATTAGGCCCATAGCAACATAATAGAGTTTTTTGCTTTGACCATACAACTATACCATATTTCAAAGAGATCCGAATCAGAGGTTGGGGTATGTGAAACCAACCCCTAGTTGGAATAAGGCTTGATGGTTTTTTGTTGTCTTCGTTGTGTACCATTGTGCTACTTCCTATAGACTCTCTTTAATTTCTAGTTACATCCTGAGATATGACATTGTGACCCAAATGCACATGTGGAATATGACCATTCATTCAATACTCGTTTTAGCTTCTTTTTTGAGGTCCCATTCTGCTAATTCAAGAAAAAAAATCTGTGTTTATGGAGACAATCTTTTCCGTCTATGGTTTTTCTACCACTTCCTCTGTAGGTTTCTTGCCTGTCAGGACATGTTGTTTCAGGCACGTGCATGGACAGAACTAGACACTTCTTTTTTTGCTGCCATGTGTCTTTTGCCTAAAGCATGCTCAACATTCTCCAACTTGGCGATTACTTATTATTGTGATTTGTGAATTTGTTGTCAGTTGTGTCCTGTGGCTTCTGACTGTACTTATATTCCTCATACACCTACTTATCTACATGTGTCTTCAACCTTGATTTACTTATGAACTCACCTTTGATGTGAAACCAATTTTAGGTTCAATTTTTCTAGAATTGATTCCCTAACATTAAGGGTTGCCCAGAATCTTCCAGCAATCTAATGAACAATTTGGGAAATATGAGAAGGTTAGGGTTTTATCAAATCTAAGATGGGTTCTTTTGAGATGATGGGATATTGTGGATCTCTAAAGAAATTATGGAAAAACCTTAGGGACAATTTAGGATTGTTGACAAATCACCCAAGGGATGAATTGAGGTACCCAAGAATAATACGGGATGAGACAAATATGGGATGGAAGGGAATTAGGGTTTCTAAATTGAATTGGATTTGAGAAGGGATCTTGTGATGGATGTGGATTGGATATTTGAAAGGAGAATGGATCTCTTCTATTTCTTCCTTGATCTACCTTTTCTTTTCTTTTCATTTTCTTTCCTTTTTCTTTCTTCTTGCTTTTTTCTTTTTTCTTCTTTCTGTTTTCTGTTTTCTGTTTTCATGTTCTGCTGCAAGGAAGAAGAGACAGAGAGAAAGGGGCTGAGAGGTTTGGGGAGGGAGGGGTAGGGGAATGGGCTAGACCCTTTTTTTTTCTTTTTTTTTTTTTTTTTTTGGGGGGGGGGGGGGGGAAGGGGGCTCGGAATGTTGTGGGGGTGTGGGAAGGCTGCTACCAAGGTGAGGCAGCAGGGGATGGGGGTGGGAACACCTGCGCAGAACAGGGGAGGGAAGGGAAAGTGCTTGCATGGGTTCACAGGAGTTGGGGTAGGGGTAGGGAGGGGTTGTGATTGAAGTGGAAGGGGTGGGGGATCCTTGCGATGGGAGAGGAGAAGGGGGAAGGCGATGGGAGAGGAGAAGGGGGAAGGGGCTGGGATTGCTGAAACTTACTTGAAAACCCCTTGAACACCTGCTGGAATTGTTGAAGAATAGTGCTTGACAGAGTTGCTGATCTTGAAGAAGAAGTCTTGACTGAAAAATCCACTGTGGCCCCCTCAAACAGGAACCACGGTCCTCCAAACTCAATATTCTTATTCAATAATCAGACTTAAGATTACAAAGAAAGAATAGGCTATTTATAGCCTACTAAAAGACCCCAACTCTAAGTGGGATTCCTTTATAGATTAGGATCCCACCACATTAATCTCATTCAACCAAACAATTAAAGATCTAATGGGCTCCAGTTGACACATGGTGAAATAAAATCCTAATTAACTGTAACTCTAATTGACACATGCTAAATTCTATTTAGTTAAAAACTCTAACTGACTTGTGCTGGAATTAAAAGGAACTAAAAATTCAGTGACTCTTATTTAACTCGAACTGGACTTCCTAATCCACTGAAAATCTTCAGAAAATAAACGAGAAAAATCTAAAAATAAAAACCAGTAATTATTTAGGGCTGGTTTTGACCAAAATACCCTCTTTAGGGTTCGGTCAGCCCTAGATGACTGAAAAATCCACTGTGGCCCCCTCAACCTTTCACCTACATCATGTAATCTTATGAATACAAAAAAGGGCTGAAAAATAGAGGGTGCTCCTCCAAAAGCATCAAACCGACCAATGTGTTCTACCAAAAAAAGGACTGCTTCATTACATGCTGGGTATGACTTCTCTATTCCTCTTTTGTCTTTAACTGGAGAGGTGCAATTGTTATATGAAGACATCCACTGTACCAAAGTTCTCCAGTATGGATTATTACCAACACTCTCCCTCAGATGTTGCCTCTCTTTTGGGTGGCAATACATGTGACATTTATAAATTATAGCTACTGTCCTGTGACTGTATACAACTATATTGTCAAATCATTAGGCCTGATGCAGATAAACCAAGGAAAAGGCACATTGTTGTTACCTGGGAATTAGATAGTTCTCTCTTGTACGCACCCAGCTTGTTTAGCTTGGGGCTTCCCCCTCTTGTTCTTGGGGGAATTTTTAAATATTTTATTTACGCATAAAAACATAATAGGCCTGGTGTTCTGTTAAATGTTGGTGTCCAAACCCAAAAGCTAAGCTATTAGGTGGAGAGTCCCAGCTTGTTTATAAAGGCATCAAAGATCCCAGAGTTTGCCACATGGCTTTTTCCCAATGCCTGTTTTTGACATATAACAAGTCAACTTACAATTGTTTCACTGATGTCTCTGAAAGGTAAGTATTAGATCATCGAGATCTTGTCCACTTACGCTTCTCTGTAGCAGCTGGTCTCACCACTGATCTAGGTTAAAAAACTTTAGTTGGACTTGTTGAATTGATCCTGAATTAGAGCATGCGTTAATACTTAATCCATGGTTCTAAGTTATACTAAGAAAATTGCAGTGTTTCAATGAAGGATGCTGTTGCTTCTTAGCATCTGGTGATCATTTATGGAGTTTTCTGGGACCATTCACCATGCTGTTTAGTATAAAATCTTAGACAAACATCAGATTACCTCATTGGTGCATAAGTCACAACCGAGCTCTATGATTAAGGGATGTTACTGTTTAGTTATATTCATCACTATTTACAGCATGAATTAATCTTATAGTTTTTGAGTTTTATTTTGCCTCTGAATATGCTTCTAAAATATTGCCTCAATAGGTGATCTTCTCCAAGCATGCAACTGTGAAGCTACTAGTGGCATATTGGACACATTTTATCCCCAACACTGATCAGTACCTAAAGTCCCTTCTGTATTCTAATGTCCTTTGTGCATCTTCAAAGTATAACAAATGTGCGGGTAAAGTGGAGATCAAGTACTACGTGGTTCCAGGATTCAACAGGACTGGAGCTGCCTCAGTTCATGGCACCAGGACAGAAAACATTTATCCTGGTTACTCCAGGGTGAACCATGCAAAATTTGTGGTCAGTGATGTTAGGGCACACATTGGAACCAGCAATCTTGTCTGGGATTACTTCTATACGACAGCAGGGGTGAGCTTCGGGACATACAATCTTGCCATAGTTTCACAGCTTCAGGAAATATTTGATGCAGATTGGGATTCTCCTTACACAGTTCCAGTTGAGCCATTAGATGGAGCCAAGGTTTATTCAAGCCAATAAACCTTGAATTCATCCAAGTTTGCAGGTGAGATAATTTTTACATCAAATGGGTACAAATATTATTTTAGCCACAGAGGATTTAACACAGGCATCAAATTTAGCATCATGACCCTTACTGATTATATCCATTTGTTCAAGCCCTAATAGAATCTGCCATTGTAACAATAAGTGGCCTGACTGCCCTATAATGTTAGCCAAATGTCTCTGAACATTCTCTTTGTTGCTACAAAGCTGCTATAAAGGCGTGGTGGATAGAGCGTGTACCATGGAATGTCTCCTTTTTTCAGAGGAGCAGTGAAATAGCTATCTTTATATCATCTAATGCCAACATTATATATATGTAACAAGGGGTTAGGGGTTCGAAAACTATGATTTAAACACCTACATCACATCATCAATTTGCAAATACATGGAGACACCTGAGCCTTGTTTGTTTTAGTAAGAAATGTTGAAATGTAAAAATGGTTGAGAAATTTGGGATCATATCCAACAAACTACCACGAGGTTATCTTTATCATAGAAAAAGGTGGGAAACATATGCAGGTGTGAGTTTGGTTGACAAGGTAAAATATGTACAATAAATTTGTATGAACTATGTATTTTGTAGTGGAGTCGAATTTAGTGGGAAAGAGAGGAAATGGAGCTGTGGTGGGAAAATATGGATTCAAATCCTCTATAACTGAATAATTGTCAACCATCCGCTGTGGGTTTGTTCCGTTGCCATTCTCGACCATCCACGCTTGGGTTTTTTATGAACTATGTATTTTGTAGTGGAGTCGAATTTAGTGGGAAAGAGAGGAAATGGAGCTGTGGTGGGATAATATGGATTCAAATCCTCTACAACTGAATAATTGTCAACCATCTGCTAGTAGGGTTTGTACACACAGTTGTCATAATCTCGACCATCTAACGCTTGAGGGATTTTTCTCTTGTTGGCCCAAAAAAAAAAAAAAAAAACGCTTGAGGGATGATGGCTAAAGCTTATATAGTGATTATAAACTCCCGAATTGACAGAGTATTTTTGGCCTTCTAGAGGAATTCGACAAGGGGACCCCCCCCCCTCCCCTAGCTGTTGGTGCTATGCATAGAAATATTGACTCATATTATTCAAAAATGTTGTTGCACAAGGAAGGTGGAAGCTAGTTAAGATTAGTAAATGGAGGAACTAAGATCTCCCACTTAACGGTTGCGGATGACATCATCTTCGTTTTCCAAAGCTTCTAAAGATAAAGTTTCAACAGTCCTACAGTATTTGAATAAATTCTGCAATGCTTCAAGAACCAAGGTTAGTGTGGTGAAAACACAAATATACTTCTCAAAAAATGTGGATAGACAAAAAGCCAGAGGAAATAATACATATCAATGGATTTTCTACAACTGATAATATAGGTTGCTATTTGGGAGTCCCTATTTGGAATGGAAGAACCAAGAAAGCCAACTACAACTATATTGTCAACAAAGTGAAGGAAATGTTATTTTCCTGGAAAGCAAATTCTTTATCTATTGCGGGTCGAGTTGTACTAGCTAAATCATTAATCCAAACAATCTCATACTACACAATGCAATCAAATCTCATCTCGAAAGGAATTCTGCAGGAGATGGAAAAGGCCACTAGAGCATTTGTTTGGGGAGATATTGAACACCAAAAAAGAATTCATCTAGTTAGTTGGGGAAGTTTGTGTAGTGCCAAGAGAAATGGAGATTTAGGCTTCAAAATTTTAGTTATTATAAACAAGGCTTTCATCATGAAGCTAGCATGGGGGGGTGTTCTCCACCAAGAGACTATGTGGGCAACATTTTTAAGGGAGAAGTATGGCTCTACAAGGAGGAGCAACCCATTAAACAGTTCAGTGACCAACTCTTCACTCTGGAAAGCAATAACAAAACAAGTTGTAACCATCAAGAAACATTGTGAAGCGGTAGTTGGGAATGGTAAATCTATTCTTTTTTGGAGGGATAATTGGATAGGAACTAATCCTACTCTTGTAGACATGGATGTGAAACCTATTCCAGTTGATTGGTTAGAAGAAAATACATAGTCCTATGTGCAAACCAATGAGAGGTTGTGGAATGACAAATTTATTAATTTTCTGCCTGATAATATCTATCAACAGATTAAAGCATGTGCCCCCCTTCAAAAGATAACGGTAGTGACAGGTTCATATGGAAGCATTCTCTAGATAGGCGATTCACTATTCACACAACTTATGAACCTATTTCAAATGAACTAATAATGTCGGCTTCTGATTTATACACAACAGCTTTCTAGGACGTGGTTTGGAAACTAAAACTACCGAGTAGATTGTGCTCGTTTGTCTAGCTTGCAAGCAAAGATCACCTCTTAACGAATGCTTGCAAAAAATATTTGAAACTCCAAGATGAAGATGGATGCAATTTTTGTATTGCTGGGGTGGAGGACAATATGCATGTCTTTCAAGATTGTGGTTCTGCTACAGGTATATGGAATCAGCTAGTCCACCCAACTCGTCGAAATTCATTTATACTTGTGATCAAACCTCTTGGTATGAACTTAACATTTGTGGAGAAGCTTCTAAATGGTATTCAGGATGGCCAGAGAATTTTGTCTATGTGATTTAATTTATGTGGAACTAGAAGAATAAAGATGTGAATGATATCTTATGTCCGACCTGGAAATGAGATGTTAATAATTGAGGATTACTTCACCACAGTAGAGGAAGCATGGGAATCCTGCAATGCAAAAGTACAGAAACCACAAAATATTACAAAGAAGTGTAACTGGTCTAAACCACCAAAGGGTTGGTTTAAATGCAATATTGATGCCTCCATTATCAAACAAGATAAAATTTCTCAAGTGGGAGGAGTTATTAGAGACCATGGTGGGTGGAGCTTTCCGAGGTGGATTCACAAAAAAGGTATGATGTAATGAAGTTCTAGAAGCTGAACTTTGGGCCTTTGGCATTGAAGGAATGAATGGACATTGCTCTCAATATAGGGGCATGGCCTATATTGAGAGCAAGGAAAGTTTGGGAACATTATTAATGGACATGTCCATTTCACCCACATTAGACTCAAGTAGCCGATTGGTGTTCAAGGATGTTTTGTGATGAAATAGAAATCTTGAAAATCCTACAAAAGCCACCTTCGAAATTAGAGGAATTTCTTCAGGCTGATATGTTGGTTGGGCCAAATTAGTTTTTCTTTGTTTTGTTTTCTGTTGCGTCTTGCGTGACCCTGTTCTTTCTACCAAAAAAAAAAAAAAAAAAAACTCTCGAAGCCCCTCCTAGTTCATAGTGATTCAGACTAGACCGTTAAACCAAATATGAGGAAGCGAGAGACTTGAAAGTAACTATTTCTATAAATGATTCCTAAAGTTCCACTAATTGAAAGTTAATAATGTGAGGAAAAGAGAGGTACTATTTCATCGGACGGTATATATATATATATATATATATATATATATATATATATATATATATATATATATATATATATATATATATATATATATTTTTTTTTTTTTTTTTTTTTTTTTTTTTTTTTTTTTTTTTTTTTTTTTTTTTTTACTGAAATTGTTTGGAAGTAATCCCCTCCAATCAACCAATCAGACACCATTTGTTTGCAAAGGTGGAGTGGGGAAAAATTAGTGAAAAACATAAACATGTGGGCTCCATATGTAATGTGGTGGGAAAATAAGGAAATGAAAGTAATGGATTTTATGGAAAAATGTTAAATGTGGGTCCCACTTCGTTGTTTTCACATTTTTTTTAATAAAATTCCACTTGTTTTGTGGGGATTTGAAAATGCATGGGGTGAAAAAGTTAGCATGTCACTTTAGCAGATAAACTTTCTTAATTTGTTTGCTAATGAACTAAAAAAACCACATTTTGGGATTTTATGAAAAATTTTATTTTTTTTGAACATTTTTCTAACCCTTTTTCTCTCACCTCACATTCTCAGTCAAATGAGAGACCCCAAGGTTAAAAGAATTGAAGTGGGGTGGAAAAAAAAGGGGATAGAAAATATATCACAGAATTTCAAAGAGTATGATTTGTTTGGTTTTATAGGGATAGTAACATCAGTAAATAAGATTTACTAATTTAACGATCTGTTGACATGGCATACTTTTCTCACTCTACTCCCTTTTAAATTTCCACTAAATTAATGAGACTTTGTGAAAAAGCGACAGATGTAATACATGTGGGACTCATATTTATAATTCATACACAAAATGCTTTCTTTTTATTCTCTACTTCTCCGCCTCACCATAGGAAAGTCCAAAATATATGTTTTTCTTACTTCTTTTTATTTAGCAAACAAACAATGCCTCTGAGTGTTTGAAGAAATAAGCTGAAAATCTTCCAACAATCTTTCCAAATCCCTTATAAGTTATTCATGGAAAAATTTTATTTTGTGTCTACCGTATTTCTCCTCTATTGTTTTCTCCCATAAATTCTCACATCATTTTCATTTCTTCTCTCTCCCACCAAATCCCACCCCACTGCAAATTACATTTCATTAACTTTTCTTGTTCTTCTCAGTCCACTCCACAAGGTGTAATACTTCATCCTCACAAATTTCTCGCTCCTTTTTTTTTTTAATCAATTTCTCACTCCTTTGAACCTCGCAAACGCATACGTCTTTCTTTTTACGGCCATTTTTTGGTCAACCTTTTTGTCCTTTTCTTTTTTGGGCAAACTAAAGTAATATGCAAATAGTATCGAGTGAATTTATCTACTCATGATGTGAGGTAGATTTTATTTTGTATAAGAATGACTATTGTGATGGATCAAACACGGCCATAAGGAAGGCAGTGAATAGTGAGTAATCACAAAGCTTGATAAGGAAGTAAAAGCAAATGCATAAAATTACAAGATGAAGCCTCTCCTCCATAGCAAGTGTTCAAACCCCTACCGGAAAATCTCCCATAACCAACACCATTTTTCCCTTGAACCTTATTGGTTGATATACCTTTTTTTGTTCTCCCAAAACCAACGCCTCCCCCTCAATCTAAACCATAACTCTTTGCGGTATGGCATCATCATCTCGATGTCCATGGGCCAGGAAACCACTTGTAATAGCAAAGACCTTAATAGTGGAAGATGATCCGGAAGAAATCGTCATCTACTCTGCATCAAATACTTTGGTGGGCAATGTGCTTGATGGAAAACGGTTCTGCACTCAAGCGGTTATGGAAGCATTAATCAGAGGCTGGAATACAATAGATCGAGTGGAAGTCATTCCCAAATCGGAGAATATTTTCATGTTCTACTTCCATCATGCTTTAGATATGAAAAACGTCATGGAAGAAGGTCCATGGAGCGTTGCTGGTAATTTGCTCCTGATGGAAAAATGGAACACAAAGGAAAGATGGGAGTTCACAACTACTGATGCCTGGGTACAACTACATGAAATGCCACTGGAGTTTGCAACATTAACAAGAGCTCTACAAGTTGCGGAAATGCTTGGAAGATCGATTAAGGCAATGCTTATCACCGGTCTTCAATTTGGAGAACAGGTAAGATACTTTCGAGTTCGTGTGAGTTTGGATATTAGAAATCAATTGCATACACATATTAATATTCAGAGAAAAAGTGGTGTTGTTTTTGTTATTCCTCTGAAATATGAAAGATCGGCGGTGTATTGTATTTATTGTGGTATGATCGGATATGATGATAGTCGATGTGTTCAACTATTGATGATACCTTTGAGCATAAACTTAGCCATGGCTGCCATCGAGACGAAATATGTGAAGAGTTCCATACAGAGCATTTTGGTGCTCCTATCCGAGGAGCTACACCATCAGCAAGACTGATAGAATTGACCCAAACTCAAACATATCATGCTGGAGAAGATGAAGGAATAAGGAGGAGACAGGATCTGCCACAATAGAATAGTACACTGTTAGGCGATGATTCGATGGTCCCCGTAGGTGATACTCTGAGATGGGCACAACAAAACCCACTGGCTCTAATAGTTAGTGGCCTTGATATGCCCCACATGTCGAGCCAAGCTATCACCACTACAGCTCCCACTCCAACCATACCAATCATCACTATCAATCTCGAGAACCATACCAATCCCTCAACAACCATGTTTGGCATCCCATCTTCAATGCTCTACTATCTATTTACCAAAAACATTTTCAACAAACACTTTCAACTGTTATGACCCACCACCCATCTCTATCCACTTTTTACCATCACCCTAACATGATTACCAATATACCCCTAGCGTATTTCCCCCATCCTCCCCACACACATGCTATGATAAACCCTCCACCCTAGTCCACTCAACACCGAACACCTGCGTCCATACTTGCAAGCACATTTGGAACAACAACTGGAGCTGGCAAATACAATTTTGCATCTCTTACCTCAACTATCAGGTGTGTCTATTTCCAATCCCTCTGGGCCCACACGACACCCAAACCATAATGCATTCCCTCACCCTCCTCTACATATCACGTGCCAACCTCTACCCACACAAACCAGGTTTCATATCACAAACACCTTTACTTCTCCCACCAATACTACCTCATATACAAAAAAAGAACTAAAACCAAATGACCCAGATCAGTCTCAGATGACATAGACATTAACCCACATTCATCTTGCCCTTCCCAAGATCCGGAACCTGAACCGAGGACTTCACCCCCCCCCCCATCACCTATGATACATGATCATAATCAATATTTTTTAATGCAAGAGCTCGTGGAGAACTAGTGACCTCCACACCATGGGCACCATTTCGACTGCTAAGTTGGAATACCATGGTTTATAGAACTCTCTTACTAAATGTGTTCTCAAAACCTTAAATAAGAGTGATGGGCCTGACATTATATTTCTAATGGAAACCAAACACTCAAAGAAGTTTATGCAGCAGATAAGCAAAAGTCTGAAAATGGAAAACGAATTCCATATTCCGTATGTGGGTAGTGCTAGAGGCTAATACTTGATGTGGAAACCACACATGAAGATTCGAACACCAAACACGAGTCATCGATACAAACATTTCAATTATTGATGATCCACCTTTTTGTACTACATTTATCTATGGTGAGTCGGATAAATCATAAAGACATATTGTTTGGGAGCAGTTAGAGGACATAGGTGCACACAGAAGAAGCCCCTAATTATGTATTGGTGATCTTAACGCCCATTTAGGAAGGAGAGAGAAAGTAGGAGGAAAAAATGAAGGTTCTCATGACTGTTTTGCTTTCAAATCAATGATGAACAATTGTGGCCTAATGGACCTGGGATTTTAAAGGTGCAAAATATACCTAGTCAAATAAAAGGGCGAGAAACAATAAAATCAGAGTTAGATTGGATAGAGGTTTATGCAACTCAGATTGGCGTAAAGAATACCCGTAAGCAAACATATTTGTCAAAGTTGTTGTAGGTTAGGATCACACCCCAATTCTCCTAGACTTGATGGGAGGCTTTACTCCAGGAATTAGGCCATTTCGCTTTGAGCATATGTGGTTACAACGCCCTGAGAGTAAAGATCTGGCAGAAAGAATCTAGAATGGGAAAGCCCAAGGATCAACTTCAACACAATGTAGAAAGAAGCTGAAAGCAAGAGAGGTTCAATTCAAAAAATGGAACAAAACTAGCTTTAGTAATGTTCATACCAAAATTTAGCAAATCACAAAAAAAAAAAAAAAAAATGGATAGCCTGCAGTGTTAATCGAAAGAATTATTCTCTCAAGAAAAGATGAATCTTCTATCCGATTTGTTAGCTGTGGAACTCTCAAAGGAAGAGCAAATGAGTTGCAAAAGTCAAGGATAGCGTGGCTTACTGATGGCAACAGTAATACAGAATTTTTTTCATGCCACCACTCTCCAACAAAGACAACAGAATAAAATTCTCAAACTCAAGAGGACAGATGGATCATGGACCATAGAACAAAAAGAAATTGTAGCTATTCTTAATTCCCACTTCTCATAAGCATTTCATTCTGAACCTATCAATCAAGAAGCCCTGGACCATATTCTATAAACCTTCCAACCAATTGTAACCCAGGAGATGAACACTATGCTATGTGAAATGCCAACCATTGAGGAAATACATGCTGCCATGTTCTCCATGGGACCTCTATAGGCTCTAGGACCTGATGGTCTACCTCCAATCCTTTTCCAACAACTATGGGAATTGATTAAAATCTAACTTAATTGATTTTATTAATGAGTTTTTTGCAACAGTGTTATGGATCCAAAACTTGAACTGTTCATATATATGTCAACTGCCAAAAGTAAATGCACAAGACTCAGCAAATTTCGTCCAATAAGCCTAGGGAGTGTGGCTACAAAGGTTGTTGCTAAAGTGATTGTCTCTCGTCTTCAACAAATATTGCTTGAACTCATTAGTCCATATCAATCTACGTTTGTACAAGAGCGGGTGAAATTAGACAACATTTTAATGGCTCACGAGGTCTTTCATTTTATCTGAAAGCAAAAAAAGGCAAGGGAAAGCTTATAGGTTTGAAGCTCGATAAGAGGAAGGCGTTTGATAGAGTAGAATGGACATATCTAAAGCCAATATTGTCAAAAAGGGGCTTCCATGATCAATGGGGGTAACATTAGTTCTAAATTACATTTCATCGGTATCTTATTGATTACCAATCAATGGAAATATTGAAGAGGCAATTTCACCAACAAGAGGAATAAGGCAGGGGGATCCTTTATCCCCTGCGTTGTTCATTCTCTATGCACAAGGTTTAAGCCATCTGTTCGAACAAGAGGAAGCTGCTGACTGCATTAAAGGGATTAGCATTCAAAGGAGAGCTCCAAGAATATCTCATCTATTGTTAGCTGATGACACTAATATTTTCAAAAATGAAGTTGGAGATGATCAGTAATTTAAAATATATTCTTGAATGTTACTGTAAGGGGAGTGGCCAAGATATCAATCTAACCAAAGTCTTCTTTGGTGTTTAGTACGAATACATCAAATAAGTTTAAGAGGTGGTTCGGAAGAATAATCAAGGTTCCTTACAATAAAGCTCCCACAAAATACTTGGGTTTGCCACCAGAGATACGTATCTCAAAAATTCAGACCTTAGCTTTATACAGGATAGAGTTGTAGCAAAATTGAATAGTTGAAAATCTCGGCTGTTATCACATGCTGAAAAGGATACCCTTCTAAAATCGGTAGCATTTGCCCTGCCCCGATTTACAGGTTCACATTTTAAGATCCCTGCAGTAATTCATAAAGAGATTAGAAAATATTCAGCCAGTTTTGTATTGGGGGGAACATGAAGATAAATCAAAGATGAATTGGATATCCTGGAATTGTCTGTGCAGATCAAAAGAAGCTGGTGGTCTTGGATTTAAGGAATCAGGTAAACAAAACGGTGCCTTGTTAACCAAGTTGGCATACTGTTTATGGATTGAGCTTGATACTCTTTGGTCTCAAATTGTTAGATCAATCTATTATCCAAACTGTAGTTTACTAGATTCTCACATCGGAAGCCAACCATTATGGGCATGGTGAGGTTAACAAATGGTAAGGAAATATTGAAAGACAATCTAATATGGGTGGTAGAGAAAGGTAATCACAACAATATTTGGGAAGATTATTTGATTCCAGCACTAGCATCTTCTCAACATAAAGATTTCAAGACCCTATGATGTCAAGTTCAATGGGTTTCATAATTAATTGATGAGCAAAACAAAAGATGGAAAGAAGATCTTGTAGATACTTTGTTTGAGACCCACATAGCAACACAAATTAAAAGAATTCCATTGAGTTTATTTCCACAAGAAGATAAACAAGTATGGGGAGCAGCAAAAAATGGTATTTTTGGTTAAAAGTGCTTATCATGCCATTTGCAACAACAAGGTGATTATATAGCAACAACAAGGCTTTGCTTCTGACATACCAAAATAGAAGTTGGTGGAAAAGACAACATGGCAATCTATTTGGAAATGCATCACTCTCCCAAGGTCCGTCATTTTGTATGGAAGGCTTGAGTAGATGGCCTACCATCTGGAGTAGCTCTACAAAAGAGAAATATTTTCACATAGTCAACCTGTATTAGATGTTGCCAAAAATCGGAGGATACAGAGCACATCTTATTAGGCTGCTCATTTGCTCGTGCAATGTGGTTCTCTAGCAGTGTTAACTTTATTCCTCCAAATGATCAAGATTTATATTTTGGACACTGGATAAAGAGCTTATAGGAGGTTATGAAAGCACCAAAAGAGCAGGCCAGGCAATTCACTAGCCTAGCATTTTTCATGTGCTGGGAAATATGGCTAGCAAGGAATGATTTCATATTCGGAAGAAGAGTTTGGAACCCTGAAGAAGAAGAAGCCCGTGCGGAAATGGCACATCAAGAATTATGGGAATCCAGTAGACCAACACCTCAACAACAAACACATCACAGACATGCTGAAAAAGTCAACAATGGATAAAACCACTAGCTGGGTGGTATAAACTCAACTGTGATGCTTAATTTGCTAAAAATTGGGACCACATGGGTTTGGGCTTTGTGCTTCGCAACTCTAATGGAGAGGCGATATTTGCAGCATCTGAACCTGCAAAATTTCAATCGGCACAGATGGGGGAAGCATTTGCAATCAGATCAAGTATATTACATTAGGCGAAGGCATCGACAAGCTCATAGTAGGATCTGATTGCAACAATATAATTGATGTTCTAAACAATGCACAGTGGAGCATAAATAAGGTAATTGATCCAATTATTGCTGATGTTAACCACCTGATTTCCTATTTTGAGTCCTGTAAGGTGTGTTTTATTCCTAGGCAGATTAACCAATTGGCTAATCACCTAGCAAGGATGGCCAAGTCAGTATTCGGGCTAACTATATGGCCGCTCTCCACTCCCTGGCTGAAGGAATTTAATGTTTTTAATTCAGGTGTCTTTGGTTTAATTCAATGAAAGAAGGTTTGTTCACATACAAGGAGATTTTTTTTTTTTTTGGTGTCTAAGGTTCATCTGGGCCAGCTTTCGCGCATCTTGATTACATTTTCAGAGGGAGCTTTGTTGTCCGCAAGGGTTGAATACATTTCCACTGAGAAATATGAATCTTACCACCCTACCAACCTTGCATTGACAACAAATGGAGATTTTTGTTTTTGCCTACATGGACAAGGATGATATCCACGTAGACTGTGGTTTTTAACATTTTTCAAGCATTAATCCCAACAGTAACAAGAAGGGTAGGATAGTAATTAACTCAGCCAAGTTTTAACATTTTTTTTATTTCCCCCCAAACAGAAACAAAACCTAGCTTGGCGAGGCATAAAGGTTCTCAGACGACTCAGACGCCATTATTTTGGGTTTTTGGTAAATTACCATACGGTACAGGGTGCTGATGACTTTATGCCTGAGATTGGACTCATTTCGTCCCGTTAACCTCTTCTGTCTTCGCTCAGAAGCTCTGATTAGGCCAACTTCGCGGCTACTCATTACCGAGGGAAGCGCAGAAAAGCGAACAAAATAAAAACGCTGACATTTTACAACATTCGAAGGAGAAGGAGAAGGAGAAGGAGAAGGAGAAGGAGAAGGTGAATCAAAAGATGCATAGGTTCAATGCTTTATCAGCACTGAGGTGCTCTCTTCGAAGTCCTCAATTTCTCTTTCCTCAGAGGAGCTTTTCTGCTTGGCCCAACTATGCCGCCTATGCCCAAAACGACGATGACCCTCAGAACCAGGTCAGTCTCCAAATGCCCATGTTTGTAATATTACATTTCATTTCTGAGTAGTTCTGTTTCAATCTGTTCAGGTCTTAGTAGAAGGCAAAGCTAATGCACGAGCTGCGATTCTCAACAGACCCACCACTCTAAATGCCCTCACTACTGCAATGGTATTTGTTTACTTCCCTTCCTCCTCCTTTCTTTTCACACTTTGATGGTAATCATGCCTTTTTCTTACGACCTACTTATAAATTTTCGAACTTGTTTTCCAGGCAGCTAGATTGAAGAAGCTGTATATATCCTGGGAGGATAATCCTGATATTGGGTTTGTCATCATGAAGGTTAATCATCTTCTTCTCTTTTCTTTTTTGGGCCAAATTTTTTTTTCCCCATCTTGTTGGAAGTGGAACATACCCCTGCTTTACATTACTATTTTCCTTCTCATCTTCTTTACGTATCTGTTGGACTTCGTGGATTTCTATGCTTCATTAGACTCAACTACCATTTTAAATTTCTGAAGGGCAGTGGCAGGGCTTTCTCTGCTGGCGCAGATGTTGTTACCCTTTATAAGTTGCTCCAGGAAGGTTGGTATATAACCTTTTAATGTGATTTTGGGTTTTTTTTTCTTTCTTGGGGGGGGGGGGGGATATAATTTAGTGTCAAGCGGGAAATTGAACAAAGTAACCGAGAAATGATTATTTCATTAAATGTAAAGAGATTGGTTGTTGGTAAACCTACAACTGCTTAAGATCCATTCTATGGAATTGAAAGAATTGTAATATCCTGGACGGTCAATTCCAATCTAATATTCACTCATCTGTTTGATGTGATCTGAATTTATATGTAATTTGAGATTAGCTTGGCTATTTGTTTTCTGTGGATTCTCTTCTCGATTCTTTCATGTTTGAATTTGCATTCAAAAGATTCAGCGATCTTTTAATGGTTTACAACTTATAGCTGGTTACTACTTGGGGAATTTATTTTCTTGGGGGGGGGGGGGATATAATTTAGTGTCAAGCGGGAAATTGAACAAAGTAACCGAGAAATGATTATTTCATTAAATGTAAACAGAGATTGGTTGTTGGTAAACCTACAACTGCTTAAGATCCATTCTATGGAATTGAAAGAATTGTAATATCCTGGAAGGTCAATTCCAATCTAATATTCACTCATCTGTTTGATGTGATCTGAATGCATATGTAATTTGAGATTCGCTATGGCTATTTGTTTTCTGTGGAATTCTCTTCTCTAGATTCTTTCATGTTTGAATTTGCATTCAAAAGAATTCAGCGATCTTTTAATGGTTTACAACTTATAGCTGGTTACTACTTGGGGAATTTATTTTCTGTCCTCAATTTTATAGCATTATCATTTGTTAGATCTTTTTTTCAGGAAGTGCTCGATTAGTTAACTTCATGCACATTTTAGTTAACTTCAGAAAGTACTTTTTGTCTGCACTTCTGGTTGTATCCATTGACATTTGCCCTTTCGTTTAATTTTTGTCCAATTTTTGCAGGAAAAAATGAAGAATGTAAGGAATTCTTTGGGACATTATATAAGTTCATATATCTTCTTGGGACATATCTGAAACCACATGTGAGTTTGTAATGTTTCTCAATTATGCTACATTGAAGTTGCACTCTTTACCAGCAGTCAGTCTTTATGGGAAAAGGATGAACCCCAATAAATGCTCTTTGGGATATTGTCATTTGTGAACCTATTTTTTATTGAAAACCCTATGCCTCCATGAAAAGGGAACATATTTCTAATTGATTCTATTCTTTGAGCACATCTTCCAAAAGGTTTTGGGCAATGTGTGTGACCCGCTTTCACAAAGGATTTACAGGGCCACAATAAAAGACAGAGAAGAACAAAATTAGAACCTCCGGCTAGAAAGGTTTCATTGAGGATAAGAAACATTCAAGCTGACCATATTACCTACAGTTTTCTATTGTCACTACACCCCCACCAAAAACCACCTCCATACACTTTATCAATGCGACCAGTTTAACTTCTGAGGATGTCTACATTTAAAGGTGACTATTGTCTGAAAATTTTTAGGGGAGGATGCAAAATTCTCTTAAACTCGGTAAGGAGCTGTTGGGCCAGAAATACGGGCTAGAATGGAGGGGCTCAGATTGTTTCTTCAATTTCAATATATAAAATAGACTACTTTGGAGGGTACTTGGTATTCAATTGAATGTCTCTCTAATGCTTTCGCTGTTGCTTGGTCTGAACAAATGAGCATCAAAACCATGGTTCAAGAAGGCTGAAACTGAATTATTTTGGTTTCAACTGAATTCTGCTTGAAATCCCATAGGTCTGTGGTTCGCTGAAACTTGGCGAGGGCCCTAATTAAGCAAAATTGGTACTTTTTACTTTTGTTCTGTCCACATATAAATTTAGTATTGCACAACTAAATTCAATTATGCAAATTCTGCTTTCAGTCATAAAAGATGTTTGGATAAGCTATTGTTTGCTTTAACAATTCAATCCTTTATAACAGTCTTTACCTGCCTGTTTCTTGAGATTTCTTGTGTCAAAAATTATCCCCTCACCCCGCAGATTGGTAAAAAATTAAATATTCATTGACCAGTCATATTAGGTTTGTGTAATCAACCCAATGTTTATCTTTTTGTGGTCATTTCTTTTTTGTTTTGTAATTAGTTGCAGTCTTACGATTCACTGTTATTGTTGAAGTCGTGTTCCATTTAGTAATCTATTTATTTATGATTAATTTGGTTGTTTTATTGATCATTTTCTACATGATGAATTTCACATAGATATCCATTATGAATGGTATTGCAATGGGAGGTGGTGCCGGAGTTTCACTTCCAGGGGCATTCAATGTGGTAACAGATAGATCTGTATGTGATTTCTGATCCACATGATTCCTGCAACTTTTTTTCATTAGAAACTGTTCATTTGACCCCCCCCCCCACAAAATGATAGCTTATTCATTCATCTTACAATTGATGTATCTTTAAAGTTTAGACTGTAATTGTCTATTTTTTTCATATGTAAGATCCAAAGACAATTACGTTCCTTCCCTCTTTCTGTCATTTCTAGATTTTTCTTGTGTTCATCACAAAAATGCTTAGATTGCAATGGATTATATTGCGTACTTTACATTTCTTGTGCATTAGAGATTACTTTTTTTGTAGGCATTTTCATACAGTATGTTTGTCTTGAAGTGAAATTTGAAAATCTATAGTTTATGCTGTCTTAAGCTATTATTTTATTCTGTCTAAATGAGAAGAAAATAAGATGTTATCTCAAACTTGATTACATCACTTCATGAATTTTTGCTCCACCCATTATGTTTACCTTAGCTCCCCAATGATCATAGGCTATAAAAATATAGGGTTATATTTAGGTAACCACAGTATCACTAGTAACGCAATTGTATTACAACATTCATGAGTTTTTGGAAAACGGCCCTTGCTCTTTCTCTATCCAAAATCGCAGAAGGAGGAAGCTTTTCAAGGATCTCTTTCTCCTTGGCCTTGGTCTTAACTTTCTTCCATCCACAACGACATTTGGTTTGTGGAGTTTTTCCCATTTACTTGAGATTGTGGAAGATTTGTCGGCGACAATTTTGTGGAGGACCGAGGACGTGGATTCGAGTTTACTTCCGCTGCAATCTTACTATATTGGGAAAAACGAATCCAGGTAAGGATTTGTCTCTTATCTATTTATAGAATAGAAAGATAACCGACATTGGCATCAGAGCCAGGTTCCTACGGTTCTTAGTACCTCCTAATTATTTGTTGTTTCTTGGATTGGATCCAATGGAGGATCCAGGGTTTAATTGAAACCTTGGAACTAGATACTGTTCATTAAATTTTATTGGGTCCAAATGGGAAGATCCTTGTGATTTCCCTTCTGTAATAATTTGCATGAATCGTTAATCCATGGATGTTTTTTATTGCCATGTTTCTTGGATTTTTTTTTTCGTGCAATTTTGATATGAGATGATGAATCATGAATCCAGTTCTGTGTGGACATTTTTTGGGTTCATTTTAGGGAAGATGGAGTTTTTTTCCCCGTCAGACGGAGCACCGTCTCGTATGAGACGGACGTCTGTTTGATCACATTAGTCTCCCCACCTCGTTTGGTCATAGCTGACTAGATAGAAATTCGTCTGGTCACATAGGACGGTCGTCCGTCTAGTCACAGTGGACCAGACGAAAATTCCGTTTGGTGAGATGGAAGTCCGTTTGGGTAGACAGACTCCCGGACGGCAATCCGTTTGAGAGTCCGTTTGGTTCAGAAGGTGTTTCTAACTTTCTGGACACCAGTAACACGACACTCTGAGTGATGTTTGGGCATTAAGAGCTTAATGGGGCTAAGTGGGAGCTACTGGGGTAGAAGTGTTTTGTGTGAACCACCTTATAACATAAGTATGATTTAGTGTTTTACTTTTGTAAATAGTAAAATAGTTTTGATTTGGGTTATTTAATCGTGCTTCTAGCGCAAAATGAAACTGTTATATAAATTCTATGTGGATTTGCATGAGGATTTGATTGGATGTTTGTTAGCATTCTTTTGGTTCAAATGTTTATCCCATAGGTTGACCATGCTAATGTGAATTTGTTGCTGCTTATGTTTTATGCTAGAAAAGTAGAACTCATCCTTGTATATATATTGTCTCTAGTTTAAATGGCTATTACCAAGTGTATTGTTGCTGACCTCACCAAAGGAGATAAGCTGAATGAGAGGAATTATGACCTCTGGCACCGAAAGGTGCAATATCTCCTGGAAGAGCAGGACATGCTGGAAATCATAAACTATACCGTGTCCCCATCTAAAGAAGGTACCATTGCACAACATTGCAGGGACCTTGAAATTTACAATGCCTGGAAGAGGAAGGACAGGGTAACTAGGATTACTATCCTGAGCTCTATGAGGGATGACCTGATGCTTCGATTTGAGAAGCATAGGACTGCAAAGTCTTTGTGGGAGGCAGTGAAGTTCCAGTATGGAGGGACTTCCACCACTAGAGGCCTCCAGCTTGGACTCACTTTTGATGGTCGTAAGATGCGCTAGGGTCACACCATGAGGCAACACAACCATCATGTCCAACATGATAAGTGAGTTGAGCGCATGTGGGCGCCAAAAGATTGATGAAGAACAAGTCTCTGCGTCATTAGGTCACTGCCAAAGACTTGGGAGCACATGAAGATCTTCTTGACTCATGTTGATGATGTCAAAACTTTTGATCAATCTGCCAAGCACCTTGAGTTGGAGGAGGATCGGATGTTGGCTGATGCCCTTACCATTGAAGTATTTGCTGCTGAAGCAAGCACCAGTAAGGGTGCATGCTTTAAGCGCAAGAGGGAAAAAGCTTAACCTCAGTGTTCCAGGCAAAGTAACAAGGGTGGGAATGTAAACTAGAGTGGTCCCAAGCGTTCAAAGGGGACCAATGCTGGCAAAAAGAAATTGTCTTTAATTTGCTTCAATTGCCAAAAGCCTTGTCACTTTGCTCATGATTGCACTAAGCAGGATGTATGCACTTTGTGTTATACCTCATCTTGTTATGTAACAAGTTCTTCTATGCTTGCTGAATTAAGTCCTTTGTGGATTGTTGATTCAAGTGCGACAAAACACATAACAATGAAACGCTCGAGCTTCGTGGAATACTGTCGTATTCCAAGAGGAAGCAGAAGAATAATGATGGGGAACAACTCAAGTGTGGAGGTTCATGCCATTGGCACGTGCAAATTAGTTTTGCGAGGTGGTCGGACGTTGTTACTCCATGATGTGATGTATGCTCCAGACATTCGGTAGAATCTTGTTTCTATTAATTTTCTTATGGGACATGGTTTTAGAGTTGTATTTGAGAACAATTCTTTGGTTTTGTATCTAGGTGATACAGTTTTTTGTTGTGGTTTTCTACAAAATGGTTTTATTGTATTAGATACAATTGATTATTTATCTAATTCTAGTAGTGCTTTTGTGTGCCAAAATACTGTGTGTATTGATTCTATTGTGTGGCATGCTAGACTAGGGCATATTGGCTTAGATATGATGAATTGTTTGGCAAGAGAAGGTCTTTTGGGCCAAGGTTCACTATCTAATTTGCCAACCTATGAATCATGTCTAGCAGGGAAAGCAACTAGAAAACCATTAAAAAAGGTTTTGAGAGCCTCTCTTCCTTTAGAAATTATCCATTCAGACGTTTGTGGACGTATGAATGCGCATACTAGAAAAGGACAAGCTTATTTCATCACATTTATAGATGACTATACACGATATGGTCATATTTATCTAATTTCTCATAAGTCAGAAGCTCTAGAATGTTTTAAGAAGTTCATGAGCTTAGTTGAGAATCAGTTAGATAAAAGAATTAAAACTCTTAGAACGGATTGAGGTCGAGAATATCTCTCCGATATGTTCAAAGGGTTGTGTGATGAAAAGGAGATATCTAAGCGGAGGTTGCTGAGAGGAGGAATAGAATCTTGCTAGACATGGTGAGATTCATGATGGCGCAGGCAAACCTACCCATCTCTTATTAGGGAGATGCTTTGCTGAGTTCAGCCTATATCCTCAATAGATTTCCAACCATATTGGTTTCTTTCACACTATATGAGTTGTGGACTAAAAGGAAGCTAGATTTGAGTCACATGTGTGCATGGGGTTGTGCAACATATGTTCACTCTACCTCTCACCAATATAGGAAGCTTGGTCCCAGAGGAAGAAAATGTATCTTTTGTGAGATATTTTAAACACTCGAAGGGCCATGTCTTTATTAGGATAGATGAGAGTGAGAGGGGAGAACGAAACTCGAGTCCAGGGTGCAACATTCTTGGAAAATGATTTCCATCTCTTGCAGGAGTTAATAAAGAATCATCGGAATTCTTTGAAATACAAGATATTGATCTTGTCACTCTAGGGATTCAGATTCTGGATAATGAACCTGGGGTTCATCTAGAAGATCCTAGTGGGAGTGGAAGTGCAGACATGATAGCTCTCTTGGAGAGTGAGCAATCTGACATGCATTTGTGCTGTAGTAAGCGTGGGCTAGTTCCTCGACGTTTTGACATCGAGGATGAAGCCTACATGGTAGCTCCTGAAGAGATTGACTGTGAGGTGACTGAGATGACTCCAGTCGATAAGCATGAACCGAAGAGCGTGTAGGAAGCTCTTGCGGGAACAAGCTCAAAGGAATGGTTGAAAGCGATAAAGGAAGAATTGGAGTCGATGAAAATTAACCATGTCTGTGACTTGGTTGACTTACCTCTGGGCTGAAAAGGCAATTGGGAACAAGTGGGTTTTTAAGATCAAGAGAAAGGCGGATGAATCTATTGAGAGATTCAAGGCTCGTTTAGTGGCTAAGGGCTACACCCAAAGAGAGGGCGTTGATTATGAGGAAACTTTTTCCCCTGTGGTTAGGTTTGCCTCCATCCGCCTTATATTAGCCATTGTTGCTCAGATGGACTTGAGCTTTACCAGATGGATGTAAAGACTACTTTTCTCAATGGCGAACTTGAGGAAGAGATCTATATGGATCAACCTCAAGGCTTTAAAGCTAAGGGACTAGAGTGCAAAGTGTGCAAGCTCTAGAAGTCCATATATGGCTTAAAGCAAGCATCTAGACAGTGGAATGTGTGCTTCCACCAAGCTATGATGGAAAATGGTTTTTCCATACTAGAGGAAGACCACTGTGTTTACACCAAGAGATATCATAGTAATTATGTCATTCGACACTTGTATGTAGACAACATACTCATGGCTAGCAATAACAAATAGCTATTGGAAACCATTAAGAAATGATTGTCCTCCATATTTGATATGAAGGATATAGGGTGAAGCAAGCTATGTGCTTGGTGTCAAGATTGTCAGAAATAGGCAAAAGAGATTACTGGGTTTATCTCAAGAGACCTATATTGACAATGTCTTGAAGAGATACCAGATGCACAACTGCAAACCAATAGATACTCCAGTGGAGAAGGGTTTGCATTTAAGCCTTGATATGGGTCCTAAGACTCTAGAGGAAAAAATCAAGATGGAAAGAGTTCCATATTCCAGTGTTGTAGGTAGCCTTATGTACACTATTATGTGTATTAGGCCGGATATTTGTTTTGTAGTGGGTTTGGTTAGTCGGTACCAATCAAACCTAGGCATACAACACTGGAAAGCAGTCAAGAGGATATTGAGATATCTTAGAGGAACGAGTAACTACATGCTGTGTTACCAAGGATCAGGTTTGTGATTAGTTGGTTGTAGCGATGCCGACTGAGTTGGAGACATTGATGAGCGCAAATCAACCTCTGGATATGCTTTCTTGCTAAGTGGTGGGGCCATTTCGTGGTGTAGCAAGAAGCAGAGCTTGTATATCACTCTCAACCATGGAAGCGGAGTATGTGGCATGCTCAACTACGGTACAGGAGGCTGTTTGGTTGAGGAGGTTCCTATGACATACTGGATTTGTGTTGACATCCAAAGAGTTTGCCCTTGTCTTTTGTGATAGTATGACAGTTCTTAGTTATGTCAAAGACCCAAGTATCATGGGAAGACTAAACATGTACAAGTAAGATATCATTTTGTTATAGACACTGTAGCGAGGAAGAAAGTTGTACTTAAGCACATATCTACTAGTCAGATGGTAGTTGACTCTCTTACCAAACCTATAGCCAATGATGTTTTTATTTCTTATGTAAAATCCTTAGGCTTGCGTAGATTGTGACTTAGTTTGGTACTGAAACTTTCTTATTATTGAGTAATATGAATTCATTCAAGCATTTGTTTTTTCACTTTTTGTGTGATTGTGTTCTTCAAGCATAAAACGTGATATATCAATAGACATGAGAATGTCTCACTCACACGAGCATTCGCCTCTGGTGCTTTGGAAGCGAGCAGAGATGAGATGGATTGTGAATGACCTTGTGTTGGTTGATTCACTAATCATGTTGTCGCCTTGATTTTGGAATCAAGATGAGTTTCTCTATTGTGAAGAGAATCGACATGAATGTTCCCACTATTCATGTTGCCTATAGAAGCAAGGTGTGAGTACTTTATGTGGTGCTGGGATAGCGACAATAAAGAAACTCAGGTTAGGCGCAAGAGGTGTGACTAGACTAAGACTTGTATGGTGTTGGGAGAGACATATGTTCTATTGTGTATAGAATGCTCCACCATAGCACGTATATCATACTATGTGTGTTTAGTGATCATTGGAATTGAGAGGATGGATCCCTGCTCTTTTCATTGTGTGAGTCCTGGACTTTATGGTCCATTAGTGTCCTTAGTAACTTTTGACGACATCATGAAATGAGAGGTTGATGTGGTTACTTTGGGGTGTTACCTATGGTCATGATTGATTCGACCTAAAGGGGCATTACTAGGAAAGGAGTCAATCCCAAGTGTAGTGATGGTCTGGGGCGAAAGTCAAGGTTTGATTCAACTGCACCTTAAGAGTGTTTGCTGGCGCCAGCTGTATTAGTTACAATAGTAAACATTCTAAGGACAAGAAGGTGATCTCTCAGAGGGATCGAGATACCTTTTGTCTGGTGAGTTTGAATAAACTTAGGACACTATGGTGTACTAATGCTGATTTGATGTGTTTGTTTGAGTGATGTTGCCATTCTGGCCTTCTAGGAAGGTTTCTAGTTTGGGGCTCACAAGTGTAGGTATATCACTGGTCGCATGACCCATTTGCCAGTATGACTTGTGGATGTTGGTGTCTGGGACACAAGGGATCTATGTATCTGGGATACATAGTAGAGAGGTCGAAATGTGTATATCTAGGATATACATGTGTGTCTGGGACACCCTGTGATAGAGAGATTGACACTTGCCCTTGTGCAAGTGGGAGATGTTGGCATTTATTAAATTTAATATGCCCAAGGGCAAAAGTGAAAATTCACTTTTGAGCAGTTACAAAATATAGGGTTATATTTAGGTAACCGCCGTATCACTAGTAATACAATTGCATTACGGCATTTGTGAGTTTTTGGAAAACGGCTCTCTCTCTCTCCAAAAACGCAAAAAGGAGGAAGCTTTTCAAGGATCTCTTTCTCCTTGGTCTTGGTCTCAACTTTCTTCCATCTACAACGGCATTTGGGTTGTGGAGTTTCTTCTCTTTCCTTGAGATTGTGGAAGATTTGCCGGTGACAATTTCGTGGAGGAGCGAGGACGTGGATTTGAGTTTACTTCCGTTGTGATCTTTCTATATTGGGAAAAGCGAATCCAGGTAAGGATCTATCTCCCATCTATTTATAGAATAGAAAGATAACCGATAGGAAGGGAAATAGTTGTGTACATAAATGGAGGCAAATAGTAAATTCGGGTATTTCTCGAACCCAAATTCTATGAGTTGGTTGTTATGGTATGGTAATCATGTCTTAAAATCAGTCTGATCTGATGTGAATCAAGGAGTTCAAACTGCTGTATTGAGGTTGTCACTACAGCCTGGAAACGGAGTAATAGGAGAACAAAAGGTGATGGCAGGTGATGGCAGAAAGGAAAATAGGAAGTGAAAAAGCTAAGAGAGCTAACCTAGAAGGTATGAGCTCCCAGGATTGATGCAGGAAGAGTGAGAATGATAGTACGGAACTCCAACCATTGCTCCACTGTCATGCTAATCAAGCTAATCAATATCTTTCTATTCCAAATAAAAAACTTCAGCTTTGAGATTAGACTAAAATAATAGAAGTGTACTCTATTTTTAAAACTAACTTAACAAGGAAAGTTGGGAACCACCAAATATCTCCTTTGTGATCTGCTAACAAAATGAATAAATCTAATATTACAAGTGATTCTCAATTAAATAAACAAGTAAATCTCCACCAACCCCCTTTTGAACCAAAAAACTGGGTTAGCTCTGATTTGCCTTGGTTTATGCCACCAAATATGTTCATATTGGTCCATCATGTTAGTGATACTGCTTCACTTTGCATAGTATTTTTTTGCTTGACCCTTGTTTTGGTCATCAAGGCCTTGCCTAGTTCTCATCCTGGGTACCTTTACCAGGTTTTGGCTCCAGTTTGGGCAAGGAAAAAAACAGAAACATCTAATGGTTGTGCGCATACAACAATAACCATCACCATAATCTTAACCCAACTTAATTTGGTTATATGCTTGAGGTGCACATGTTGTAGCTTATAATTTATTGAAAGGGGTTTTAAAAATTGGAAACACAATAAAATTCAGGGGTTAAAACTGGAAAAAGAAATAATTTAGCCTGAAATCATGGGCATTGGGAAAACAAATATTTATGTGATCATTTAGTACTTGTCTTGACTCTTGATGCGTTGGTTGAAGAATGTTTGATTTATACTTAATCTTTCTACTAAGTTGACAGAAAATTAACATAAGTTGCTCAAGGGATTACTTTATCATGAGTGCTGCTGTAAATTGTAATCTGAAAGGCCTTAAACAAAGCCCTGTTTTATGCATGCCTTGACCAGTAACCTGGCTCTGAGGTTCCTGGCCAGCACCATGGTTTTTTTGGGACCTTGAAAACTATCACACAACTTTCCAAAGAAAATGAGGTAGATAAGGATGTCCCTCAAAACATTCTTCCACTGGAGTCTGTTGAAAATTTTCATTAGCTAGGATTTTATTGATTTAGATCACTACTAGATTAGCTTCATGAGTTTTGCATGCTTTCGTTTCTTGTTGGTATTGCCATCAACTAATGGTTGCCGTTTGGAAACTAATGAAACCAGGGTTTGCGGCCCCTTATAATCGGGCCCAAAAACCAGACCCAAAAGGCCCAATCGAAAGTTAGCCGAATACCTCAGGAGTATTTTGGTCATTCTCCCAGCCCTTTTAGGTCTCAAGAGGGGTTTGGTTGGAACCCCCATGATCCAAGGGTCATGGATCTATCTATATTTTTCTATTTGGGTTTGTTTTTCTCAAGTTATTAAAGAGTCCATGTATGAGTATAATCCCACCTCTGTCATGACCCTAGTTCCTAGGGTCGGGGGGGGGGGCACATCACGAGAACCCAACTAGGGCATGTGACAGCTCATCTAGTCATCAACCTGTTGATAGAGCCACAATTAACCTACACTGAATTATGCATATAAGAAGATAAAAGTAACTTGTCCAACGGCAAGACTCCTACACATATAGTCATATACATAGTCCACAGTCCTGATTTACATGCATATAACCTTTTCACTCAAAATTAAGTCGCACACAAATATATATCAATTCATTTTGTCTGAATAATGGTTACCAAAAAAAGTTCCCTTCCTCTTCCGACTCTAGTTTTGGGTAGTAGCACCCTTGCCTTTATCATGGATATGGGGACCTGTTTACATTTGCAATGATGAGCTTTGCTAGCCCAATAAGTGATTCAGGCAACCATGCAAAATAGATAAAGTGAATCATACATACTTTACATTACTGAAGTTCCTTGAAATAAAATAATTTTCATCACATTTCCCCACTTGATGAGGATAAAAAACACCAAACCAGGTTCAACCACAATCGGGACCGGTTCAGAGTTCGAACCAGTGAGTAACGTAAGGGTAAAGGAACCTAACTGTTACAAGAGACGTGATCCCGTGGAATTCGGGATACACGATCGTGACACAGAAAGTAACTAACACCAATATGGAATGAAGAATCGTGCCAAAGAAGGTAACTACTATTACCTCCGAAAGAAGGTAACTACTATTACCTCCGAAAGAAGGGTAAAACCCTATGATTGGGTGGCCACAAAAAGAAGGCAAGGATTGATCCAACAGTTGAGAAACCACAGGTAAATCCTATATAAACTAAGGGATCACATCGAGTAAAGGTAACTGAATCGTTTCCCTCCATTAATTCGTTCAATTCAAGCTTCTGCAACTAGCCAGGCCTCTATGGTGTTCCAATTACTAACTCAACCTTCGGAGGTGGCTACCCGACCGCACCATCGGCCCACACCTAACATTTGTTTTGCAGGAATCTGAGGTTTAAACCAATTTCGGATGCATCATTTGGCGCCGTCTGTGGTAAACGCTTCAAAAAGTCATGGTGGATACAAGATCAACAATGTTGAGGAATCAAAATTAAAACCTCCATCTTCCTCCAAGAGAGAACCCTCCTGAGGGAAATCGCGTTCATGACGGAGATATCCACGAAGAAGAAGTTGCCAGAGGAGTTCACCTGAATGACCCAAATGATAAAGTTCGAATGGTTCCGGTCATTCAGGAGCAGATGAACTAGATGCAAATCCAATTTTTGGAGAACAAATGCTTCAAACGGTGGCCAGGCGCCTAGGAGCTTTAAGACATCCTCCTAACCTCCACGATTGGGAAGAAGCCCAAAGGCGAGCGCGAAGGGCTGAGATAAGAAATTCTCTAGTTAGAGGGCATTCTCCTCGGAAAAATAGACAACAGACCGAGGGCCAGAACTTCCGGCAGGAAAGAAATCAAGGTCTACAAGGAGTTCAAGAAGACCGATCGGGAGTAAGGAGAACATGAGAGTTGTCCAGGAGAGATGATCGGGATGTTCAAGATCGCGCACAAGGGAGTTGAATTGGAACTCTCACCAGACTCGAACGTGGAGTGCGAATGGATACAACGACATCTCAATGATTAGGTAGGGATAACATTCGAACCACAGGCACTCGGGCAGTGCAAATAGATTGGGAATTGGTTGACATAAACAAAAAATTGGGGCAACTTACGAGAGACAAAAGGGCCAATGATATTTATTCAATCATCAGAAAGACCCTATTTGTGGAGGCAATTTCTAGGTACGAATTCCTCCATAACTTTAGGCTCCCAACCTTTTCACCATTTTATGGATCAAGAGATCCAGTTGCCCATATGAGTTACTACCAGCAGACAATGGCTGTTGCTGAAAACTCTGATCAAATCTTGTGTAGAGTGTTCGAGTCTTCACTCACGGGAGCAGCTCAGAAGTGGTTCTTGAACTTGCCTTCGGGAAGAATTGTTGATTTTGATGAACTAGCCCGAAAGTTCATTGTTCAGTTCCAGAGTGGGATCCAAACCAAGAAGACCGAAGAGACATTATTCACTACTAAACAAGGAAAGAACGAGTCTAGTTGGGATTATTTGCAGAGATTCAATAAGGCTACCATGGATGGAGATCGAGAATCTTGATGAACAGGTGGCAAAAACAGCTCTCTTTACAAGCCTCTCCAATAGGCAATTTCTGGAGTTACTGTTGTAGGATAAGCCAGCCACATATCCCGAACTTGTGTAAAGATGTCAGAAGCAAGTAGAAGTAACAAAGATCCTTGATGCTCGGCAAGGAGAAGTGAAGGCAACCAATAAAGAACAAAAGGCCTCAGAGAAAAGCCAAGGTTCGAGAGTGTATAACAACGATCGAGGGAGAAAGCCACATTTGGGATGGCGGCAACGTTTGCCCGATCATGCAGAGTATAAGCCGCTAAATGCCCAACGATCGAAAATCCTAATGCAGATTAAAGATCAAGACATCCTGAGATGGCCATCCAAAATGATTGCCAAACCGGGAGAAAGAAACATGGAAAATAGTGCCGTTTCTATAAAGATTATGGGCACTACACTATTGAGTGTAGGCATTTAAAGGCAGACATAGAAAAGATTGATATCCTAAGGACACCTTTCCAGCTTTGTAATGGGTCGAGGTTATGATCGGGATAGAAGAACTATTGGAGAAAAGAGAAGGGATTGTTCGGGAAGCAGAGACCGTCAGGTTGAAGCCCCTCAATCCAAAAAGGGGAAGGAGATAGTAGGTGCCAGTCGATCTCCGATCCTCACAATATTCAAGGGCCCAGAGCTCAAATCCCTCTGAAAATTGAAAGCAAAGTCGAAGTTCGTGGGACTGGGAGAGGCGAAAAACAGAAAGAGACCGAATATAGAAGAAAGTATTGTTTTCAACAAAGAGGACGAGAGAGGTGTATGCACACCTCACGATGATGCGATTATGATCAAGGTCAAGATGAGCCGTCGGGAGGTACACCGGGTGCTAGTAGACATAGGATCATCAGCAGATCTTCTATCTTACGAAGCGTATCAGAAGTTAAAGATGGAGGAGGATTTGTTGAAGCCAACCTCCTCCACTCATTTGTATGGCTTTGTTGGATCGTCAAAAATAGTGGAAGGATTAGTACAACTGGATCTAATAGTGGGAAACTTCCTGAAGGAGACGACAATTCGGGTGAATTTCTTAATTGTTTAGGAACTCCCTGCATATAACGTCATATTTGGGAGGCCATCCCTCACAAAGTTAGGAGCAGTTGTATCGACCAAGCATACGAAGATCAAGTTCCCAACTGAAAAAGGAATAGGAGAGGTAACTTCTTATCAGAAAACCTCCAGACAATGTTATGTTTTATACTTTAAAAGATAAAGTTGTACCAAGAAAAGCTAATGCTTTATCAATTGAAGTTCGTGATGATTGGGACGAAGATGTAATGCAAAGACCTGAACCCATTGAAAAGCTAGAGCAAATCCAATTGGATTCGGTTGACAAAGCGAAGACCACATTCATCGGATCGGAACAATCGGTAAGCTTCAAAGAAGAGCTGAAGAAGTTCCTTCAGGAAAATCTTGATGTGTTCGCATGGTCAGCAACTGATATGCCTGGCATAGACCAAACTCTAGCAGAGCATAGATTGTGGATAGACCCGAAGGTTAAACTTGTAAAGAAGCAATTTCTCAATTGAAAAGCACGAAGTTAGAAATGAAGTGGAGAAATTGAAGGGTTTGGGGTTCATCCAACCGATTGAATGTCCAACTTGGTTAGCCAGATGGTCAAGAAGTCGAACGGGAAATGGCGGATGTGTACTGATTACACAGACCTCAACAAAGCATGCCCAAAGGACTGCTATCCTTTACCTCGAATAGATTTATTGATTGATGCAACAGCTGGTTATGAAACTTTAATTTTCATGGACACATACTTGAGATACAATCAGATCTTGATGAACGTCGATGATGAGAAGTTTACTGCGTTCATGACCGATCGTGAAAGCTTTTATTATAAGGTCATGCCGTTCTGGTTAAAAAACGCGGGAGCAACTTATCAAAGGGCAGTGAAAAAGATCTTCAAAGACCTGATAGGGAAAAACATGGAGGCGTACATCGACAACATGCTCGTGAAAAGCCTTTGGCATTCGGGACACATCTTAGATTTGACAAGTTTTTTTTTTGTTTTGAGGAAATACCAGATGAGGCTCAATCCCTAGAAGTGCACCTTCGGGGTATCTTCTGGTAAGTTCTTGGGGTTTATGGTTTTCCAACGTGGGATTGAAGCAAATCCAATCAAAATACAAGCTTTAATTGACATGGAACCACCAAAGACTATTCGGGATGTGCAGTGCTTAATAGCAGAGTAGCAGCTTTGAATTGATTCATTACACAGTCGGGAGAAAAATGTTTGCCTTTCTTTAAGGCTCTAAAAGATTGAGAGGAAGCAAAGAGGCACGATGAACTGAGGAGTGCCAGAAGGTGTTCAAGAACTTAAAAATAATGCTGGGCAAGCCACCTCTATTACCCAGACCAAAGAAAGGCGAAACTTTTTAGGTTTACCTAGCAACTTCATCCTCGGTTGTTAGTGCAGTTCTTGTTCGGGAAAAGGACAATAAACAATGGCCAATCTTTTACATTAGTCATGTACTCCTAGATGTTGAAACTAGGTACTCGGAGATTGAGAAGCAAGTTTTGGCCCTTATGATGGCAGCGAGGAAATTGAGACCTTATTTTCAGGTGCATCCAATTGAGGTGTTAACTACTTTCCCCTTGAAGAAAGTACTTCATAAGCCAGATCTGTCAGGAAGAATGGTGGCATGGTTGGTAGAACTTGGAGAATTCCATATGGATTTCAAGCCCCGAACGGCAATAAAGGCTCAGGCCTTAGCTACAACTCCCACAGAAGAAATTATCGAACCAACATTTCCGACCACATGGGATGTTTATGTAGACGGTTTGAGCAACAAACAAGGGGCAGGAGCAGGAGTCCTACTAAAGAGTCCCGGAGGCTTTATCATCCGTTATGCATTGACATTCGGATTCGAGGCAAGCAACAATGAAGCTGAATATGAAGCTTTCCTAGCTGGCCTCCGGTTAGTGAAAGCCTTAGCAATATTTGAGATAGTTGTTTATAGTGATTCTAGCGCATCGTTAATTTAGTACATGGAGAGTTCGGGATGAAAGAGCCTAGACTACAAAAGTATTAGGAAATGGTACAAAATTTGAGAAAAGAATTCAAAGAAGTCCAAAATTTTCAGATCTCGAGGAAGGAGAACACTATGGCAGACGAGCTTTCAAGGTTGGCAAATACGAAGGAGAAGACCCTTGAGCCTTGGGTATACATTGAGGAATTGAGTTTCCCAAGCACCAAAGGAAAGGGAGTGTCATATATAGAGGATGAATGATGATGAGATGGACCCGATTGTAGAATGCATTCGAGATGACAAGTTGCCCGAAGACCCAAGGGAAGCTAGAGTCATTCGTGTTCGAGCAACAAGGTTCACAATCCAAAATGGTAGATTATATAGAAGATCCTATGCTGGACCATTGCTCAGATGTTTGGGACCCGAAGGATTGAAGAACGCCTTAGCAGAAGTCCACGAAGGGATTTGTGGAGCTCACATGGGGGTTGGGCGCGGGCATATAAAATACTAATGCTCGAGTTGTACTGGCTGAAGATGCAAGAAGATGCTTTAGAGTATGTATGTCATTGTAAGAATTGCCAAATTCATTCAACGGTGTCAAAGAAACCAGCAACAACCCTGACGTCAATCCTTGACCCAATCCCGTTCGTAATGTGGGGGATTGACATCATGGGGAAGTTCACCAAGGCAATTGGCGGTCGGGAATATCTGATCGTAGCAATAAATTACTTTACCAAATGGGTTGAAGCAATCCCACTGGCAACGATAACCGAAAAGAAGGTGGAGAAGTTCGTGTTGGAGTCTATCATCCACAGATTCGGCATCCTGAAGATTCTGGTCACCGATCATGGGTCACAATTTGACAACTCTCAATTCACACAGTTCTGTGGGACTTATATGATCAAGCACCGGATGTCTTCTTGGCATTCCCTCAAAGCAACAACCAAGTAGAAGTGGCAAACCGAATCCTACTGGATGGAATTAAGAAGAGATTAGAATCCAATAAAGCTATGTGGACTGAGGAACTACTGAACGTACTTTGGGCTTACCGAAAAACGGTTTGAAGACCAACAAGAGAACTCCACTTAAATTGGCTTACGGATCAAAAGCTTTGGCTCCAGTAGAAGTAATGGCAAGGACCCTCAGAGAACGAGAGTTTGAAGAAAAAGCTAACGAGCAAGGCTTGATAGATTTTCTAGACTTGCTAGATGAAGTTTGAACAAAAGTCATTGCCCAAACTCAGCATTACCAAAGGAAAATTGCATTACACTATAATGCCCGATTGAAGTACTGACAGTATCGTTCGGGAGATTTAGTTCTCAGGAACACCCTAGCTTCCGATCCGCGTCCTCAAAGGAAATTAGACCCTTCGTGGGAAGGACCATACATGATCGTGAATCAAGAGCTTATAAGTTAAAGAATCCAGCAACTGATCGTGAACTTGACCGATCGTGGAATGCGAGACACCTAAAAAAGTTTTATCCTTAGTTGTTATCATAGTTGCATTTTTCCAATGTAACCAGAATCAAAATTCCAAATTTTCAATGCAATTCATATTTAAGCACCAAACCTCTTTTGAATGGGGGCATTATAGGGATATAGAAGTACAATAAATTGAAAAGGCTTATGTGTTAATCGAGTGGGTCCGCTCAAAACCTAATTCTTAGAGGCATCGGTTTAACCCGAATGAGACCTTCTAACACCTAGAAAAATTCTCAGGAATTTTCCAAGTAGAGGCATCGGTTTAACCCGAATGAGACCTCTTAACACTTAGAAAAATTTCTTAGGAATACGCTTGAATATTGCTTATGAATACCTAGAAGATCATTGAAGTATTCTAAGTAGAATCAACAGAGAGTATACTAAGTATTGTATTAAGAATAGAGACAATAGACATAGAAAGATAGAATTTTCATTATGTTCCAGAAGGCCGAGGGGGGGCCAACCCTTGCAAAGAAAAAGAGAAGAAAGATACCGAACGCAGTCAATACATATATATAAAAAGAAAAAAAGAGAGAGTAATCATTCTTGGACATGTTCAGGATTTTCTTGGGGTGCTGCAGTCGGGCTTGTTCTTGAAAGGGTACTATATTTATCTATATATCTATATTTTAAGGCCCCAAAACGCTAAAAAGGTGGGGGAGAAGCGGACAACGGCTTGCTTTGGAAGAGGGGGTTGATTATCTTGAACAGCTTCAGCTTCCAAGGACAAAGGAGGAGAGTCACTGAGGTAGAATTCAATGTTCGGGTCTTCCTTCGTCTAGGCCCATTCGGGAAGTGGCAGTTTCAGAGACTCGAACACTTCAGGATGGCAAACCTCTTGTTGAAGACTAGTATCGAAGGTCGGGTCCACCTTCAAGATTGATTTCGAAACCTGCCCGTCTCGGTAAGCTTGAGTGTTGAAAGGGACCAACAATTCATTGAAAGGCTTACTGTCCAGATACTTCCGAACACAAGCCTTTATGGCTACCACAGAGATTTCCTCAGGTTTAGAAGGTGCGGCCCGAGCCTGAAGATCTTCCCTCTCCTTCACCAGATTTTCTATCTTTGCCTCAGACTCCTTTTGTATTCCTTGGAGTCTCTTCACCTCCCGATCAAGGTCACCAATTCTCCCGACTACCATCTTTAAATCTTTACCAACTCTCCCTAGCCTTTGATTTTCTTCCTTAAGCTTCAGACTTTCCTCTTTCAATTGAGTAATCTCTGCCCCCCTTGTTCTCACCTCCTCTTCTTGCCGCTTCGACCGAACGCTGAGACGTCCAACCCAAAGGATAGCTTCCGATTTGCCGATGAAAACTATCTGCAATTACCTTGCAAGAAGAAACCAAGTTTAATGATCGAGTTTGGGAGCCAAGGAACACTTGTGAATTTTATAAAAGTTCAGAAAAGGGAACTTCACTTGACCAAGGAATTTACAAACTCCTCATTGTTGGTAGACTCAAGGGTCTTGCTTTTGGCCGGCATCTGGGCCATAAGTCCCCCATTGCGAGCCTTTTCATAATCCCTAGTGACACGATTGGTCACCTTCAACTTCCACTGGGGAACATAGATATCCCCTCCATCGGTTCTCGTTCGCCGTTTCTTTGATGCGGCGTCATCCTCCAAATCATGTCTCCTCTTAGTGAGGATGACATCATCATGGGTGGATTCTTCCACCTCAACCGGCTTTTTACCCTTTCCCAAGGCCTCCGTAAGAATTTTTTAAAATCCCCTTGGGGGCTTGTGTGGCGGGCTTTGGGGAGGGGGCGACAACACCCTTATGCTCTTTCCTCTTCGCCCGCGGAGTTTGGTCCTCTGCTGCCTCCATTCCTTTGGCAGCCATCGCCTTTACCGCCTTTGGGTTGTATCTAGGAGGCGCTGAAAGATGAAGAATAAGGAGTTAGTACAGTATATGCATGAAGTAAAATTGAATCATACAAAATTACAAATGGGTTCGGGAACTCACCGGGGGTTAGACCCCACATTTGAAGGACAACATCATACTCCCATCACTGAGCCATGGATCTCCTGACACGCCTTGATATATTTTATCTTCTTGATGGCGCTTTCGTTGTCGGGAGATAATGACAGAGCACGATTTGCCTGGGTATAGGAATCGAGCCGATTCCAAGTGATCGAGAAGTTGAGTTTGGATGGTGGTGCTCGGCAGAAGAAGTACCGATGACGCCACCCCTTATGGTTGGAAGGACAAGTACCCTCAGGCAATTCGGTTTTGTGGCGTTTGGAAAGGAAAACCCAACCTGGAGGGTTGGATTTGTTGATGGAGTGGAAGTGAGAAAACCATAGAAAAAAATTCGAGGGAAACTTAAGTTTCGACTAGGTGAAAATGGGAAACCTAGGTGGGAAATTTGGAAATTTCGAGGAAACTTAGGACTTCTTTGTGCAAGTTTTGACAGGTTTTAGGGAGTATTTTAGGGTGGGACTTTGCATTTAAGCTAATTAGAGTATTAAGAACACATTGAATGTATTTTGCTACAAAAGTCAATGTAGATATGTCATTTAATGTACATAACATCAATGTGGAGTTGTCCGAGAATTACACTATAAACTTAACTACTTTAAATACATAACATTCAATTTATAATTTCTAACTTCATAAATCAAATACAAAGTAACTGACAATAAAGGAAAGTACAACTCAGTGCCAAGAGGAGTGCCTTGGTGGATCCATCCTGTGAGCTAAGTAGTATTATGCCTGTAACATCCTTTCCTCCAACCAACAAACATAGATATCCCATGACATTTTATGCCTATGGTTGTCAAGGTAGTCGACAACTGTAACTTTATAACTCTAGTTATCAACATGCCTAAGATAACCAGTCTGAGGGAATACGCAATTTGGATAGGGAAGTCCTAATGGAGGGGGTATTTGGGGAAACATGAAAGAAACAAAAAAATTGAAAATATGGGAAAGCTACGAAACTTGCAAGAAAAAGTCTCAGGTTTCCACCAAATTTCCTAGGTTTCCAACGAAATTTGGGAAATTTTTTTCTCATGAACCAGCTGTTCTAGTTGGGTTGAACCAGGTTTCGATGAAATTTTGATCGAAACTTGGGATTTTTTTTTCGGTCCCCTAGTTTTTCTTTTCGAGGTTCCCAAAATGGAAAATTTTGGTGGAAATTTGGCAAGTTTCGACGGAATTTTGTTCTATGGAGAAAATAGAGGAAGAGAAGGTTGAATTTCGAGTTCGAAACAGAGCTCAAGGAAATCGACGATATGACGCCAGCTGTTCGGGAGAAGCATCCCTGGGCAAATCTCCCAGTGATTCAGAATTTCAGAAAATAAGGGAGAGAAAAACGGGAACCTAACACTACTTTTTAGGGTGTCCAAGTAAATAGAGAACTCCTCGGGAGGGTTAGAATTAACCCTCTCGTTCGGATTAGGCACCTGAAGGAGATATGACAGAGGCATAGAATAATAATTAGAGGCAGAATCTAACTCGTCATTATTAAGATGAAAGACGAAGAAACTGGGGCCTTGGGCTGGTCTCCTAGATGGTCGGGAAGTCCTGGCAACAATTTTGGAAGTTTTTAACTTTTGGGAAGTTGAAGGGAGAGCATTTCCAGATTGTTCCCTAGGGTTTCAGTTTGGGCCTATAGAGGCTAACCAGCAGTCGGTGATCTTTTGACCTCTGTCACCTGACAACTCTAATGAAGCAAAAGGGGTAGGTTGATCACCGGAATCTTCTCTCCTGGCGGCATGGTCAGTAGACTCATCATCAGATGTTCTTCCACTACCCATGGAGAAGACAAAGGGGGGGGGGTTTATGGATTTCTACTGAAAGAAGAAACTAAAACTCTAGGAGTGGAGAACCCAAACCTAGAAAAAGAAAAGAAAAAAGAAGACTGTGAAGAGTAATGTAGAAAGATTAAGGAAACTTACTTGTTCAGGCTTGGTGATGAAGTAAATTTGAAGTTGAATAAACTGAGAATCACAGGGAAAACACGAAGAGCTTGGGCACAAATTCACGAAATGAGCAAGTAAAGTTCATAATTGTGAACGAGATGGTTTAAATGGGCTAGACACTAGATCATGTAAGGACGAGATGTGTTTAGATCAACGGTCGAGTCCGAGTGACGTTTCATAATCTGATCCAATGGGTGAGATTAATCCTATCCAACGGCTGCGAATGATTGACGGTTCGAGCATGAGAGCAATGATGAATACGGCTACTGATATCCACGTGGCGCGTACGACACAAATTACAAGAGGAGTCTGTGGCTCGAGGAAGGTACCGTTGTGCAGACAAAAGCAATAAATGCGACGTTTGGAGGTCGGGAAGATGTTTGACTTTTCATCTACAATTTTCAATGATTGAGATCGGTTAGAATTAAACCAAGTCACCAAGCCATGGGTCGTTCAATCCCGATCACATGGCCTGGGGGGCTTATGATGAGGATAAAATAACACCAAACCAGGTTCAAGACCTTCAACCACGATCAAGTCAAGAAACCCCGGTTGGGATTGGTCCAGAGTTCGAACCAGTGAGTAACGTAAGGGTGAAGAAACCTTAACGGTTACAAGAGACGTGATCCTGTGGAATTCGGGATACACGATCGTGACTTAGAAGGTAACTATACCAATATGGAATGAGAAATTGTGCCAAAGAATGTAATAGAATTAACTCCAAAAGAAGGGTAAAATCCTATGATCGGGTGGCCACAAAAAGAAGGCAAGGATCGATCCAATGGTTGAGAACCACAAGTAAATCCTATATAAACTAAAGGATCACATCGAGTAAAGATAACTGAATCGTTTCCCTCCATTAATTCGTTCAATTCAAGCTCTGCAACTAGCCAGGGCTTTGTGGTGTTCCAATTACTGACTCAACCTTCGGAGGTGGCTACCCGACCGCATGGTCGGCCCACACCTAACGTCTATTTTGTAGGAATCTGAGGACTGAACCAATTTTGGACGCATCACCACCCATGTCAATTATTTTTTTTTTTTGGGGGGTACATAAACGGGGTCAAAACGGCCCAAACAGAAGAAGAAAGAGAAACTTAAGGGGAAGGTATATCCGCCTGAAGGATCCCCATTAGGTTTGGTGGAGGATCCTAATAGAATGTCAACACATCCATGCTATGCAGCGAGACCTTTGACATCCAATCAGCAGCCTTGTTTGCATCCTTGCAAACACGTGTAAAATGTAACATGCTGTGTCCTGTTGCCATTGTCTTGATATCCTTTACCAAGATTGCATACCTCCCTTCACTGTTGTTGCCCTGGTCTATGAGATTAATGGCCATCAAGGAGTCGGACTCCACTTGTAAGGGTAGGAGATCTTTATCAAATGCCACTTAATCCTTCACGAATAGCTCGGAGTTTTGCCTCAACAACTTGGCATCTTCAAATGCAAAGCCTTTTTTATTTTATTTTATTACTTTAGACCTAAGCTTTATGTACAGAGAAGACACCTTCAATCCAACCATATGAGTGGCATCAGTCTCAATCTTGGGGGTTCCTACTTGGAGATCCCCTTTTCAGTCTTTTGGCACAAGGCCAAGTATCCTCCACAAGCAATTATCATTAGCCTGGTCTTTGTCTTTTCATTTCTTAGTCTTGCTTCAAGCCTTCCTATTTGAGTACGACAAGTACCAGGCCTTACAGAAGTGTGCTTTTCAGCACCACAGTATTTTTACATTCATTTCCATTCCTACATTATTATGACCCTTTCTAGTCAGTTATCACTCAGCCTTACTTGTACAAGCTTAGCATAGTTCTCACAATCACCATTACAAGATCCACATTTATTTAAAAAAAAAAAAAGAAAAAGTAAATTCTGAATTAAGCAAGTATAGGCCTTGGGCATTGTTTTCTATTCAAGTATTTCAGTCATCACACAAAACATTACTCAATTCCATGCTATTTTCTTTTCAGCTTAAGGGACTACACATAATACACTTTAATGGATTGCACAAGCAAAAGAAAATAAGATCTCATATTGTACCCATTTATTGAGTTGTACCACTCACATGCATTAAACTTGAGTTCTACTATATTACTTAACTGTTCCTGTTCCAGGCACATTTCTTTTGATCCAAATTAATTGAAGCCCACACTTTTTCTTATTCGAGCTCCCATCCTACAAAACATTTATTCCATCTAGAAAACCCAAGGTGCTAGTTATTAAATTACATTGGGTTCCTAACAACCCTAATGCCAAGCTAAGATTGGTTTTTTGTTTTTATTTTATTTTTTATTTTTTTTTATTTTTACAGTTTACTTACTACTTGAGATTCAGCCCCAAAACCCAGTTTTTAACCTTCTTTGAAAACTTTAAACCAACTAGGTTCAGCCTGGTTTATAAACCTAGTTTTACTATTTCAACGTGATCTTCCTTAAAAAAACTAATAATTATCCAAACCCATGACTAACTTATGAGAAATAAGTCCTAATCATATGAAAGGAGAGAGGGGCTCGACACTTACCATTAAATGCCCGGCAACATCTTGGACTTTCCCTTGAATGCAACTCTTCAAGACTAGGTTCTTTAAGATTGTTTAAATTACTAAACGTATGATGCAAAAATTCTTGAGAAAGCTAGACAAATGGTTGTCAAGCAATTCTCCATGCCCTCTTCGCACCAGGCTTCCAATAGGCAACAATTATTTAGAACATCTCTAGTAAGAGTAAACTAAATCCATCAATACCACTTGTTGTATTTTTGTTTCCTTCTTTCTTTTACATCAATATAAATCATCCTTACTATAGTACATTGGCTAAAAGAAATCAGGGAAAAGGCTTTAAATTGAAGCTTTTTCTCTATTTCATAGAGCTGAACTAAGATAATAAATGAAACCTCTATCAACAAAATGAACCTTCCCTATGATGCGCATAAATCTGGACCAAACCTTAGGTTTTACATTAGCATACTAGTATGGGTGCAATCTTGAGAGGGAATGCCTTTGCTTCAAGTTCAAGAATTGCCTAGAATCATCAAGAATCAAGATGAGTTGCAGCCCACATTATGGGTTGGCAACCAAGCATTTTCACAAACACCTGGGCCGCAACGTTGCATAGCCTTCTAATACAACTATTTTTTCTAATTCAACAAAACATGCATCCACCCTTATAAGTAACCCCAAAGAATATTTTCATGACTTTAGTTTCAGAAATCAGAAAATGATCCAAGGGCTCTAAAAAATTAGATCTCCAAATAACCACATCCATTCTTACTCAGTTCAGGTTCAGCTTTTAGGTATCTAGCATAAAGAGAACACTCAATCACCTTCTAAACCCCTAGGGCAGCAATTGTTTCCATCTCTTGCTCCTTTCTTTCCTTTTTCCCTATCTCAACCGTCTCTCTTCTCGTTTTACAAACAGAAGAGGGTTTTGGGTTAAGTGTTTGTTTCTTTTCTTTTTTTATGTTTATTTTTTATTTAAAAGCCAACCTTGATTTAAATGATCTGGTTCAAGTTTGAACCAAACCAAACCTAGATTGATTCACTTAATTAACCCCTAATTTTAATAAAACAATATTAGAAATTATGCATTCATCAAGGTTTTATTTTTTTAATTTTTTAATTCTTTACCTTTTGTAGTCTCCAACACTGTGACTTGACTAGCCACCTCCCACTCCAGGACCTAACCATATCATAGATACAATTATATTAAAAAAAGGTGATCCAGATGCATAGCATTACATCCTTCTCTCCTTGAAATAAATTTTGTCCTTGAAATTTGTTTACTTTATCAGTCGAACAAATAAGGATATCGGGTCTGCATATTTGTCTCCAACTCTCAAGATGCCTCATGACCCGAGTGGTTTCCCCATAGTACCTTAACAGGTGGAATGACATGAAAGGGAATCCCATCCTAAATAGGGTCCCCTAGTTGATTCTTATTAGGAATTAGTAAGTTGAGTACAAATAGGTTTTGTTTCAAGTTGCAAGGCCATAAAATAACCCCTCTCAGAATGAATAAAAACAGTTCAGAGTTTAAAAAAATCAGAGGCTTGGGTCATGGGGAAGAAAACCCTGCAGCCTGGGTTGAAGAGTGTTTTAAGTTCTGGAATTTTGAGCTCCGTCATTGTCTTCTTCATCTTCATCCCTGCACCAGCCATAGTTCCTCCACAAGTGCAGGTCCAACTTCAGCCACAACTCCAATCGACCTCCATCAAGTAAGTATACATTCCCAGCCCCTTCCAGGTTCCTACCCCTAATCCCCTACCCTAACCTTTGCAAGCCTCGGTCCCTTCTTCTAATCCCTGCAACAAGAAGCCGACAACCCCATCCCTCTCTTTTCCCCTTGTGGCAGCACCAAGCCCCCATTTCCCTTCCCTTTCCCCTTTCTTTTCCTTTCTTGGCCTGCAGCAGCATAGGAACCCAAGAAACCCATCACGGCCCCTTTTCTTGGATTGCACTCTTTGAGTCTGCACAGAATTCCAAGAAAGAAAGAAGGAGAGTGAGAAAAGAAAGAAGAAAGAAAAGAAAACAGAGAAGGAAGATAAGACAGGAGAGTAAGAAAGAGAGGAGAAAGATCAAGAAAGATAATTCCTTCCTATCCTAAACCCTAGTAATCTGAGAAATACCGGACCGTCTTAATTTTGTTAAAACCCTAAACCTTTCCTTAACCTCTCAAAATCAAGATGCACAATATATTACCCATTCTCTTCACCAAAACTATTCCATTAGAAAATCCATAGTTATTTAGATATCCCATAACCAAGAGTTTACCCTTTCTTTACCCAAAATAAACCCATCAACACAACCATAACCTTTTTGTTAGCCCATTTAGTACTGGTTCTAATAGCACCCGGAGGTTAACCCAGACTCTGGGTTACGTTAGAAAACCTGGCTTTCTGGTGCAATTGGAGGTTACAGAGATAAAAGATTACCATTCCAGACTTTTTGTGTTCCATTTGGTAAGTTAGATATGGTGATTCAGATGTACCCTCATTGAGTAAGGGCCAAATAAATAAGATCTTGTAATAGAACCAGCTCGATGGCCTAAAAGGGTGAGGTTTAGGATAGTTCAATACGGTGTATGGGGTGGTTCTATGTGGTGATCTCCTGGGGTTTTGGTTCTTGTCAATACTTCTGGGGTTGTGATGGGGTGGGTTTAAGGGTTCAGGTGGTCAAGTTTTATTTTGAACAAATGGCATTGGGATTGTCTGTTGTGACTAATTTGGGTTGAGGGATTGAGATATGGGTTGAAATCCTTGAGATGGGGAATTGGATTTCGAGGAGTGAGAAGTGGGTAAAACTTGGATCAGGTGTAGCTTTTGTGGTTGAAAGACGGTGCCCTTCAAGTTTTGTTGGGCTTGGATGGGTAGATTGGAAGTTATTAGGTTTCTTTATTTTCAAGGTTTCAAAATCTTGAATATCAAGGAGTTGATGGTTTCTAGGGTTGGTTTGGATTGAAGGTCAAGGGTATGATGCAGAGGCTGTATATGAAGTTAGGTCATGTTTGAATGGGGGAAGTTGTAGATCTAGGGTTTGTTTCATGGAAGGAAAGGTGGCTTGCTTTTTTTTTTTTTTTTTTTTTTTTGGGGGGGGGGGGGTCAGGGTTCAAGAAACAGCAAAAAAAGGGGGAAGGTGGGATGAGGAAGGGATGGCCTCTAGCTTACCTGCTAGAGAGCCTTGTCTTCTAGTGTGGATGTGGATTTGATGAACAGTGTTGGCTGAATCCAGTGCGACATCTGGATCTTGGACTTGAACCACTGAGAAGCTAGACAAACCACTTTTGATGTTACTCACAAGGATCCCAGGCCTCTTGGATATTAGGCGCTAAGATACCAGTCTAATCTTAGATTAGACAAATCTCATAAAGAAGCAGCAAGGCTGATAAGCAATCCACAAATTTAATCAAGGGGATTCATCCCATTGGTGGGGTTATTTATAAATGACTAACCAACCTTACAATGTGATTCCTCTTTAGAGTAGGAACCAGAAACCTGCTGGACATAAGACTCCTGTTAGGGATAGAACTTGAACACTTGACTTAAATAGGACCTCTAAACCATGGAGCCTTTAAAGCTAACCAAATAAGCTGAAGTCTATTGTGCCCTATAACTTAAATTGGACCAAATGCTAACTTAAATTGAACCAGACTTGAACTATTGGTTCAATTGACTTGGTGAAAAGACACAAAAATATACCATGGGGAATTTTGCGCTCTAGTGATGTACCCCATGTTTTAGGTCCATTAAGCTGGCCAATTACAACAGAAACCCATCTAATGAAGGCCAAATCCGTATGTATATCAGCCCTAGGATCTTCCAAACAAAACAAGGCTTCTTTGTTGTGCTGGATCTGCGTCATGTCACCAACATCTTTTTCACTAAGTGAATAAGAAAGTCATCATCAGCATATTCCTCCACATTACTAACTGCATTGACTTGCTGGCAAAATGGAGAGACCTTTGCAACATGCCAATATATATGACAGTAGAAACCCTCTTGTCTTACTACAGCTTGTGATAGTTGCATTCCCTTTATTATCAACAAGCACATGGTTTGTCTTACACATAGGAACTGTATTCGTCAGTCCATGCAGTGGAGAATTTTTCTGTTCTCCCAGTTTGAAATCCTTTATCTCTTCACAGATGATATCAGTTCCTCCCCCCCCACTTTCAAAGCCATTTAGAGGCACCCTGGGGACTGAGCTGATGTGAGGTCTCTTCAGTTCTCAGATCAGTTTGACATACCTTTTCTGCGTGCGTATACCAGTTCTGTTCTCTTCTGTTACAATGTTTTCCTGCAACTGATTCTCTCTCGTCAAATTTGTTACTCTTCTGGTTTGCTTCGAACCAGATTGAGGCAATCAATTCTATAACTTCCCATAAACCAATTTCTGGACCTTCCCCTTGACCTGTGGACACCAGCTCGAGTTACAATTTCCTTCATTTATTGACTTGGTTATTATTTCAGTATCCATCCATGTTATTGCTTCAGGTTCCTCACCAATTCTTAAATCTGCTTTTGGATCTAGTTTCTATTTTCTGGTTTCCCTTGTCATTTGCTAAAACTGAGTTTCCATTTGGTTGCTTGCAATTTTTGTGAATACCTGGTATGTTACATTTGATTGTCAGACCAGAATCAAACTTATAGGGTCTGTTGCCTAATCCTTACAGTCTAATACCAAATTTCTGGCCTCATTGGGCTGTCTTGTTCCTGTTTAAGTTAATTTTCTCTTTTTGCCAGTTCCTTAACCAATCAGCTATCATTGCAGCTCATTTCTTATTGGTGTTCTGAGCCCTAATGCCTAGGTGACTTAAGAACCATATGAGCCCAAATCAACAACATCATTAATGGATCTGGCCTCCATTGGATGAGATAATTTCTTGGAAAGAAAGGAAAAATAAAAACTACAGAGTGATGAGACTATATAGGAAATCATCAGACTATCAAATTCAATTTGAAAACAAACCAAATGAAAAATCATTACTATTTTTCAAGTGCAAAAGTTCAACTTTGCAAAAATCAGCTTTCCAGTGGGACCAAAGAGCAACCCTTCTGAATGACTTAGGTTCCCCAGGGAGCAACCAATCACAGTTGCAGTACTGCAAGTCTCTCTGATGAAGGAGTCACAGAGGGAAAATGTATTTCACTATTGACTTTGAATTTCAAAATGCCATTTAATGGGCCACCCTACAGCGACTTAGTGCAATCTGAGTTAAGGAGAGAGTTCACACTGAGATTTTCCGAATAACTGGTAATGCTTTGGCCAGTCACTTGTATCTTTTAGTCAAAGAATCTTGTTCAAGCTCTTACAACCTGACCCCCCCCCCCCCCCCAAAAAAGAAAAAACCTAAGGAAAAGAAAATGAAAAAGAAAACACATCTGTGTGCGTGGGCATGTGCCTTGGGGTGGTTGGGAAGGGTTTCATTTGTTTTGTTAACTAATCCTACTGACTTTCTTCTGTTAAATGTCAGTATAGAACTGTAGTGCACAATCAAAGCATGTTATTTTTTTTTATTGTTAATTAAAGCATGTTATTCATCAGCTAGGGAATTTTTTTTTTTTGGTAGTTTTGCTATTTTGATAGAGATTTAGTTTTCACCCATCTATACATACTATTACTTCATCAGAGAATAGAGATCACAACTTTCAGATGTTCCTTTTGCATTATATTTAATAGCATGCTCTTCTTCCTCCAAAAAAGAAAAAATAGCATGCTCTTCAATCTCCTTGTTATTTGATACATGCAAGCAAGTTTGAATTTTGCTCACAATATGGAGACAAATGACAGGTATTTGCTACTCCAGAAACTCAAATTGGTTTCCATCCTGATGCTGGGGCTTCTTTTTACCTTTCTCGTCTTCCTGGCTATTTAGGTTGGTCTAAGTATGCTCTGATATTTGCTGCCACTTCCTCTTGATGGTGAACTTCTCTAATTAGTCTAGAGTTGTATGGTGAATAGATGTTTTTATTGGCTTGTTACTTGGTTAGTTTAAGTATTTGTAATCTTGCCACTTGATTAATTTGGATATGACTTGTGTCCCCCCCCCCCCCCCCCAAAAAAAAAAAAAATAAAATCCCTTCAATTTCAAATTATCCTTCAGTCTGGACTAAAGATGGAATCATGGTTAACTACATTTTACCAAAATCAAAGAAATTCTCTGGTGCATTACATTTTTCTTGGACGTTTGACCTTGAGGGTACAAATTTGAGAAATTCCCTCCATAAATTGCCAATATATAAAAGCGTCCTTTCAGTTCCTTTCTTACCATTTTCTAATTAATATATGCTAGATGTGTTTGTTCCTGCCTGCTGGTGCAACAAATCATGCTAGTATTATCTATTTGAGCAGAAAGTACATGTTACTTTATGTAAATAACATGTGCCATTATTCAAGATTTTGTGACCTGGTAGTAATTTTGAAATTTGTTTCTTGTTTACTGTATTACAGGGGAATATTTGGCCTTAACAGGGGAAAGGTTGAATGGAGTTGAAATGATTGCTTGTGGCCTTGCCTCTCACTATTTCCTAAACGCTGTATGTTTGCTTCATTTCATTCTTTTATTCCACAGATATTTTCCCCCTTAGTATTCATATGTTTTAATATCCCATTATATGATAATTGACTTTCCTTAACAGAGACTTCCCCTGATTGAAGAACGACTCAGTAAATTGATGACAGACAATCCTACTGTCATTCAGTCTTCTCTTGAGCAGTATGGTGATCTAGTCTACCCAGATAGAAGTAGCGTAATTCATAGGTAGTGTCTGTTTTGCTTTCCACCCTCACCTTCTTCATGGGCTCATGTTATATATATATTTTACATGCTATTTCTCTTCATAGCAAGTGTTAAAACGAACACTAAGAGATGACAAACAAAGAACTAAAATCAAGGCAACACAGAGATTTGATATGGTTAACACACCAACACGATGTGTTACATCCATGGGCTAAGAACAACTTTCATTATATGTATGCAAGAAGGTTATGATGGAAATCTTAGAACAGCTAAAATGGCAGTACAAACTCTTACCCAAAACCCTAAGTCAAAACTCCCCAACTCTCACAATGAGTTCACAAGAGAATGTGCGGCACATATATATAGTGTTCCAATTGGGTAAATTGTCGATCCTCCAAGCCCTTTGCTTTCATCACAAATCTCAGAAAACAGGTCATTTGGGTTGCTCACCAAAGTATGTTGGAGGGGGTTAATCTTTGAAAGTGGGTACAAGTATTCCAGGCACACATCACAGGAATGACAATAGATGCTAGTACTGCTTTGAGAATACCTTGTCAGACAGAGGTTATGCCGAATATTCTGTTCTTTTTGAGGTTACCTTGTCAAAGGCAAAATACTCCTTTGGAAAGCACTGACCACTGTAAATTTATTTTTATCGTCACCAATGTGTCAGTGACTCAGTTTTAGAAATTGTTGGCTGAATTTTATGTATGATTCTTGGATTTGTGTGAGAATTATCTACATTTAGAAATCTGAGGCTGACTACGTATGAAACATTCTCATCCTCTCACTCCCCATCCCCCTGGTGGCCAAATATAAAAGGACCTTTTGTTCGTTTGTAGTTTGTTATATATTTGTTTTTACTGTGATATTTTTCTGACCTTTCAACTCCTTGTTTGTTCATTACTTCAGGATTGAAACAATTGATAAATGTTTTCGCCATGACACAGTTGAGGAAATCATTTCTGCTTTGGTAAGTAAAAGCTGTACTCCACCCCACCTCCTCAACCCTGCAAGATTTTTTTATTAATGAAGTTTTGAGAATCTTTGTAGACATAAAAGGATGTCTTACACCAAAGCAGTTTTTCCTTTTATCAATTACTAAAGACTTGAGAGATCTCTTCTCTTAATTGAGAAAAGCCAAAGTCTTTGATTCCTTTTTCTTATTTTGGCCCATCTCTGTCAAAACTTGAACCATGGTTGCAAGAAGGGGGGTGGGGAGCTGGGGGAAATGCCTGGTGGGTTGGTGGCTTTACCAATTTACATAAACCATTGCATTGGTTTTAATTTTCTCCCTACTGGAAAGGAGAAGATGATTACTACCTATCGAAGAATTTTAAGTTTCAATGTATTGGGTAAGTTTTCTACCTTAATCAAAGTAGAGACACACAAAAGTGCTATGTCAACCTCAACTCCTTTCTCTGCTTGTTTGTCTAATGCCATCAATAGATCATTCCAGGTTCAAGAATAAGAGAGATACTACAAATGCTTGATTTGAAACTGGTTCGCTGGCTAACTTGACTCCTGCTTTCTGGTGTTGTTTTCCCCCTTTCTTAGGAAGATGAGGCTTTTCATTCTTATGATGATTGGTCTAAATCAGCACTCAAGAAACTAAAAGAAGCTTCCCCTCTGAGTTTGAAAGTTGCTTTACGATCAGTGAGATGCTAGCTTTTGCTTTTCACTTGTTCCATAAGAGCTTGCATACCTGATATGCTGACTCTTATCTCTTTTTTTTTTTTATCTTTAGATACGGGAAGGGAGATATCAGTCTCTTGATCAGTGCCTTGTTCGTGAATATCGCATGTCGCTTAATGGGATTTCTAAACAGATTTCCAATGACTTTTGTGAGGTATGTGATACTCTGGTCTCCTATATGAGAATACTTTTTATGATCCTTCACTTCTTACACTACAGTGTTCCTTGTATAGGGGGTCCGGGCGCTATTAGTCGACAAGGACTATGCTCCAAAGGTATCTCATTTTCCTTTTCGTAGTGTCTAATGTACTGTTTTGCTGTGCCAATAAATAATTTAATGATCCAAAAATGCAGTGGGATCCTCCAACTCTGGAACAAGTCTCAAAAGATATGGTGGACTGCTATTTTTTGCCACTCAGTGAATTCGAGCCTGAACTGCAGCTACCTACCACATTACGAGAACCATCTGTTTAAGGCAAATATATAGTATGCCATCTAAACTCTGAGGTTGCAATTGTGCCCCATTTTGTAAGTGGCAACAGTTGTCAACTAGCTGAGGTGTTGCCATTCTTTTCTGGGATAAGGTCCTGCCTGTTTATTACTGTTTACATCCACCCACCTCCCTTCTACTGTTGCCAGGTTTGTTGTAGTCTCCAGTTGAATGTTTGGTTTCAGCAACCCTTATTACGCACAAATGCACAAAAACTTCAATTTTGTTTAGTTTGTGGATCCGATTGTTTCAAAAACAAATTAACTGTTTATCGTTGATGCTCAGTCATTATGGAAATGTGACCTTTAAGCAATCTCGTTTCTTCTTCCATGAACTCCTATTCCTGGTTCTGCTTTCTGTTATAATATGCTATTCATGCATTGTTTGTAGCAGTTGATAAAATTATCACACCTATTGATCGTGTAATGAGGATATAAGGTGAATCGAGTAGAGACGAATACTTGGGAGTAAACAAAGAAGTCACTTTCAACCACGGAAACTCACACACACCACTTCTTGTGAAACCCAGTTTGCTGAGAGATCGATATCAGCCTCCAACAAGTAAGCCATCTCTTCTCATGAGACCTTGTAGCAAGGTTTACTATCCCAGTATCTTGATAAGATATCGATGTCAGCCTTCGTTGAGGACCCACTCTCCCAATGCTCTCCAGCTTCATCCTCTGTTCTTGTTTCTGTTGTACTCAAAGTTAATCATTATAGAGTTTGTGCTAACCTTTGAACGTTAAAGTGACTATGTAGTAGCATATAAAAGGAATTGGCCTCAGTGTTAGAGATTGACACTAACAGGTAAAGTGGATTCTTCCTCGTGCCACCAGCGTTAGTTGCTGGTGCTCAAGCGGCAAAAGGACTCAAGGGATTGAAACAATAGATAAGTATGAGAAGGATTCTTCCTCATCCACTTACACTAGTTGCTGAAAATCTCGCATAAGAAATGCTAGGCATTCTTTGCAATAATAATGAACATTAACCATAATTATCAATCTGTTTTTAGGCTAATTGCCAACTAATTTTAAGTGGGCTCATCTCGCCCTTTCAGATACATTTTTTTCCTAAGACTTGGACGACCCTGCTCCACCCACCAAGTTTTATAGATGTTATTAGACGCGAGCAGCATGTTTTCTCTATAAGCAAGGGAGCCATCATAACTTTCACCACTTATGCCTAAAAGATCTAATAATGTCCAAACAAAGTGATGAGCCAACTAATATACAAAAATAACACAAGGATATAAAACATTCACCCCAAAATTTTATTTATCAAATAAAAGGAAAGGCGCTAAAATGTTTTATAATAGAGAACATGAAGAACATGGAGAGCAATTATTCATCACTCCAAGCTAAAAAAGACATCCATTAACCCAAGATATCTCCTCCAGTTCTTCCAGTACCCATTCAGGTATCCAGATTAGGCGATCCCCTTCATCCTGGCTAAGCAGAGTTCTTCAGAACCCATTCCACCAGAGTTGAAACACCAAAACCTGTTCCACACTTTTTCTTTTCATTCCAAACAGGGCCAGCCATGTCAATATGCATCCATTGGACTTTCTCATCCACAAACTGCAAAGTTCAGGAACCTTATGAGTTTCAAATTCTGCTGGTTACTTCGAAACAATCAAATACTCTTCACAGGGGAGGGAAGATATCATTTAACCCATGGTATGGTCTCAGGAACCAGATAAATTCAGAACAGCATATTCAGTGAATTTTGGTATAAATAACATTTATGTAGAAGTGTCGGCTGATTTTTCCTTTCTTATTCTTCTTTTTTTTTTCAAAGACCATCAGTAGAAAGTAGAGAATTAAAAACATCTTTACCTGTTTCAGGAAGAGAGCAGCAGTGATAGAACCACCTGCACGCCCTCCAGTGTTCACCATATCAGCAACACCTGATTTCATAGACTCCCAATAGCTCTCCTCCAATGGCATACGCCAGAGCTTCTCCCCAGCGGCCTCTGAAGCAGCTATAACCTCCTTTGCCAGGTCATCACTTGGTGAATAGACTCCTGTTCAATTTAAGTTCCAAATGTAAGCCCTTAGATTCAAGTTTTCAGAGAATTTATCATTTTCATAGAAAACTGCAAATAAACCCATGGGTCACTTATATGGCTTTGTCATCCCTATATTATGGATCTGCAATCCACATTTTCATACATCTGGTCACATAAATTCTGGACAAAAATATGCTCCAAAGAATTGGAGTCGGAGAAGGATTAAATGAATGCACCTGCAATATTAGGCCCAAGTGCAATTATACAAGCCCCAGTCAAAGTTGCAAGATCGACTATCTGAAAATCATAGTTTAGGTGTTAGTAAGAAATCTAAGCCTACAAAGCATCCAAAAAAAATATGTTGAAAAGAAAATCAGAAAGTAAAATTCTATAAGGCTGAACATATAAGATTACACGAGCAAAATTACCATATGCTTTTATAGCAATACGAAAAGATATAAACAACATCATAATACATCTCAATGAATTAAAAAGGAAAAATCTAATCATCACGCGAAAGAACAGATTCTTTCATTTCTAAACCAAAGCCACATGACCTGTGAAATTTCCCAAAGCAGCAAACCTTCTGGGGAAGTATCTTTTTCTTTTCTTTTTAATAAAAGGATTCCATTAAAGGCACTCAGTGAGGGGGACGAAAACTCTATGCTATACATTATGATGCTAGAACCCATTAATTGAGAAAGAATTCTAAAGAACAAAAAACATTGCTCACATCTTCCAAGAAGCTCACAAGAACAAGGAAAGTGAGTTATCTTGTGGTACATTTACAATTCAGTTCTGGAAATGAATTTCCAACCACAACTCAGAGAGGGTATCTAAGATTTTATGACTATTGTTTAGGGAATTATACAAGCACATGTACTGAATCACAACACCACATAAACACATATGCCATACATGATACATGTATATGGCCATAAAGATTTTGAATGACGGTAAACCTTTTTTTACTCTTTTTTGCAAATATTCACTTTCTTGGTGGGGTGAATCAATTTAGGACCAAGACCCAAGGATATAGCATGCTCATTCTGAATAAAAATGCAAAAAATCATGAGGATCATACCTTCTCTACGCCTTGATTGCAAGCATAAACCAAAGCATCTGCAAGTGTGAGTCTACCTTCAGCATCAGTATTATTGACCTGCAATTCAGAAATACAGCCAAGAAATCATGTTTAATCACGCGCGACACACACACACATACACGTATGTAGAAGTTGCAAAGTAATACAGATTGTTAAGAATGCCAGAGGAAATTCCTAAAGAACAAGTAGGTTTCTCTCAAGGTTAACATGTTAACTTTGACGACCTCAAGTACCAAGCACACATCCAACACTGGGTGCAGTCAATACAATGGATAAGTTGAAACTCTGCTAATTTTGTTAATGTACAGTGAAATCCACCACCACCACACCAACCAACAAAGCCCACAGCCAACCACCCCCCCCCAACCCCAACCCCACAAAAAAAAACTCACACACAATGAGACACACAAAGGAAGGGGAAAAAAATAAAAAGAACTCGGATATTGTGTCCAATCTATCTATCAATACCCAAATAATGAACCCAACTTAGGATTTAGGAAGTATCTGTCCTGTCGGAACCAAAAACCTAAGCAAGATTAGCATAAACTGTTAAACAGAATGGGACACTGATAAACAGCAGGAACAGCATGGGAAATTCTAAAACAAAAGTTGCTCCATATTTTAGTAGAACTATCAGCAAAAAGGAAAAGGATAAGAAATCATAATTTAGGTGGGTAAAGATTTAAGGATGGGATGTCCTCTTAATGTTTTGCTTGGGGATACCAAATGGGAAGCAGGCTACTGCTTAAGACAGAGCATTTTGATGGATTTGATGGGATGAATTGTGAAAATATTGGCCAAGTCCGGACTTAACATGCATTGACAGTAAGGGAAACCGCTAAAAGAGTTTTTAAGGATTTAATGAAAAAGAAACAACTAAAAAAAGACACCACTATACACAGATAGAGCATATGATTTTATCAGAGCTCATTTGAAGAGGTAGAAAATGTATACATAACCAGGTATCACAAATCATCCCTGAAAACTGAACACCCCATATGTTTCAGTGAGACACCAAAATTTTTACCTCAATTGTTTTCCCATTTGAAGCTGTAACGACGTCCCCAGGTCTCATTCCTGTACCACTAATCATGTTCTCACAAGCAGCAACAATGAAGTGTACCTGGAAATACAACACATGTTCAAAGTTCAACTACGTACTTACACTTGAGTTTCGGGCACTATATAAGATCAGACAGGCCAAGTGAACAAGAAACAAAAACTTGCCTCAACTGCTGGAGGTTTGATTTCGCCAATAGCTTTTGCTGCACCTAGAACTGCTGCTGAACCTCCCATGTCAAATTTCATGAGTTCAATCATACAGCCTGGTCCTGTCTTGATGTTGTAGCCACCACTGATAACATTGAATTAAAGCAAACTAAAGGATAAGCTTCTAAATTCAAATTCAAATTCAAATTCAAATCCACCGTAACAAACTCTATCCTTAATTGATCTTATATCCAACCGATCAAGAAGAGTTTGAGTTATGGTTAAAGTGCAAACAAGTTGTAGAGTTTGATTGTAAACAACTTGTAATTCCAATTGTAATTCAAGTAATATTAATATACATCTCCCACACATGAATTTGAGTGTGGAAGAATTCTCTCTCAATGGAGTTCTCTCTCAAATGAAACTCTAACTCAAAACATTCAGCATAAAACCATAGTCTGTACATGTATAGTCTCAAAAGTCAACAGAAACACGAACGCTAGTGCCAATTTATCTCCTGCTCTCTCTGACCGTTTCAACATCACAATAAATAAATAAAAAGTAGGTGCTGAAAAAATTTCAGTAAATCAGAATGAGAAGTCCTCTATCAATCCACAGACATAGTCACCCGTGCTATCAAGGTAAGGTATATCCCAAAAAAACTTCAAATTCAAGAACAAACCGACCAAACAGATGCCATTAAATTGATTAGGTTCTTCAGAAATTTGGACATATCTATAATATTAGATGTTTTGGACCTAGAAGAATTCTTGATTTTCCGTGAAACATGCACACACTATTTCAGTGTCACCATCTAAAGAATTTAAAGAAACCAATATTACAATATGGAAAACCACATCTAGAAAAGAAACAATTACCTGTCAAAAGTTAAACCCTTTCCAACCAGTGCCACCTTGGATTTGACAGGTCCAGTTGGGGGTTTGTAACATAAATGGATAAAATGAGGAGGATTGGCAGAAGCAGCAGCAACACCCAAATAAGAACCCATTTTCAACTCTTTGCACTTCTCCACATCCAATATATTTGCAGTAAAAACATCACTATGCATGGAAGCAATCTTGCAAGCCTCTTCAGCCAGTGCACCTGAGGTAGGAGGAACAGATAATTAAAACCACAATTTGATACCTAATTCACTTCAGCTCCAGAAAGCAACAAATAAATTCACAGAAAGTATATCCAATTTTTTGTGATTAATTAAACAAGATAAACACCGGTGTACGGTTCCACATATGTTGAACGGGTGAAGAATTCACAATGGAAGTTCATAAATCGTACTAACCAGGGGTAAGTACATTTGCAGGTGCATTAACGAGCTCTCTTCCAAGAATTACACCCGAACAAACATCAGTAGCGTACTTGAGATGCTTCTGTAGTTCGGGTCCAGATCCCAGACCAATAATATCAACTGACTTCAAAGAAGCTTTCTTCGATTCTGACTTAAATCTAATATCTTCGAAAATGCCCAGAACAGTTCCTGTTACAACAGATCATGATAGGTTGAAATTTCCAAAAAAAATAACAATAATTATAAAATATAACAATAACAACATCAATCTCGATTGAAGGAACCATCAACAAAATACCCGAAGCGATCGCTGAAGCAATCTTAAGCTTTGAATCATCGGAGAGCCCTTCAGAGGAAGCAAGAGTAATAGCCACGTTACTTGCTTGGGCAGTCTTAGCAGCAGATGCAACAGCTTCACCAAGGCCCCTGTAAGCACTAGCAATCGAGGATGGTGTGCACTGGCCAAGCCCAATCAAACAGATCCTCTTAGAACCTAAACCCGGAAGCCTATGAACAGTTGACTGCCCAGCTTTGCCAGTAAAATCCTCTTCTGCCGAGGCTTCGGCTAACAGACCACCCAAATGGGTATCCAGCTTTCCCAAGATCGAGTTCTGAAACTTGCTATTCTCATCCTTAGACACATCCTTCTCAGTGACCCCGACTGCGAGAATGTCTCCTTTCCACTGCACCAAGTCGATCTCTTTCACAGCAAATTCAATCTGCAAGAAATTTTCGCAAACACATAAAGCCCACTTCAGAGTAATCATAAAAATGACATCTTTCACACATATTCAAGAATGAATACAGTTAAAATGGAAAACCCAATCAGTTTTAACATATTCAGAGCCACAGAATGAGAGACCTTGGGGAACTCGACATGAGCAGGCTTAGTAAGACCAAGAGTGGCTCCAACAATAGGTGCCATGCGCAATCGCCGTCCAGAACTGAGACGGGGAGCAAGAGAAAGGGAAAAGATCGGAGAAGGTTTTAGTCTAGGAAGAATTGAAGAAGTCGAAGAACCCACAAGCGAAGAGAAAAAGGAAACAACTATAACAGACATCGTCGGAGATACAAGTCTATTTATTGACTAAGCAATGATCTCATCAACCTCAGCATCATGACTCCATGATGCCACCATCCAATGAGGGTTTCTCTGCTCTCCATTTACAAAGATCATATAAAATCTTCCATCTTACTTATCCAATCCAATGCTTTGTTTATTTTTGTTTTGTTCGCAATAAAGTATGGGAAGACATAAATGCATATGGATAATAATTTTTGTCATATAGTTTTTTTTTGGGTGGTAAAACATCATATAGATTTATGTAATTTTTTTGGATTATCTATATAAACACCAAGTTTGTACCATGAAAGGGTAGTCGCAAACAAATATTTTGATTACACCTAAGGTGCTCAATCTTGTCAAAAAGATTTAATTTTAATGTTCAATTTATTTATTACTCTCGATTGCATTCATCATGTATTCTTGTGTAATAATCAATACTACCATAACAATTGCTTCGACATGCAATGATTCAACTTGACACTAATTTCTCTGATTCCCATGCCACAATTCTCTTTGATGTGCCCCATTCTATCATTTGAACATCGATGGAGTCTGAAAGACATGAGATTAAGATAAAAGCTACTAGGGACAAGATTTTGGAAATCCATGAGTGGAGAAGAACATTTTAACAGTTGATGTTGATCTTTGTAGTTCGTATCGGACTAGTACTCCTTGTACTCAATGTCACATTGCAACAAATATATTCAAGTGAAGTCGGACTTTGTATTTGTCATTACTTGAGCTCCGTTTAGCCCTAATTGACTAGTCTTTCATGATAAATGTATGATTATATATACACATAAAACCATGCTCAGCCTAAGTACTCAACCTACATAGGTATTGGCATTGTCAAGATCAAGAAATGAAAATAACGTACACCAAGTCTACTAGTATGCTGAAAACTAGATTGACCTAGGGTCCAACCTTACTATGATTTACAATGGTGTTGAATTCACTCAAGATATAAAAGGTCGGTACTCGCGTAAGTCACCTTGTAGCCTAAAAATCCGGATCCATCTATTTCGTTGATGTGATTTTTGTGAATGCACAAATGTTTAGTGCTTTTATAATAGGAGATTTCACCCCATACCCATAAATCTACAGATTCACGTTTTTAGTGTAAAAAGATGATCTCTAAATTTCATAAATCCAAGGATTTTCACAATCAAATGGGCATAAATCTCGCATTCATGAATCCATAGATTTGAAATCTCTGGATTCATGTAACCAAATAGGCCGTTAAACAAGTTGATGATTTTAATAAAAAATACGAATAGTGTGAAAGATCTCATACAGAATGAAAGAAGAAAAAACACATCACTAGTGGATCATATAATCAAAATTTCTTAAAAGAAAGGGAAAAGAAAAAGAAATTTAAGAAGACAAGTAGATGAGAAGATCTTTTATTCGAAGTTAAATGGATGAGCAGAGAAAAATGCTCATCAAAACTTGTATGCACAAGAGAAAAACCCAATGATAAGAAAATTTCAACCATCATTTTTTTTTTGGTTGGAGGGGATTTCATTCTGGTATTCTTAGACTGACTATTTATGTAATTATGTGCGTAAAAACCAAAAAAAAAAAAAAAAAAAAAAAAAGCATGAAGCACTGGAAAATGCTTATCAAATCTGACAGAGTACAAAAGGACCCAATGGGAGGAAAAGACAAATTCTCAAAATCAAAATTTTGAATAAGATGTGCAATCCGACGGTCTGAAATCTCATTGAATGTGAACACAAGCAAAAACCTTTTCTTTATTTTTTTGGTAGAACAAGCAAAATTCTTGTGTCATTCTTGTATTCCTGAGCGTCAAACCAAAGATAAAGAACAAATGCTTATCAAATCAGATAGAGGAAAAAAAGCACCCAATGGGAGGAAAAGTTTAGTCATTGGATCTCATCTCTATGGGACTTTTGTCATTTTTCTACTCCTGAGCATCAAGCAAAGGGAAACCATGATTTATAATAAGTATCCTAAGATGCGATATGATAGTACTATAGTAGTTGATAGTGCTGTAATTTCCAACCCTATTCAATCCTTACAGTTGAAAAACCCCAGATTTAAGATTTGAGTCATCAACATAAACTTATATTGTAATTGATAGGTATCAGATGCAATCGATGCGATATATATCAATATGTCTCTCTTTATTTTCCAGAGGGTATGTGCCGAATTGCATCAAAATTTATTGACAAGACAATACATTTCTTAAAATGACCTCGCTAATGCAATGATACGAATACTTTAAACCTTGAGGGAAAATGTATCCTCATGCTAGCTTTAGCTTTAGCCAAGAAACTCATGAGTGAGAAAACCATTTCCACATAAACTTTTCTTTTCTTTTTTGGTTGGAAAAAGAAATTGTGTCGAACTACCGCTATTTCTTGTGCTCAATGTCACAATCTTAAGATAAAAAACACAAAATCGAAGCCGGCCCCATTTGATATAGGAGGAAAAGTATCCAATGAATCTTGAGGGGTGACTCAGTTGGGGAAAGACCAATGCTTTTTTATAGGAGGTTAGAGTTTGAATCCCCTCGAGACTAGGGGCGAGCCTAGGGGCCTGTTTGGTTACATGAGTCTGGAGATTTCAAATATCTAGAGATTTCAAATATATGGAGTCATAATTTATAAAATTAAATGTTTGGTTGTGGAATGAAATTTGTGGATTCATCCTAAAAAATTATTTGATCGACGTGATTTTTGTGAATGTGCAAATGTATAGCTTTTTTGAAATCTCTGGATTTCACCCCTTACCCATAAATCTACAAATTCAAGTTTTTAGTGTAAAAGGCTAAATTTCTAAATTTCATGAATCTAAAGGTTTTTACAACCAAACAGGTATAATTCTCAGATTCACGAATCCAGAGATTTGAAATCTCTGAATTCATGTAACCAAATAGGCCCTTAAGGATGTAGTCGAAATGTATGTGAGCTAACTCGGATGAACCTCAGATTCAAAAAAAATATAAAGAGTATCCAACGAGAGGAAATATTCAGCCATTAGATCTAATCTATAGGAAATTTGTGTTATTCTTATATCCCTAGATGCATCATATATACATTTCTCTCAAAGGAAAAGATCAACACCTCATAATATGGGATTGAGAGTTTGAATCTTCTTGAGACTAGAGGCAAAGGTCTGTATATAAATAATAATTATCCCTAACCCTTTATATAAATTTACCAATTTTTCAATAAAAATGAATTAATAACAAAATAAACAAATAAATAAAGTAGAGCATCAGGCAAAGTAATAATTATCATTCAGCTGATTAATATGATACATACATTCACATTATCATAGTTTCATCAACTATTACATGACTACACATGTAAAACTAATGAATCACATGAAAACTATCTATAAATACCATAACATTCCCATTGGAAATGATGAGACCTACAGCCAAACAATTTAAAATCTACAACATAAAACAACTTTTACCATCTCTAAAGAAAAACTTAGACATGGAAGGAAACCAACCAGCAAGTGAGCACTTATTTTCTTTCTATTTCTCACTTGTTTCAAATTCAAGACTATATTAGGGCCTGTTTCGTTACATGAGTCTGGAGATTTCAAATATCTAGAGATTTCAAATCTATTGATTTCAAATCTATGGAGTTATAATTTATAAAGTTAGATGTTTGGTGTGGAATGAAATCTGCGATTCATCCTAAAAACTATTTGATCGACGTGATTTTTGTGATGTGCAAATGTATAGTTTTTGAAATCTCCACCTAAATGATGAAAATTCTATAAGTAAACATGTGAATCTCTAGATTTCATGAATCTAGGATTTTTACAACCACGGGTATATGTAACCAGAATCTTAACAATTGATTCATTTTTTATCTTATAAATTTCCCGGTCCCCGCACCAGCGAGAATATAAATATATCTTCTCTACCTATTATGGCAAAGATGAAAATTCTATAAGTAAACAAATACAGTGTTCCACTTATATGTAACCAGAATCTTAACAATTGATTCATTTTTTATCTTATATTTGAGTTATATATATATATATACTAGTTAAGTAGCACACGTGCAAATGCACGTGACCAGGGGTGGATCCACTACAGGCGGGGCCATGCCCCCCATCGATTTTTAGAATTTTTTCATAATTTTCTTAATTTTATCATTTTTTATATTAATTTCTTTTATTTTCCCAGTTTTTTCTCTTCTTACATGTGAAATTTCACTATTTCCCCCCCCCCCAATATTGAGAACAAATTTGAAAGGTAAAATAATGGGTATAAATGTCATCCCTATCTAAAAACTAACTCCTCAATCCTTATTTATTCTCCCCTCTTTTCTCTCTCACATGTTTTCTTCCTATTTATTCTCTCATCTTTCTATAAACATGAATTAAAGGAAATTTTTGGAAAAAAAAACTCTTATTAGATATTTAAAATGTCATTTCTAATTAGAAACTCCTCAATCCCAATTTATTCTCTCATCTCTCCTCTTTTCTTTTTATTTATTCTCTTCCATTTATTTTTTCATATTTATTTTTCCCTTTTTACAAGTGTGGGTTAAGGAAAATTTGGAAAAAAATCTTCTCTACAATTGGTTACTCTTTCTCTTTCTCAATTTAATTATTGTTTCTCTCTTTCTTATTTTTTAAATATTCTTTGTTTATTTATTTTTTCTGTAATTTTATTATTTGATTTTATATTGTGAATAAAATGTCTATAGTTAGTAAAGTAACTAACTACAGTTAATTTGCATCTCTTACCTTAAAAAAAAAATGGTTGCTTTAGGGTTGAAGTCTTTTATTTTTTTATATATTTTTTTATGCTTTAATTTACCTATATTTTGTTGAAAAAAATATTATTATCAATAATTTACCTATTTTTGTCAAATATCTATAGGCCCTACAAAATATATGTGGACCTATTCCTTAATATAGTAATATAATTCATAGGTGAGACCCCCAATGTCCAATGGGTCTTATAAGGGCCCACACAATATGTGTACGTGGCGAAAAATCATTGGTGCTTCCCCAATATGAACTTCTATTCTTCGGCCCCCCATATTGAATCTTGGTTCCGCCCCTGCACGTGACCACGTATGAATGATTAAGAGAGTGAGATCTTGAAAATTGTTTGTGAGATATCCATATGCAATAAAATAAAAACAATCACAAGTGGAGAAATGATAATTTTCTAAGTAAAATGACATGCATCCTAATTAAAGGAAAGATAGAATCGTGCATTCTATAATCTCTAACACCTTATTCTAATCGAATATTGGGAATACCATTTTTAAGTTCAATATCGTGGCAAAAAATGTAGGAACAATATTGTGATATGTTTTTTCTCTATCTCTAAATAATTAAAATTATTAGTCTATATGAGAAAATTATATCACGTGCAAATGCCACCCTAATAACAAACATAAAAATATTATGATGCAAATAAATCCTTTTTGTTCATGTATCCAAAACTTGTGTATACTCCAGCCAATACACTTAACCAGTTGGCATTGAAGGAGTGGTTAGAGTTGCTGGGTGCTTTTCAGAGCTAGGTCTATTTGGGACTTGATTTCAGCTGATTTACAGCATACGTAAATGCTTAAAAAGAAAAGAAGAACACTCTACCCCACCCATCCCTAAAGTGTTTCATTACTGCAATCATCCAACTCCTACAGAACTACACCAGTAAATCAAAATAGAGAACAATCATGATGGATGGCGCCACTGGTCCATTTGCTATAAGCATCAAGAAACCACACTCCTAAATAAGGCCAAACATCAAGAAATCAAAATTATTCGAAGGGTAGATTTAGACTACAGAATAACTAATCCTAATAGGGTGAGATAGGAATCATTTTTATTGCTGAAAATTATGGTAAATAAGGTCAAAACACGTAAAGATATGTCTAATTTTTTTATCCGAGAAACCCTAATTTTATCCTTAAATAGTAATTAAGCAACAACTAATAATTTATTATTAATCGGATTGCGGCAACATGGACCACCGGATTGGCACAATACTTCAACCATGAACCATATCCAGACAGCAACTCAAAGTGTCAAATACAAGACCTCTACATGAGTCAGATAATTAGAATTTGCTTTTTTAACACAGATGAATCAGACGATGAGGTATGCTTAGAAGTTTTAAAGGAGTTGGAATTATCTTGTGAGAAACCAAATTTTGCTGTGAAAATGCCAAACTTTGGTTGACATCTCAGAAGAGAACAGAGAAGAATTGTTGGCTTTGGTTAGGGTTAGATAGGTACTTCTTGGTTAGGCCAGTTCCATTTTTACAATAAGTTTCCTAATTCGCTTTCTAATTTCTAACCATACTAATATATTATATTAGAAAGATTTGACATTTTGCCCCCGAAAAAAAGAAAGAAAAAAAAGCTACATAAATCTTAAATTCAGAAAGAAACCAAAACACAATTCCACCCAAAAAATAAAGAATAAAAATAAGAATCCTCTTTGTACTTAAATTACCCCTTTTTGGAATTTTGAAGGACTCTTCTTGTTCTCACTCTGTACTAAAGAAATCGAGTTCACCCAAAGTATCCATATGTGACTGTTAGTAGTTCCATGCATGGTGTGTTATATATCAATATCATTCCAACAACACGGTGAATTGCTTGGTTTTGCAGGTTCCTCATATTTATTGTTCCCTCAAAGAGCACAACAAGAATGTGATCATGATAACGAGTTGATGAGAAAATCCAAAGACAGCAACAGAAAAGAATATGATATTTCAGAACTTTACCAAGCACATCTAACCATACAAGGTCACGGAGAGCAAAATAGCAGATATACACAATATAAGAAAGAAAGAATGGCTATTCACTATTCACCTGAAGAAAGAAAAAATGGTTATTCACTAATGCTGCACAATTGGAGGTAAGTGTTGTTAAATTGGACATATCTGGACCAGTAGGACTTGTATTTAGTGACTGCCATGGGGAGCCATGGCTTGTAGTTTTCCATTGTAATGAACGACAACATCATTCTCTATCTTTGTCAAGTGTTGGATCATATCCAAGTCCCCACACATGCCAGCTCCAATCCAGAGGATGTGTCAAATTGTAGAATGTAATCACTACAGATGGCAATGAACCAATCTTCCAAAGTGTCTGGTCTTCATTTTGCATAGAATTAGATGAATTCTATCAGCAAACAACATGAGTACTAAGAAGTTGAATGAAGAGTTACAAGAATGGAAGCACGAGTGCAACAAATCAAGGATCATCAATAGGGTTCTGCCTCTTAAGAATAGTCCAATCATTAATCATTAACACATCAAGAAAGAAAATCAGTGACAAGCTACAGGATCAACCCACAAGGGGGGGGGGAATGGGGGGACCTCCTAGACTTCTCATCGTTCACATGTTCAACATGTAGAGAGGTCAGATGGTTACACATTATCAGGATTCATCAAGAAGATCTTTCGCACCACAAAAGTAAAAAATTATCCAATTAACTCTTTCTTTTGCATTGTACATCATATTCTATAGAGCATGATGATATTGAACAAGGGGAGTAGCCCCCACAAAAAGAGGCTATAGAACCTCAAGTGAAGCGGTTCACACGAGAACGTACAGCAACACAAAGGTATCCTAGATTTGATGGTGATAAAAACTGTAATTCTTGGATTATGTCGACCCCGACGAAGTTAGAACTATTTCTATTCTAAAATCTCTTGTTTACAGGGTTTTTTTAAATTCTGATGATGTTCTCTTTACAAAGAGATGAAAATCAATGGAATCATGCAAGGGAAAACGCTCAAAACATCTAGCACTCTTTTCCTACGACTGCATATATATAGTCAAAATGGGATTAAAAGCTGAAGTTTCTATGCCGTTATGTTTTTTTTTTTTTGTACACGTACAACTCTCCTTTATGCCTTCATACCTATCCTTTTAAATCTTATATATACTTTTATTTATATATCCTTTGGGGGAGGGGGCAATCAAATCACTGTTGAACTTATGAGTATCTACACACAATAGGAAAACTATTAACAAAGAGAGAATAAGACAGCCAAAAGAAAAGCAAACTCACCAAGCATAAACCGTAAAGAAAAACCACACGACTCCAAAGTATAAGAAAATGTCCTTTATTTGATCCACATTTTGTAAACAGAACTGAAATGCCTTTACTCGGAATAGTTGCCTGAAAAGAAAACTACTAATCATAATATTGCATTTAGAAGACTTTTAAGGGAACACTTGCAAGAAATTCACAGATCACCACGAAGATGAGACGCTGCTGGTCTGGTGGGATACCCTCCTTGTCCTGAATCTTCTTCACGTTGTCGATCGTATCAGAGTTTCTACCTCCATAGTAATGCTTTTCCCAGTGAGGGTCTTCACGAATATATGCATTCCACCATGCAGACGCAGCACTAAGTGCAATGTGGACTCCTTTTGGATGTTAAAATCTGCAAGAGTCCTTCCATCTTCAAGTTGTTTCCCGACAAAGATCAACCTCTGCTTATCCGGTGGGATCCCCTCCTTGTCCTGAATCTTGGTTTTCAGTTCTTGAGACCCGATAGTGAAAACAGGCAAGATTATCAATAAATATAAAGGGCTAGCAGGTTTTTCAAGCTACCTTGCTCCGTCTCCCCGAGAACAAGAGGTTGAGAGAGATCGAGAGTGATTAAAACAATGACTCTTTCAAATTCGTCGTGAGAAAGATCGGGAGAGTTTGAGAGATATCTTAAGATTAAACATGAATTTTCTAAATTCGTATAGGATATTTTATATAATAGTATGATACCATGGTGGATCGATCCATCTTCCTTCTTCCCCCATTGTTCTTCTTCTCACCATCGTTCGGCTTCTCTGCAATGAGAGAACAAATACATAAATTCAGAGAGATCGAGAAGGATTTAGAGAAGGATTTAGAGCGAGATTCAGAGAGAGTTCGAGAGGGAGAGGGATATAGGGATATTTCTGCAATGAGAGAACAAATACATAGATTCAGAGAGATCGAGAGGGATTTAGAGCGACTTCTCTGCAATGAGAGAACAAATACATAGATTCAAAGAGATCAAGAGGGATTCACAGCGAGATTCAGAGAGAGCTCGAGAGGGAGAGGGATATAGAGAGCGAGAGACTGAGATTGAGGGAGGTCGTCAGAGATAGTGGTGATTTAGAGAGAGATTCAGAGAGAGTTCGAGAAGGAGAGGGATATTGAGAGCGACAGACTTTGAGAGAGATTGAAAGAGGTCAAGAGAGAAATCGGGATTAAAATTAAGGATAAATTCATAATAATTCATGACTGCAATGTCCAAATTATCCTTGCAAAATAACTAAAGAAATAACAAATAGTATAACATTATTGGTATTTAGAAAAATTATAAGGACAAAAAAGGACAGAAAAAGTATTTGCGAAAAAGGTAGAGTACATGCTTTTATTATAGTAGTATGATATATATATATATATATAGAGGATAAGAACTATAATGATGCAATAATTAATTTATGTTATGAAGCTACACTATGGTATATGTATGATAGATCCCATCATGGCTTAGGATCATCTAGTTTTTATTATGGTGTTCTCTAGCCTTTTTTTTGTTCCTTCCTCTTTTTCTTCACATATTATAATTGGCCATGTTTGCCTTGCTACAAGTCTCTTTCTTTATTTGCTCAGTGAAGGAATGGGAACACTCGATGGCTTTCTTGAGGGTGATTCGGTGAAGACTGGATCATTACTAGTCGTTTGAATCTCCTTCTGTAATCTGTTCTTTGAGGAGATTCTAGAGGGCTTTCGCTCATCACGTGAAGAGGAAAACTCATTGGTGATTTGAGCTCAAATGGTTGCCATATGCGGTTACTTCTGTACCTTTCATTTTTCCCCTGTTATCTATAATTTCTAAAATCACAGTAGATCGGATTCTATCTAGAGTCCCGGAGACGTAGGTTCGAAAGAACCGAACTCCGTAATCAATGTCTCGTGTCTTCTTCTTGCTTAAATTAGGGTAAAATGCATGGTCTAACATCGTTTGACGATCACACTATATATGCATCATCATTACACATAATAACAATATATTTCTCATTCATATCGATGAACACAAATGCTCTTTAATCGTTTATATTTGTTTGTGCATACCATAACAAATGTAGATCCAGAAAACAATGCTTTTATATTGGATTCAATTGTTATTTATTTTATACTGAAAATTATTTTTGTTTACTCATGATGTTATATTTGGAAGACAATGTTTCCCCAATTAATTAAATGCAACATTCTTCTTCAATGCTATGAATGTGACTATGCTATCTATTTCTTTGGGTCGGTAGATTTGTTATCCATGGGTGACAAATTAACCAGTTGGTGCTACCCATGAAGCTTGCAACAATTACCAAGAATAATTGATAGGTATCGGACACATTTACCTGCGTCATCCACTTCTAAAACCATGGTTCCAATCCAAAGATTGTGTGATGAGCCTGACAATAGCATATCTTTAGATTTTATTTTATTTTATGTTGTTTTTGTTTTTTACATATATATAACAATAGCTTGCATATATGAGGGATTCTTCTATATAGGGATGAAATCCCGGTTCAAGAAAGATTTAAACTCTCAACCTTTTATGACGTGTTGGTCTTTGTCAACTGAGTCAACTTCTTGGGGTTCATTAAAGTGTTCTCAAGCGTATTTGAAAATTCAACTCTTCATTTGGATTGAGATAATTTGAATACATTTTTTATTAATAGTTGTAAAAAAAAATAATTGAATGACTTTAATTTTGATCTGATATGAATGTGTAAATGTGTTACTTAAGATTGGCCAAGCCAACCTGCAACATGCTTGTTCTTATTCTTTCATGACCATGATCTACATGTTTGTTCTTATTCTTTCATGACAATGATCTAATCAAGATAATATATTATAATTTAAAAAGAAAAATTGTCTTCGTCATAATCTTTATAATTTCAAACATGGCTCCTAGATGCCTTGTCAAAAGAAGTTCAGGCTAGTCTAAGCAATGAAAAAGACCCAATTGATAAAGAATTTGAATGGCATAATTTGTCATGGATTACATAATAAATAAAAAATAAATTAAAATAAGAAAAATTAGATAAAAAACCTCAAAGCACTGTATTGATTTTTTTTTTTTTTTGTCAATAACAAAGAAAATGACAAAACTCCGCGAAAACAATATATTTTAATTGTATAATGTTCAACCATAATACAATTAATTTTTATATAATATAATATAAAACTGATATTTTCTTTTCAAATGTTGGAAAGGTCAGTTGATGCCTTGTCAATAAGGATGCATAAAGTCACTAATTTCAACATCACAATTTTGAAATGGATAGAAAACAAAAACGGGGACAACGAACATGAAGACCTAAAAAGAAAACAAAAATGGAGTCTCGTAAGGTCAATAATTCTATATGAAGAATGGTTTACTTTTCTTTGCTTGAATAGTAAAGCTTCTTTAGCTTTTGTATATGGAAAATGATTCAATTTTACATCAATTATATATCATCATTTGGCATGGAAAAGACCCAAAATAAAACATAAAAGACAAAGAAAATCTTGGCTGGTAAGGCAAAAGTTCTATATGAAGACTTTACATTTTGAATGTTAGATCGGTTTTGGAATTCAACATATATCTGTTTATTCTTAAGCTGTCAAAAAAATCCTGTTGACCAGGCTTGGTCCAAGCTTGTAGTGAGCCCGACCCAATCTCAGTTCATTTTTTTTAACCCTAAGGGTAGGTTTGGATTACAAAATAATTAATCTTGACATGGTCTGGTTCGGGTTAATCAAGGCGGGTTGGGTTATAGTCCTAATTGGCCCAAACCAAACTTTAATAGGATTTGTTTGGCTAGGGGCAAAGTCTGAACGGTTTTGGGCTAGTTCGGGCCAGCCCGTTAGCCGAAACTGAATGGCTTGAATTAGCTCCTTGCTAAAGTACCTCTCTAATTTATCTCTTTTTTTTTTTTATTACAAAAACAGGGGATCAAAGGACCCTAAAAAAAAAAACACACCCTAAACCTGTGGTTGGCTCGTCTAGCAATACCTGAAGGACAGAAGGACCACCAGAAATGCCCATGACCATGTCAGCCTGGTTTAGGGTCGGCACCGTTATATCGAACCGAAAATTACGGAAAAAAATTCCGTTGCCGGGACTTGAACCCGGGTCTCTCGGGTGAGAGCCGAGTATCCTAACCAACTAGACTACAACGGATTGATGTGTATCCCTTCGTTGTAATATAATTTTATTAATAAAAATGGTTCACACGATAGAATTCAATTGGAATAGGTTGGGATGCATTGCAGCGGCAATGTTGCTGCAGTGATTGATACATGTAAACATGTGAAATCGGTTTTGATACATACACATGTGCTTTATGTTCTTTATAATCTTCCCCCCCTCTCAAAAAAAATGAAAGAAAGAAAGGCTCTTAGTAGGTATAAACTAATGGTGGGTACCTTAAGTGTAATAAATTAAATTTAGGTCCCCTTATTTTTTAATAAAATTGGCCTTCCATCTAAAACATAAATCTCTTAATTTAAGATAATAGGTTTAAGTCTTCCTCTCTTTTAATAAAACTAAAATTCGTCTTTAGTGGTAGAGAATGAATGGATTCAATTCTATCGACTTCTTCTTTCTTCTAAGTCTTTCTTGGCTCCCATCGTTTCCATCTACACAATAGAGATTTTTAAGGTAAAATAAAATACTAAAACCAAAACAGAGATCGATATTCGATAAGAGAGAGGAAAAGAGAGAATAGACGTAAAGAGCGACTTCAGATTTGATTTTTTGCTATTCCAATCTAATTCCGTTAATTTTTGTCGGTTTCTTTTTCACATTTTTTAATTGGTTTGTTTCAACTTTCAAGTTGGCCGAGGAATCCTACCAAAAAAAAAAAAAAAAAAGTTGGCCGAGGAATTGTTAATTCCTATGGGTTGAAAAATTCAAGCTGAGAAACTCTTCTGCAGAACTCGTGGAAGTCAAAAGAAACCACACAAAAATGTATCATTTTCCCCTTTATTTTGATGCATGCATCCGGGTCGGGTCAGTTTGATTGCTTCAACGTTAGGAGATGACACAATTCATTAGGATTTTTGCATTAGAAGAATTTCATAACTGGCCCACAGTTCATGATTACTTCATCCACGTATGACTGTAAACAAGGATTTGCAGTGTGTAAAAGCTACGATCTTCCAAGACTTACAATAGTAATGACTTGAAGAACTAGTGATCTCCTACATATGGTTATTCTCTTTTTTTTTTTTTTTTTTTTTGTGTATGAGGTTTATTTAGATCAGGTGCGCGCATGGAGCTTTGTCGTCCACAAGAATCAAACCCATGACCTCTTCACTCAAAAATATAGATCTTACCATTCTACCAACCATGCATTATTCTTTTTGTCTTTTTAGGTGCAAATTGTTAAAGCCAGAAAACCAGAGGCACAGTATAGACAGATCAATAACAGAATCAAGGAGAAACGAATATATAAAGTATACTTTATGTCAGAATCACTTACCCGAATGTAGTAGAAGAAACGAAGGAAAATCAGCACGAACTCGAATAGGGTGAGTTGAAGTGTACGTACAATACTTTTCCTTAACGTATTTGAAACGTTTGACTTTGACGTTCTCACCTCTAAGCTATAACAACTCCTAGATCTGAAGGCAGCACTCCAACAGAATCTACTTGCAAAGGAGATACGAAGGTAATACACAGCACCAGAATGAAGAAAACAAAATGGAATTTTTTCTAACTCTAGAATTCGAATTTCTGTTTTTTCACCAAAAACCGAGTGAGTCCTTTGTTCAGAGCTTCACCTCTATTTATAGGCTCATATGGACACCTTCAGAGAGCTACATATGTACGTAAGGTCATATTCAGAGAGTTGTGACTGTATGATTAGTCACCTCCCTACTGCAAAACTCAAAATCGGGTTTTCTGGATCCACGACCCACGTCCCAAGTCCAAAGTCCCATCATAGGTACTTAATATTATTTATATAATATTATAGTGCCTCCATATATAGCTCCTAAGTAGGGTGTATGCCGGTTGAGAGCTAAGTGTGGATCATGCGCATGCACCGAGTTGGACTAAGTCAAGCGTGGTTGTGGTAGTGGTCTGTAGACCCTAGTCTAACCAGTCATGGGGCACTATAATATTATATAAATAATATTAAGTGTCTATGATAGGAATTGGGACTTGGGACATGGGTCGTGGATCTAGAAGAGTCCTATAGAATAAGAATAAATAAGAGTCCTAAAACAAAACTAAGGAGATAGAGTTTTAATGTTTTGAAACTTATATATTATAATATTATTTTATTTTAAAACAAAAATTCTACACAAATTTTTGTCCTAACAATATATGATTATTTTGAAGTTGAACTAAAACAATTTAAATTTACCACATGATGGTTCGGTAGGGTGAAGAAAGAAGGTGAGTGAAGGGAAATCCACATACATGGTTGATTAAAAAAAAGGGTATATTATGTATTTTGATAATATCATATGCATTAAACAACTTGAGGGGTGTTTTGGTCCACTCAACTTCCCTAGGGGGGGTCTTGGGTTCGCACCCACTCGGCGGCATTAATATTAAAGCTACCCCCTTGAGGAAGTAAATCGTGGTGCGCGCAAGCTGGCCCGGATGAACCTCAGTTCCAAAAAATTAAAAAAATTAAAAAAAAACTTATAATTACAATGGATTATTAGGTCACTTAAATTTGCAGGTGCAAAACTCTATAAAATGGTGGAATAAGAAGGTGTTCAAGAGGCACAATACTTGAAGTTAGAGTGCGTTTTAGTGAATACCAATTTTTTTTTTCCCGGAAATTATTTCTTTAATAAGTGATAATTAGTATATATATTAAATAAAAACTCCACTTATATATGTCCTTGCAGCCATATATGAGAATACAGAAAAAAATTCAGATAGAGGAGTCGAGTGATTTATCTCATATATATGACTTGTTAACTAACTAGTTTTTGATTGTGTACACAATTGCTAATTGGTTCCATAATACTTTGTTGATAATTTACACAAAGTTCTATATTTTATTATACTTGTCAAAATTAGATTAGACCAACACTCAACCAGATAAACTCATTTTAAGTCATACTCCTAGGTAACCATTAGTTATAAAGTTATTGGACATATCCTAAAGGCAAATAACACTTCGACCTATTATGTGAAATAGTGAATGAAAATGCAGTAAAGATGTTTATTAAAAATTGTGAATCACATGAGGTGTTTTAAGAGTATGTCATTTGATTTTTTTTTCTAGTGAATTAAAACTACTTTATCATTAACACATTATGCATGATTGAGAACAATAAATAACCATACAAAATCCTCGTAGATAATTGAATGTTTGTAGTTTTTGTCATTTTTTTTATGGTAATGTTTCTCTGGTCGTTTTTCTTTAAATAATAAGCTTGAGATATTGGGGACAATTGAAATGCTACAAACATATAATAAGAAGTAAATTTCGGTAATGAACTAAATTAAACTATTTATTTTCCATGAATTATTGATTATCCAAATTCTGAAATTTCATTGTTTTATATATTTGCAATTAATATTGATTATTAATATGTCGTGAAATAAAATTATGATATTGGATATTATTTATTATTGTATGCAAATTGAATGGATAAGAACTTTTAAGGAAATATAGATGTAGCAATCTCTCTTGGGATCATGTCCTCCTATTTTGAGGAAAACAGTTGATAAGAAGAGGCATCGATTTTTATTGCTATGAATAATATTTATAGGGAAAAAACAAGAGAGGTGACTATTTGTATAGATACATAACTTGTGAGGTAAGGGAATATTAGTTAAAAAGTTGCAACTATTGTTAAAAATTAGGAGTTGTTTAGCCCAATGAAAAAACATAACATAACAATATAATATATAATATAATATAATAGACACAATGCAACTTTTGGGTTTTGACTTGAGGCTCTCTGGGTGGCGCTTGCGTGGGGTTGGTAGTTCTTGGGTTTTATGAACGGATAATATCAATTTAAGGGATATTTTGATCAACTAAAATACATACTATAACTGTTTCAAGTTTTCCTAACTCAATAAGACGTTGCACACTCGGATTGTGACGAACGAGGGCCTGAAATGAAAAGTTTTGGCAATTCATACTCTTTTCCTAACCACTGTTTTGGCATCAAAAGGTTTTGGATATAATGGATACCTCAAATTCCTTTTATTTATATCATCACGTAAGGGATATGGTTGTTGGATTAGTGAAATCCTTCACATTTCAATAAGCTGATAAACCTGTCAATTGGTCTTAATTTGATCTTTTATAATTACATACATAATTATTAAACAGTTAGATTTTCTTTTTTTAAATTAAACAGATTCGATTCACCAAAATCGGGAAAGATCGGTCCAAGTGTCTGATTCTGATTCTCCGAGGAGTAGATCGGAGCCAGCTGCACGATATAAAAGAGAAAGATCCCTATGTTTATCGCGCAGAAGCAGCAGATTTTCTCAATAGAGCTTCTCTTTTTTGAAACATAGACCATAAAATGAACATATGGATTGCATACCATAGATCAAATGGGTTGGAGAATGATCAACAGATTCCCTCAAATGAGCTTTTTTTTTGCTTCCGTGATTCTTAACTCAGCTTCAAAATGAGTTTGCATACTAGATAATCGATAACATTGTCATTGTTAAAATATTAAATTGATATTCATTAACTGTATATTTTGGAGTAAACCATTCTACGAAGAGCACAATATACATACTTCCTCCCCTGAGTTTGCAAAATATATCAAACACACCCCTTCCATTAGAATAATTGGGTTAATTGAGAGTCTTTTTAAATCAAAATCGTAGTGATATGAAATCTGAATTTTTTTACACCTGTTTTGACGTCTTCGAGTTAACTCAACCCATTTAACTAGCATAATTCATAATTTGAGCTGATTTGGTGTCTGAATCTATATATGTATGAGTGACCTGAGTTCATTTTATATCAATTAGATAGGCAAAGAGAGAGGACGCAGGGCGGACCCAGGATTCAATATTAAAGGGCTGAAAAATGGAAATCCAGATTAGGGAAGTACCAATACTTTTTCGAAACACATATTGGGTGGGCCCTCATAAGACCCATTGGGGGTCCCACCTATGAATTATTTTATTGTATTAAATAATAGACCTACATATATTTTGTGGGACCCACACATATTTGACAAAAATAAATAAATTATTGATAATGATATTTTTTCAGCAAAATATAGGTAAATTAAAGCATCAGTACAAACCAATGGTTAACTCTATACACGGTGTTAGTTGTTATAGAGATCGGACGTAATTTATTGCGCTAAGGGGACCCAACATTAGTTTTTGCTCTACTAAGAAGACCCATGCGTAAAAAACTTATCTATACCCAAGATATTTGTTCTTGAAGCAGAACTGGTTGCCATCAAAGAAGGTTTGATCTAGGGCGTGTGCGAAAGGATTTGGCTCTTTCATGGTGGGATCAAACTCCCGTACGATGGTGCTATTCATCTCCCCTGGGCAGAATTCTAGTGGTAGAGTTGCTCAGTTGGTTCTTGAGATGAGAAGCTTGGTTGCTATTTGAGCTTGGGTGAATATTAAACATGTTTACCGTGAAGCAACAGTGTTGTCGATTAGATATCATGTCTCTCTTTGCCTCTTAACGAGGATGAAGTTTACCTTTAGGATCCCCCTAGGGACCTTATGGAGATCCTTCTGCCTAACTTTTCATAAGGCGTAATGCCTTTTGCAATTGGGCGATGTAGTCTTTTCTTTGTGGCCTCTGGCCCCTTTTTGTGAAAAAAAAAACCTCAAAATCTAAATAATAAATTCGTTCACTTACAAATAAAATAAACAAAAGAATGTAAGAATATTGTGTAAAAGGAAGAATATTTATACTACTCTTTGATGTTCTTATCATAGTTAACAACTTGACAACTTGTAAATGTAAGTTTTTTTTTTTTTTTTTTTTTTACCGTAAGACCTAAAAAAAAGAAAGAGAAAAATGGTTTGGAATGAATTTATATAAAGAAATGTGAGGGACTACATAGCTGCCAAAGAGAAGCTCCGCCCATGTCACTCATTTTGTTAACACTCAAAAGGTATTAATGAAAATTACATGATTAGCTATTTTTAACTTTCACTTTAGCCACTAAATGTTTTAGTTAACAAAACTAAAAATGAAAATCAGAACTGTACTATACCGAATTTACATGATATGGTATGATTTCGATATTTGTAAAAACGGTTTAAACATGGTATATAGTGCGGTACAATTTTGGTACGAACGAACCCATGCCACTTTTGTTATTAGTTCATTAAGATCCTAAAGAAATTGTGATCCAACAATCGATAGAATTTAATATTAGCAGAGACAAAGCAAGTAAATCTAAGAAGATGAGTGAAGGACAAAGCAACTAAATCTAATTAAGAATAGGGTAAAAGTAAAATATTTTAATTGTAAAATTACACTAATATCTCTTAATTTGGTACGGTACCAATTCGGTATGGTTTCGGTACCAAACTGACAGTATGAGTATTTGAAACCGGAAAGTATGAGCATTTGAAACCGGAACTGTACCGAATAAATGCAATTTCGATATATACCATACCGAATTTTGAACGGTGTAGTACAGTGTGGTTTTAGACGGCACAGTTTGTTACGGTTAAACGGTTTCGATATGCAATTGACACCCTTACACAAGGAGGAGTTCCATCAATTTAGGTAATCACTCAGCTTGATTTTGTTGTTTTCCTTTTTCAAACAATTAGGAACTCATGGAATTCCCTTTGACCAATAGAATCACGGGTTAAGATTGAAATTTAGAAAACTAAAAGGTCTTGGTGTAATTTTAGATTTTAATATTTACACCCTTATCTTATATTTTGGCTTATGACCGTTAGATCTAAATTTTTACATGTGGTGTGGTCATAGCAACCCGCAGCAAGCACTGTAGCAAATAAAATCCCCCCCGGCCGAGGAGGTGATCTCGAGTCACTCTCCCAGACGAGTAGGAGTTAAAAAATAATGGTCCTACACATTCATCTCACACGAACTCACTTATGAAATAATTATATCAGGTTCATTTCTGACAAGGAAATAAACTGTCCATTTCTCTCTGGATAGACGCCTATGATCAAGGTTTAAAGTATCGGTATCAAGTATCGTATCGGTCAGGTGATTTTGAGAGACATATCGCCCTGTATCGAGCAATGTATCGCTTTGACTAATGTAGTTTAGTGTAATTCAATGGAGAGACGTATCGAGATGTATCGTATCGATTGGGTCAGATATGGATACGTATCGGCTAGTATCGTATGGTAGCGTGGGATACTTTAAACCTTGCCTATGATGTGACACCTGAACGATCCATTTTCTGATAAAATCCGCATGTTAGGACCGTCCTGCAAAATTTTGAACCGTCGAATATGAGATTTTGATCCAACAGTCCAGAATGTCCCGCTGGATGGTCCTGTGCTGGACTGAAGCAAGGTATTCTCTTAAAATTCAGCTCGTTCTCTTCCTGTACGTATCTCCATCAATCAAACACATGCATGGACTCCTTCTGATGGAGATTGAAGAGCGATTATCTGAAGACTGAAAGTATGCGACACAAATCCTAGACCTTTAATCTCTGATCGATCGAATGATCGAAATCTAGTTCTCTCTGTGTATAGCTCTATAAAACCCTAGAAAATTGAAAAGCAGTCTGGTTTTCTAATTGTGTTCTTGTAGTTTCTCAACAGCTTCGTATTTTTGCAGAATATCTCATCTGCTAGAAATCCAGTTCTGTTTGCTACTTCGATGATTATTCGAACACACTGTGATTTCTCAGCTAAGGGTTGTTTAGTTTCTGTTTTTGTACTTGGTTTCAGTACTCTTCATCCATTTTAAAAGGATCGATGTTTGTGGTTTTGAAGATAAAACTCCCTTTGTAGTAGTTTGTAGTAGGTTCTACTTTTTCTGCAATGTCTTGACAAAACTCCTTTGCAGTAGGTTCCCTTTGCAGTTCCATGCTTTACTTCAGAGGTGGTTGCAGAAAATGTTTCTCCTGAAGCTTTTCCTATTTTGGTCGAATGGTGATGGAAGGGGATAAGTTTACTCCTGCAAATTTACTTTCCTTTATCGTGGTTCTAAACCACAAAGCTCAGAAGAGATCATACAGAATAACCATGGCTTACAGAACCAGTTGGAATTAACAATTTCCTCTTCATATTATGCAGCGGCAGAAAATTAAACCAATTTATATTTACTTGTGAGCTGCTATTGCAAATTGACAAAGCAAATGAAATATTGATGGATCTGGCGAAAAGTAATAATGAATAATTCATAGACTAAAAATCTTAATTAACGTATAATATTAATCTGCAGTTTTCTTTACAAATTAAGGGTACAAGAACAAATTTTACAACTGAATATTAGAATTTACATTCAGAAAGCACCAGATATTCAAGTCGTCGATAAAACTCCATGAAGAAGATCTAAATCGAAACAGAACCAGATCACCATAGAGCCAGGCGCATTCCATTGGAACAAGGATAAGTAGGTCACATTCTAGTGAAGCCAAGAACCACAAGCACGGTGAATAATACACAACTAACAGGATGCATGAATGGAGCAGGTACAAAGAGACAAAGAATCAGAGGTGCTTCTATTGGCTTGGGATCAATATCAAGTCCAAACAGAATACCAAGTCTTTCAATTTTTTCAGGGACTTTTGAGACAATTTTATAAAATACGTTCCAGGTTAACGAACTATCCGAACCAGCACAGTGAGCATTCCCCGCTCTACGTTTCAGTCCTAATGTTTCAGCCACCCATTCCAAACCACCGTAGACATCATTATAGAATTTGATAATCTGTTTCACGTCATATCCTCGCACCCCAAAATATAAATTCATAAGCATGTATGGTGCCGTCTCTTCATTCTGTAGAGCCATGAGTTCTCTTGTAGTGATGTGTGATGTACATCTTCCAAAAGTGTCTTCATTCTTATAGAGGTTTCATTTCCATTCTTCCTCTTGCCAGTACAGTCGTTTCCATTTGAGTTGTTTTAAAATTCAGCTTCTTCCCAAGATCTTCAATCACAAAAGAGAAATAAATATTTGGTTATTGAATGAATTTTTTTTTTTACCAAAATCTTCCAAATTTGGACTTAATCTAATCCTCGAGCTTTAGGCCTGGTTCTTTGATCTGGTTTAGTGTTTCTTTAATCAAAAAATTTGGCTATGCGACTCCAAACTATATCTTTTATTGACTTTATATTCAAAAGCTCAAATCTTCCGTAAGGCACAAAAACAATAAAAGTCCATATAAACAAACAATCAATCACTTTAAAATATAAAATACTTAATATGATATTAATGCAATTAAACGACCTATGAAAGTATCGAATATTGTAAGGGTCAGGTGATTTTAAAAGACGTATCGCCTTGTGTCAAGTATTGTATCGTACTAGCCAATGTATCTTAGTGTAGTCTAATAGAGAGATAACTCACATGCATTATATTAGCTACATTATATCAGTTGCAATTGGTCAATATCATATTGTATTGTGAGATATGCCTAGACCTCTGTAAGCGGATCGGATTCGACTCGGATGCACCAGTATCCGAACCCGATTAGCAAAACCGATATCTGAATCCGAATCTGGTAGAGATTTAGAGAAGACATCTGAATTCGAATCCGAAACTTTATCGGATATCTGATAAACTATATGATTATTAGCCCTTTTTTTTAAAAAAAAAATTGTTTAATACTTTATTTTAACAAGATAATTTTCGATTATTCGATTACCGATAATTGGTATCCGAATCCAATTATCATCCATTTTCAGATGAAAAAATGTTGAATACTTTGTTCTATCCGGATATTATCCGATTCGATAAGCAATTATCCGAATCCAAATCCGGTTACTTAGCGGACGGATATGAATATTTTCCGGTAGAAAAATTTTGGATACCCTTAAACGAATACGAATGCGAATTTGGAAGCGGATTTCGGCTATCCATTTACAGGTCTAGATATGCCGACTAGGCCGACCTCAGTTTTCCAAAAAATAAAAAAAAATAAGTTAGAAGATGAGTATAAAAGTGGAAAGAAAATCTCCCGGTCGGCGAACCGGTTTCCTGTCCCTAGGTCCCCTCCTCCCTACCAATACTTTCGCGCTCCTTTCCTGTCGCGAGACTCCCAATTCTCAGTCGTGAATTGTTACAGTATTGCGCTGCGTTTCAGAGCTGACAGTAGTAGTTAGAAGCGGAAATGGTGGCGATGAATCTGAAAGCGAAAACGATGTCTCTTATGGAACTAAGGGAGGCCATGGAGAAGGAAATGAACGAGATCATTGCTCGTCTCTGTCAACCTGGAGGACCTGGGATTTCAGGCAATCTCGTTGATAGCGAGGCAAGATGCTTTACACTTCAAATCCGTTCATTTTCTCCTACAAATGTCATGTTTTTTCCATGAATTTCCTGTTTTCTTTTATTTATATATTTAGGTTTTGCTCTGTTCTTTCTACAGGGATTCCCTCGGTCTGACATTGACATTCAGGCTGTACGGGCGGATCGTCATCGTCTCGCTGGTACTAAGTCAATACTGCGTCCGTGTAATTTGAACTGAGTGCTTATTGTTGCATGCATTATTTTCTATGCTTCTTAAAGTTGTGCTGTTTAAGCTAACCTGAGGGTTAGCTACTAGCCTACAACTGACCTTGATGAATTGCCGATTCCTGTTCTCAGAGTTTTGGTATTGCAAATAACTAAGGATGTTGAGGATTTCAAAGGTATAGGTTGGATAGAAGTGAAACTAAGAAAATTGTGGGAAAAACAAGGAAAAAGAAGTATGAAGAGTTATGCAATAAATTGGGCACAACGGAAGGAAAAAAAATCTATTTATAACATAGCTAAGATGAGGGATAGGAAGAGTAGAGATCTTGACCATGTTAGATGTATTAACAATAGAGATAGTAAAGTATTAATATGTGATGAAGACATTAATAAAAGATGGGAATCTATTTTTCTAGTCTACTAAACGAGCATATTTCAAGCACCTATAATTCGGACGATTGCACCATTCACTAAGGCTTCAATTTTCAAACTTATATACGGAGAATTTCGATGTCCGAAGTAAAAGAAGCACTAAGGAGGATGAAACTCAGCAAGACACAAGGTCCTGATGAAATCCCAATAGAAGTATGGAGGAGCTTAGGAGCCCATGGATTAGTTTGGTTGACTAAGTTGTTTAATAAGATTATGAGCACAGGAAAAATGCCAGATGAATGGAGGAGAAACATCGTGGGTCCAATTTACAAAAATAAAGGAGATATTCAAAATTGTAATAACTATAGGGGCATTAAATTGATGAGCCATACTGTGAAATTATGGGAGAGTAATTGAAATCTGTTTGAGGCACTTAACTACAATTATGGAGAATAATTTGGGTTTATGCCGAGAAGATCTACAACGGACGCTATTTACCTAATTAGGAGACTTATGGAAAGGTATAGAGAATGTATAAAAGATCTTCATATGGTATTTATTGACCTAGAAAAAGCTTATGTTAGAGTTCCTAGAGCGTTAACTTGGCAAGTACTAGAGAAAAGAAGTATTGCAAGTAAATATATAGATATAGTTAATGATATGTATGATAGTTCGGTGACAAGTGTAAGAATAGTGGGGGGGACAAAGTAATGAATTCCCAATTACAGTTGAGCTACATCAAAGATTAACTTTAAGCCCATATCTATTTGCACTTGTAATGGATGAATTAACCAAAGACATTCAAGATGAGGTCCCCTGGTGTATACTTTTTGTTGATGATATTGTGTTGATTGACGGGACTCAAGTGGGGATTAATACCAAATTAGAATCATGGATAACAACTTTGGAATCAAGAGTCTTTAAACTAAGTATAACGAAGACAAAATATCTAGTTTGTAACTTTAGTCATGATCGAGCAGACGATGAAATGGTGATACTTGATGATAAGGAGATTCCTCGGAGTGATTGTTTTAGGTACCTAGATTCAATCATAAATAAAAGAGGTGATATAGAGGATGATGTTTTCCAAAGAATTAAAATAGGGTGGATGAAGTGGAGAGCGGCGTCCATGATCTTGTGTGATCGGCGTATTCCATTAAAGCTTAAAGGAAAATTTTTTAGGACCGTTGTTGGACCAATTATGATGTACGGTGCAGAGTGTTGGGCTGTTAAAAAGAATCATATAGATAAACTCAATGTAGCATAAATGAGGATGCTAAGATGGATGAGTGACAAAACTAGGAAGTATAAGATAAGGAATGATCATATTAGAGTTGGTTTGGGAGTTGCTCCCATAAGTGATAAGCTTCAAGAAAGTTGTTTGATGTGGCATGGCTACGTTCAATGGAGACCTATAAATGCCCCTATACGGAGAAGTGATATAATCCATATTGAATAGGATTAGAAGAACTAGGGGTAGACCTAAGATAACTTTAAGAGAAGTGGTGAGAAAGGATATGCATAGTTTAAGCCTTGTATCTAGCATGGCTTCAAACAGAACTGATTGGAAGGCAATAATGCATGTAGCCGACCCCATTTAGTTGGGACAAGGCTTATTGTTGTATTGTAGATATATATTGAAGATATGTTACTTGTTCCTTTCCTAATTGCAATACTTATTGGTGACTATTATCTCTATTGGTCCTAGTTTTTGTGTACTTTGGATTTGAAACTAACCAGATATGTTGCTTCATGTTGTTTGCATACACTACACCAATAAATTTATCACATAGCTAGATTTTGAACATGCTTGGACATTGAAGGCTGCTGATATTTTGTGTGAACAGAAGCCGAACAAGTGGGTGTGCTGGCTGACATGAAACGTCTGAGAATCAATAACACGGTTAATTCCAATTGATTGATAATTCAACTGGATCATAGTTTACTTTGAATAGTTTAAGTTGATCCATATTTCTCAAATATTACTTTGTGGTTCATGCATCAGTTCATTTCCGTCAGCTTCCTCAGAAGCTGGACATTGGACTCTCAGTCTGTTCATCAATGTTTGCACAGCACCCAAAAGCCTATTTTCTGTCCATTACATGCCTTAATAGTTTTTGAATTACATGCCTAAGGTCCTTAAGGGAATGCCAGGCTGTGCTGGGCCTTTTAAATGTATTCTATCAGTAAAATTGTGTGCCCCATCAGGCACTACCTTTGAACTTTTAGATGCTGCTGTCATTATACTGATGGCAACTCCAACAACTATTTTGTTAGTATACCTACAATGTTGAAGACAAAGGATTATATTGGATACCTTAGGTACAAGGAAAATACCTGCAGGAGTTGGCCCCCTGAGAATTTGAGATTCGCTAGCTAGATATTTAGGATCCAAAAAGTGAATTAAGGTGAGAAAAATGAGCTCCAATTTATAGGGTTTTGTTTGGTGCAAAGCCAACTTTAGCCCATCCAAAGTATTCTTGTAGCTTCTCATAAACTAGTGTCTCTCTCTCTCTCTCTCTTCAAAGAATTTAGCAGAATTACAATGTGTTGCTGATGTAACCCTAGGTTTGGGGTACAAAATCTTCAGGATCTCTCTTTAAAACACCACCTCTGCTGCCTAGGCAACTTAGAGCAGAACCGAGAGAAAGGCAAAGGGTTTGCAGAAAATTCTGGATTTTAGAAGGGGAACCAGGAGCAGAAAGGAGAAAAGGCTTGAACAAATAGCCAAAACTGCTTCTCGCTTACAATTGCAGGCCTCAAAGAGCAGAGAACTTTGGGAAAATTTGAGGGCTGAAGCACAAAACCAGCTGCAGGTTCCATTAGGGTTCCCCACGACTCTCTCAGTCAAGTAATCAAACAAAATTTATTCATCCAAACTGTCTATGCTTACAACCCAAATTGGTATTTATAGACTCTAATAACTCTTTTCTTTATTTGACACAAACTCTACTCAAACAAGACTCTTGTAAAGGGAAATAACTCTTTCCTATTTTGAATCAAAATTAAAATAGGACCTTGTTTTAAAAAGGAAACTACTGCCAAACAATTTACTTAACTCAAAACTCTTATCTAACTAGGATTTCAAACCAAAATAGTAACCTACAACTCTAGCTGGACCTATTCCAGCCCTTAAGACTTGTCCTGGGTGCAGTAAAAGACAGATTTACCCCCCTGGTTTATGAATTACGCTAGGGGCTTTAGCCCTCTTTTGGCCCTGCCTGGGCTGCCGCTGGCTGGATACATCAGTTGCACCTAAGGTTCAGCTTCTATTGGGTTAAGTGGGATTCTTGCTCCTATGGTGTCCAGGCACTGCATCAGTGGTAGTTGTAAACACTTGGATCTCGACATAACCATTTGGAGAAAGGATCAAAACATGAATATTTGTGGAAATTGAAAATAGGCATGGTGCTCTAATTTTGCAAATGAAAATTAAGCTGCTATTCTGCTTCTACTCGGAGGGTATAATGATATTAATTGGTGCTGGATGATTTACATATTCTGTATTTTTTTTTTAATTTGCTAAAACTGTATTGTTCATGCATTGTCCTGTGAAGATCTGGTCTATGACTTCTTTGCAGCTTTTTTTTTTTTTTTGGGGTACTGACAGGTCTAGTTTTCTTCTTCTTTTCCTTGCAGAACTGCGTAATGAGCATGAGGACATCACAGATAAAATAAATGAAAACATACAAATTCTGCATTCTGCTAAGATTGTGAATAATTCATCTTTGCCTGTCAAAGGAGAAGGTGTGTTGATCAAGCTGATATCTCTGCCCGTGTATTTGTGTCAAATTTGTAGAGTCCAACTCAGATATCGCTGGAGAAGTAACTTCCATAGTGCATGTGTTCTTTACTTTTCCAGGATAACACAAGTTTTGTTGGCAATAGTAATTTATCTTGTGAAGTATTTGTCATTAGCGAATGACTCAGACCTTTAACTACTTTATATGTTTGCTGCAAACATACCCTTGCTCCATATTTTGTAGGTTCTTGTTCTATACTCTATAGATTGAACTTTTATTAGGCCCATAGTAGTCTCTTGGAGACAGGAATTGGTAATACCTTTAAGTTGTCTCTACCCATACAACAGAGTCAACCCATACCTTAAATCATAATCCTGTTAATATTGCTATTTTTAGACTATCTGTTCTTGTGTCTTAATTGGTAATACTTTAAAGTTTATTTAGTTTTCAGTCTATTTGGTGTCCGCATTCTGGCATGTGGAACGTCACTGCAGAACCCTATATGAAAACAATTTCTTTCTAAATCAATTTAATGGTGGGGTGGCAATTCTGTAAATCCACCATGCAGTTAAGGTCTCCTTGGTAGCTTTACAGGGGGGGGGGATTCGCCACGAAACAGGAAGTCTGGGGGCAATTTTTTAAATTTTGGGGATTCTTGGAAACTATAGTAAAGAGAAGAAACAAAAGAGAAACTAAGGATTAGAAGAGCTTTCATAAAGAACTTGAACTGTTAGCTAATAATAAAAGGAGAAGTAATCTTCTTCGTTTCAACTCAACAGAACCAGCAGACAACATTGTTCGATATGATGGGTACAAACACCACTTAAATTTCCTTGGGAATTTAAGGAATGAGCTCATGTATTCCTTCTCTATTGACTCCAAACAATAGCAACTGAAAGACCAGGTACCATTTCAATATTAAATTCCTGAAACAGGAAAGGTCAATAGCTATAGATGTGGTTATGGTTGCAGGTAGTATCAGTGCATGGATATTCTTTGAAGACTGAAACCATGGTGTTACTATGTGTATAGATAGGAACTTTATTCCTGCTGGACATGATTTCTTAATTAATCAGACTGCTGAACTCTGGAACTGTCAAAAATTTACCTTCATCTGTAATCTTGTTCACTTGTCTACTCATGGCATCTTCTGAATTACCTAAGACGTTTGATATGTACAAAATAATAAAGTTTTGTAACTAACCAAATTGACCCGAATTTTTCTGTCTATGATATGCATGTCAAAGGAGAGGGATCTATTCAAGCCTCAGATGATGCCAGTTCTGTTCCATCTGCTTCTTCATCTGATGTTCTTCCAGAAAATACTGCAAGCACCATGGACGTGGATATGTTTGTCAGTGTACCCTTTGCATTAGTTGATGAAATCACTGATGGTTCCCCAGCTGCTGAAGATGGTTTACAACTTGGTGATCGGATTATGAGATTTGGCAATGTTGGGCCTGGTGATAGTTTGCTACAAAGGCTTGCTTCTGAAGCCCAGTCAAATCAAGGTCGTCCAGTCTCTTTGGTAGTTATGAGGCAGGGTGCACAAATTAACTTGACTGTGACACCGAGATCGTGGCAAGGAAGGGGCCTGCTGGGGTACGTATAATATTGTTTCTTTTCTGAATTTCCCATCAAATGATGCTTCTAGTATTAACTTTCACTTCTGCTAGGTGGGGATATGAGAAACATTTTCTTCAATTTCTCTTCTAGGTGCAGTCATACGTCACTTTGTATGGAAGACAATGACTAGTAACTCATGTACATTAAGATTACAAGGACAATTATATTAAGATTTCTAATAATTTTTCTTAAAATATTTTCGAAGTTGATGTAGTTTTTCTGCTCTTCAATCTTTCAACTTTACAGACGACCTGGCTTCAACTTGGGGATGCCTGTCGTCCATTACTTTCTTCCAATCTACATACCATCTTTGTCTTCAATGATTCCACCTTAAATGCTTGGGTGGCATCAGATTAGTACACCCAAACATCACACAGCGGTTTTCACATCCAAAACTCTTATCTTATTGTCAGTTTTTTTTTCCTTTCTTCTTTCTTTCAAAGATCCAATGTAGATGATTGATGACTCATCTGTGTGAATCCTCTTTGAATCTAGTGGTTAATACTGGACTGCATGCCTATCTCAAACCATATATGCTTGTTCTGTCTTTGTTCTTAGCATGCATGACTTAGCTCTACTAAACCTTATCCCTCGTAAATGGGTTGAGGAAACATGAGAGAGGATACTAGAGATCATTTGGCCTTCATTTCATGGTGTGTTGGGTTATTAGTCACTCTGGTCAAGCTTTGGTGAATTGATACTTGAATTTCATAAGTTGAAAGATGAAAGAGATGAAATTCAAGACACAATTCAGCATAACTCAATTAAACCTTATCATATTATTACTATTATAAAAGCATGAACTCAAGAGAAATGCTACATTTTCACTTCCTTAAAAGTCCTTAACCATTCTGTTGAAGTATATGCAACTTTGAAATATTTACTGTTCATGGTACTGTTCACGTGAACAGTAAAGTATGATATTTACTGTTCACGTGAACAATAAAGTATGATATTTACTGTTCACGGTACTGTTCACGTGAACAGTAAAATCTGTTTGTATGATGTTAGTGATGCTACTCTACTTTCTATTTCTAATGTTGGAGTCTTGCTACGTAAGTTTTGGGAGTTTTTAGAAAGCATAGTTTCTATTTTGGTGGTAGTTTCTATTTTCAGAAATTTCTATTTTAGAAGCTAGGAAGTTACTAAAGTTGTAATTCTTTGTTTCCTTTTTCTAGAGGACAATTACTTGTCTATCAAGTTGTATTAGATTCATTAGAAGCTATAAATAAAAGGGCTCTGTGATTCTAGACTCTTAAGCAAGAATCACAAGCCTCTTCTACTGGTTCCTCATCTCTCTTCTCTTCTTCTTCTCTCTTTTCTTTGTTCTAGTTCAGCTGTTGTTTTGATTATTTAATGCTTGTTTTCTAACACATTCAATTTGCATACAATAAAAAAGAATATCCAAGATTGTAATATAGTTTCATGATATAATAATAATAATAATCAAATTAATTGCAACCCCATTTTTGATAATACATAATTACTTGATAAACACTTTCTTTCTCGTATGTCAATTAGATTTTTTAACCCCTAAATGCTTCTTGATAGGTTTTTTCCATTTCTTGTTGTTATGTTTAATTTAACTAATCAGTTATTCCCTCCTCAATTATAGGAGATGGGATAATTTATTTGCACATTACAATGGAAGATAAAAAAAACAAATACTTACTCCTCAATGGAAGAGGAAAAAATAATACCTAATTACAGTACAACTTTACTCCACAACAATTGCAAAATTATAACTTTAGTTTACAATTAATTCTAATAAATTAATAAAAAGAAAATCTAAAAAACCTCCTAATATGTATATTGAAACTGAAAGATTTTGATAATAATTAATTCATGAAAAATAAATAGTCTAATTTAGTTCTCATTGTTATGAAATTAGAAAAAATAAATTACCTAAAATTTTCTTCTTATTAAATGTTAGTATCGTTTCAATTGCCTCCATTATCTCAAACTTATTCTTTAAAGAAAGATAACCATAGAAACGTAACCATAAAAAATGACAATAATCACAAACATTCCCAATTATTTATGCGGATTTTGTATGATTATTTATTGTTCTCAGTCATGCATAATGTGCTAATGAACGAAGTAGTTATAATTCACTAGAAGGACAAAAATGAAAGGAAATACTTTTAAAACACCTCATGTGATTCACATTTTCAAATACATCACAATTTTAAACAATTTTTTGTGTTCACTTTATTTCATTGTCACTTGCTACCCCACTTTATAGTACGAAATATTATTTGCCTTTATGATATATCCAACAACCCTATAACTAATGGTTTCCTACGAGTATGACTTGGGATGAGTTTATCTGGTTGAAAGCTGGGCCAACCTAATTTTGATAAGTATTACCAGATGTTTGAACTTTATGTGAATTATATACAAAGTATTATGAGATATATTAGTAATTATGTATGCAAATCTGAAATTAATTAATTACCAAGTCATATACATGAGATCTATTACTTGCCTTCTCTATCTAAAAATCTTTTGTACCGTCATATATGTGCACATGCACATGGAATTTTACTAGTCCCAGCTGAGTGTGGTTAGTCTTATTGGCGTTTAACTCTTATATGTAGAACCATGCATACCCCAATTTATGCGTGTTTTTTCTCATTGCTTCTCCAGGAGTCGTTCTTGCCCCTCTTGCTATTTTAGATCCAATTTTGTCGTATCAGTCCTTACCCATGCATTTATAGATCTTTATATGTCTATGCTATCTTAAATAAATTCTTCTCAACATAATCAAGCCACTTTTAAATTTCTTCCATCTCAGCATCCTTATTTTCTTCCTTTATAGGTGGTCATTCCTTAAATTATATCGTTACACCCCCATCCATCTCAGCATTCTTATTTTCAGCTAGAGTAATTTTGTTTGTTTGTTGTTTCTGCACCACCCAAAATTCAGCTTCTACATCACTTTCGGCATTTTTATTCTTTTTTGCCCTTTGTTGATTTGTCATTTACTGAAAGCACAGTATTTTTTCGGTTAAAGTGGGTTGCATTAGGGATTAGATGCAAAGGATATAGTCTGTCAGTTTTAACAATGAGCATTATATGTATCCTCATGAACGACTTCCTTTTCTGAAGACAAATGGGTACTCGGTTGAAAAATTCATGGTGATTACCCCAAAAGAATTACTGAAAGTAAGACAGCAACATACGAATAATTTTTTCCCCAATATGACATTCCTTGCAGCACACTTCTTCTTTTGTGCTAGCTATTTTAGTCCATATGTTTTACCCAAAACAAAATCTGGCCCGTGTGGTACTTGGAAAAGCTTTTCTGGGATAATTTTTGCATGAAGGGTGTGTAGCATTTCAGAGGGAGCAAATTTATGAGAAGTGGATTAACTTTTTTTCTTTTTTGTTAGGGGATGAATGAGACGTTGATGAACTTCATTTTTACTAGTAGTGGCATTCTCTGATTTTGCTTAATTGATGCCTGTTCTATGCAAACTGCTCACCTTTAGATGGAATAGGATTACCATTATATTTGTGTGTATGCGTGATGTGTATCTGTGGGAAAGAGATTGCTTCTTGGTCGCATGACCTTTGTATCAGCATCGGGGGCATCAACCTAGATGAGATTTTCTTCTTCTTCTTGGGGTTGGAGTGGTAATTTCACATGCTTCTGAGTCTGGGTTCAGGCATCACTTGACCAGTCAAACATTATTTTTCCCTATATTATTTGTATGGTGCTATAGATGTTTGATATTTGCTAATCCAGCCACTTTTTGTGATCCTTGCAGATGTCATTTCCAAATCTTGTGAAATGATTCAGTTTTACAGCATCGCATAGGGAAGTGGTTTAGTTCTGATCTGGTTGAGAATGTTTATTGGCACGCAATTGTCTGTACTGTTTGCATTGGTTTGGATCAATACAAGTACAATATTCTCTTTTTCAGTCTGTAGTTGCTGTAGAAAATGCAATTGAATTGTGTGTAATATGTTGCCTGAATATTTGATTACATATCTGAGTTGGTCGATCTGTTTTACTACCACACATTGTATCCAATTACAAAACCATCACTTGCACTAACCCTTGATCTTGACCAATACAGCATGAGTTTAACTGATCAAATCTTATTGAAACCCTGTGCAACCCCTGGTGTAACTTCTTCATAGAATGAGAGGGAGCATCTCCCCCCTTTTTTTTTTCATTTCCTGTTGATACATTTTCAGTATACATTAATTAATAGTTGTCAGTCTGTCTGCAGAAGCTAATAACTTCTGTACAATTCTGACGGACCTTTTACTACCTTCTCTAAGTGTTGGTTCAGCCCTTGGTTCAGCTGGGAATGAGATAATACCTACCCAGTTTTTCTTAAAATCAGATCAACAGCAGTTGAATTTGCCAATTTGACTTGAGAGTTTATTAGACCTGACTGTTATGAATTCAATTCTACATGAGGCTGATCCTGTACTTGGTTCCAAGTTTCTAAACCTTGGAGCTACATTTGTTGCTGGAAATATGGTGTATGATTCATTCCCATTTTTCGCAAGCTTGGCATGTGTGTGTGCTCTCAATCCCTTTTTCAAATTCTCCATCTGTGGGTCCATGTTGTGGATAGAGTTCATGAAGAGAAGTTATTGGTAAGGGAGGGGTCATCATATTCATTAAGTTGGTGGTTGGAACTTGGAAGCTGAGATAAATGGTTCTATGTCGGGGAAGGAAATTTCTTGGCCTAGCTTATAAACAGCTCGGTTAATGCTCTCACTCTAATCTAACCCAATCAGGGTTTAACTAATAAAAATAGTAAACTAAGCATAAGTTTTGCTTATAATGGCTTGTTCTGCATTTTAATTATCGTAATTACTCAGTAAGCTTAAATGATATTACAGTTCACTTGACCACATCTTTTAGTCTTTCATCCTGACCCAGTTCTTAGGTTGGCTGCTCATGCACAAAGGTGTTAGTTGGGACCATAAATTATATTGTTAGATAATATTCAGAAAAACTATGGCTGTTCTTATCTGATTCTTTTTCATAACAATTTTTATTTTATTTTAGTTTTAAAAATTTTTTTTTTTTGGGTAGGCTTTTTCATAGCAACTTAGAGTTCTTAGCACATAGATTCAATTATTTGGCTTATTTTAACCACCCAAGTAGATGGAGACTGATAACAAATTTTTGGACTCAACGTAAACTGGAAGGCATCTATAATCAATGCCTAGTGATATTCATTTATATGACCATTTGTTAGCCCAACATGTGAGGTTTCACTTTGATTAATAACCTAATGCTTATTGGCTTTAGAGATAGATTAAACTAAGATTTCCTTTCCCCTAAGAGATGGTGGTTGCAGGAAAGTTAAGAAATGAAATGGATTCTCCTTTTTCATGTCAGTTAAAATTTAGGTCTTCTTTGGGCAACCAAGCTCCTATATTTAGGTTTCCATTGGGCAACCAAGCTCCTAACAGCCTACTGGTGGGGTATTTTGGAGAATCTTAGCTTCTGTTTGGCTGCAAGAAAAAGAAATGTTGGAAACTAAAGTCCTAAGAAATGTCTCTGTTGGGGAGTGGCTGTAAAGTTGAGTTTGTTTTTAACAATGAGTTGTGTCACACTTCGCTTTTTTCAGTGCTAATCATACTACTTTAATGTACTTGTGCTTCTTATCTTTCAGTGAAGTTGTTATCCATCAGAGAAAAAGAAAAGAATCAGTGAACTTGGATGACATTTTCATAGTCAAGTTAGCTCAAATTGATCAATTCCAATGGCGGCAGCAATCAATGGCCAAGTCATCTATGCTGCCTGCTTTGACTGCTCCACTATATATGCATGATACACGAAAGTCATATGAAAACCAAATGTCTTAGGCAAATTAATCATTTAGGTGGGCTGTTTTAGAATTCTTTAATCTTTGATTAGATGCAAAGTCCAAATTTCTCTGCTCTGTTACTTGATATGTATCAACTAGAACATTCACATGCATGGTACATGAGAATGAGCTTTCATCCATAGTGGTGTGCTCCTCCACACGCCACACAGCCCTCTTTTCTGTTTCTGGGTTATGGGAGTGTTTCCTGCCTTGTACAAATTCTTTATGTCGTGATATATGCCAAGCAACAGAAGACCAGAAACAGAGCAATTTATACTTTAATAGTAAAATTAGCCTCCTTACATGTGAATGAGAAAAGAATGTGAGTTTTTCTTAATAAACATATCAGTTTTCCATGTTGCAGAACTCTCTGCTCAAGTAAAGCTATAGAAAACATCATGAAACCAAAGTGCAATAGCCAATAAATCTGTTCAAGTAATCAGAGAACAAAGTGCAACAAAGATTTTTTTTTGGGTAATGAACAAAGATTTCCTTTAAAGCCCAAGAAGTAGAAAGACCATGCTTTTGTTGCAGGGTGGGGTCATGTATTTGACTAAGGTGGTTGTTAGCACAATTAATAAATGAGGATTCCTTTAGGGTTTGCTTATCCAAGTAGTACAAGCATACTAAAAGCTTTTTTTTTTACTCCCTTAAAAATAAGAGAACACCCAAACAGAACCTCTAATGATCACTTTCGATGAATCAAGCTCAAAGTCTAGTAAAGGGGAATGTTAAGGAAGCACCTTAGGATTGCAAGCTTAGCTGCCGTATCATTTTCAAATGCATCTTGTGATAAATCATCAATTTTCCACGAAACACACCCCCTAGATGGCTAGATGTGTGTAACCTTTTCTTTTGTTCAGAATCAGAAAGGAATAAGAAAAGTAAATTCATTTTTCTGATCACACGCAATGACTTCATGAGATGGAGATGCTCCCTACTGTCTCTAGCTTGTCAACAGCTAGACTGATCTCTCTCTCTCTCTCTCTAATTGTTCTAGAAAGAGCATAAATCTTAAATCTAAGTATTTATTAGAAAAAAAAATTAAAAACTAAGCAATGATGTTAGCATGGGTTCTCATGATTCAATGCATACAAAGGGCTCTAAAAATAAATATCTCTAAAATGAAGTCAGCCCCTCTTTTCAGTATATGAGATTTTGATGCTATGCAATATTTTCTAATTGAGAATTTTGGGTTTATCAAGAATCTAAAGTTTAAATTTAAACTAAAATCTTTTTTAACACATATATACTTTTCGTTCTTAGCACCAAGTACTTTTAATGTTTAAAAATGACTAACAGGGATATGTGAGTGGGTTTTAGCTCTCATGGTGTAGTTAAGATCTATTTAAAACAGAGTGCCAATTGATTTAAATAAAAATTATGTTGAATTGACCTTTTGATTTGACTCAGTAATCTTAGAATCAAAGTTAATTATATGTGGTGTCAATCAATTCTACATTGAACAATCGCTTTTCAAATCAAATTTTTATAAAAATCATGTACATCTCTAGAAATTTAAGAAAAATAACTTAGAACACTACTAGGGATGAATCATTTATATGAATTACAATTGAAAAAAATATCATTAAGGATTAAGAATTTTATCCTCAAATACTTATCAAATTGTTAATCTAGGGTTGTTAAAGTGATAAAGACTCATACTTCTTAATGAAGATGTTACGGGTTTGATTTTTTTTTAACTGCATATATAATATTTCCATCTCTTATATATAAAACTCTCCAGCTTCAAAAAAAGAAAAAGAAAGAAAGAAGATCCTTATCAAGCACGACAACGTAAATAATTGAGAAAACATATCATTCATCTGTTATGAAAGCGAACTCGCAACTATGTTTCAATTTTCTTTGTGAAGGTGTTCATAGGCCACTTTATAATCCTTAAAAGAGGCCTAGATACGTGAGCAAAATATTTTATGGGTTGGAAGTAGGAACTCACTGAATAGTAGTAGGTCCCTAGCTACATTCTATAATTCAAAAACTTACAAAGAAAGATATATGTCCATGATCAAATGTCACCAAACAAGCCTTTAAAATTCCATGGGTCATTATCAAGCCTCGAGGAAACATCGTTTTAAGTGATTAAAGCAAACCAGGTCAATTTCTAAGTATCCAAACATCAACAGCTAGTTAGGATTGAGGATTATAGGAGTCAAGGAGGCCAGGCAACCTAAACTCTGTAACCAAACAGAGCTTCCAAAATAGCCGGTTAAATTCAAACCCAGAAAAGGGATTCAATTCCCAATACACTTAAAGCTTTCAATTTCTCGTACTGCCACATGAAATTCCCGAGAAAATGCCTATCATTTTTCTTTCCATCCAAGTCCCAGTCTGACGTGTCCTGGTTTGGTATGTATATATGCTTTCAAACCTGCTAAAAATATAAAAAATAATTAAAAAAAGACCTGCTAAAATAACACAACTTCAACTCTCTAAGTTGTAGCTCAGAGAATCCAATGGAAAACAAAAAGGGCAAAAAAGCGGCGTGGGTCATGTTATCTTTCTCTTGTGTATTTTAAACAGTAACGGCTATTTCTCCAACTAGAGGACACGTTGACGAATACAATGGACTTCAAGGGTATTTTAGGGACAAAATGTACAGATGTCTTGACGGAATAGAAGCCCTGAGACTCCTGACAATGTTTCTACTCGACGGCCCCCGTTATAAATAGGGGCCCGTCACTTTCCCTCTCTCTACCTCTCATTCGTTTCTTTATTTCTTCTCCACTTGCTGCCTTCGCTTCTTGCTTTTATTTCCTCTTTTCTCGAAATCCCTAGACGGAACATCTCAGAAACCTCGCCGTGTACTTTGTGATTCCTTTTGTTTTAAGATCGATCGATGGGATTGATTTTGCATTAACTTTTGGCCTTCTTCAGATCGGAAGTGATTTCCGGCGCTTTTGGTGGTTTTTTCTTTTTACCGGATTTGTTGCTGTCGACGTGAGGTTTTGCAGAGTGATGGCAGCTTTTTCACTTGCTGGACTGGAAAGATGAAATTTTTGGGGTGTTGAGCCTCGTTGTTGCCAATGCAGTATGGAATCTCAGGATTTTTAGGCTTTCGGGAGCTGACTGAAGAGGTTTATGGATAGGCGGAGCTTTCTAATTTGAATTAACCCTAGTTTCGGCTACAAGTGGAGAAATTTCGTGGTTGTGAGGTGAATGTGGCTTTGAATTAGTGGATTTGAACTATTGACTGGATAATGCAGTTCCAAGATCATCGAATTAACCTGAACCTCTTTTGGTCAAAGTACGAATACTCTTGCGATTTGCTGTAACCTGTGTGTCTGAAGGTGAGGTTTTGGGTGGGTTCATGCTGTATACGTTAAAAGGTGCTATTTGGTTGGTGAAGTGAACTTAAATCGGTTTAAAGTGGTGAAATCGGCGGATTTCCGTGGTGAAGGGTTGAGATCGGAGGAGAATCGAGGGTTTCTTCCAATGTCGGGGGCTCCTAGAGTTAGGTCCATGAACGTCACCGACTCGGAGGTTAGGCCCGTTCTTGGTCCGGCTGGGAACAAGACTAGGTCAACAGTTGCAAGAAAACCTGCTTCTAAGCCTTCGCGCAAGGTGGAGAAAACACCAGAGGTTGCAGTGGAGGAGAAGAGAGTACCTTCGCCGCCTGTTGCTTCTCCTCCCAAGCTTCACTCGGTGAACGTTCCTTTGGTTTTGCGCAGGCATGAGCAGTTATTGCACCATAATTTATCTCTTAATGCGTCCTGTTCATCAGATGCTTCTTCTGATTCATCTATCAGTCGAGCTTCTACTGGAAGATTAACTCGTACAAGTAGTAGTACAAGTCGGAGAAAGCAAGTTGCTTCAAAGCCTGAAAAAATTGTTCCTGATGTGTCCTCTATGCCTCCACCTGACATTGTACAAGGAAAAAAGAGGTGTGCCTGGGTGACATCAAATACTGGTACCTTCTTGTTTCTTATATACCAGGCTAGTTTGATATTTTTGCGTTTATATACTACATTCCATCTTGCTTATGCTTAGTTTTTTCATTTTCATTTTTTATTATTAAAATAAAATATTTCAGTGGCTGATTTATTTGATGAATCATCTACTTCTTAAGAACCATGTACACAAATTGCTAGACAAAATATCAGACTGTCCATAACACTTTCCCTATAACACTTTCCATTTTGCAGCCTTGTAGCCCAATAGAGGATTTCCTGCATATCCAGGTTTTGGTTGATTGGACAAGTCAGAATTTATAGTGTAACTAGGGTTTGGATACAGTTGTCCTAATTATCAAGGGAATCAGTGCTGTTTGATCTCTTTGAAACTAAATTACCCAGAGATGGAATTTTATACTCTTTAACCGCCAGAAACCTGAAACTCATACTACCAATACCGGCTATTGCCTTGTTCATGTGCGTGTGGTAGATGTGCACATGGTTTTTCCTCTATGTGAAACCATATTATGTGTTTAGAGTGGCAAGAAGGCAGAATGATTGTTAATTCTTACACTAGGTAGAGTTGAGGTTCCAAAGCCTGTGTAATACTTTCCTTCACCATTCCAAATGAACTGGGATTCTTATATGCTCCATTATAAGGATATTGTATATGCACCCTTATGGGATCAAATAATTTGTAATTTTACTTTGTCCACTACTTAGTATGACACTCTCCCCCCCCCCCCCCCCCCAATCACCACCAAAATGAGAGTAATACTGTCATGTCACACATGTACTTGAAAAATGTGCAAGAATGACCACCTTTGATGATCACAATAACAATGAGTTACTTTCAAATTGTTTTTGAAAATATTTTTATACCCTGAAAGAAGTTTTTAAAACAAGATAATCGACCATTAAAGAAGTTATGATGATTTAAATGCACCTAGAGAGCTGTCATCTTCACAATCCATTATTTCAGGATAAAGTAGTTGAGCATGTTTTGGTGTTTCAGATTATGATGGTTCGTAGGGTCATACAAGAATTCCATTTTCTGAATGCTTCTTAAGTGCTTCAGTCAGTTATGTTCCAGGAATTAGTTTGCTTATGCTAGGCATATTTTCTCAAGTGTTTTAGATTTGTCTCTGTGTAGCAGAAATGAGAATGTTAAGATGGATGTGTGGAAAACTAGAAAGGACGAAGCTTGGAATGAATGTATGAGAGGTAACTTGAGGGTTGCTCCAACTGACGACAAACCGTGCTAGAGTTGTTTAACGTGGTATGGTCATATTCAATGTATGCTTTGGGATGCCCCTTTAAGGAGTGATATGATTTCAGATGAAAAAGCTAAAGTACTTGGGCCAGAACTAAATGACTATTGGAGAGGAACTGATGAAGGACATTGATAAGCCCCTAGTATCACGAGTCTTTCTTCTTGAGTTATTCCACCTTGTTAAGTAGCCTCATTTAGGTACCTAACAGACATGCATAGTCCTCATTCCAAGTTTGACCTTAGACATAGGTTACTGGAGGGCAAGGATCCATGTTGCAGACTCCATTTAGATGAGATTCTCCTGACATGATGGGCTGTCATTCTTTCATCCCCCCCCCCTTCTCCCTTTTTCCCCATTTTATATCTTTCCTCACCCCTCACTTTTTAGTTGCAACTCTATTCTCGTTATTTTGTTTTGTTTGGGTCCATATAGCAAACCCCATTAAGTTGGATAAGGCTGAGTTTGTTGTTGTATGTTAAGTCTTATTTATCTGCGGCCTTTGGTATGTCTCTTTGATAGTTCCATTTGTAACTTCTTGATCCATTTATGATTTTAGCTGCTTTTTTTTTCTTTCATCAAATATGACATCTAAATGCAGTCTTCTTCCTCAAAGCTTGCTTCTGGTGGTTGTAAAACTTCTTCTTGCTTGCTAATACAATTTGGTTGGAAGATAATTTTAAACTGGCTGTAGGTCCATTTTCTTGATGTTTGTTACGCCTTGACATGGGATGATACTGTTGACTTCTGTTGATTTGAAGCCTGAGCTTCTGTTACATTGTGAACCAGTGAAAAGGTTAAAGATACCATAGCCAGTTTTTCGGTGATTCAAACTTGCATATCTGAAGTTTTTCAGAACTTTCGGAAGTCTCTCATAATCTTGTATTTTATACTAATCACAGTGGCTATCTTTCTTCAAGTGAGAGATTGGATCGAGAAACCATCCCCCAATGTAGCTCAATTTTGGGTCAGTATCATGCAATCAGTGCTTTCTTGGGATTTAGAACTTACCCAAGGCATCTCTTCAGAGTCAGGGAATTGAGTTTGTTGCTTTGTTGGCTATATTGTGAAAGTTGTTAAACATAAATAACACACGTTTTTGCTTGTATGTGTTCTTATCTGGATATTGCTGTGCCTACTTTACTTGGATTTCTTAGCTGTTGGTTTTCTTTCTTTTTTGTTCTAAGTTGTTGTCCTGTTTGGTTTTATATTATAATTGTTGAAGCTGACTGCTTAATGCAGTGGGGGTTTACTATTTTATTTTATTGGTTATTACTATTACTATTACTATTATATTTTCTTGTGCATCAGGAAGTGTAATAAAGCTAAGGAGTAGAGTAACATTGAACTTCCTTATATTTTGGTGTTTGGGTGGGGGGGGGGGTAAAGGTAATGAAATATGAGTGGCCATAGTAGTGCATGCAGACTTAACAGATGATGTGGTGGATGTTCAAAGATTTGGAGATAGGATTATCCTCATGAAGCTTGTGCCAAAGAAAGACGTGGGCAGTATAATTGGAGCCTTCTAAGTAAATTGGACGAACATAGTTATAATTTTGTGATGCATGGATGGATTAGTGCAAGGTTTTAGACAAGGAGCTTATTGTAGGGGGTGTTCTAAATGGACATGTTGGGAAGACTTTAAAGGGTAGGAATGTGTACTTGGGGTATATGTTTTGGAGAGAGGAATGAGGAGGGGGTTTTCAGTTTTAGATTTTGATATGGCTTGTTATTTATTCATTGTCTGCACTTTGGATTAGAAAGAGAGATAAACATGGTTACTTATAATGGTGGACTTTGTAGTAGCCAAATAGATTACTTCATGCAATGATTTCTTATTTTGGACTATAAGGTTATACTAGGGAGAGTCTATTCATTCAATATAGATATGGTGGTCATGAATACATGCCTCATGTGTTAGTACTGAAAGACAGGGGATTGTCCTACCATAAGTTGATGGAACTTAAACGGAAATACCTTGAATTCATTCACTAGAGAAGTGTTCAGACTAGGAAACTAGGAATTTGAAGGAGATCGAACACAGAGTGGAGTGAGGTGCTAAATTATATTAAGACGCTAAAGATGTCATAGGGAATAAGCCAAAGGAATACACTAAGGTGATTTTTTTATAGAGAATTAGAATAGGGTGGATGAAGTGGAGAGGCGTTGTGTGGTTAACATTTCCTTGAAGCATGAAGGGAAGTTTCTTAGGATAGTCATACAACCTGATATTGTGTATGCTGTGGAATGTTGGGTTGGTAAGAAATGTCATATAAATAAACTAAGTGTGTTGGATGATTTGGCATTGGGAGTTAGATTTGGATTTTTAGAAGGCAGCCATACTCAAATATCCCTAATGTTTTCTTTAATGTTTGAACTTCATTCCCTTCTCCCACCCCCACCCCCCGGGGGGGGGGGTCCCTTCTGTCTCAAACTTTGATTGCTAACACATTTAAGAAACCAGCTTTGCTAAGGTGAGGTCTGTCAGCAAACTTTGATTGGGCTTGCATATATCCAATAAGCCCATTACTTTCCAACACTCTCTCTGGCCCCTTTTTTCCAGTGTAAAATTCTGAAGGGTTTTATGCCCAGGTATATAGAGTTTGAGTTTGTTACATGTTGGGTGTATAAGAAGAATGGTCAAACAAATGGTTACTGGTGAGATACAAGTTTTTATTATCTACATTGACCAAGGTACTAGGAGTTAGTGGTGTCACTGGCGTGTACGTATGTGGAAGACAGGGAGTGAGTTGTAACCATCTCTTGCCTTGTTTATTCAAATTGAGAAAGTAGTGAAGATAAGTCTCGAATTTATCACCAAATTATCTTGTGTGAGATGAACTGGGTTTCCTTGAATCTTTCAGGTTTTTTGAGATCACTTGTGTCATCTTTGTTTTCTTGCAACTTTTTCTTCCATCAGATCAAACTAAAGTTTCATTTATTTGTGAACAGAGCCATGTTATATTGCTTTCCATGATGAAGAATGGGGACTTCCGGTCCACGATGACAAGTAAGTTGACCATTGTTCTTGTTTATGTAATCAATTTCCAATAGTTTTACCACTTTACCAGTTGTTGTGTAGAAACTTGAATCTAGCAGGATGCTAGCCTAATACTCTTGACAACATGCAGGAAACTGTTTGAGTTGCTAGTCCTGTCAGGTGCTTTGGCAGAACTTTCATGGCCTGTCATTCTCAGCAAAAGGCACTTATTTAGGTACTCTAGATTTCTTTCCCACGGACTATAGCTTTCTTGCTCTTAAGAATGGCTCCATGTAAAGACTTCACTTTCAAAATGTGCCTGCATCTTGACCATAAGAAAAAATATGATCGGGGTCAAAATATTAGACTAGTTCTTATATCGTCTTAACATATGTTTGTGCACAGGGAGGTGTTTTTGGATTTTGAACCATTAGCGGTCGCAAAATTAAGCGAGAAGAAGATCATGGCTCCGGGAAGTACAGCCAGCTCTCTATTGTCAGAGCTGAAGCTGCGAGCAATCATTGACAATGCACGTCAAGTTTGTAAGGTAGATTCTTACTTTTAATTTTTGGCCCAAAGTTATTTGGAAAAATGAAGAATGTTGTGCCCCAGAGTCCAATTAGGTTCAGCTCTCTTAGGTGCGTTGAAAGGGGTGGACCTTGGCAAAGTGTTCAAGGCATTGAAAGGGACTCTCAGCAATTTTCTGGGTCAAGACTGTGTGGGAAAATCATCCCCTCGACTTTATTTTATTTGTGCAGAAGCCTACGGCCCCCGGGTTCGCCCCACCATTGTAGGTGCATCTACCATTTTAGTCAAGTAGCAATGCTTTCTTTTAGATATAACTGGCAGACTCCTGAAGTTTTTCAAAAAACCTAATGCTTTATGGCTAGATAAAACCTTAGCTTCTAGGATCCCCCAGGCTGATTCGAAGGGCTGGATCTTGCGGATTCTCGTGGTTCTATGTTAAATAATCCTGTTGTAATTTAGTTTTTTGTGGTTGAAATTTTATTCCCCCGTAAGAAAGTAAGTAAAGATGGTGAAGTGGTCCTGTGACCAATGCGGGACAACCAATATGTTTGTCCTGTGACCAACCATTGGTTCCCTTTACGTCGAAGTTTGATGAAAGTTGGCAGTACATGGTATGATTTTGTGCGACTAACACAAATTGGACCATTTCTGATGCAGATCATTGATGAGTTTGGGTCATTCGACAAGTATATATGGAGTTTTGTGAACAACAAGCCATTAGTCGGCAACTATCGATATCCTCGCCAGGTTCCAGTGAAGACTCCAAAAGCAGATGTTATAAGCAAAGACTTGGTGAGAAGGGGTTTCCGGAGTGTTGGCCAAACGGTGATTTACTCATTCATGCAAGTTGCTGGGATAGTGAACGACCATCTGATCACGTGCTTCAGATTCCAGGAATGTTGTAGAGCTGTGTCAGCAGGGACAGAACCAGATGTTGTGAAAGTTAAAGCTGAAGAGAAGATAGTGGAAGAACTGATGGTGGGTTCAGAAATAACTAGGGCCATGGTTGAGTTGAGTATCCCCTCCGAATAATGAAGCTATGAAGTGATGTTTCTTCAATTTTCATCCATGTAGGCACGCGCATTACCAGGTTGTTGGCATGCTAGTAGTCTATGAGTGGGGTAGCAGCAGGGGTGGTGGAAGGTGGGTTGTGTATAAAGGAGATAGTAGCTATGAATTCTTATGCATCTTTTGTTTGTAGATTATAAAAGGAGAATTCTACGTCCGTGACATAAAATGTGAGCGAGAGATGTACATTTTTCTTTGTACAGTAATAGAGGGGATCGAGGCTTTGCCTGTCCTCTTCATGAAACACAAATTTGGTATTCTAGGATTTGTTAGCATATCGAGAGTTACAGAGGGAAGACCATATGTCCCATGTCCCTTCTGGGGTGAAAAAGCTTTAAAAGAACAACATTCATAGTTGGATGAAAAGAGAAATCATAAAATGAATATCCAAAATCGAGGTTGGATTCTACCCCGAAAAAAATTGGAGGTTGGATTAAACCAAAGAATTCATATATTAGAAGAAAACATGTTATTTACAATATTACTAGTAGTTAAGCCAAAAACATATTAATGTGGTTTGGAGCTCGAGAAAATCAGCATGCATCATTTATAATAATACTAATAGCTAAGCGGTGGTCTAGTGGTCTCAAGCTTACTCTCAAGTGGTTTGGTAAATCTCATGTCCCAGGTTCGAATCTCTTCTACTCTTCTGTTTCTTGCATTTGACATTTGTGTGCTTTTTGGCTTGGACATGAGTGCTACTGGCTTCTGTGGACTATACTAGGCCTCCGGTGGGGCTCCGCTGATGGGGCCAGTGCCAAGCACTGGTAGTGCACTCGATAAAAAGTCCGAGCATAGTGTACGGGGGCGGTTGATCGCCGCTACTACATCCCCTCTTTTTCGTACAAAAAAATATATATATAACTAAGCCAAAAATACACCGTGTGGGTTGGAGCTCGAGAAAATCAGTATGCTTAATACACGGGAGAACATTTTGTCAAGAACTCTAGCACTTCTATACAAATTTTAACAGATTTCTATAAAGCACCCTACAGCTATCATTCTGTTTTGGTAGATAAGGGTAACATTTATGTATGGAAGAAGTTGGGTTGGGTGTGGTTACCTGCAACAATCAATAGGTTCACTAGCATCACCTGAAATGTTGCTCTAAGTATTCCAAATGACAAAAGTTTAACCACCAAACCTATGTAGGTCATTATTTCAGAAGTTTGACAACCAAACCTATTGTCTTGTTTAAACTTTAATTGGACATTTTCAAGGCGAAATATTGCAGCTTGTAGACCCACTTCATCCAACAGGAAGGGAAACATATAAACTAACCGGATCTGACTCAAAAACGTTTACTCCCAGTTAAACATCACAGGATACTGAAGTCCCAGAGACCCGACAAAGCCACTAGCTCGCCTGATCCAAACTTTTGAAGCCATGAAGCACTGATCCTCCTAAAATAAGTGGCCAAGGTGTTTAGAGTGAAATTCCTCCTGCAGTCATAGAACCCATTTTGATACTAAATTCTTTTTTCAAGGTGTAGAATACTGAGCTGACTTCCTATATATATCCAATAACGTGCTAATTTAGCCTGGCTTAAACCAGCTATAAGAATGTACAAGACCAGATATACAGAGCTGTTTACACAGGCTGATAGAACACACACGACTGAAAAAATAATTAAAAATAAATAAGGAGCTGCTGCCAAAAAAATTGGCGAACTCATAGATCAGTTTGTTTTAGGCTGAATCATCCGCACAAGACTCTCATTAATAATAGAATAAGGATGATCTTTTGGTTTCCGGTTTCAACAAGGTTTCAGTTCAATTCCAATGCTCAGAAGAGTTCGGGCAGACTCCAAGGCCTTCTCACCTCCAAGTTCTAATGCCTTTTCATCGGGGAACTCACCTTCTACATCCATTGACCATTTTGTTGACGTAGCTCTTCGGTCTGGTAAAGCCTCAGGTTTCTTTATTTGTGCATTATTCATGGCAGCAGCAGCAGCTATAAGAAGGGCAGCACTTGGTGGACCATGCCGCTTCTTAGGTACTGGCATATCATGGTCATGTTTTCCTTCATATGTTATTATAACAGCTGTTGTGTCATCCACAGCCCTTTCAACATGTTTGCGGACTGGGCATCCAGCAGATGTGCACTTATAGTAGCTCCTGGAAGGTTTAATAACAAGGATTAGGATCAAAGAACAGACCATCCATCAAATGTAGTTTAAAATACAACAATCCCAAAAATAAAACATGTATTCCGAAAGCCGTCAAACTAATCTATACCTGATTGGTATGACTAGAAGTAATGGATTACCAGCAGGCAGACACTATAGTCAGCTAATAATTGCAGGCAAATTCTTTTCATTTTAACAGATTTTGGAGGGGGGGGATGAGGAAGAACTGACTCCACAGTAGCCAGTAACCTCATCGGAGATCATAACTAAGGAATAAGACGCCTCCCAAATTAATTAGCCAGGATGTTTCAAAAGGTTCTCGTGCTACTGAACCATATGGATTCCACAACGTGAACTGAGTTACGGTGTGTAGAGACCATGCATGGAATAGATAGACCTGAACTCCTAGAGTGATGTAGAACTCCAAGAAAACCAACACAAGAGGAAGGCAGGCATCCTCACCCTCTTTAGGCTCGTTGACTTTAAATAGTGGCCAGCCCTAAGAAAGCCACTGACCATATATGGCATCCTAAGCTCAACAGTGAAGGAGTTTTGAGCTAGAGAAGGAGAGGAACGCTTTGTTTCTCAGATTTTTGCCACATCATCACTCAATACTACTGGGGGTTGCCACCTTGGTACAAAGAGATAGATTAAGTGGACTTGATCCAACATGTGAAAGTTCATATCAGTAGGCAGGCATATACTAGTAGTATTATCTTGTTGAAAGTTAAGGACATGGAAAACTAGGATAGTAGACCATTTATGACTTATTGTTTAATGTACTTGGGTTGGGTTTCTATGTATCATGGATTGTTCACATGTACTAGTAGTAGAAACTTTAAATCTTAACCATTTTCTAAGATAATTGTTTTATATTATTTGACTTCATCCATCACTAAATATTTTACTGGTTTCACTAGCCAATTATGTCTCATATCACTCAGACAATGTGTAGAATAGATAGTATATCCGTAGGGTTCTACATTTGCTGCCAAACAAGGGTGTAAAAAAAAAAAAAAAAACCTATTTGTTTGTCTTATTTTTTTAATTTTTTATTAATTAATTAATTTTAATTGAATATTTAAGGGCCTGTTTGGTTACATGAGTCTAGAGATTTCAAATCTATGGAGTCATAATTTATAAAATTAAATGTTTGGTTGTGGAATGAAATTTGTGGATTCATCCTAAAAAACTATTTGATCGACGTGATTTTTGTGAATGTGCAAACGTATAGCTTTTTTGAAATCTCTGGATTTCACCCCTTACCCATAAATCTACAGATTCACCTTTTTAGTGTAAAAAGGTGAATCTCTAGATTTCATGAATCTGGAGATTTTTACAACTAAACGGGTATAATTCTCAGATTCATGAATCCAGAGATTTGGAATCTCTGGATTCAAGTAACCAAACAGGCCCTAAGTACATTTATTAATTCTCAAATTGTTCCTCTTAAAATTTTGGAGCTAACGAGGGCCATTTGTCGACCGAAACAAAACCTAGAGAAAAATAAATAAATAAATAAACCTACTGAGAACTCAGTAGTCTTGACCAGGTTGACACAAGTTTTTGAACTAGTGACATTCATTGGAAACGCATTGTAGGAAAAGAGATCCACAGTCCAGGTCCCATCAAGAAATTATTTTCATAATGCTAAAACTGAGAAGATCTGGCAAATGACAACTAGTTCAACTCCTCAGACAATTTTATTGACAGGCATTCAGGAGATATTAATTGCAAGAAAATAGCTAGAGCTCCTCACTAATCAAATAACAGAATTGCTAATTAACTGTATGAACACCTTTTGAATAGCTCTTGAGTATTGACCCTTTGAAGAATGGCGTTGATAATTCACTGTAAAGTATGTTCTTGAAACAAGTCTCAAATTAATTGATGCGGTTGCAAGTGTGTGGCTAGACTGGCATGATCCAATCTAAAAACCTGGAAATCTGGAACCCAGATTGAGACAAATAAGATCCAAACCAAGATTTTGGTGTAATAAGCGGCGCAGTGGAATACATTTCTCTAGGGGTTCATCTGTTAAATCTTTTACTGGGAAAAAGAAAGCCACAACACTGGCTCTCATCTTTCCCCTAATACCCCTTCCTCGAGAGTGTGAAATTGCAAACAGGTGTAGCTGAACCTCTCCCTTTTTATTTTATTTTCTTTTGTCTAAATTCGAGTTAGATACTCAAGAGGTTTTCTGAGTTGAGTTTTACTCTTGCTATATTTCCAATTATGTATGATTTTATGCATTAATTAGATTAGAACTGAAAAAGAATACTGGTTGGTTTGAGCTGTTACTGTGGTGCACTACTTCCTTCCTCTGCCTGTCTTCTACTTCCCTCTTCCTTCTTAATCTTCTTTCTTCTTCCCTGTTCTGTTTCTGGGCATCAATTCCAGCCCTACATTATTGGATCAAGAGCTGTTACGTGGTACAAGTGTGCAACTGTGGCCTTGCGACTTTCTTTCGGTCCTCTGCCCAATCAGGTACTATTACTCCTCTACTTCCCCTTGCCTTCCTTATTACTCTTCTTTCTTATTCTTCCCTGTTCTGTTACTGGGTGTTACTCGCGCCCCTACATTATTGGATCAATCTTCTCCAATTGTTCCACCTCTTTCAGGTGCTGTGAGTAAACCTCGTCCCACGGGTGATTCAAACCATAGGAGCTCACATCCAAAAACTTCCTCCACTGTGAGATAGGTCTGAGTTAGAGGCTTATCACCTGCCCTGATTTCAGACTTTTCTAGTTCACTCACTGCCTTTTCTAGTACACTCACATCCAAAAACTTCCTCCACTGTAAAATAGGTCTGGGTTAGAGGCTTATCACCTGCCCTGATTTCAGACTTTTCTAGTTCACTCACTGCCTCTTCTTCCAACTTAGTGTATGCTATTTGGGAGGACTCTTGACGTTGATTGTATCCTAAAATCTCAACTTGAATGAGTTTCTAACGGAAGAGATTTTATCTTCAAATATGACTGCATTTACAACTGTTTTCTTGTTTGAGGAAGAAGACACCAAATATTCATAATTACAAGGTCAGTTTCTTTCATGGTAGGAGATCTCGAGCTTCCAAAAAACCGAGATCTCAGTCGAGATATTGTAATTTTTGGGGGTTCAACTCGAGTGAACTTGACAGCCCATCTTGGGGGGTTTTAAGGGCCAGGTTGGGTTGAAACTTAGTATTTAGCCTATTTCAGGCCTTCCAAACACACTAATGGCCTTATATTTGTGGGGGAAAAAAATTTATGTATGTGTTCCAACTCGACCCTAAGTTTGAAACCGAAATGTTGCAAGAATGAACATGCAATGTTATAAAACATGAAATATAAAACCATTAATTGATATAAATGAAAACCAAATGACAAGATACATCAAATAACTTAAATTGTTTAGAATTCCATCCATATGAGCACAGTACAACATCATCCTTCAAATGACCTTCATCGATGTTGTTTTGTTGATATAGATGTACTAAGAAGTCCTTAGGAGTGTTGTAGGTGAAGATCTGATGAGATTCAGGTGAAAAATCTAATCAGAAAGTGTCTTGCAAGCTGCTGTCGAGAGAAGAACCGAGAGGAGCAAGAGGGAGTTAAGACGAGATTCCTATCTCGTCTTGACTCGAGCGGGAATATGTAAAAAGGGATGGTTTCGAACCAAGATCTTGACTTGACCGAGATCTCAGTCAAGTTTGGGAATCATTCTAATATCACACTTGGTCTTGTCTCGAGCCCCTGAAAAAGCAAGATCTTCTACTTTGGCTTCTTTCATGATCATTCCATGTGAGGCATGCTTAGCTGAGACTATATAGCCAATCATAATAAGATTTTCTTCATTAAACTTTGAATCAAAACTATTATTATGTATGGGAGAGAAGTCCTGTTGGGGGGGGGGGGGGGGGACCCTCTAAAGTACCATACAATCAAAAAGGAGATCAACTGAGAAAGAGGAATAATCTGACTAGGACAAGGGTGGAAAAAGATAACAATTCGGGAACTAAATAAAAACACCTGTTTCAGAAATTGAGACTCAAGTAAGCATTACAGAGTTATCAGCTAAGATGAAGGTAAGGAATTTCATAAACGCTAACTTATGGTATCATTTTCCTTTAAAAATCCCCAACTCAGCTTGAAGAAATATTATGCATAGGATTATGATCTCATGAAGGACCAAAATAAACATACATGAAATTAAAAGATCCAAAAAAAAAATATATATATATATATATATATATATATATATATATATATATATATATATTATATTTTAATTTTATTATTTCTACTCTTTTAATGTCCTAGAGAAATTGCCTATTGTCCATTGCCAGGACAGACCACCTATCAGGTCCTAGGTAGCACAGTTTCCTAGTTTATGCTTTAGCCGTAACAGATATAATGAGCCCATTGTACCCATGGAGGCAAGTGATTCGATGAACCTTCTAATGACATCTTACTTTTAAAAAATGATGCACCACGCGTCCTGGCGTTCCCATGCATCAGCTTCCCCCACCCCCTTTTTTTCAACTATGATATAACTGATTTATCTGCCAGCTATTCTAGCACTCCATGGAATAAAAGACTAGAGATTCAGATTATATCACAAAGTAAGTTTAAACTATTGTAGATCAATATAACTAGGCTTTGGAGCATTCACAGTGGTTGTGGTAAAGGAGTTTCATTTCAAGATTTCAAACAAATTTCTACTCACAAATTAGCAAGTCAAAAAAGACACGGATTGCAGAAAAATAATCAAGGAAAGGTTTGCAACCTAACACATACACAGAAGAATGGCATGGAATATAGGCTGAACTGTGTGGGGCAATCTGGTTTCAAAAGCATGATTTGGGGAATCGTGATCAGATCAGCAGTACTGACCACTGGTCAGATTCAAATTGGAAACAGCTTTTGCCAACCCTGGTCCTTCTCTCTTCATGTTGCCCTATGCCAAGAGATTAGCCATAAATCTTCCAATGTAATTTTATGCCTGGTAATGTGTAGATGATATGTTTTATGTTCTTCAAATTTGAGTTCTGCCGTTATATCATTCTCATAAAGAGAAGTGAGATTAAGAGTTTGAGGCCTCAGCTTACAGGTTATTTAAAGGCCATGGTTGAACAGACTTCACTAAGGTTGGAGTCACAGAAATGTACTTAAGACAGGCAGGACAAGGAAGTAGTGATGCTTTGTTCTTTAAATTTTATAATGGACTAACAGAGTAGATCCGTGGGTGAATTTGAGCAATTGCCTTGGTGCATGTGTCACAACTTCGAAGCTTCAGATATTTGATATGGTGGACTAATGAAGTGACATGAATAGGTTAGAATGATCTGGATCCAACAAAATGAATTGTGACTGGGATAGTTTCATGCTGTAGGAATCATCAACACAAGTAGTAAGTAGAAGATGCAGCACCTGGTGTTGGGTGGCAAGCAGCACATTTCCAAAAACTTGTAGGCAATATGCTAGAGCAGTAGAACCCTAGACTGATCTCAGAGACAAACCCACAGCATTCTTCATCCTCAAAACAGCAAGTTTCAGGGATTCAAACGCAACACCCGAGGACAAGGGAAATCATGCTGGGGTTGTTCGTTGTTGTATCGGTGCCCAGCAGTAGAAAACTAACATCACTAAGATACATAGGGTGGTAACAAGGGGAGCAGGTGCCCCTGGCTAAGGCTACGGCTTGTGCTGGGAAGGCATTGGCAATGTTCAATGTGGCGATGCTGAGTGAATCCCAGAGAGGGCCTAGCTGACAGATGGGGCATTGATGAACACTAATGGGCTGGTGGAACTTATCGTTCTCAACATTGACAAGAAGAGGGGGAGAGCAGAAGAATTCAGACTTGCCCTTTTCTAAAATTATTTCCACGACTATCCTTTAGCTGATCCGAACAAGTGAATCTTGTTGATGTGATTTGTTGATCCTGGCTAGTCCATCCTGATCCAGGTTGGAATCAGCAGACACTAATCTGGGACGTAATTCCAACTTTTTTGAACCATGGTCAAGCCAAAACTAGAAAACAAAAGAAAAGCTCATACTCAGTGTACAAGGCTCCCACATTTAGCAGGTCAGGGGGAGGGAGAATTAGGTCATTTCACCATAGTTCTACTCAACCTTTTATTTCAATATGACCAACAGACAGCAGACTAATAAGCTTAACAGATTGTACCTATGCAGAGAGCACAGCCTTCAGAAATGTTGGTTGAATATATATTTTGGGTGAAATGTTGGTTGAATACTTGAATCTAACACCAATAAAACACAAATTGAATTATAATTACTCAGCAGCCTCCCTAGCAAAATTTCAAAGAGTAATGGTGCTGATCTGATTTTTTTTTTTTTTTCCTCCCAACAAAGAGGAGGCTAAAAGCTTGCTGATTTGAACAGTCAAGCACAAGTGACGTGGAAAGAGAGAGAAGAGATAGGAGAGCCTGTTTTGGGACTGAGAACGGTAACCATAACAAAGAACAAAAAGAGAAGATCAGGAAGGGAGAAAACACTGGCTACTAATGCAATTACCTAATCAAAACAAATTTCATTCACTATTTTCATACTATGCAGGGGTTTGTTACATATTATAAGAAAACCAAAGAGACTCCTACATAAAACTTAGTTAGCCAGACTAACTTAACAAAGACCCCAAGATACTTAGGAAATTAGAAGGGAAATTCTCTGACTCCCCCCTTAATTGAACTATATATCTTCTCATAATCCCCAAAACAAACTCACTTTTCAGATTTCCCCATTGAATTAAACTTCCACCTATTTTTCTCCTGGTAATTCAAAATCCCAATGTTATCCCCTGCAATTGGTTGCTCTTTTGATTCCCATCTGCCCTGCTATTCTTATTGTTCCCTTCCCCTCTCTGTACTATGTATCTATTTCGTTTTTATACCATTCTTTACTGAGTCCACCAACTCAAGCCAAATGTAAATGGCATAAACTCTCCTTCATCTGTATTCTTCCCTGAAAGGGGTATAAATAGGGCTAAACATACTTAGAACTCAGAAAGAAACTTTCTAAAAGCAAAAGAAGTTGAAAAAAAAAACCTATTGGACTTATGATCGTGCTAGAGTTAGGACTTGGACACTAAAAACTGAAATGAAACAAATAACTGATAATTATATACTGTAAAGACTATTATACCCTTGCTTAAAGTAGGCAGAATTTTGCATAATTGTCACTCTTGATTGAAAACTAAACCTATTAAAGAAGTACCAAGTACGGGATTTTTGTAATCAACTTGTGGACACATTATTTAGGTCCATCAAGTTGGCCAATTACAAAGGAAACCCATCCAATGAGGTTCTAATACCTAGATGATCCAACCTCAGGCTTATTCTAGGAAAAAGAACCCAATTTGGCTTTGGATATGCATCTGTTGGTGGGTAAAGGAATATCACTTGCTGCAATTTAACAAAAATAAAAGAAATTATGAAGCAAATGAAAACCAATGTACTGTTGCGGGTAGGCAGTAACTACAGATATCACCTTACCACAATAAAAGCAATTGTTTGCATATCATACTCCATGGTAATATGATGTGAACAGATCCACAAAAATAAGTCAGATACTACAATTTCATAAGGTTCTGTCTGGTTAAGACTTACGAGTCAAGGAAATGGAAGGCAAGTGAAATTGACATAAAAAGAAAAGAAACTTTTGTAATCATTACCTAACATGATTGTGTAACCTACATAAAATTCTCTTCATATTGGGTAATTTTACTTTCAGATGCAATTTTCATTGGAAATATCTCTTGTTGCCAAAAGGTAACAAGTGCGATGTAACTATGTTTTACATTCTGCCATGTGAAAGAGTGAAGAGGCAAATCCCACTGTTGAATATCTAGGAAATGGTTCGGGTTTGCCACATCTGAATTTCAGCCCTAAATACAATCTCTTCCTCCTTCCATCTCATGGAATACCATCCCATGTACGTCCATGCAACCCTTATGGTCTTGTGCATCTCCAATGTGGACAATTCTGGTTGGGCTGAAACTTGATACATCATTACAAAAGTCAAATGTCACTGACATGGCGGCGGTAACAAGAAAAACCATTTTTATTCCACTTTTCAAATTCAGGGGCTTTGCTTGCAAAGATAAGTAAAATTTCATAACCAAATATGGAGTGATTTGGAGTTAGTAACACAGCCATGTTAGATAATTATTACAAATATTCCTTTTTGGCGGTCGATTAATTTCATTCTCCTCCTCTTTATTTCCCTTGCAATCAGAAACAACCTATCAGGCTTGAGAAAAAGGGTAAATTGTAAATTATTACAATAGCCTCCATATTGACCCACGTGAACAAGACTGTTGAACAGAGAGGATATGCTCCAGAACATTCATGTGTCAAACTTCAAACTCAAATTCGATCAATACTCTTCAATGTAAGTCTATGCAAATATACAGTACTCTAACCACTATTATAACTCTTCCATAAGTCTGTGAGGTCAACATTGACAGACATCTTAGGGTTTATCTCTCTGTTGTCAAAGCGTCCACCTAGGCCCATTTTTGGGTCATGTAGCCTTGGTATTTGTTGCCCTCTATCGCCTCACCTCGCCTTGTTGCCTTAACAACCATGGTCTACTGTCCACAAAATTTAGGCCCAATTTGATTTGTCAACTGAAATTTTTTTAGGACTGTAGAGAAAATGTTTGTTCAACAGCCATATAATAAAACTGTCTCCTTGAAGAAATCAACCCAATAAATATCAAATAATGTTGTTTACGAAGAAACTAAATAATATCAGGAGGACACAGTTGTGTGCGGAAAACCATAGTTGGAAAATGGGAAGGGCAAGGCTAACAAACAACGGCAACTAGAGAAAGATAATCCTAAACACAGACAGGAATCAGGACAACAGCCAACTGTAAGTAACATCCTAGATTGGGCTTCTCTTCTTTTTTCCACTCTCTCTCCTCTCCTTGCACCCAGGGGAGTATCTTAGAGAGAGGAGGAGAAGGACGTGATCATTCTCACAAAGGATGTGCCACCAGAAGGCCAACTCCCAACTCTTGCCATTGGACGGGCAAGAGCCCCAACTTGCAGCAAAATTCTTGCACAAGATACCCACTTGAGCTATTTGATAACAGACTCCAGCTGTCCTTTTCATTCATTATATCAAGCTAGCATAATTACCAAGATGGCAAGGCAACCACGGTGTTAGAGAGGGTCAAAAAAGCAATGTGACATCATCTAGGCATCCATGGCAAACGGATGCCTAGGTGTGTAAGGCTTTTTTTCCTCAGTTGAAACATTATTTGCGGCCTGCAGCTTGGATCATCCTACTGGGGTGACAGCTATCAAATCTCACTGGCATTTCAACAGTGGAAGTCATGGTTTGGTATAAATAAATTAAATAAAACTAGCTCTCTCAACAGTTATTTGTGACACTATGTGTCAACTGTGAAATTTTACCTAGAAGTGTCTATGAATGAGAGAACTATCAAAATCCACACTACATTTTACATCAAGATACTAAAAATCGCATGCTACAACCATATGTCCCATTGTGAGCATCTCCACTTTACTGAGAAAGAGTAAAACAAAATGCAGCCACTATATTTTGAGAGTAGACTAACAAATTTAAATGATTTAATCTTGCATCATATCAGCTATATAACAAAAATAGCAATAATAAACTCACAAGTTTCAAAACTTTATAACCACAAAATATAAATGAAACCAATTATATAAATAGAAGGAGTGGGAACCTGGGATAAGGATTTCCTTTAACCATTTTCTGCCCATACTTACGCCACCTGTAGCCATCACTTGAGATCCCCACATCACCAGCTGCTTGAACAACAATCTTAGGTTCCTTGATTGTTTTACATACAGGGCCTGAATATGTAACATTATTGTCCTTCATCCTGAGAAACAATAAATCAAAAGAGGATAAAGATAAATATATTAGCAGAAAAATTTCAGTAGTCATTCTATTTTATTCTTACCTTCTCTTTGGTTCTGGTTCATCACCATTTTCTCCCTCAGATTTAATTTCAGCACCTGCGCCAGAAGCATCAGAGCTAGGTCGTTTCTGTTCAGCTGTTAGCACTGTCGGTTGACTAGGTTCTTCCCTAGATGTAGATGGCTCAGAATCATCAAGTCTTTTGACTGGATGGTCTATGGTTTCACTTTCTACAATAGGTCCAGCAGATGGCACAAACCTCCGTGTTTTAGTACACCTAATCTTTCGAGGAGGCTCATGGTTATGCCGACCTTTATAGATAATCTCAGTCACACGACCAGTGTCATCACACCGCTCAACCTTCTTCTTAGCATGACAATCAGAAAAAGTGCATTTGTAATAGCTTCGAGAACTCTCAGTGCTCTTGACCTGCTTCTGCCCATACTTGCGCCAGTTATACCCATCAGTGGTGGGTGTTTTTACAACAACTAGAGCTGCTTTATTTTTCTCATCAGAGGAATTCTGCTGCTCCACTTCTGGTGTTGATATTCCATTTTCCTGCAGAACTGGTGCAAGTCCTTCTTGTTCTGTCACGGAACTCGGTGGAGATGACGTCTTTTGTGTATGACAAACAGGCGACAACTCTGATGAAGGTGATGCATACTCAATCTGAAGTTGCTTTTGTGCCTGAGCTTGAACAGCCTGAGCAGTCACACTTGCCAAAGCTTCCTGATGGGACATCCCAAATTGTCCCTAAAAAGGGGAGAAAATAATAAACAGAAGGAATTTTTAACTCCAACAGATGCAACCATATGCAGTGGTTTGTCCTATCAACATAATCCTATGGCTAGAGCATCATAGGGTGGCAGAGAATCGAAAACTATTAGGGAAAACATACTTAGATTTTTAGAACCATATTTGTAGCTAATCTAAGTTGCAAACTAGTTGTATCATCAGATTTCACAGACCACATCAAGGCACTCCATATCATCCAGAAAGGTCAGTAATTCAAGCTACAAAAGCAGTAAAACAAAATGATCTACAATTACAATAATACTAGGAGATGTAATACATAGAAAATCATTGAATGGCTGATGTTTAAAATCAAAAGTAAACAATTAGGACTCAAACTCAAGAATCAATGGAACCACCTGGGTAGACAGTGACAGCATCTTATAAAATCCACATCCAAGATCTACAATGTGATCCGTAATAAATCATAGGAAATAACCATTCTAACCACAATCATCCCCATCTGTGTACAAGTCTAAACTGAAGAATAAGAAAAATGCATCCACTATGTGATCAGAATCTCATATTAACTTAAATTATTGGAGAAAAAAATAAGGGAAATGGAAAAGGAAGATATCTGCATCACATATGTGCTCACATTGATCTCAAGTCAGTACCGCACATTTGGTTCAAACATTAAAATTCATTAACACCTGGGGGCAGGGACTATTTGGAGTATAAAGAACATAATCCAACAACCGCATCTGAGCAGGGCACTTTTCAGATTTTGGCGAATGGCACTAACTCAATAACACAAGCCAGTCCGATTTCTAAGAATTTAATCTACATCAAATCGAATTAACAGCCACCGATGAGAGTGGAAACATGTTCAGGTGAACAAACAGAGGGGAAACCAGAGATAAGTCAAACCACCCTTTAAACTATTTTATTGGTAAGTCAAAAACAAATAAATAAATAACACTAACATATTTTTGTCAACAAGTTTATCAGTCGAAATCGCACGGACTGTGATAATTTATACTCAAATCAAGAAGTAAAAATATGCCACCTCTACTACCTCACACGCAACACAAATTCGAGTAACAGATAAAGTCAAAAGAACAGAAAACGATTCGCAACAAAAACTGAAGAACTACAAAGAACAACATAATTAGGAGAGAATTAGCAGTAGAAAAGAACACAAACCTTGAATCCGGTAGGGTCGAAGGATGTCAGTGAGCAAACAATTGGATACCTAGTGGGATCAGTAGAAATACTCGGCTTCACATCGACTCCCTCAGAAAGAAGTTGTGTCGAATTTGCTCCTGGAGAAGCCATCGCACCGGCGAGCAACTGAGAGAAGGAACGGCAATCGGAGTCATGATCATTGCTCGCCGGAGGAGGAGGAAGCACCACTAGGGTTTCTGCAGGAGTAGTAGACTGGTCTCTGAACTCCGGTTCGACCGGAGGAGGATCAGGTTCAGTGACAGAAGCCACAGAGCAATACAACTCTGGAAGTGACTTCTTCTGTTCGGTTTGTTCTTCTTCTTTTGTGTTGCTTGTTGTGGCTTCTGAATTTTTATCATCTTCTTCTACCTTGGGAGGTTTGATTCCCTGGTTATTCTTGTTGTCTGCCATGAAAGACCGAGAGAGCTCTGCAATCGCAGTAAACAAGAACAGTTTTCGGACGGTTTCGATGTCCGAAACGAGTTGCGTGCATGGAAATCGGTTATGTTGCGGGCTTTGGTAGAGGAGAGAATGAGAAAGAGTGAGGGGGTTTTGCCGTTTTCTTTAAAAAAAAGCATAAATGGAGAAGACTGAAGTGATAACTTCTTTTTGACTTAAATTGACCAGGTTGTTCTACTGTTGTTATAGACGCCGTTACTTTTCTCACCGTCTCTTTTTTTTCTATTTTTTTATTTTATTTTTGTTATGCTTTTCTTTCGTTTCCTTTCCTTTTGGAATGAAGAATCTCACGGCGCCAGCTTATTGAAATGCTGACGTAATACATTTTGATATCTAACGGCGCAGTTAACTAGTCCATCACCTGTTTTGACTGGGACATAGTAATGGATTGTGGTCCATGTTTTTTTCCTGGTTGTCCATCAATTGCAGGGTCAAAAATTGTTGAATCAAATCAAACCATTGATTGTCGTACCAGTTTTACCCAGAAAAATAAAGTAGCTCACCACTAGAAGCTTACAACATAGAAGAAACCAAAACTTTTCTTAATTAGTTTATCAAATTAATCAATTTTACATTAATATGCATAGAGAAGCTTTTTGCCTTCTTTATATTATTTCTTTCTGTTTCTTTAAAAAAAATCTATGATGTATCTATAGAATGAAAAATATGAAGTTGTGTGTGATTATCCCAAAAAGAATAAAAGTGAGTGTTTTGAGGGTTATATTCAAAGTTTAAAGTATCACACGGTACTATACGGTACTAGCCGATACGTATCCATATTTGACCCAATTGATACGATACATCTTGATATGTCTCTCCATTGAATTACACTAAAATACATTTGTCAGAGTGACACAATATTCGATATAGGACGATACGTCTCTTAAAATCACCTGACCAATGCAATACTCAATGTCGATACTTTAAACCCTGGTTATATCGTCGTTAGTGAAAACTATACAAGATATAAGGATGAAACAGTAAAAGAACAGAGAAATATTTACCTAATGAAAGAAAACCTCCCTTACCTAATGAAAGATAACCTCCCTTAAACAAAATTTTGCTATGGCATTCAGGACTCACGTTTTCGTCCCAAAACGAATTATTTTACTCCCAGCCCTTCGAGAACGTCAATCCATGTCAGAGAAGTAGTTTCAAGAAGATAGTTGCCATGATCATCTAGAGAGCGATCTGAGTTCTAACAATGAAAATGAAGGTTAGTTAGTTCCTCCTTTCTTCTAATCCATCTCTTTTCAACTTTTGTCAGAGGAAAAACCTTATGGGAAAATCAATCAAATTAGGAAAACCTAAACCCTAGTTTGATATAGCAATACGAGTGATTCCAGAATCACTCTGTTATGCTTATTTTCTTCACGGATAGATTTCGAAGAGACCTAATTCTTGTTTTGTCAGATTTTTTTTGGATTCAAGTTTTCAATCGCTTACTATAGTTAGACCTTGTTTTTGGGAAGCCCTAATCGTTCTAGAAGTAGTTTGAAACCCGAAATTCGAATTGTTAGAAGCCATGTAGGTTGTTGTCTGCGCATCAATAGGGGTCGCCCCAGACAACCCCACCTATTCTATCCCGGCGATCCTACGCCCTAGGGTCGATTTCCAGGGGTCTCCCTGAGCTACCCTACCTTGGCTTGCATACCCCCTTCTATTTTGGGTTTTATTTCCATTTTTATGCTTGACTTCCTAGGTTAATTCTAACTTTAACTAATGATTAATTAGGATAATTTGGGATGTGCTAGGCCATCCTTTGATTCACTTTGAAAAGGTTACGATCTATAAGATAGGTGAGGAGTTCAACTATGTATTAAACATTGAAGCTCAATTTGATATTGAACATGCATAATGACTTATATGTTGTTGTTATATGATTATTTCATTCACTTTATATTTTGAAATATCATAGAATTATGTTCTATTCTTGCTTTATTGAACTATAAAGTGACATGGATGAGTTTGAGAATAACTAGTTATGCATAGACTTGACCTAGGATTGTGGCATGCCCATTGCCCCCAGGAACTTTAGTATAGACATATAGTTTAGGTTGCACATCTAAGATGTCTAACTATGCATGGTTAAGTAACACCTATCATATCGTCACCCTATCGGCGGGGGTATTGATGTCAAACGACCTGTGGCAACAATTTTGGGTTGGTGGGCGCCCAAGACCGGTAACCAACCCGTGAGGGAACACAACTGCACTGTGGAGGCCATTCATTGGTGGGTTGAATATGGCAAAGTTGGACTCATGAGCGCTCAAGACCGGTAACCAACCTGCGAGAGGACATAAGAGCTTCCCCCCCCCCCCATCATATGTGGATAATCAATAGAGTTAAGAGGAGGCATAGTCTGAGTTGGTCGGTGCCATAGGATACATTGACTTCAGATAGGGAATACTGAATCAAGTTGGTCTGCATCATAGGGGAGGTATCTGGATCTAGAATGACGTGATTAAGTAAATGATTTGCATTAGGCTAGGTATTATTCTGACACATGCCAATACTCATGCCAATGGTCATGGTGAGAGAATGCAGCCCTATTCCCCAGCCCGAGTCGATGAGAGGACTAATATCCCTATACCTTAGTCATGATGCCCAGTTCGGCTGGAGTTGTTGGGGGTCTATGTAAGACTACCCAGAGGAGGTTGGTGGTGTACCTTAATGTATGCCTAACAAGATAGAGACTTGCATTGATTAGAGTATAGGAACAGTATTGCATCACATCGCACTTGCATACCATATCATCGTACTTTCTTGCTAATATTTGAATATGTGGATATGCATATTGTTGAATTACTCGCTGAGTTCTAAAGAACTCATCCCTCATGGAAATATTGTTTTTAGATGGTTGCGTAGATGAAGAAGAGTTTCCGAGTTCAGAGGTATCTCCCCTTGAGTATTCAGTTAAGGAATTAATGGGAGATGGTTATGACTCATGGTACGATCCGTATGCTAGTCTAGGGTACTCTTACAACTCTAATTAGGGGTGTCAATGGTGCGGTTTCGGGCTGAAAAACACCCAGCCCAAACACGGTCCACTAGCAAAATAATGGTTCAAGCCAGTCTCGGTTTGGTGGGGTTTGATTTCGGGCTAACTAATGGTTTGGGCTAACGGTTTGACCAACGGTTTAAAATCAGGTTTACTAACGGTTTGGACTAAATTAAAAGTGGACATTCAAATTTAGTTTTCTTTAGCATGGTGAAAGCTGATCAACCCAAATCAAGCGACTCACACTAGGTTTTGAGCTGGAAAGGATTCAATAAACATTCTAATTGATTGAATCAAATAACCCTTTTACATGGAAGAAGATACAAACAACCTTGTAGAGGAAATCTTCAAAGCTGTTTTCCATGTTTGCATCATTAGATTAATCATAAGTTGTACAAATGGGTTGGATTTGGTTAGGACCACATAATGTGATTTCTGTCTAATCCAAGTTTCCAAGTTTCCAAGTTGAGCTCTTGAATTTTTTTTTAATTATCTTCTCCACGTCATTATGGCGATCTCTTGAGAATGAAAGGAGTGGAAGAGGAATTATAGGGTGTAGGGAGTATTTGATTCTACAAGGAACAATGAGAAGAGAGAAGTATATATTAAAGATGAACTTTTGAATATGGATACATAACACATGAAAAGGCCAAAAAACATAAGACCCACAGAGAAAACATCAATGGAGTTTTGAAAATCTTTAGAAGCAAAACCTTGCTAACCACATCACATATCTCATATCCAACGTCCAACCCAACACTTATCAGATACGTTTGGTAATAAAACCTTAAGAGTTAAAACTTAAAATTAAATGAAATCTGAAAGTTGAAAATTGAAACTATGTGAAACACTAAACCGTAAAGGTTATTGTTCAAATTCAACGGTTCATTTAATAATTTAATTTAGTGGGCTGTGGTTCGGGCCTATCGGTTCAAGCTAGCGGGCCACACATGAGCTGGCCCGGCCTAGCCCGAAACCTTTCGGGCTGAAGAACCTCAGCTCAAACACGGCCCATTAAGGTTCGGTTTGGGCCGGTTTTAACAGTTTGGGTTGAACATTGACACCCCTAGCTCTCCAATCAACAGTAACAAGACCCGCTTAGTTTGCCGCTGGGTTTATGAACTAGAGTTAGACTTGTTGATGCAAGTTTTTAAACGTTTAGAAAAGAGATAGTAAACCTTGGGACTATTAAACTCCTCTTCTTTCCCAGTTTGACTTTCCACTTTCAGATGGATATTTCTATTAATTTTGATTATGCTTCTGCTTCTTTGAGATTCTTTTGAATATTCTTTTTCTTTAACACAAATTAATTATTGGATTTTATTGTTCTTGCTCATGATTATGTTATTGTGTGGATTAGTTTGGTGATCGCATGTGAAACTGGTCTTGTGACTGTAAATCACTCCTTGGGTATTCGGGTGGAACGGATACCGGCTAGGCAGATGTGACAACCTCAACTTTGGACATCAAAGAGGTTCAATCACATGGCTCTTACCTGGGTCTCCCATCCTCTATAGATAGGTCCAAGACTCAAACCTTCTCCTTCATTTTAGAGAGATTAAATGCACAACTCATTGTTTGAAGGGGTAAACTTCTTCCCTAGCTAGAAAAGAGTTGCTTATCAAGACAGCTATCTTTGCTTTGCCTATCTATGCCATGTCCTACTTCTTCATATCCAGTGAGTTGTGTCAACAAATGCATCAAAAATTAAGACAATTTTGGTAGACAAATGATCAAGGTAGGGGCATCCATTGGGTGAGCAAGGATACCCTATGTACAAGCAAGAGAGATGTTGGCCTAGGCTTTAGCGACATTCATTGTTTCAACTAGGCATTGCTAACTAAGTAGTGTTGGAGGCTGTTCACTAACTCTGATTCATTGTGGACCCAAGTCATGACTACCAAATACTTAAGGACCAAACCCTTGCTAGAGGATGAAGGTGCCTAGAACATGACCTTGGGGTTGGAGAAGTGTTTTAGCTGGGAGAGACATTATGAGATAGGGTATTGCTAGGAAAGTTGAAAATGGTCTCCAGGTGGATATTTATAAGGATCCATTGTTAGTTTTACATCATTTTAAGTGCATCATCAGAACACCCCCTCCCCCAGCTCCCCCCAGTCCATGATCTAATTCTGTAGCAAAATAGGCAATGGAATATCCAACTATTACATTATTTATTTACTCCTTAGGAAATAGAAGCTATTATAGCTCTCCCCATCCTGTCCCTTGAGGCTAAAGATTCATGGATCTAGGGCAAAGCCAAGCATGGGAATTCATAGTTAAATCAACTTATTACCAATGTCTATCCATTGTTGACTCCCAAGGTAATATTGCTTCATCCTCTACTGTGCCACATTGTTGGAAAAAGATATGGAACATCCCCACCCTACCCAAAATCAAACACTTTCTTTGGAGAGATTTTTATGAGGCCTTAGCTATTAGTACTACCTTATTTTCTGGAAGACTATCCTTGTTGTTCCAAAATTTACCTGAGCGCAATCTGGTTTACTTTTGGTCCAAACCAGGTTCCTGGAGATCAAAGAGAGTGAGAGTGGGCCACTTGTCCGAACGAGAAGCATCCTCCAATGATTAAGTTAGATTTAGGAAAACACGAATCCTCGTAGTGAGGAAATGCTCCAAGAAGGAATGTCTTCTTTGGAACTTGTAGGAGAGTAAATGCCAGAGTTATTGTAACTGGGCTAACTTTTCTTCGTACTGAGTATTTTGCTTATATATAATTTCCATACCTCTGATGCTACAAGGATGCATCATAACCATCCAATCTTCCACATTAGGATGAAGGGTTGAGATTACTCACGATAGATTACTTAATCACCAAGTTAAGAATTCAATCTTCATGGAGAAGCTTCTAGCCAGTTACACCTTATCCCAAACTGATCATGAGCTCAGAGTCACATGGGCTTAGATGCGATAGCTATCCCTTAATCCAGCAGACAAAATGTAAGGGAACAACACTCGAAAAAGCTTGAACAAATGAGAGGCTTTTTGATGAGCGATGGGCATTTAATGCCTCTTAGAGCATTTAATGTTGAACTTAATGCCCTGATTGACTTTTGGATAAAGGTGAGCCGAATTCCCTTACAACATTACTTTTGTCGAGAGGGAGCATCCCGGGTGTCTGGCAAGGGTGTTATCCGAGAAGTCCCAAATGTCACGTGGCATTCACTGAGAAACGTTCTTCAAAGCCAACATTTTTCTGAGAAGTGACATATCAAGAAGTGCTAGATGAACCCTTCAAATCGGGTTTAGCCGGATGTTCTCAAATGAATAATTTGGACCAGTTTAATGGTTTAGACCATAATGTATATAACAATCCCCATCCTCCTTGTGTTTAATCTGTGCCTTGACAAATGAATCCATTGAACATGCTCTATTTCATGTGCACATGCAAAACAATGTTGGAGATCATCCCCCCCCCCCCCCCTCCTAATTGATACCTCTGAATATGTCAATCCATCTTTTCACAACCAGTTCGATTTCATTCATTCAAAGTTCAAGTATCATGATAATGTGGATCTTGTAGACCATATAATGAGGTGCAATGCTATGGTGTATTTGGAAAACTAGAAATGCAGCAATCTATAGAGATATGTTCCTGTTCCCTTCTGTTACCCATACTTTGACTATTTATTAAGTTTGTGCGTAGATGTTCAGCAACATGTTTACTTCGGTAGTAGGCAACATCTGCATTTTCATATGCACCATACAGATTCTATGGGGAATGGCAAGCTCTTTCAAGTGTTTGTGAATGGTGCTTGGGAAAGGAGTAATCAAAAGTGTGGTAGAGGTTTTCTCTTATGAGACTCAAATGGGACCTTTGCTGCTTCTAAATGAAGGAGTTGCTGTAGTTGGTTGGCACCGGCTATGTAGTTAGAGGCTATTCGCAATTGACTGTTCTTAGCCCTCTCTTAGGGGATTTCTGCTCTCCAGGTCAACTCAGACTGCGAAGCTGTGGTTACAGCTCTTCAAGGACATAAATCTAATTTGGATCGGGTCCATCTTAGCCTAATAGATGAGTTTTTTTGGATTTCAGCTGGTTTTAATTTGGTAGTTTTCAACTATGTTCATGGGTCTGTTAATGTATTTGCCAATAACATGGCACGAGGTGCCAAACTGCTTCAGCTCTCCAGGTTTATTAGGTGCCAGAAGACCTTAATGTTGATCCAAGTTGTTTGCATAGATGTGTTATGAGGTGTGATCATGTCAAAGGTGAAGGGTTTACCCACAGTTATGACCAATGGACTGCAAGCAAGAATTTTGTTGCCAAAAAATTGTTTACGAGGACCTAAGAGAGTCAAATATTCATACTAAAGTTGCCAAGTCTGGACACGAGTTAAATCAAAATCTAAACCTACTAGTATCAAACCATTGAAGATATATACTTCTGGTTTTTAAAACGTATGACATGACATCTCCAATCCTGTTCAACGATCTGATTCTATTTCTACCCAGTTTCGAAGTGTATTATGATTAACTTTCATTTCAACCAAAAAAAATTTCTGATCAACTTTCATCTTATCTTAAGTTGATCTACGCTGTCATGTCTTGCTTATAGATCCACTTCCTACGGCTTATTTTCTCTTATCACAAGAGGAATGCCACTACTTTCTGCATAGGTCTCCTTCATCCCTTGAACATATTCTGGGGAAAACATGAATTTTAACATATATCTGGAGACCAGTTTAGTAGTTTGTCTTCAATATATGTTAACAAAAACAGGGGTTCCCAAAGGCCAGGAACTTCCCTGCTTCAAAGACAGAACTAGGAGCAAGGAATGTAAAAGATAGAGACGGTACCAAACAATGTAAAATATGAAATATGTAAATAACCATATAATGTTGATACAGAGCTGAAAACAAGTCTCTTTTTCTTTAACTACATATACTCCCAGATCATCTTAGCGGTTTATGAGTTGATCCACAGCCCACATAACTCATCACTGGAGATCGATTAAAAAACAGTTTCTCTTTACCTATATATAGAGAGAGAGATTTATAGCATTATTGAAGTTAATTTTTAGGGCCAATGTCCTTCAGGGCGCAGATCTGCTCCTCTCCCATAGCTGACATCACAGAAACCACGAGATCCTTTCCTTCGCCAAATCCATCTTTGATCTACACAACAAAACAAAGAAAATCAACCTATAGGATCAAGACATCCAGTGTAGAGCCTACTAAAGATTTGACTGTGACTGGAAGGTGTCAAGTGCTGATGGGGAGGGCTACATACCTGGGAAAGCAGACTGTCATCAGTTGGAAGCCTCAGATCGTCCTTGGTGCTACCATTTTCAGTCAAAAGGCTCACCTACAGAAACAACCAGATTGATTAAATTGCCATCATTGGATTCAGTCACGCAAAAAATTATCCCAGGGACTTCCAGAACAACTTACAAAACCATCTTCAGAGATGTCAATCAATTGATAGTCAGTACGATTAACATGAGGAACCTGCAAAAACCAAAATAATTACCCAGCCAATCAACTTCCACACCCTTACCCACAAATTTCAGAAAATAACCTCCTTTCACAAAGAATAGAAGGAAGTGAAGAGGAGCTTTACATCACAGTTGTGGGATGAAGGCACAATATCTTCAAGCTTCTTTCCGGTGAAGATATCAATCCCCACGAAGTGACACTTGGCGTGACCATGCTTCCCAGTTTTGGAGGTGGACACCTCAACAACCTGTAAAATAAAGATTCCATTACACAAAATTACTAAGGCAGAAATCATATTACCATTCATATTTTCCAATTTCCTACAATACAAAAAGAAGCAGGTATAAATTACAGATCCCAATGCCTACAACAAGAAATATGCAAACCCCACAGGCGTCACTGTCAGAACAATAGAGAAACAATATAAGGAAAGACGTCATCCACTGCACAAAAGCATATGTTGGCTCTCATAACCTTCCACCAAAAGTTAAACAGTAAAATAATAAATAAGTATGACTGAAAAAGTATAAGTGGGCATCTCTTAACCTAAAACTGGAAGATAACGAGTTTAGAAATACAATTCGAACATACGAAACAGTGAAAACAATACATTTGGAGAAGTAAAAAAATTAGACTTTTTTATCTATTCAATGCCTACCATGAAGTTTAGCACAAGCTACCTCAGTACCTCCAGAGTCTTTGGATCCACAGACAGTAATGTCACATGAGCTCGTACTAAGAAGAATTTTTTTCTCTCGAAGTGAGATCTCTTGCAAAAGAAGCCTCAACCAGGTCACTGGATCATAATGAACTTAGTTCTGCATATGTTAATGGAGAAGAAGGGCGTCCGCCAGCAGTTTCTTCAACATCCAACACTAACCAAAGACTCGTATATTTTTAAGGTGCTTTGAAAAGCTTTTTGAAATTTCCTAAATTAGTTCCAAAAAAGTAAACTTTATCTGTCATGTGCTTGAAATGGTGTGGTTATTTCCTGTTCTCTGAAGTACCTGTTACGGCTTTGCCTTTAAAAAGGGTAACCTGTAGCAAGTGTTTATGAGAATTTTGGTTCCTCTCTTCTCCCCGGGTTCTTCTTACGTTGAGTTTAAATTCCCTTCTTTATTTTCAAAGAATCCTCGCCAACATCCACTTCTTAAGAAATAAGGTTGCCATTTTGATCTAGTCAATAATATATATATATTCCAATGCCAATGCATTACCAAAGGCAAAAAACAATACTATATTCTAATGGGCATAAATGATCTCAGGATTGCCACCCATTTATCCCTTCACTGTTATTATTAGGTCCTTCCTGACTTAAATCTCCAGCACAACCCTTCACTGAGCTCTTGCCCTAATTCTACAAATCAAATAAAGATAAAAGTTAAATGTTCTATCCTCTTGCTAAACAAATCAAAACTAGAAAAACTGAGAACATGTAGCAACAAGCCAACAATCAAGCCAGATTTGAATATTAAAATGACAGTTGTGACCAACTACAGCCTGTTCAATAGATCAACTGTCAGTTCCAAACCGAGTTTAATTCCCATTTGCAACTTACATAATAGTACAACTTTCCAATCTTCTCTAAACAAAAGATGCCACAATGAATGAATAACAATATATTCAGCACGAAAAACAAATGGACAGAGAATTTTTATACCTTTGAATTGATGACAGAGATGCTATTGCTTATGAGTGAAGACATGTTATCAAAAGACAAAGCCCAGGGGGTCTGATCAATAAAAGGCCTACAAAAATATGACCCAGATCACCCGTGTTTTTCATGGGCCTGGATAACTCCGGAAGGTTAGAGTCAACCCACATTTTATGGTCTTCATGGACAAAGACCTAAACCTAAGTCTGGTCTAATAGGGCATAGAAACTTGAAAACTGTCTCGAAGTCAAATAAAAGGGTCTATAGGGTGAAAATAATAAACTCTATTGCTAAAGGAGCTTTCCTTTGTCAATAGTTGGGCAATATTTGAATCAAGTTAGATTTGCGTTAATACTCTTGTTGGTGGGTGTTAGCCAATAGTTGGTCTCTAACTCTAGATAGGATATATAAAGGGACTAATGTAAAAGGGTTGACCTCATCACTAATCATCCGCCATAGAGTAGCAAAATACTGTTACATAAAACAATAATACCTATGCATAAGAAAAGGAGCATGTCAATCAAATGGATACTTTTTCCTGTGTAATATGGAGATGGAATACTAATGAGAACGCCACAAAAAAGTCAAAAAGTGGATTGCAAATTAATACAATGCTTGGTGGATGGCCAACTGGAATGAAGAGAAATCATAGAAGAATCTGAGTGTTGTAGGGGAGGCAAAGAAATAACAAAAGGGAGAGGAGAAGAAACTCTCACACACACCATGCAGGCTCTTAAAAATAATCAACGCAAATTATCTTTTCAATCTATCCACTTATGGGGAGTTACAGAATATATAAAACGAAATAAAAGACTCTATAACAGGAAACTAAGCACAACTGGAGAACCGCATACCTTACGTAGCTAACTTTGAAAGAAAAAAAATAAATTGGAAAGACAATATCCCCCCCCCCCCCCAAAAGACAAATGATCAAAGTCCTAAGATCGAAAAACTCAAACTGGCCCCCGGTACATCTCAATACCAATTGAAATGGGTCAGTTAAAGGTAGTGCACATGCACCACCTCTCTCTTTTGGGAACAATTTATGCACTTGCAAATACTCTTGAACCATTCTTTAAGCAACTTTACAGAACATATACAAAGCCAAAAATGCAATAAGAGAAGCAAATGGATTAGGGAGAATGGCAAACTTCAAACAAGATAACCGGATAGGCATCAAATTGAAACTTGAATGTCAGTTGTTTTCGAACAACCAAAAGTTCCAGTCACAAAATTCTATGAATCCTATGGAAACACCTAACAATTTATGTTAATGAGCGAATTGCATGAAAATTGTGTGCAAGTGTCTGGGCCTATTGGAGGATTGGGGTTGGAAAGAGAGAGAGTTATTCAAAGCTTGAAATTTGTTGAATTGTCTTACAGTTAACAATGAAACTGCAACTTATCAAATATTTGAATTTTACAAAGATGACTACTGAGTTACTCGTTGAAATTAGAAACCAAATATTCTATGCAAGAATCTTTTGCCCCCCCCCCCTTTTTTCTCTTTCCCTTTTGCTTTTCAGTATAAGTGAATTGCCACGGTACACAACACTAAATGTTGAAGTAAGGTTGATCTCCAATTGTAAATAGGTGATCTCATCAGGAAAGTAAATATGTAGAGTACCACATCCTGCAACTGTCAGTAATTAATTTCCTAATGACAAAATCTCAGGATCTTTATCATCTTCAATTTCAAAATAAGTGAATATTGTGATAAGAAGATATATTGAATCAATGAGGTGACCTTGCAAGATGCTTACAAGCATACAACTTTTGTTCCACCGGTAAGTAGAGGTAGCCAACGGGAGGTGTAATATGAGTAACATTAAAGCATTAAAGAAGGACAAAGAAGACAAGCAGCTGCAGGCATGAGAAACTGGGGAATGTCAGAGCAGCTTAATTCAATTTTGTGAGAGTAAGCAAGCCACAGATGCCCCCAAAAGCACACAAATGAGTAAGAAAAAATATGAGCCTCCAGGAAATTCTAGCAGAGACGGGCTAGATCACATAACGTACAAAACTACTATGTAACAAGATTGTGCACTTGTCCTGGTGGAGTTTATGATCCAACAAACAACAGAAGCAAGGGAAAGTTTAACCATGCTTTCCAAAACAAAAGCTTAGAGCAAATGTACAGGCAAAACATAAAAGGATAGACATATACATACACATGTGACATGAACCATTCAAGCCACAAAGCAACATCCTACAAAACATAACCTTGAATTCTGAAAGTGATTCATTATCATGTAATCGACAATCTTCTTTTTTCATCCAACTGAATGAGGTCATTCAATTAAGAACTAACTTTGGAATAAAACACTTGGCATATTTCTATAACTCAATAACCAGCTGTTAGGTGGTTCATTAACAACAGATGCTGTCTATAGCTAAAGATGCAATGGAAAATCCTTAAAGGCACCCTCTCTTAGGGGGATGAGTCAGCAATTACAACATCCAGGCCTTGGTAGAGCTGATTTATATTGTACCATGGTTCAAAATAATAGAATATCAAGTTGTTTAGAAAGTAAATTTCCATTTTATGGCACGATAACGCAGGTAGAAATGTGGCTAACGGTAAATGGACTGTTTCTTATTAGCAAAAAGCTCCAGGTTAGGGTAAATACCAAAGAATTTCATCCAAGTGGCAGTGAAAAAGCTTCAGTTATTGAAGAGGAGAACCTAAAGTCATCTATAGGGGAAAAAATTACACCAAAAAGATTCAGAGAGATGCATAACCAAAATAAAATCAATAAAAGATTCAATATGCCCAAAAAGTACTCCAATTCCCAAAGGAATGTTTACAAGCAAACAAGAATCCCATTGATCAGGACAAAATCATAAAATCAATGTACAAAAACTCAATTAACAATCGACCCAAAAGGAAGTCCAATTACTAAACGAATTTATGCAACGAGACTAAAATTCATATGATCTAGATGGCAATCATAAAATCAACGGACGCCTACCAAACAAGTGAGAACACCCAACAGATGAAACACACAAAAAAAAAAAAAAAAACTACCCAAAATTGAAACTGTTACTGAATTAACAACTTAAAACAAAGTGTCTTCACACTAGAGCATATAAAATGGGATGGAGGCAGAGAGCTTGGAATCCACATCACACACAACGTCAAATACCAGAAGCACTAAACCAACCACTAAGAAAACCAACGACCACAGAATACAGATAACGACAATAAATTCTAGTACGGGTGAGATGAGATAACACGGCTATATCTTTCAAAATCAACGATGAAACATGAATCAATAAGGCAAGAAAACTCATAATTCCAAAGGAACCCCATCAGATTTAACATTAAAAAAAAAAAAAAAAGCACTAAAAATTCATCACTCAAGAAGCACATCAGAGAAAATGATCCACTTGAAATATAAAAATATACATAGAGGGAGAAAAAGAGAAAGAGAGAGAGAGATTAGTGGTCGATACCTTGCAGGGCCTGGCCTTAATGACGATGTAACCGTTCTTGCGGATGGTACCAGCCTGCTGAGGGTAGGTCTTGGAAGCCCCAGCGTCGGCCTTAGACTCGAAGTGATGCTCCTCATCCGACATCTCTGCTTGCTTCTATCAAATCCCTCTTTCTCCCTCACACAAACACAAACACAAACACAGACGAGCGAGCGAGCGAGCACTCTCTCTCTCTCTCTCTTCCTCTTGTGCTATTTCTAAGCTGAAAGAAAGAAAACCGAGGTGGGGTTTTCACAAAAGAAGAGAGACCTTAAAAGGGCATTTCCGATTTCCCTTCTAAAATAGTAACTCTCTTTTCTGTTCTGTTCTATCTCAATTCTCAAGACCTTGGCGCTTTCTTTCGCTCTCACACGCAGAGCAGACACGTGCACAATACTCGCACGCATCTCCTTTTAGGGTTTCAGACCTATCCGTTTTTAATTTACATTTTCTAATAGTGGCCGTTGGATGGTGGAGGCTGAAAATTCTGTTTATAAAAGGGACGGTTGGATCTCTTTCGCAGCTGAAGGTCGTAGATGCTTCAGATATGGAATCTTGCTTTTTATAGTTTAGCATATCTTAGCCATGTTTACCCAAAAACAAATATTTAATTTTATTAAGCCATGGTTGGTTTTACATTTTCCATTTTCTTTTTCTATTTCTTTTTTTTTTTTTAATAAAAGTTTATTTTACACTTTAGTTCATTGATAGAAAGGGAGTATGTATAGTCTTGGAGTCCGGATCACCTTTATGGGAAACGATATTATACGATAAGATAGAATCCTACTCCTATTGTATGATAAAGAAACATGAACAACACATACTTCTCCCCTAACATGAACTCGTATTTTTAAACATTTGGAAGGGGTGGGGTCAATGAGGTGTCATGAGAAACTTGTCAAACAAAAGGGTATTACCGTATTATAGGGTAACCATGACTATAACATCCTCGAGTTTGGATCAGGTCCCCCATATGGAGATGCATGGGGACAAATTTGAACCCTCTATTTAAGGTGGGCTCGATTACCCAAAAAAATGCAAAGTGGGCTCACATGTCAAAATTGGTTCATATTCATTGAAAAGCCCAGATGACCCATCCACTAATCGTTTTTTTTGTTGTCTGATGTTCATTTGGCCTCGATTACATCTTCAGAGGGAGCTTTGTCGTCTGCAAGTGTCAAACCCATGATCTCTCTACTGAGAAATATGAATCTTACCACTTTACCAACCTTGCATTGACTACAAATCCTAACTCATCTCAGTACTAATATTTACATGGATCTTGAGTCCTTACTACCATGGCCATTTTACCGGAAAAACAGAGAAAAAAAAAGAAAAGAAAGCACACTATAGCACATTACTACCAAATAAAATCTAATATAGGAGTTAATGGTTTGCATATGGTTTGTAGATCAATTTTAAAATAATCGTTTTGATTGAATTTTTTGAATACCTTACTAGTGCCATTTTAAACGATAATCAGCAACAAAGAATTTTAAGCAAAATAGGATCAAAATCATTTTGAACTGCCAATACTAGAATTTGGTTGAGTAACATTTTGTTGTTATTACCAAAAAATATATATTTGTTGTTTAATAAATAATATAATTTGATTAAGAAATTTTTTTATTAATTAAATGTAAGAGACACGTGTTGATTCTTTACATGATCTTTTATTTTATAGAAGTTGTAAAGTAGTGTAAAACCAATAGGTTTCTATTTTTGTTTTATTTTTTTTCTTTTGGGTGACAACAATGGCACTCTCAAGTTTTCTATTGCAAGGATAGAACCAAAGAAAAAAACTAAAAAGAGGAAAGCAATGGAAGAATGGGTTCTATTCCCTATTTTATTCCCTTCCCATTATCTTTATTGATGATGGACAAAGATGAACGATACATTTGCATTATTTTTTGACAAAATATAGAAGTAAAATTTGTGTATATAATTATCTAATACCCGGAACCTAACCCTAGCCTAGCCAATGTATTCCGTCAAGTAAGAACATATTGTAGCTTTCACTTCGGGTTTTGGGCGAGAGTCTTTAACATTATATGATCTATAATCCTACATGTTTTCTTGATTGAAACACTATTTATTTATCTCACCTCTTTCTGAAAAAGTAAGAGCGATATAGGGATTTTTGAGACAGAGCTTTTAGTGCTAGAGTCTCTAATGTTACTTGGATGTTTTTGAGAGATCACCATCATAATCTTCATTCATTACATAGTAAAAATTATGCTTTTAAGAGATTTTAATTGTAATATTCTCCCATTACAGAGTGAAAATTAGGTTTTACTTTCACTTAGATCCAAACTAGCAGGATTCATTGTTTAACACTCTAATGGGATAAAATCTTAGAATAGTATTTTCGGTGGCAGACTATCATCACCTCCACCAAATGGTCCAAGAGAATATAGTAAAGTATCTAACCTTGCTTGGATTCTTTTTTGACACTTCTTCATAGATCATTAGATCTTGTCGCTAATGAAGTAGGTATAATGAATTTTTTTAAAAAGAAAAAGAAGGATGCTTGTCTGACAACCAAATTCAAACTCCCAACTAGTTTTCAAGAAATTATCATGAGAAAAAGGCATCTATATGCAGGTATCACATTGCTCGGTACTAATTTTTGTCATTTAAAAATGAAGGGATTAATATAATAAGCAAGTTTAGTTTTAATATTAGCTTAAATGGAAAGGGAAAGAAAACTGGTGGGTTTTAATAATGCCCAGACTGTAAATGCTCAAACAGGGTTGGCACATTTAGTGGATGCATGCAGCAGTGGTCCATATTATAGCATCTACCATTGTGATCATTTCCTCCACTTGTTCCCTTCTTCATATTCCTCCAAAAGAAAGCCACACTGAAATACATCCAAAAGCGAAAAGCCCTTCCTCTCTTTCACACACAGAGTACAGGAACACAAACACACAGTAGAATTGCTACTACTGGTACCTACAGAGAATGTGTAGGAACACCAAAACAGATAACATTTCACTCATTATGTTTAGCAAAAAGAATGCTTGCATTTCATGTTACTACCATGGAGAGGGGGGGGGGGGGGAAAGGCTAATAAATTATGAATCGAAGCCCATATGACATCTTCAGGTTTTGTGCATACAACCAGTTTAAAGTATCCTTTCTAAAACCAATGAGAGAGGGAAAATCACTGAAAAGTGAAAGGGGGGGGGGGGGGAACCCTAGGGTTCAAACTAGAATCTGAGGGATACTCTGTACAGGTTCCTCCCATGACAGCATTGGAAGACTGGTAAAAGAGCTGATAAAAACATGAAAAGGAAAGAAAAACAACTAATGGCTTTTCTTTAGTTTTTCCATTATTGATGCTCCATTTGCTCAATGTCTTTAAGGAGCCCTACTATCTGATGCATACTTGGCCTCTTTGATGGAAGATCAGCTGTACACAAATATGCAATTCTAAGAGCTTCTTCCATTTGGGTTTGCTGTCCTGTTCCTCGAATCTTCGGATCTATTGCACTTGAACCTTGGTTCTCTCTGACCAGTCCTCTCACCCAACACACCAAAGTTGAATGTTGTCCATTAGGATATTCATCTCCTGCTGGTTTCTTGCCTGTAATCAACTCAAATAGAACAACTCCAAATCCATACACATCTGACTTTGGTGTTGGAGAACCTGCTTCTGTCTGAGAAAATTCTGGAGGTGCATACCCTTGTGAACCACGAGCCATCTCATCCTCCAAACCATTTCCAAAAATCTTAGATAATCCAAAGTCTGAAAGCCTAGGGTCCCAATTTGAATCAAGATAAATACTGCTGGCCTTAACATCTCTGTGAATTATTGGAGGGGAGCAACCATGGTGAAGGAACGCTAGAGCTCGTGCTGTACCTAGTGCAATCTTGTGTCTAAATCTCCATGTTGTATGTAGCCCATCAGAACCAACATGTTGAATGGCATCAACATCATCTTCTTCCCATGTATCTGTGCTCCAATCCTCTGTTGTTTGGACCCCAAGTGGCAGATCATGGAGTAAATTCTGCAAATTTCCATTCTCCATATAATCATAGATGGCAATCCTCTGATCTCCAGCTAAACAATACCCTGTCAAAGGAACAAGATTGGGATGTTTTATCCGCCCAAGGTATTCAAACTCCCTTGCAGCTTCTTGGTCAGTCATGGTTGATCCATGAACCAAAACCTTTACAGCTACATGGATCCCTCCAGGTAGAAATCCTCTATAAACAGGCCCAAATCTCCCTTCCGCTAACAGAGTTCCCCGATCAAAATTTGAGGTTGCAGACAAGAGGTCTGCAAAGGTGAAATTCAGCAAAGGCTTCTCAAAAATTACTACAGGGACTGATGTTGCAACCTTAACATCAGCAACCCAAGTTGTTGAATCAGTCTGAAAAGAGAAGGGACCTGAGATATTCTGTTCTTCTTTGAAAGAGGATTGCTTAACCACCCACATTCTAGGTTTTCGTCTACACCCAAATGCTAGACCGAGCAACCCTGCCAGCAAACAGATGAGTGCAAGGGATATAGCAAGAGCAAGCTTAAGTCCATTATGTGTAGTAGTTCTTCTTCTGAAAAGATCTGGGTTTGCAGTGATGGGGCAGCTGTTTATTGACCCAACAAATGCAGATTGAAGGATCTCAGTAGAGAACTCTGAAGCACAGAAGGTAAAGTTGTTGTAAGAGAAGTTGAATTTCTGCATCCGCGCAAGTTTCTCTATCAGAGAATATGGGATTTCCCCAGTTAAATTATTCTTTGAGACATCAAGGACTTGCAGGTTGTTGATTCCAATATAAGTAATTCGACCAGTAAGATGGTTTTCAGAAAGATCTAGCGTACGTAAGCTAGCCAACTGTGAGATTGCCCGGGGAATGCTCCCTGTGAGACCAGTATGGGATAGATTGAGATACTCTAGAGCAGGTATCTTTTCAATTTGTGGGAATTCCTGATTGAAAAATCTATTATGCGCAAGATTGAGGTACCTGAGATTCTTGGCATTGTTTAAATCCAGGAAAATGTTTCCGCTGAATTGATTGGCAGACATGTCAAGGAAAATCAAGCGAGACCAGTTGAAGCTAGAACCGGAATGTAACTGAGAGATATGGCCTTCAAACAGATTCTGGCTGAGGTCAATAACATGCAATTGCTCCTGAAACACATCCAACACAGACCCCTGAAAGAGGTTTCGAGAAATATTAAGATAGGTGATTGATTGCAACCCAACAAAATCTGAAGACCTGCCATGGATCTCGTTCACAGCAAGGTTGAAAGTTCTAAGCTTTGGAAATGCAGCACCAAAACCATCTGGAAGAGACCCATTTAACCGATTGAATGAAAGGTCAATTGAGACAAGAGATTGGCAGCTGAGAATCCCCGGCGGAATGCTCCCAGTGAACTCATTTCGATCAAGTCTCAGAAGTTGAAGACTCGAAAGAGAGCTAATAGATGCGGGAACCTCTCCGGAGAAGTGGTTGAAGGAAAGGTCAAGGCTTTGTAGTAAACCGAAGTTGCCGATGTTACTAGGAAGTGACCCAGAAATCTGGTTATTGGAGAGGTTTAGAGTCAAGAGACTGCTTCCCAAACCCCAGAAATCGGAAGGCAAACCGGTGATTCTGTTGCTACTCAGATCCAAAGATTCAAGCTTGCTGAGTTTGCCAATGGTGGAATCAGGAATGAAACCAGACAAGTCAAAACCAGAGGCCACTAACCCAATGACATTTTCCTGATGGGCATCACAGAAGACCCAATTCCATGAACATACGGAAGCAGAGAGGTTGTTAGCTTCTGAAGATAGCAAACCCATTTTCTGCAAGAAATCATACACATAGAACCCATCCGTATTGGGTTGTTGAGAAAACGATTGCCTGAACAGAAGTACAAGTAGCAGAACGGAACCAAAGACACCAAGACCCATTTGGGTGAAGAGGCTGCAGCTCAGCAACAATGGAAGAAAACTGCAGACCCTTCAGCTACTGCAAAGGGCATATTAATCTCAAAGCTATTCATTTGAGATAAAAGGTCATTAATAACACTTGTATTTGCCGTTGCTAGCTCCATGAAATCCAAACCAGCTAATGAAGAGGGAGTTAAGCCTTTTGCACAGGGACGATGTGTGGGTTCAAAGTGAGAGTAACCTCAGAATACACATTTCTCATGAAGCCTTATGTTAAATCTAGAATACACCCACTGTTGACTTCAAGCAAACCTGTCAATTGGGGAAAAACGAAAATGACAACGAGCACTAATGAACCGAAACCAAAACCCTTTCTGATATGAAGTTTTCACTTGTTGGGTTTGATTCTGAGAACGTGAGCTTACCTTGTCCGGATTTGAAGGTCCAAGAGAAACAACGAAGACACCCACTAATGCTTTTTGTCTCTGTATAGAAAACAAGAAGCTGGGAAGCTCTGTTTTGCTGGGGTAATTTTTAACTTACTCCCTGTTTCAAACGAAAAGAAAGAGAGTTGCAGAGAGGTAAGGAGGGAAGGGGCATTTTACTGGAACCAAATATGATAAGTTGGGTTGTTCAGAAGTTGGGGTTTTCATAAATGGAAGGATTGAATACACTATACTGGGTTGGTGAATTCATTTGAGCTGTTGGGGATTTTTAATGACTCTCTGTGTCAACGCGGTGCCATTGGAAGATTTCCTTCACATGGATGAAAACGCCAAGAGCTTTGTTTGAATAACTGAGGAACAGAGGAAAGTAAGAATCACAGTTGCAATTTTGAGACATTGGGTATGAAGGGTAGGGACCTATAATGTACTAATTAATTTATAATCGTTAAATCATTTTTTAAACTATTTCCAGATAATTATTTATTTTAGGGGGTAATCCTATAAATTTAGACAACTTCCGAAAATATAATTGGAGATAATTGAGAAATATGGCCACTGGGAGTGTTGGAAGTTATTCATTACACCCATGTTAAAAAAATGACAAATTACATATACACTATAGATTTCAAATCAATTATATATTTATTATTATTCTTGGAAGAAAGCAAGGAAAAAAAGTTTTTATCAAGTCTTCTTAATGGACCACAAACTAATGTTGGGTTTTCTTAATGTAATATATTACTTGTGGATCCTAACCGTTGTTAGTCGCCGTAAGTATATTCAAATTTCAAACGTTAAGGGACCAAAATGCCCCTCATGTTAATTAATACATTGTGTTATTATAATTTTTTCTTTTTTATTATATATTTTTTTAACCATACAATTAATGCTTAATGACCAATTATCTCTTTTTAAAATCATATATTAAATAATCTGAAAGGTACTTTAGTCCTTTTACGTTTAAAATTTGAAATATTAAACAACGGTTAATGAGTTAGTTTGAGACCCACACGTAATATTTTGCATTAAAGAGACCAACATTAGTTTATGGTCTACTAAATGAACCCACATGTGAAAAACTCAAAAAAAATTAAAAATCAATCACAAATATTTCCCTCTTAAGTATTGGAGTTAAATGATGATGTCATGGTTAATAAGTATATTAAATATCTATTTAACCATTCTTTCTTCTAGAAACATTGAAAATCAAGTTACACTTTCCTCGATTTACTATGTTCTAGGAATTCTTATACTATTTCTTTTAGGTTAATGTAATATATCATCATTTAACCATAACACTTAACAACAACAGGCATTTGTAAATGATTTTTTTCCTAAGAATAATAGATGTAATTGATTTAAAATTCAAGAAGTCTACGAGTAATTTGCCCAAAAAAGAAGACCTTTTAGTGTTTTTGCTTCATTGTTTGCAAAAAAATATAAAAAGTAAAAAGTAAAAATAGTTCTATTTTTTCAGTCCAAAATATTGAAAATTTATTTATAAATATTATCTTATATTAATTTTGATAAAATATTAAGAAGATTTATTTACTTTTAGGTAAAATATTAAAAATATCGATAAGACTCGCGCCTCTTAGTGAAGAGATTGTTGTTTTAACTTTCGCTTAGGCGTCTCCTCTAAGGATGTAGTTGAGGTGTCTACAAGCTGGCCGAGATAAACCTCAATTCTCAAAAAAAAAAAATTAAGCATATCTATTTGTGATTCTCAATATAGCTTTCTTTCTCTTTTTATAAACAATGATCAATGAAGGTTTTTGTAACCATCTAAATTCCACCAAAAGAAAAATATGATTAAAAAATCTTAATGTATCTAATGATGCTTTGCTTTTAAATCTAATCTTGATTATTTTAGCAAACAAGAATATTATGCACAATTGATTATAATCATTTAATGGAGGTATTATAGTACTTCTAATTGGGGTTTTTTTTCCCTTAGTATTACTAATCAGGTGAAATTAAATGCGACCCCATGATTAAACACCAAAAAAAAAGTCTTCATATCTATACATGATTTTTTTTTTTTAACACAAGCATGACGACTATTTTTAAAGTTAGAGATCTTTATGTTTAGACATGAAAACGATGCAAGTTAATATTTAGGCCTTGGCATTACATTGCAATTAGAATCTTTTAAGTTTGGCACACATTTTTATTAAAAAGAAAAGCCCAAATCTTGACTTTTACCTTGTGATCTTACTTCTGGTCTGGTTTTATATGGGGTATGCTCCTTTTTTTCTCTCCTTCCTGTTCTTTTCTTTTTACTGCCTTTTCTTCTTTTTTCGTCCCCTTTTCTTCTTTTTTGTAGTTATTTATTTTAAATAGGCATAATAGAGAATGAAAATTGATACCAAAAAGAGCCTTAGTTAATGGGAGTGGAGTGAGAACACTCCCATTAATGATAAATTGCTTAAATGATACTAAAAGAAAATAAATAATGACAAAAAAGGTGAACTTCCACCAAACCCAACTGATGATCTATTTTTCAAGTCCACCACTCTACTCACTAGGGCATTCCCAATTTCTTCTGCCTTTCCTGGCCTTGCTGGTTAATTATATGGGTAAAGTGAACTTTATTGACTTTATTCCGATTCCCCCTCCAAATTCAATCTTTCTTGATTATGATTTCTTTTTCTTCATAATGAGCTGTGTTTAGTTTTCTAATCTGTGATTATATTGTTTCTTTTTTTTCCTGGTAAATTGTTGAAGAGAAAGCATGCTAATATCCTCCGAGTCTGGATCTGCGACTTTGACGGAAAGCACTTTGTGCTCCCCGTTCGACCATGGGGCCTGGGAAAAAACTTTTGAAAACAATAAACTTTTCACCAGTGGGACCCACTGGTTTTTGTGGTCAGGAAGCCATGGGGGAGCACTCTGTGCTCCTCCGACGGGAAGATGATCCGGATTCATATCCTCCTACCCCATGCAATGGTCAAAGGGTCTGACCTATCAAAATCTATGAGATCAAGGATGGGGTCCACCAATTGGACAGTCTTGATCAGCCATCAGAAGAATATTGAGAGGAATGTGGGTCACAAGATTCAATGAGGGTTTGCTAGCTATGGTCCCAATCCACATATTCTCAAACTCCCTGTATTCTTTTTCCATTTAAAGATGTAGTTAATGATGCTTAATGGAGGATAATTATTGTAATGGAATTAATGAGAGAGATGGGTTCATGCTGCCAATACCGACCAACTGTGGAAATGAAGAGCTTTTCATGATTTGCAGTGATTGAGGTGGTGGAGTAATGAGGAATCAACAAACCCACATGATTAATCTTCATCATCATATAAAAAAGTATTCATGATGCATCATCCCACGCTACCAAGACTTATGCTTCAAACAAGGAGGATGTTGAGTAGAAATAAAATAAAATAAAAAGATGATCTAGTGCTTTGTTTGGTCAAAGATGATCTAGTTCTTATCAAATATAAACAGATTTAGTGCATTTCTTTTTTCTTGGTAGAAGAAAATTTATTCATGGATTAGGTATAGTACACTAAACACCACATAAAAGAATAGGAAAAAACTATCTTAGATGTCAGTAGAGACAATGCCTTTGAGCCTGAGGTGGGAAATGGCTGAAACCAACAATCAAGGTTACAAACATTGCTGTAAATGTAGCATTTTATATCGAGTAGAGAGAGTTGCAAATACAATTTCCTAAACACCACTAGACAATCTTCCTCTGAGACATTTTATCGAATATCTTTCATGCAGTCTCCAATAAATGATATATAATATAACAGGAAACACCAGACACCTCAGATGCATTTTAACAGAGATGGAGTAAACTTACCAAATGTATTCACTTCAAATTGGGTAGAGTAGATCTTCCTCTTCAGATGGGTAAGAAGGGTATCTATGGTAATGATCACCTGGGAGGAAGAGAGTGACGTCAACATGACTCATTTTTAGGTTATTTGAAATCGGTGAGTTCTGACCTCGTGTTCAGTGATGTCCATCTTGCTTGGTTTCTGTAAGTTTAGTAATATCTGAATTTAACCAACCGATTCCATTAAAGAGAGAGAGAAAGAACCATATACAACAGTGACCAGACATTCCAGAGACTTCAGTCCCAAAAGTAGTTTGACCGTCCGATTGAATCTGTACAGATTTTTAGGTTAAAATATATTTGCTTGGGACATGGGTCATCTGGGTATTTGAGATGGTTGTTAATTGGTTCTTGTTCCAAGAGAATCGTTCCAAAACTCTGACCAAGTCTCCTTATAACTCACTCATGCTTCCTCACAGGCAGGATTTGAAATAGAAATTGGCTGGTAGGTAGGGCTAGAGGAAGAGCTCAAATGGAAGATTTTGGCAAAGTTTGACTTTTAAGAATCTTAAATTAAATTGACAATAACTCAGTTGGTCACACTTGGCCATGGAAGAGCAGATGACAGATTCTGGTCACCTTTTCCGACTTCTTCCAGGTTCATTCACACCATGACTGACAATGACCCAACATGTGAATAAGACTATGTTCTACAGAGAGAGAAAAAGAAGAGAAAATTCAGCACGGGAACCCTTTTTTCCTTGTTATTCTTGTATATATAAACCCCTAATGAGTCAAGTTTAGAGGGCCAAGGAGAAATAAAGAAGGAAAGACCAGTGAGTGGCTGCAGATTCTCCTTCAGTCTCCCACCTGTTCTTCAAAAACAGGAACCTTTTCTTCACCCATGGGCCATGGGACTGTTATTTCAAACGCTTTTAAGTGTCTCTAAACCTTAGAAATGACGGATGAAGAAGTTCTTTATTCAGGGTAGGTGCAAGATTTCAAAGTGTTTACCAAAAAAAAAATTCAAAGTCTTTATTAGAAAGTGGGATTAAGATCTTCTATTTATATTTATGAGGCATTTATTGTGGGCTAATTTCTTAGTAAATATGCCAATCGACAGTCATCGATCTTCATTGTTGTGTATCAAAATTTTGAATTTGAGGTTGATTACAGACTGGCTAGATTTGGATCTAGATCAGCATATATGTTGAGCAACAAATTTCATACATCTTCCCATTGTGTGTATGCTTATTATCTTTGGTACATTTCCAACTAGAGATAGTACTTAATGCATAAAATTCTTATGTTTAATAGGGTTTTTGATAACGGGAGGTTGGTCAAATGGTAAGCAGCTTGGTCCGCTTAAGCAAGGTTCCAGTATCGAAACCTTGTGGATGCAAAAAATCCCCGTTGGGAGACTCATCCACCACAGCCAGGTGTGCGACCCGAATCGAACACCGGATTAGTCAAGGCAAAGCCTTGGAAACCAGGATTGGCAACCAAAAAAAAAATACAGTTTGTGACAAATCCCAACTACATAAGTTGAGCTGCAAATGTTCAAGTTTAGTTTCAAGTTCTATCTCCAATGACTAATTTTCATTATCTTCTTTGTTCTATATCACAATTTGGTAGCTGATTGCAGTCCCTTTGATTTTAGCCTCAGCAATAATTTTAAATAGTGCAATAACAAGATGGACTTGAGCTGAGCTTTCTAGAATCTAATCCTAATCCTAAATATCTTAACATGCCCTTAATCATAATCACAAAATAATAAAACAATACATAATTCCGTATTACTGTCCTATTCTACTAATAATAATGTACAAAATGGTAAAACCAAGCTAGACATGCCCTAGTCAAGCATTCATTGTTGACGTTAATTAGAATAGTTCTACTTGCCCTCAAGACTAGAGTTTAACATTGTTGATGGAGAAGCGTTAGCTATGCGTGAAGCACTAAAAGAAGCTAAAGAAGGGAACTTTATTAATGTGATGGTCAAAGCTAATAACAAGGAGCTGATTTCACTGGGGGATAATACCAAGACTGGTCTGCTATTTACACAACCACTAATTTCTGATGTTCTCTTCTTAGCGTCTCAATTTATGAGTTCTGGTTTTACTTATATTCCTAGAATGGCCAATATTGTGGCCGATAAACCAACAAAGATGTCTTTGTCGAAGCTCATGGCCTTCAACCATTCCGTGGCTAGATGACTATGTTGACATCTCTACGTATTTGTCTAGATTGCATGAATGAATGAATCGGATACAAAAAATAAAAAAGACTAGAATTTGAGACCCAAGTCCCTTTCGAAGCCATGGCGAAGGTGTATGTCAATATGTCATGTTATCACGGCTCTTCTTAAGATTTGTGTTAGCAAAAGTCGGTAAATGGTAGGTTTGACAGCACTTAATAAAAGGAGTGGCGCAGGAATGAAACACATGCTCTTGACTTGTTTTCTGTTCTCAACTGACAATCAAGTTCCATGGTGCACCAAAGAATGGCAAAAACTTCAAAAGGAGGGTCTCTCTGAGACGGACAGTTTCCAGAAGAAACTTTGGTTGCAAATTGCAATAGATATGATGAACAGAGAAAATAAAAGGTGACGTGACCGGTGAGTCTAAGTTGTTACTCATTTTCTCTCAATGGCATCACACATTCACACCAGACAACTATTTCCTACAGCAACAAAGGCATGTGGCAGCACTTATTCCCCCATAGACATGTGGTTTGTACATCAAATCAACATAAAGAAATAAAATCAGAAACCAAACGTAAAAGCACCTTGTTCCCTTTCCAGGATTGCATATAGTTTTTCTGATTACGGCGAGTATTTATGTTTTCACACAACCGAAGAATTCTTGAACACATATAACATACTTTCTTTTACAAAACATGCATAACTCCACCTTTGACAAAATCACCATACTATAGCTCAAGAGAAAAATCTAGCATTTGCTTCTAATTCGTGATGAAATCCAATTAGAAATTAGCTTTTACCAACTAGAATGTGTAGCTCTCTCTGCTGTGACCGAAACCTGAAATTTCTTTTACACACAACAGGAACCTGTTCCCAGATAAATTTGGATACCTACAACTACTCACCACGCACAGAGCCACATCAGTCGATATGTTCCTGAGAAAAAAGCGACTTCAGGTCCAATATTCCAATGTACCATTTGCTTCCATGGGAACAAAGTCACTGACCATAATTCGTGCATTCTTCTTACAACAATACATCTGGTAGGTTGCTCCATCACGACCTACGGATCACGCGTTTGAGATGGAAAAGCAACTGGAAACGGAGCAAGGCCCGTGTATCATCGAAGACAAGATCCTACAATGGAGCAAAAGCTCCCTCTCAGCGTGTATCTTCATACACAAATTAATTAATCCCATTATAGTTCCCCAAAGTGTCTTCGCACTGCTTCTCTCTCCAAAGAATAAATTAACCCCAACAAAAAAAAACTGACATTAAATTGCTACCAGAGCAGCTTCTGACTATAAGAGCCTCCACCTAATAGCAACAGCAGCATCCTCTAAATTTTTAGTCGACACTTGGAGCTGGCCAACACAGCATACTTCATATCCTTATGGGTTGGTTTCCAGAGCTTGTGTGGTCCATCTTCACTTTCTTCAGTTGTGTCTTCATCCTAGCAACTTCCTGGAAAGGGTTAGGTCCGGTGAAGCTTCTCTTTTCACTCTTAACCTTTTTTCTCTTCCCACGATCATATTCTTCATCCCTATAACAAATGGATTGAACAGGTAAAATCAAGATGAGCCAAATGAGGAAGCAACCAATCAATATTTCTGAAGAAGCACCACATCAACAGTAGACTAATTTCATCAGACTAAGGATATTGCCAGTGTGTCTCATAAACAATCTGAGACTCACTTCAGAGAACACCCCTGAAGATGACCAAATTGCTTCTCAGTACCCATTTCTTTCAGCAACCACACTCCCCAGGTTGTGTTTCACAATGGGAAGCCCACTGGTATACAAGGAAAATGATATAGCACAACAATAAAGAGAGTGGCATGTTTTCTTCTCATACATCATAAAACAAGGCAGAAACATGTATGTGGCACTCCTTTCTGTTTTACAAAAGATGGCGCCAACCACCGTGTAAAATATGCAATGTTATTGCTTTAACACCCACGAGATATGAACAGTACCCCCTCCTACCCAATCCCCAATTGTGTCAGCAAGTATTGAGATACCGATCAAGTCTAAGTTCATCTAAGAAAGAAAACTAGTCTCCTTTGCTTTCCAGGCAAAACTTGACTCAAGTGCACGTAACCAGAATGGTGCCACCGGCTGTTTAAGGCCAGCTCTTGGGATTGAATCTTACATTTATCTAGTGTATTATATCTGCTGCCCCTTTTTCACTTTGTTCCTTTTAGAAGTCCAAGGATTTATGGAAATTTTTATGGGACAGTCAAATCAATGGTTCGCTCATGAAATCCCCAAAGCTAGAGTGCATTGAAGTCCAAGGATTTATGGAAATTTTTATGGGACAGTCAAACAATGGGTCACTCTTGAAATTGAGATCCCCAAAGCTAGAGTGCAGTCTAGTATTAAAGCACCTAATACTTTTGGGATTTATAAAAGCATGACCAAGGGGCCATGATGCTATCATAATCATGATTTTAGACAGCAAAATCTAGTATGACAAAAATAGGTTTATGTCATGAGGCAACTCACCAGTCATCTGCTACATAACCAATATTGGTACTCGGCCTGCTGCTTGACCCCAGAACCTGTGATGTAGGCAATTCTATCCCATCCCAGTGTGCAACTGGATAAAAAAGAAAAGGGTAAAGCAAGTCAGCAAGCATAAAAGTATGAAACAATAAATGAAACTTCTGTGAAAACAGCTTAATTTCGATCCAGCCCATACATTGGGAACAATAGTTTGAACCCAGCATTTTCTATGACATTCAGTCATCAACTTAAGTAACTTCTACATGAAAACTATGCAACATAAGTCCAAAAAGGGGGAATAAATGCAGTCTATGTAGAAGACCTCAACAGAAAGCATGGTACATTGAATAAGAGTTATACAGCTGTTAACAGGACTAGAGAATTCCCAAGTATTTCCTAAGAATTCAGTATTGGCAGATGTCATCAGCTGATACAAGGAAAGGGATTGCAAAAGATACTCACTGGTCTCCTCAACACTTCTCATAAGCATACTTCTCAATTCGCTCCGAACCAAAGCTTTCTTCTTATCTTCCGAATCATTGGGTTCTCTAGTTCCTACACTACTTGCTGATGAGATAAGGCTCACACTCTTCCGTGGTGATTCATTGGTTGCAAGCTCAGCGCTGTTCTGATCAATTCTTTCTCTGTGATTTCCATCTATATTGCTAGTACAGAAATTCCCAATGGCGACTCCGAAATTCTTCTCAGTCGCAGTACTATTTGATTTGTTTTTGCCAGACCTTGACTTCTTCTTTCGTTCACAAGCTGAATCAAGGGACAGCATAACGGTCTTCTCCGATGTAGATGGCTCAGGATGTCCTGAGGTACAATTTCCATCAAGCAAGTCTTCTTGAGTGATACCCCTAAGCACTACATTGAGGTGTTTACTTCTTTTATGTTTCTTTTTCTTCCAGTGGGTCATAGATGTCCTGAAGAGTAGGTTTGAGCCAAGAAACATCCTAGCAACACGAGACTTCTGCAGTTTCTTCTTTTTCTTGATCACCTTCCAGCGGTGATGGTGATCAAGATCTTCCTTCTGGACATGTCCAATCATTTTGTTTGATTGCCCAGATTTCTCCATGGAACCAAGTTCAGTTGAATTAGGACCACTCTTTCCTGTCTTCAGACAATGTGCATCACTAGGTTCCACCACAGGGGAGATAACTCCAATCTGAAAAGAGAAACAGACTCATATTAAAGTTTTACCAACCAATTAAACTTGGAAGCATTCTAGGTCCTTCATCAAAAAAATTTACATGATTGTTTATCATGGTTAACTAAACTGACAATCTTACAGCATTTACTTTTCCAAACTTCTTCTCATGACCCACTGCAACTGGAGCTTTGTTCACTTCTTTATCATTCATAACATCAATCTGGAATGGCATGAAAGAGGAATACATCACAAAAAGAGAAGAAAGCAAATGCCCATATATGGAACAAACAGAACAGAAAGACAAGCCAGGACTGTTGAACTGAGGAAGAAATAACCAGTACCTTGTCTGCAAAGGTCTCAGTGATGGGTTTCTTGGTACAAGTTTCAGCAAAATTATGATCAGATAGTGTAGCAACTGATACACTAAATTCTTTCCTGGGGTCCTCACTTTCAGTTCCATTAACTTTTTCATCAGCAGGTGTAACGGTGGCATCATTTGAATGAGCAGCAATATCACTATTGCCTTTTACTGAGGACTGAACAGATTGTAACATGATTTTGGGCTCAAGATGCCCATTGGTAGGGTGTGAAACAGGTAGCCCCTTCACTGGATTTTTCGACAAATTCTGCTTTTGTAAAAGCATCTCATGTTCTTTTGATACAACAAGACGGGGCACAATCTGGCCATTAGGTTTAACAGAAGATTCTTTTACAGGAGGTCCATTTGCTGCACTACCACCTGATGCATCTCTTTGAGCAGCAGTACCAGAATAGTCCATACCACATGATCTTTTCTCAACCAACACATTTTGAAAAGTGTCCTTCATACGGTTAGACCATTCTTTGTTTTCAATTATATTTGATACAAGGTTTTCCCTGTGAAAACCATCAACTAGTTTCTTTGGCACAAGGCTTCTCCTATCACGAACATAGAACAACATGTAGGCCTTCTGCCCCAAGACTGTCTTCTCACTTACCTGAAAAACCTGAAGTGTCCATCAAGAAGAATTAGCTTATAAAGTTCACACCACATTCCACTTGAAGTGCAAACAAAAGTTCCAATTTAAACCAATACCTCATTGTCATCAAGAGAATACCACATTCCACTTGATGTGCGAACGAAGCAGTAATAGTGGCCTGAGTGAGTAGTCCTACCGTCATGAACCAGAACTCCATAAAGAGTATATTTCAGTTCCCCTTCCTGTGAAGTGTGAGAGATTCACTGTAAGAATGATGTATCATCATCAAGAGAATCTAAAATACGAATATCTGACAAAATGATCATTTGAGATATTATCATATCAGTGGAACATTCAACATAAACTCAACAAAGCTATTGCTGAACTACTTTCAGTGCTGCATGACCCCTGTTTCTTCATTCAACATTTTCAAAGAAATGTGTGTTGCCAATCGATATTCTAATTGTCTCTTCTTCTTTTTTGGATGAATAAGAAATTATATTAAAGACAGGAATTCGCTTACAATAAGGCCAAAATTAAAGCAAACATAAAATCAACGGCAAAGCAACAAGAGAAGAGCCCATAGAAGGTGGGCCGAACTAAGGCTTAAGAATTTATTTTGTGACTTTTTTTTCTTGTTCTTCCTTTTCTTAGTGGACTTGAGATCAACCAAGAAATCATCGCCAAAAGGATAGTGCCCCTTGACGGAGCGATTACTTCTTCTGCATCCCGATTGATCAGCGAGGGGAGAGGGGGGGGTCGAATCGTTCTCAATTGGGAGAGGGCCAAGGCCAGAAATTGGGATGGAAGGCAAGGGGCCAAGCAAGGAGCCCATGGACGATTCAGGGTTTGGAGAATCAAGCCCATGGGCCGAGGGGTTAATTGAGGGGCTTTTGGAGAGGGGCAAAATGGGAAGGCAAGGATGGTCGTGGGTGTAATGTTGGGGAATATTAGGGTTGAGGGGAAGGAAATCGATGTTATTCACCGAAATGGGAAGGACGCCAGGCGAAGGAGGAGCTTCAGAGAAAGCAGGGGCGGTGGAGACATGGAAAAGGCAAGGGTCAGTTTGCAGGGCAGGGGAGAGGGTTGACGGTTCAGGGGGTTTCTCGACGAAAGGAGAACATCCATCAGAAACAGCAAGAGGAACAGGACCTAAAGAGTCGCAGCAGTAACAGACGTTGCAGAAGCAGAGGGATGGCAGGGAGTCGCAGAAGCTTCAGCGTTCAGAGGACCAGAGGACATGGAAAGGTTCGTCGGCTGCTTAGAGCGGCACCTGCGGTAGGTGAAGACTGCCGGCGGCAAGCTTTCTGAAGAATCGGCAACAGGAGAGGAGACGCCTATGACTCGATTGTCAGAATGGTTATCGATTCCATCAGGGCTTGAAACCACATCCATAGCGGATCGAGGATCAAAGGAATCGGCAACAGGAGAGGAGACGCCGGTAACAGGGCCAGCAGAAGGGATAGCAATTCCTTCAGGGCCAGAAACCACCGCAAAATTGGATCGAGGAAAGTCCGGTGGCGGCAGAGAGCCGGCAGAGCCATCAACAGTGGAGAGTTTCAACCTGTCGATCAGCAGTTCAGGAATGGTTTGTGGGGAGGGAGACATTAACTCGATCAACGGTGCTTTACATGAGGGTGGAGCATCAGCAGCAAGAGGGTGATCCGGCAGTGGCGGAGCTGCATGGTCAGGGACCCTCAAGTTTGTCGCATGCCAAGGAGGCACTAGAACACCCGACGAGGAGGCTGTGGCAAGTGGAGCAAGACTAGCAGAGCATTTGCAAGCATCATGGCCGAATGATAGACAATTGGAGCACCACGCAGGAACCCAGTCGTAAACTATAACCTGATTTAAGTGAGTACCCGAATCATCAGCAATGCAAATGCAGGGAGGCAGGGGCTTGGAAGCCGGCACCTCAACACAAAGACAGGCGTAGGAAAACCTTTCGAGCCTGGAAGTTTTCAAGTCTGAGCGAAGAGGGCGGCCCAGAGCGGAGCCGATACGGCTCAGGCATTCTTTACTCCAAAATTCCAAGGGGAGGCTAGGCAAATTGATCCAAAGGGGAAGGGAATTGAAATCAACCCTTCGAAGGGCAAGGAGGGCTCCCATGGCTTAATGAAAATGGGGGCTTTCCCTACATACCAAGGGGAGCCATCAATGGCCTTCGATTGGCAGGAAGGGGAGGAGAACTTGAATAGAAAGATTCCATCCTTGATAACGAACGTATCCATGGAACCCAATGAGTTCCATTGTTTTGCAAGTGAAGCTTTGATAATACCAAGGGGGGAACAGGGGCCAAGAAACTGTCCCAAGACAGCATTCTTCCAGTGGTGAACTTCAGGTTCAGTAAGAGAGGCAGGGCAATGAACCAGAGGGATGGGAGAGTCAGAAAAGGGGGGGAAGTAGGTGAGGTTATTACAAGAAGAGGCTGAGGGGTTGAAGAGGGAACTCCAGGCATTTGGGAGAGGAGAGGAGTTAGCGGCAGTGTCACGGGAAGAAAGGGGTTAGGGAGGGGTTTGGAGCTGGTGGAGGCAGCTAATGGGGCTGGCAAAGGAAGCTCAGGAGCAGGGAGGGGGAAGGAGGCGGTGGTGGTGGCGGAAGGAGAGAGAGGGTTCACCGGAGGGGAGGACATTCTCAGGCGAGGAAACTACATTGTCTTTTGCAACCACTTCCAGTAATTAGGCCTACCCCTTGGTCTTTATACTCTAACCTACATCTCTTGCCCTCTCCCACCCGCTGACCCCTTCTTTTTCCCTCCACCAGCTGTAGCCTCAGTGCATCATGTGGCCAAACATTATGGATCCCTAGTGGTGGGAATGAATAGGAGATATTTATAATATTTATATATTTATATTATACCATAGAATAAAATGCTAATACTTCATACATATAATATCCGAATGAAAAGTTAAGTTAGTTGGTTGAAAAACCTTTAGAGGAATTAGAGGAATAGACAAGATTCATTTCAGATACAGTACAAATAGAATCTGATCATCCTTCATTTCTTTGTATTTACATATTCTATTTCTTCACTTCCGTCTAGGTGACTTTCTAGAGCCCTCTAAGTAATGTGCGTGATAAAAAGTTCATGATGCAGAACTCTTTTGGTTCTTCCTATCTTATTGGCTTAAGCTCATCCTAAATTAAAATGAACTAAATATCTTCCAAAAAAAATCTTTCCCAGACCACCAACAGTTACAAACTAGGAACAGACGCATGTTAAAGCAAGAAGTATTAGATGGATGATCTGATTGTAACAAATAAATCCATGGAATAATTTAATGGTAATGAAAACAAATTCACTCACATAGGCACCACTAACAAAGGGTTTCAAGTCCAATGTAGATTCGAATTCAACTTTCTTGTCAATCTTATGTCCAGAAATGTGTGAACCAGGAATGTGTGAACCAAAACGTTTCAGATGGATGGTGAGGACATAAGGGGCCTTATGAACCGTAAGTTGTTTGTAAGCTCTAACTTTTTGCTTGCAGCATTGACACTGGTACTGCCTTTCCCCTCCATCTAATTGCTCCATGGCTGTGAAATGATGAAGTGCCTTAAGCAATGAACCTGCTTTAACTATTTCAAGACTTAAGTCCAAAAATGGATCGAATGTATTCGAGCAGTAAGAACATTGCATGCATTTCACCTAGAAGAAAGAGAAACAAACAAACAACGAACAAACTTAGTACGAGAGATCCAAGCTACAGATCATAGGAATTAGCATTAAAAGTGTCGGAAAGTACCTGACTCCTGAGATGACCACCAAAGATCCTGTGGACCAAGCTTTTCTCATAAGCACTAGGGGATTCACTTGGTACTCCAGAAGGCAAGCAGCACTTATGCATTGATTCTAGCAAGTTAACCATGTATTCATGTGCATCCTCCTGTCTGGCAATACGAAAATTCCTAGATATGCCTTATCATCGTGTCAAGAATAACAAACTGCAGGCTATGATAGCAGACCAAAATAAAGAATTTAAAATTCACAAAACAACAATAGATATGCCTAAGGTACCAACTATGAGACTCTTGTACAGTGATAGAAGGTGGCACAGTGGCACCCGTAAGGTTTTATCAGCCCAGTACATCCGGCTAGAAATGACTTAGAAATATCAGACAGCTTCAATAGCAAAGAGAACAAAAGGATAGAAGAAGAGAAGCACCTGTTGATAACTAGTGTGCCACTGTGGAAGTATAAGGATTAGATTTTACTGTGCTAGAGTTTTAGGAAGACCACGTCTCTATAGAAATGCCCACAACCAAAGCATGACCCAAATAATGAACAGGGGAAGAAGATAGAGCTTGGAAAGAAAATCTTGGTTGAAGAAGATGCAGCAAAATTTACACTGTTGTTCAATTGGGCAACCAAAACCACAATGAGAAACTTCATGCAGCTTGGTTGATTAGGTAAAGAACACAAAGAAGTACAAAGTTATTTTGGAAGAGGAACCCAATACACAAGAGGAGCTTCTATGTAAACCAAACACATGAACACATAATCTCTTCCAACCATGGACAAACCAGATCACTTACGAGGCAGCAGCTGGAACTGGTATCAGCTATAATAAGGTGCTGACATCTGATGCCAAGGATCAAACTGACTTTTGACGTAATAGAACAGACTTCGGAAATCCTGGTTTCAGATGGAAGTACACGTACTTGCTAAATTTTGATCTGGAAAGACTTGCTGCCAAGGAATCCGGGGTCTAAACCCAGGAGACCTGTATCAAAGAACCCACTGAATCTCCAAATGTCACATACATCCCAAATAGCAAAGGAGACCTGTATCAAGACCCAGTGAATCTCAAAATGCCACACCAACCCCAGAAGGCCACGAACTACAGATGGAGAATCCAGGTATTGCATTCACAAATTAGATTTTTCCATAAGCATATATTTTAGCTCTCCATTTAACTGACCGGCATCATGTACAATTTTTCTAGAATAGTATTCCGTCTGTGCACAATTTTTTAACTAACATAACCCAAATAATAACCACAGCTGTGAAATAAGACAACATGCGTTTCAAACTGAAGTCTTGAAATGTGAATCATTTAGTAATAGGATACACCGCAAGTTCATCACCAGATGCTTTGGGGCTAATATTCGCCCACTCGATTGTAGAGCACGGCTTACATGATCCTCGATGGCACACATTGCACAAAATCCAGCAGTGCGGCCTGCAAATATTAACAAAATCACAATAAGGAGAAATGGACAATTATCATGTAATTTACAACAACTTACAGAGATGCAACAATTTTTTCATTAGGTTGTGTTTGTTTGCAAAGGTGGGGAGGGGGAAAAAACATGTAGCTCCCATGTGTAGTGGGGTGAGGGAGAAGGAAAGGAAAGGAAAATGTGGAAAAGTGTTAATTGTGGGTCTCACATTTTACTTTTCCACACTTTTTCACAAAGTCCCACACATTTTGTAGGGTTTTGAAAAGGCTTGGAGTGGGAAAATTGGGTTGCCACCTCACCAGACAAGTTTTCTTAAATTAAGGAAACTTGTCTCTACCTTTCCCACCCCAAACAACCAAACAATGTACACTTTTAGGATTTAAAGGAAAAGTAGGAAAATTTTGTTTTTTTCAAGAATTTTACCACCCCACCATTATTCCAGCAAACAAAATGCAGCCTTAGTGAAAATTATAACTTTCCATGACCCTTTAAAAGTAAATATCTCACAGAATGAATATAAGAATTGAAGACTTCCCCTGCAGGCAGACCTGGAAACATCCTAGTTTAACTTATAAAGTGATGCATCAGCTATTAAACATATGTGCATGATATAAGTTTTCTTCTACCCAATATGAACAATGAATTCCTCCAACATGGGCATCAGAACCATCAGATGGCTAAGGGACCGGTGATTTCAATTTCTGCAATTTACAACTTCACAAGTCTAGTAGAAAAAGATGGACAAAGATAACATTTAGGTTAAGTACTGAAGATTGGAACATTCCATTACCCTTAGAAAATGGTTGTTTCAAAGAAACAAATATAAAAGAATCAGGGAGCACCATAGTGGCAGACCTGAAAACATCCTAATTTTAACTTACTGAGTGATGCATGAGCAGTAGCATACATAATATGACTGAGATTTGAGGACTTGAACATCTGTCAAGGCTAATCAATTCTAATTTTACCTTGACACCTACATTCTGAGATATCATAGTTATAATATTCTCTCAACGTAACTATCCTGTGCATTCTGGTGTCTAGTAATATGACCCCATAGGTAACTGGTTTTCATCAGAATTGTTTGCTTTTCATCATCAAACTGAAGTAGACTGCAAGTTTACACTAGGGTTCCCCTATTATGTCCATAGAAAGACTAAATTTCCACCATTGCTCGAAGTTTAAACCCTGACTCCAGCATGGATGCTCAGCCAGAGACTGCATGCCTCTACAGGATTAGAGGACACCATCCACCCCTATGACTATTATATCATTCATGTTGGAGTTCCGTTAGCACTGAAAAATGGTGGTCATAATGATGGTTTAGTTTCTTCTTTTCATTTTTTTTTTCTTTTTTTGGGGGGGCAGGGAGAGAGAGGGTTATCCCCTTTAAGGAAGGAATTTCAACACTTGACAGGAAAAAGAGAATAACTCTCAGATTGGCTACACCAGACCACTAATTTGATATCGCAGAAATAGTAATATTGGAAACCATTCAAGATTCACCAATGTTGAAACTGTTTGGGAAATCATCAGCACCATCTCCTGAGTGACTCCCTAATTTTAATGGCACCCATAAACTTGCACAAATATTAGCCAGTACCCAATTTCTAATGGTGCTAGACTATGGAATCCATTTTACCATATTACCCATTAATGCAATTTAAAAAGGACATTATACCATTGAGCCATTAGAGCTCATCTTCTTCAACATCGCGATTTGGGAGAACCTGCAGAAACCTTTATATTTTTCATCAATAATTATTTGATACATCATAAATGTTTATAAATTGTATCCAAACAAGATAGGTTCTCTTCCACTAATCTCACTTTGACTTTGCGTCCTAATTAAATTCTACTAAATGATAAGCAATGATCTCCCGGAGAACTAGGAATATCATCAAATTGATGTAAAAGGAAGACTTTTTGCCAGTGACAAGGCTTATGGTAGAGTTGATAATAAAGCTCCATCCACTGCCCATCCTGCTCTCTTAAACTCTTCATTGCAACAAATCCTCTCTAATATAACTCATGTTAGGGATCTTCAAATTGAGAGAACAAAAAGAACGAACAAACCAAACATGGTTTTCGAATGAAACTAAAACACCGGTAAGAAATCATCAGAAAGACAAAAACGGCAGAAAAAGAGAGGGGAAGAGATGAAACTAAACGCAGGAAAAACTACAAAGACAGATCTAAATGCAATCAGGAAAAGTGTAATAATTTCTTTGAAACAATCCATCACTATACCGAATCACCGATGGAGACATTTTCTTGCTCTAATTTCTCCTTAAATCATTTTCCACCCACTTTTACAGATATTGCACACTCAAACCTGGAGGAAGAGACTTCTTCATCTTATTGACCTTCTCTGAATCAGAAACACATTAAGCGTAGAGGCACTGGGAGCAGCAAACCTTGAAATTCACCATATGTTTCCTCCTAATTTTGGCAGACCGTGGAAGAAGATGGAAGAAGATGGAAGAACATGATGGAGGGAAGAAGAAGACATAAAAGAAAATGAGAATTTTAGGTAAAGTTTGGGGTCAAGGGCAATTTAGTCTTTGAAAAAATATAAATTGCTTACGACATCACTTAATCAAGATTTACTAACGGCAGGGGGACTGAGTGATACTATTTCACTCAACAGGGGATATCATTGGCCAATGGATAAACTATAGGATGGCATGAATGATACTAATCTGATGATTTGCCAAACTGTTTTGTCTAAATGTACGTCCTCAATTTGTCTCTTTACTTGTTTGGTAGTTTTGACTCTGTCAAAGCTAGGATATATTTCCCAGTTTGGTGAGAAATATTAAAAATTATGTAGCAGTGTTATAAAGTTGAACTAGGTTAACTACATGGAGGCATTTGGCATTCCTGTAATATATACACACTCATTATTTTTTCCCCTTTTCTCAGCAATGACTTCTTTAATAAGGAAACATAACTACAAAAGTAAAACAGAGTAATCAACCAACACCACCACCGCCAAAAACTGTCCAAGACTCCAAAGGACCAGCATATTGAGAGAACAACGTACATATGCAACAAGGCCCTGTATGTACATGCTGATCAATAATACTGGACCAGTCTTATTCATCACCCAGACTATTTGCAGATTCATCCTCCAGACAAGAGAGACATTTCTAGCAGAGCAAAGAGAACCAAAAAATGTAATATAAGTAATTAGTTTTATATTTATAATAAAACTCTAACTCTGATTTATATTGGGGAAGAGCAGCCAATCATGTCTCACATATAGATGAACTGAAATTATGTTCTTTTTCTGTCACATAAATAACGGCTCTCACATGAAACTCCTGATGGTCAGCCTTCTTCTCAAAAATGGGTGCACAGTTTGACTAGTTTCATCATGTCTCTGATACTGCTCTCCATAAAAGATGTTAGATTTCTGATTTTGAGTCGTTCACATCAACTTCTATTTGCCAATATCTCAGGAATGCATATTGGAAACCGTTACATGTAATACCAAACTAGTAATGAAAGACTACATATCATAACTCATGGACATTTCAATCTACAAGATCCTACACATTCCAGAGAAAGAATTTCACAAATTAAACAGAAGATAGAACTCCCAGGAGATGAATTTGAAAAATTAAACAGAAGGAAGTACTCATTATTCCTGCTGATACTATGAATAGAGGAAGACTCACATGAAGATTGATGCTTTTCATTCTGTAAATATGCGACAAAGGGCTCTGTATATGTCAGGCATTGCACTACTGAATTCAAGTAACATGTATTCCCTAGATTTGCCAACCCAGCACCCTGCAAAATATTTTATTAATATACACTCAAAGAGAACCGAAATACGAAGAAAGTTAATTGAACTTCAACCAAACTTGATAATCAGGGAAAGACAGCTAATTAGTAAAGTGAACAACTAGAACTACGAAGCCAATAGTTTTCCAAGGAAAAACCCCACGAATACAAGGGATCAACGTAGATAAACCAAACATAGTGCAGCAATAGAAACATTACACATGAAAATTCACTATTTCGGTGGCGATAACAGTGAATCCCATACACAGATTCTTGAAACATCATCAAAATTAACAGAAAATTAGAAATTGGGAAAAGGGAAAAAAAAAACCAAAGGAAAGAACTCACGATTCTTCGAAGCGTCGTGCCAGAAATAAGCTCAGGGTCCAATCCATTTTCAAAAAAATCACCGGCCTTTGATTTCTTCCCCGTCGAAACCAAGGCAACAGCCTTTTGAGCGGCGGATCTCTGAGAATCCGAGCTGGGATTCAAAGTCTCGATATGGAAATCTCCATCACCATTACTAAAACCAGTGAAAGCCTTCCGTGCTGGATGAAACTCGATCCTCCTCTGAGAGAGGGTTCCATTAGAAGAAGAGGCGGAAACAGAAAACCCATCTTCGGGTTTCTTCATTTCCGATGTGCAGATCAAGCTTTCTATCATTGGCACTGAAAGATCAAATTCAGATAGGTTTTCAGATTTCGTCTCGTGAGGAAACAAAATCCAGCCGCCGCAGTCGAAACTCGGTCTCTCTCTCTCTCTCAATGTCGCTGCCTCTGTTTTCGCATAGAAGCTTTGGCCACCCAGTATGGCATGGAAGAGAGGGATTTTAGTATTAAACCCTACAAGCCCCCACTCCACTCGGTTGGGGCTTTTGATAGCTTTCGGAATACATAAATAGACAGATTCACTACTCTCCCTTTGTTATAACACGTGTCCAATAAGGGGTGATATTGTAAATTCACTGAGAAATTAATGGCCGCAATGTTTTTGCCCGATAAATATATGTATGGTGAATCACTGATGAATGTGTTTGTGGAAATGTTTCTTTTCACACGTTTTGCTTTTGGCGCGTATTTTACCGTTGAAAGTACTGGTGCGTTGGTGTCTAAAGAAACGTGATTCAAAAGAGAGAATGGTGTTCCAAACCGTCAGATTAGAATCTGTTTTCCCGTGTACCCTAACGAATTTCCACTTTCTCACTGCGTATCTTCACTTCCAAGTGTTCACCGCATTACACTTCTTTTAAAAATAAAAAATAAAAACCGCAATATCTCAATTTTTTATTTTTTATTTTTTTACGAAGCCACAATATCTCAATGTGCGTGAACCACAACATCAGTAAATAGATGGATAATTTTTTGTGTAATAATTCTTATTCTTATTTTCTCATAATTGTTATTATTATTTTTTAAGCAAATTTTACCAGCACTCCAAAATTGAGGTTTTAAAGCATTGACACTTTAGAATAAGAATACAAATAGTGACTTAACGGTTTTAAGTGGCAAATTATAATATGTCCAATGAAAATCTAATTTTAGGGTGTCTGTGTTTTTTAAACATAAAGCTAGTAAGGTAGTGCTTTAAGGCCTCTATTTTGGGTGCCTGTACAATTTGTTATTATAATTATTTTTTTATATCTATCATAAGACTTAAAATAAGAATAAATGAATCTATTATGGGAAAAAAACTCATTTCATTGATTTTTAGGCAAAAATACTTAAAGTTTGATTTGAGTGAAGAGTATTATTTTACTTAAGGGTAATATGGCAATTTTAATTTGTTCTTTTTCTTTTGACATCATCAAACTAGTCAGAAGACTCGGGGCTTATAGGTTTAGAGATGGGAGGGAGACAAGGTGTGGATGGACAAATGTTGAACCTAAAACCGCATTGGTTTTAATACCTCTATATAAAAAAAATATCACCATCGTGCCAAATGCACATCCACACTCTCTACATCTAATATGATAACATATATCCCTAAACCAAAACCTACCATGAAATATTGGAGAAATTGATGTACTTCTAGTACACTGATGATTGCTTCTTATGTACAGACAATTATACCAAAAATGCCTTAGGTTCGAACTTCAGTTACTTTACCGTGTACACTTTATCCCCAACTTCTTAGATCAATTAGATCAACCCCTCTCGTTGAAGGGGCTTTCCCAATGAGTCTGAAATGAGTTATAGGATTTAACCACATAGAATGAGTTGATCAAAAAGCAAGGGTAAATTGAACAAGTGTTTTTGGATTATAATATTTACACGTGATCTTTCATCACTCATTAGGTATTCATTGAGAGATATCTTCCAAGGAGATGGATTTTTATTTGCAGCAACAGATAGTCGATTTTGTCACGCGTATAATGGTGAAACCAATGATCACAAATCAAACCACGGAGGCTTAACTGCAAATTAAAGTTTTTTATCTTACCTTTTTAGAATTATATATATCAAATTTACCATAGTAGGTCCCTGGATCGGATTCAACCCTCCTGTAAAAAAAGCCTCAAATTAGTTCCAAACGACCTCAAACTTGATGGCAAGTAAAAATCTGTAACCCTATTGAATTCTATTTCCCTCAGACTGAAAGAAACAAACATAATAATAATAATAAAATATAAAAAAAATCAGCTACTCTCTTCTATTTTCACTTTTTATAGTCTTGATGCCACTGCCTAAGATGATATAGCATAACCATGCTTATTCTTCCATGAAAATGAAAACACAAAATCCAATATCTTGGGTTTATGATGAAAATCACTTTATATTTTTTGAGTTCAAATTTGAATTTTGTGAGTCACATTTAGTGTTAAACATGGGTTAGGTGTTTTGTATGATTAAGAGGGCCTTGGGAGAGATAAATGGGGTGAAAAAAAGAGGGAGAGGTAAATGGGGTAAAAAAAAGAGTTTTTAGTAAGTTTCAAAAGTGGTTTTGAGCAAAAATAGGATTTAACTGTTGGGATCTTCTTCTTGTGGTTTTGCAAGAAAGAGATTTATTCTTTCTTGTATTCTTCTCCATTGCAATTCTATTGAAGTTTGAGCTTGGATTGAAGGGTTTTCTTCAAGAACTTGAAGGTAGAAGGGTGTTTTTAAGGAGGTCTGAGATATAGTGTGACCGGTTGAGGTAACATTGTATTCTTATCAAATCTTGTACTATTTTGAATATTAAAATAGTGAATTCCCTCCTCATTGATGTAATTAATCTCGAACATTTCAAATTAGTGAACCACGTAAAATTCTTGTGTGTTGTTTGCATTTCTCTTTCATTCTTGTGGTGGTTTGTTGTTACTTGCTTTGTGATTGTCTTTAACTTTTTTGTACAATATTCTTGATATATTTTGTTTATTTAGATGATTTGTTTAATTATCCAGATCATTGGATTGGGTCTTGTCTTTTACAATTGGCATCAAAGCATAGGTTTTGTACATTTATTTTCGAGACAATGAGTACTCCTACATTTAGGGTGGGGCCATTTGATGAAAAGATACATTTTAAGCTATGGAAACTGAAGATGAAAGATTTGTTAATTGAAAATGGTTGTCACAAAACATTGTTGGGAGAGGGAAAAAAAAAGCTGAAGGGAATGAAAGACGATGATTGTGAATATTTAGATCTCAAGGCCATGTCTACTATTCGGTTAAGCTTGTTCAATGAAGTTTTGTTTAATATTGCACATGAAAAAACGACAAAGAATTTGAGTTGTTCTGCAAATCTAAGGTTGAATAATCCAGTATTGCAGAAGTTGGAACATAAAAGTTTTTCATTGCTAATTTGTTTTTATCCAGATCTTGTATTTATCATATTTGTCGAGACACCAAAATTGTGGATTATTAATTAGTTTTCTAGAGTTTCATATATCCAAGAAAAGTAGTTTGTTCCCAGACTATTTGATCTAATTCTAATGAACATGACTATAACATTGGCATTTTGGTTGACCCAGATACTAGAAAGTTGTCTTTAATCCATAATTAGATTTGTGATTGGGTGCAACGAGATATATGATATTGTTGATGAGACATAATGATGTTTGGGAAGCTTGTTAAGTTGCTTGAAGGCTTTAAACACATTTATTTTAAGTGGGTGTATAAGACTAATAAATATTCATGAATAAAGATTGTAAGGTTTAAAACCAGACTGGCAACTAAAGAGTTTACTCATAAAGAGGAAGTTGACTAGTGAAATTTTATCACATATCTCTTCTAAGGACTCTTTTAAAGTTATACCAAATAGATGTAAAGATTGTCTTTCTAATTGAAAACCTTAATAAAGAAGTCCATGTCATTTAGCATGAGGATTTTTTTCAGTTTATGATCTTAGTCATATTGGTGCAGACTCAATAAGTCTAATTTGTGGTTTTAAGTAAGCTTTCAAACAGTGATACTTAAAGATTGATAATGTTGTGACTTCATTCGATTTTATTGAGAAATTTGTAGATCAATATATATATATATATATATATATGGCAAGGTCAGTGGGAGAAATTTTATCTTTCTCATTATTTATGTTAATAATATTTTGCTCACTAGTAGTGACGTTGGCCTACTGCATAAAGACCGAGCAATTGTTATTTGAGAATTATGATATAAAAGACCTTGGTAAGGCATCTTTGTCTTGGGCATTGAGATCCATAGAGATTATTCATGCTATTTATTGGATCTTTCTCAGAGGGCATCTATAATTTATATTTAAAGAAGTTCAATATGCTAGATTGCAGACTTGAGAATGGTTTTGATTCTCAAGGGAGATACACTGAGCACAGTTGCCCTATAAAGGATACTGAGAAAGAACAATTGAAGAAAATATCTTATCTTAAGATACTTGAAAATGACAATTGATGATTTAATAATCTACAAGCTTGTTCCAAACTTATAACATTAAGGTATATATATATATATATATATAGACTTTGACCTTGCTAATTGTCCGGATAATAAGAAGTCTACTTTAAGTTGTTTTCATTGATGGCATGAGGGATAATATTGTGAAAAGTGTGAAATAAGGTAAAATTACTTATTTCATCATATAGGTTGAGTTTGCTACATGTAATGGGGCAGTTACTCAAATTGTTGACTAAAGAATCTCATCAAATAATTGACAGTTCTATTTTAACATTCTAGATAGACCCATCCAGTTGTATTGTGATCATAATTCAGTTGTGTTGTTTATTAATAACAAGAAATGTGTGATCATAGGGTCTAAATACATGATGGTAGAGCATTTGATCACTAAAGAAAAAGCTGTTTGGTCAAGGAACCTCATTAGACAGTTGACAATTTTTTATTGTGGATAGACCTATCCAGTTGTACTGTGATAACAATTTTGCTGTGTTGTTTGTTAACAACAATAAGGGTATCACAGGGTCTAAACACATGGAAATTAAGTATTTGACTACTAAAGAAAAAAATAAAGAAGGTGACACCACAGTAGAGCATATTTGTACAGATAATATGGTTATAGATCCCCTAACTAAGGGTCCCTGTCCAGACGTCTTTGATAGACATGCGGTAACTATGGGTTTAGGAGGATTCTTAGATGCAGTTGTTTAGTGGGAGTTTGTGAATTTTGCTCTATTGTGTAATAAGGTATTCTATATGTACTTGTCTCTTGTATGCACTGATAATTTATTTGAATTCAATAAAGTTCTTTGGTGACATATTAATGTTCACATTATTATCATGTTGCATGTTATGGAAGTCTTAAGGTATGTGTTAACCTTGAGCAAAAGATAAGGCATTTATGTATTAGCCTTAAGGTGTGTCATGTAACACATAAAGTTAAAACTCGAGTTATAAAGATGACACAGGTTCGTGGGAACCATAATGTACATATAATCTCCTTTTCGTGGCATTGAGTCACAGGTTTGTGGGAACCGTAAAGTGTATACTTTCGTGGCATTGAGTCACAGGTTCGTGGGAACCGTAAAGTATATATTTTCTCGTGGCATTGAGTCAGGTTTGTGGGAACCATAAAGTGAGAGATTTGGACTGACAACGGAATGACACATGAGGATTTCTATAAAGTGTATTAGTTGCCACACTACCATATTGCATCCATTTTTAGTAGAGTTAAGAGTATTTGTGACCATGGATGGTCCTGTGTCGGTTAAAAGATACAGTCACTGCCATGATTTGGTACTTAAGGCTCTATGTGAAGGGATTGAGTTATAGGATTATCTTCAAACCAATATCAAGTTGTACACATAAAGGTCAAAATGTTTTCAACATGTTTTTTCAAATGTTTTTTTTTAAACAAAAGAGATGTTTTGTTTTGCTCGACTGTGTCACAATCAATTTAGCCCAAGTGGGAGAGTGTTAGAATATTAATTAAATATTATACATAAGATGGGCTTTATTGATTGTGTTACACTTTGATTTGGTTTCTTATTTGTCTGATATGGATAATATACGGTTACTAAAACTTTTATATGGACTGGCTAGTGTAGGCTAATAGGGACCGTTAGATCTTGATGGACAATCTAACAGATTTACCTATATAAAGGATGCTAGGTCCCTCCTCTAACCCAAATCACAATCACATATGCTTAGTCAGAAAGGATATACCATCAAGCCAGTGAACAGGGAGGAGTTTAGAGGAGAAGATCCAGCATCAAGTTTCCCACCTTAAGTTCGTTCCTAATGGGAGACATAAATAAGATATTCCACTGCGCTTCGTCTCCAATAGAACCATAGAAAGGTATGTTCATCATCATCTTATGTCATTATCATATTAAGGTGTTTTTAGTCGATCTATGCGATCTTGGATAGAAATTTCATTAGGATGATTATTTTTCAAGATAAAACTCATGATTCCTAATATTTCTTTTTATGGTAATTTTCATCTGGACCCCCTGAGGTTTGGTCCAGGTCACTTTTAGTCCAGTTTAAGTTTTCTTTTGCATATGGCTCCCTTGTGGTTTCATAAAATGATTAAATAAGGACAAGTATAACAGAAACTGTTAATTTAATAATTTTTGTGACGAAAATGCCCTTTTTCCAATTTATTTGTATTAGTTTTTTTTCTTTCTTCTTAATAAGTTATTTTATTTTATTCAAAGAAAAAATGTAAAAATTTCATTATTGATAGTGAAAGGAGTCTCTCCGTCTTCTTCATCGTTGGCCAAGAACTCAACCCTGCTCAGCCCTTGTTGTAGCTGACTTTGAAAGCTCTAGACACGAAGCAGAAGAAGAGCCCTTTGAAAAGAAATTTCCAAGATTTCATAAATAATGGTTTTTTAATCTCTCACTTTACATCTAATAGTTTCCAGTATCTCATTTTCATCTTCTGCGTTTGTGGGTGAGAGAGAGAAGAGGAGAAATGAAGCCTGGTGTGTGGGATGTGTTGCCATTTGCAGTGATGATGATGGTAGAATGTGCCGAAGTAGGCATAACCACTCTCAGCAAAGCAGCCATGTCAAAGGGGATGAGCAAGTTCGTCTTCATCGTCTATTATAACGCACTTGGCACTCTCATCCTTCTTCCTTCTTTCCTCCTCCGTAAGTCTCTCCCCGTCTTTCACCAATTCCTCTCAGTTTCTTTCTCCTCTTTTTTGTTTTTATCCTGAAACATAAACGGTAACTAACAATGGATCTATTTCCTTTTTCTCTTTTAATGAATGAATCTGCAGAAACTAACGCCCTCCACTCACCTTCTCCATCCTCTGTAGATTCTTCTTGTTGGGTTTCATCGGGTAAGCCCAACAACTGCTATTTTTTATTCTTTTAATTCAAATCTTGAAGCAGTCAAGTGGGTTTGCTTAGATTTCCCTTTTAATTTAGGGGTATTCGATGAACATTAGATTGAATTGAAGCTAGAAATTATGGTTGTGATTAATTGCAGGATATGCTTGAGGTAGATCTTTGCGTTTGGTGGAAAAAGCTTGAGTTCTCCGACTCTGGCATTAGCATTGGGAAATCTTATTCCAGCCATCACTTTCGTTCTTGCCGTCATTTTCAGGTTTTGGGTTTTAAAATTTTTGAGATTTCTTTTCAAAGGACTTTTCTTCTGCTTCGTCTTTGAAGCTTTCGAAGTCAGTTGCAACAAGGTTGAGCAACGGCTGAGTTCTTGGCCGACAAAGGAGAAGACGGAGAGACTCCTTTCACTATCAATAATGAAATTTTTACATTCTTTCTTTGAATAAAAGAAAGAAACTTATTTAAAAAAAAAAAAAAACTAAAACAAATAAATTGGAGAAAGGGTATTTTCGTCACAAAAATTGTTAAATTAACAGTTTCTGTTAAACTTATCATTATTTAACCATTTCATGAAACCACAGGGGAGCCATATGCAAAAGAAAACTCAAACTAGACTAAAAGTGACTTGGACCAAACCTCAGGGGGTTCAGATGAAAATTACCCTTCTTTTTATTACCCCTGCTATTATCCATCAATGCCCTTTGCATCCTCTATTGAGTTTGGAATTATAAAGACCAATATTTTTTTCCAAGAATAAACTTTGTTCTTATGAGCTAATATACTCATAAAAACATGTTTGAATATTTCTATCCAAGATCAAGAAGAAACTTTGTTCTTATGAGCTGATATACTCATAAAAACATGTTTGAATATTTCTATCCAAGATCGCATAGATCGACTAAAAACACCTTAGTATGATAATGACACAATATGATGATGAACATACCTTTCTATGGTTCTATTGGAGACGAAGCGCAACGGACTTCTTTATGTCTCCCATTAGGAACAAACTTGAGGTGGAAGTTGATTCTATGATCAACTTGATGCTGGATCTTCTCCTCTAAACTCCTCCCTGTTCACTGGCTTGATGGTATATCCTTTCTGACTAAGCAGATGTGATTGTGATTTGGGTTAGAGGAGGGACCTAGCATCCTTTATATAGGTAAATCCGTTAGATCGTCCATCAAGATCTAACGGTCCCTATTAGCCCACAATAGCCAGTCTATATAAGAATTTTTAGTAACCATATATTATCCATATCAGACCAATAAGAAACCAAATCAAAGTGTAACACACTCGATAAAGCCCATCTTATGTAGAATATTTAATTAATATTCTAACACACCAATCATTAAACAAACCACCAGTCGATTTCTCTACATGTTTACATCCCACACACCCCACAAAATGTGCTTCCACTCACTTCACATTCTTCTTCACCAATTTCAAATGATTAACCATCACAAACAACCCCTACAATATCATCGCCAACCATATCAATGGCAAATCCAACCCAAGATGTAAATCAATCCCCACCTCAACTATCTCCAACAATAGACCAACCACAGCCCCAACCATCTTATCCTATGATTATTAGGAGTAAGACCAATTATGCCAAACCAAAAACCCCTCTCTCTTTACTCACTATTAAACCCAATACCTCAAACCTTTCTTACCACCATCTCCAACATCCCAACTAAACCTAAAACGTTCAAATCAGCCTCAAAAGACCCAAAGTGGATTGATGCAATGTAACAAGAATACAAAGCCTTGATAGACAATCAGACTTGGAACGTGATGCCTTATACCAAGGGTATGAATATTGTAGGCTGTAAAGATCAAGACAAAAAGTGATGGTTCCATTGAGAGATACAAGGCATGATTAGTTGCCAAGGGGTTCAGCCAACAGGCATGAGTGGACTTTCATGAAACATTTAGTCCAGTTGTAAAGCCAACCACCATTCGAACAGTATTAACTGTTGCACTCTTAAAGTCATGGCCAATACATCAACTTGATGTGAAAGATGCCTTCTTGAATGACAACTTAGCAGAAGATGTTTACATGGAACAACCACAGGGGATTGTTTCCACATCTAAACCAACACATGTTTGTCATCTACAAAAGCAATTTATGGTCTCAAGCAAGCTCCACGAGCTTGGTTTCACAGATTCAAAACATACCTACAAGGAGAAGGTTTCAAGCAAAGCGTGGCATATTCTTCCATGTTTACACGCAGAACCCAATGTACAATGACAGTATTGCTGTTATATGTAGATGATATAATATTGACAGGAGCCAATGAAGCTACAATTCAAGAGGTTATTCAAAGCTTGAGCAAAGAATTTGTAATGACAGATTTGTGACACTTGCATTACTTCTTGGGAATTGAGGCTAATCGAAGTTCAGCTGATTTTTTACTCACTCAAAGTAAATACTCCATTGATTTGTTGAAGTCTACAGGAATGGAGACTTCAAAGCCATGCACAACCCCAATTGCAGTTGAAACAAAGTTATCATCAATAACAGGTTATCCCTACCTGATCCAACACCATATAACAATTAGTAAGAGCCTTACAATATCTGACAATCACTAGACCAGATATCTCCTATGCAGTCAATCAAGTGTGTCAGTTCATGTAATCTCCCACAGAAGATCATCTATAAGCAGCAAAACGTATTTTACGTTATGTCAAGCATACAATTGGTGCTGGTGTTCTCTTGAAACCAACCAAACTTTATTTCATAACTGCTTACACTGATGCAGATTGGGCAGGATGCCCAGACACATGCCGATCAACTAGTGGGTTTTGCACTTTTCTTGGGGATAACTTATCATGGTCTTCCAATAAACAACCTACATTATCTAGATCAAGTACGAAAGTTGAGTATAAATCCCTTGCCGTCACAACATCTGAGTTATTATGGCTTTCTTATGTTCTACGTGATTTGCAAGTACAACTTCCAGGAGGAATGAAAGTTTATTGTGATAATGTGTTTGCAACACAAATGACTGCAACTCTAGTATTACATGCTCGCACGAAACATATAGAAGTGGACTATCGTTTTGTCCGAGACTTGGACCATAAAAGTGCACTTTGTTTGGTCAAATGATCAAATGGCAAATTATTTACTAAGGGCTTAACATTACAAGCTTTCTTCAAGCATAGAGACAAACTCTTGCACCTGCCAATGCAAAGTTTGAGGGGGGGGGGGATGAAAGACCATAACGGATTTGTTATGGTTTGGATTTGATTTTTGAATTCAAGTTTTTAATTTTGAATTCAGATTTGAATATTGTAAACGACTCTTGTACAACATCCATGTTTATTTATAAATACATAAGACTTGCTCATCAAGGTAAGTAACCTACTTATCAAAATTAGAGTTTTTCTCTGAATTGTTTCATGAGATTTTATCACTTTCACAAAAATCCTTTGTGAAGAAAATTATTGAGAAGTTTGGTAAGTGTAAGGAAAATGCGGTTTCCACTCCATTGGATCACATTTTAAATTATCTTCCAATGATAGCCCAAAGACGAAAGCTAAAAGGAGTAAGATGTCAAATTGTCTTTTTACAAGTCTAGTTGGAAGCTTAATGTTTCTAATGGTGTGCACTAGGCCGAGTATTGTTCATGCAGTTGGTGTGTTGAGTAGGTTCATGACAAATCGCGAAAAGAGGCACTGTGAAGCTGCAAAATGGGTGCTTCGATATTGGAGAGGCACAAGTGACTACTCTATCAAATTTAACAAAGGTGGAGAACAAATTCAAGGCTATATTGATACTAGTTATTGTGACGATCGTGATAAGGGATGATCAACAATGGGGTATATTTTTAAGTATGCCAATGGTCCAATAAGTTAGATGTCTAAGCTTCAAGCAACAATGGAATTGTCAACTACCGAAGCGAAATACATGGCAGTAACGGAAGCTTGCAAGCGGTGTGGCTTCAAGGTTTGATAGGTGAGATTGATATTGAGTCAAAAGGCATACATTTGTTTTGTAATGATATGAGTACAATTTACTTGGCCAATTTCAAAAAATGCATGAGATTCTTCACACTCACTCTTTTGTTTTTTTTGGCAGAAGATTCTCACACTCAAGGCGATCAATGTGGAAACCACATCAAGGCTAAGTTTTTAGGAAGATCTGTAGCCCTATCGATCAGCTTTGGCACATTTTGATTTCGCCAGCGATATTGGACGACTTGTAATGGTGAATATTCCATAAAGTAGCAATGATTCAAAAGTAAGAGTGTTCTAGGTCAAAGAAGCAATTGGCTTTCCGACAGCAAGATCTGCGTAGAATCAAAGGAAGATAGCGAGGAATCAATGACAGGGATTTCTCTCAGGGAGGGCCGAATCCAATCGAGGGACCTGTTCCTATATATATAATTTTAAAAGAGTAAAATAAAAAATATAATTTGCACTTAAGACCCCGTAATTTGATTTATGACAGTTGGATCCACATTGTACACGTTACCAAATCATGACTGTCCACTGCTGCAAAATGAAAACGCTAGAATGATCCAAACCTTTCTAGATTTTCTTTTGCAACAAAGGCGCTCTATATAGAAGGAAGGTGAGGTTCACAATTACTCCAGTAATTCTCTTTTGCTATCCTCCAAGTTCCAAAGATTCAACAGTTGATCAATGCTCTTAATTCTAAAGTCCCTACTTCTGTTGATATTTTGAATATTGTAGAGGATATCATCCACATTTCTTCTTATTTTATGGATTGTAGTTTTCACTTTGTTCCTAGGGGATGCAACACTGTTGCTCATTCTCTAGCTGGGAAGGCAGTTACCTTAACAGGGAGGACTAACTGGCCAAATTCCACTACTTGGTTGTTGGATCTTTGTAATTCTGACACCTTGTCATTTCCCTGTTCTTTGAAATGAATGTTGGTTTACCAAAAAAAAAAAAAAAAAAAAAAAAAAAGTTCCAAAGATTCAAAGTTAAATTTAACGGTTCAAAAAATGCGGATATACTTGTAAATATAATTTTTCGTCTTTACATTCAAGATTTTATAGTTATCGAATTTACAAATCAAGGCCTTTGCTTACCGACTCTTAATCCATACAGTGTTCCTTCAACTTCTCTAAGTCGGTCTTCTTCTTCTAATGCTTCTTCCTCTGAGTTTATGGTTTAAACTTTTTTTTTCCCGTTAACTAGTTTTGTTCGATTTCTTGTCCGTTGCTTTGCTCCGTGAAAAGTGAAAAACACGATTGGCGAAGAACCGAATCCCTCTCGTCCTCAGTAGATCCAACGAGATTATCTGCAAAAGGAGGCTCCGATCAAAAGTGACAGAGTAACCCTCAATCACTTCTGGAGACAGAGAGGAGGAGGCAGAAACCCTAGATTACCAAGCGGAAGTGACAGAGAGAAAGAGGGAGGAAACTCCATTGCACGGTTGGAGAAATAAAGATGGAGACCCAATCCGATGGTAACGACGACATCGCATCCCTTAAAGAGAAGCGCCAGCAACTTGAAGCTCTTATTGCAACCCGACGCCTCGCTCAGCAAGAACTCGTCGCTTCTTTACGAAATATCGCTCCCGACATAGTTTCTTCTCTTGATCTCTCGCTCAAAGTAGTGTACGCCTTCAATGGCCGCCAATACACTCCATCCCCAATCCCTAAACCCAAACCGAATCCTAGCATCGGGAAAACGAGGGTCTTGGTTCAGGATATTGACCGAAGCCGTCCTATCAAGGAGTTGCCAGAAAGTTCTCAGCAGCAGCAACTGGAATTGAGTTCCAGAGATGGAAATCAAATTCAACCGCCGGTGACAGGTGGAGCTGATAGGAATGGTACTGTTTTGCGGATGGGAGGAGCAATGCCTCGGCCAATGCCGGATGTGTGGGTTGGACCTACTGAACCCCATTTAGCCGGACTATCGCCTGCGTTTCCGGCTGCCGGACCTCAGTTTATGGGCCCGAGGGGTGGCCCTAGAATGGGGATGATGGGACTCCCCAGAGGGATGGGAGTTTCTCCCCTCCACAGACCACCACTGGGGAGCCCAAATTCTGCTGCACCTTTGAGGCCTAGAACCGAAGAGGAAGAAATGAAAGATCTTGAAGCATTGTTGAATAGGAAGTCCTTCAAGGAGTTACAAAAGTCGAAGACGGGGGAGGAGCTTCTGGACCTCATCCACCGTCCCACTGCCAAGGAAACTGCCGTAGCCGCCAAGGTTTGGAATTCTGGCTTTCATGTTGTAGTCTTAATTGTTCAAGCTATTCTGTACTTGAGTAATGAACTAGTTCAGTACTGGCAGTCTGTCATGATGTTACGACTTCCTTGCTGACTCATATAAGATGGAACACTGACGGACACCAACTCCTTGCCCATCCCAACTCCCCCAGCATACACACACTCACAAAATAAGAAGAAGAAAACTTATTGGACTAAACAACCAACACCGCCCTCCCCCTTCCCAATTTTTGATATCCTTTTCACTGCTTCGTCTCTTGTAAAATAACAAAGTGGTGGTTGCTCCTTATATCCTTCTTTCAAAAGTTCGAGTCTGCTTTCCCAATACAACACAAGTCATCTTGGCTTTCTTTTACGCTCTTTTAGTGTTCATCTTGCGCTATATCAGTCTTTTTTTTTCCGGTAGAATTGCGCTATATCAGTCTTAATACACTGATAAGAGCATGACTAGATTTATTTTGTTGTCCATCGTTATGTTTCGTTCTATTGTAAATGTAAAATCTATTATGTGAATTCTGTAGCTTCCATGTCCTTAATCTGGAAGAACTAAGAAATATATGTCTCGCAGAATCTGCTAATACTCGTACCTTTATGTCATTCGTCATCTGTGAAGTTTTGGTTATGTACTTGTACCATTTAAGTCATTATGGAAGATTACATTTCATTACCCAATTTTCTCCCATGCCCTAACATATTTTTCTTCCTTTCCCCAAGGATTATCTTATATTGTTGTTGTGCACCTCTGTTTAGTTCAAAACCAAAGGTGGTTCTCAACTGAAGGAGTACTGCTCTGCTTTGACCAAAGAAGATTGCCGGCGTCAATCTGCATCTTACATGGCATGCGAGAAGGTTGGTGAGAGTAGACTTGCTAGTGTTTTCATTGCACAGATTTGTTTGGTGGCATGGATGTTCACATTGCTATGACTAAAGCTCCTTTTTTGCTATTGATATTCAATTATTCACACCCTCCCTCTCACTCGGAAGGAAAAAAAAACGTAACTATTCATCCTAAAAAATTGGAACCTTGCATTGTATGACCTAAATTTGATGTATCTTATGGTAGTTAGTTCACTCTAAGGTACTTTGGTGATTTAATGGGCTTAAAGCAATTGTATTAGTATGGACAACAGATTTGGCCTTGACAGCTTGGCATGTCTTGAAGTTTCTCCCGACACATTTCTGGATAATTTCATTTATCTTTGGATTTGATTGTAGTTCTGTTCAACCTTTATAGTTTATGAGTGAGATTCTATTATATACAGATCATTTAATTTCTGGGAGCATTGGTTATTGTTGATGCTCCAGTGCTGCAATTGGGATAATCTCAGTTTCAGTTTTCCTTCTCACAGTATGTTGTTTTTATTATACTATTTGATTGTTCAGGTTCATTTCCGGCGCATTATTGCTCTACATACTGACACCAATTTAGGGGATTGCTCATTTCTGGATACTTGTCGGCACATGAAGGTAGTGTACCAGCATCACCGACCTTAACCCCCTCCCTGTGCACGACAGGCGTTGCTCTTGCTTATAATTCTGTTTATCAGAGGAATTGTACTGATTTGTTATTCTGTGGACAGACATGTAAATATGTTCACTATGAGCTTGACCCAACACCAGATATTCCAGCTATGATGATGGGGACTGCTGCTGTCCCACCTCCCAAACAATTAAAACCTCAGCGGGCTGAATATTGTTCAGAGGTAGAGCTTGGTGAGCCACAATGGATTAACTGTGATATCCGTACATTTAGAATGGACATTTTGGGGCAGTTTGGAGTTATCATGGCAGATCCCCCATGGGATATTCATATGGAGTTGCCCTATGGCACAATGGCTGATGATGAAATGCGCAATCTCAATGTTCCTGCCCTGCAGACAGATGGTTTAATTTTTCTCTGGGTAACCGGTCGTGCAATGGAGCTTGGACGAGAGTGGTATTTGCTCAACTTTGACTGTCTCAGTATCTTGCAACTAGTATATGAAATTATGGTTTGTTTCTATAATTTTAACCAAGCAATAAGTTGTGAATGCTTGGAGATTAATTGTTCTACCAAAAAGGTGCAACAAACCAATTACTAGTTCACTCAAAACACCAACTCCCCCCCTTTTTTGTGAGTATAATATAGGCTGCTATAGGAGCATACTATTTTATGGGTGAGGGTTCTCTGTGAAAACATCGTGGAGTTGCTTGATAATAAGGTCCGGCAGAACTGTTTCATGCTCCTATTGGTCATGCCGCTTGAATTTTCTTCATTGCTTTATTAATTCCCACAGGATGGTATCCCGGTTCACATGAAAGGATCCTTTGGCTGTCCTTTCCTCTTGTCTTACCGCACCCCTCAAAGTTCTTTCTTCTTTTTTTCTTCCTTCAATATAACCTATCATTGCAGATCTGTCCACTTATTTGCGTCAAAGACTCTTCATAGACTAATCATCACAAGCTGTCCCCAACCCAAAAAGGAAGGAATGATATTTCTCAGGATGGCCAGCAAGTAGAATGTTATATGCAGTGTGATTTTTAAATTGCATTTTGATTATATATAATATCTTACCATGGCATAAAGTTCATTTAAGCTCACCACATCTTGATCATCTTCTGTCAGTTTGGAGCTTTGGGGATACAAGCGGGTGGAGGAGATCATTTGGGTGAAAACCAATCAACTTCAGCGGATTATCAGAACAGGGCGTACAGGACATTGGCTGAATCACAGTAAGGAACATTGCCTTGTCGGCATTAAGGGAGATCCAGAGGTAAACCGGAATATTGACACAGATGTCATCGTTGCAGAGGTTCGAGAGACAAGTCGTAAACCGGATGAGGTAACTGGTATCTTCTTCTTCTTCCTTCCTTCTTTTTTTCTTTCTTTCTTTTTTTTTTTCTTCTTTTTTTTTCTTTCAATCATTACTTTCCCTTGCCACCTTTGAGGCTTCAAGTGGCTCTCCGCTCTTTTCCTGCAGCTGCAATGTTAAAGCCATTACCCAGTTATCCTTGTTATCTGTTGATGGTTGTCCTTATTATGAACTTACTTGACCCATTTGATGTAACTTACAAGCTAAAAATATATGCTTGGCATATATGCAGATGTATCCTCTTCTTGAGAGGATAAGCCCAAGAACAAGAAAGCTGGAGTTGTTTGCACGAATGCACAACACACAGGCAGGGTATGTTTATAGTTTCTGATTTCTATTTTTAGAATTTCGAGTTTCTCAGTGTTCAGGATTCTATGGAATGAGTGGAACTGGCATTTGATTTGGTCAAATTATAACGTCAAATCCAATTGAAACAGGTGGATGTCTCTTGGTAATCAATTGAACGGAGTTCGGTTGGTTGATGAAGGGCTCCGAGCAAGATTCAAGGCTGCGTACCCAGATGTTGAGGTGCAACCAGCATCCCCTCCTCGGAGTTCCGCAATGGAACTGGACTTGAGCAGCAGTCAATCAAGGAGCCCATTTGCAGGAATGGAATCAAAGACCATGCTGCAGTATGCAGAGCCCCCTGGCGCAGAACCCTTTGCCTCTGGAGAGAAGCCAATATCCACGGATGTTAAAATGGTTGATTTGTCTTAATGGATGGTGTTATGGTTGTCATAAGAAAATGTATCATTTCCCCATGGTCTTTTTTCTTCACAACAGTATATTAATGCTCTAGTTGGATCCTTTTTCTTTAGGGCGTTTTTGGTATCAATTCACATTCTCATTTTTTTCATAATTTTTTATTTTTGTTTTTGTCTTTTTGCTATCTATTTTGTTTTAAAAAAAATAGAAAAAACTTCATAATCCAAGTAGACTTTAGTCTATTATCGATTATGGGCAGAAAGCTCATTCCATTAGTTTTTGCGCAAAATCACTTAAAAGTCTGATTCAAGTGTAGTGTATAATAGTAAAATGCATTCTTTCTCTGTGAACCTTGTGTTTTCTCTTTTGTTTCATTCCAAAACCCTCAATGTATTGTCACAACTCTGTACTTATATCCTTTTTCTTGAAGCTTCTCAAAATCTGCTTGCAGTACACCTCAGTTTGATGGATCTCTACAAGTTTCTTCAGGTACTTCATTCCTTCTCTTGATCTCATGATATTTTCCATTTTCCTTCTTCTTGAAGCTTCTCAAAATCTGCTTGTGTTCCTCTTTTTCTTCTTTCTAAATTTTACTGCAAAAGTATATATAATGTTTTGTTTTCTACTTCTTTACTTGATTGATGCTGCTCTCTGTTTTTGAATCTGATTTTGATATCAATGCCATGTTATGTATAGATTTTGGGGCTTTATTTTTCCTTATGTCCCTCAACATCTTTCCATCCGATCACTTTTTTGGTTTATCTCTTTCTGGTTGTCTAAACATCTTACATTTCCTGTACTTTTAACTGGAAGATTCAGTGAGCTGCTGTTTCCTTTGGATACAACTTGGAGTTCTTCCTCTTAATGTCACTGGTCCTGCAGCCATGTCTATTGTTGTATGGGTGATTTAGTTGGGAACTTCCCCTTTGTAGCCCTCCTGCAAAGGACCATTGGATATTTCCATTATAAAGGGCGTACCCAGTGTCGAAGCTCCCACACTGTGGGGTCTGGGAAAGGACTTTCTAGGCAGCCTTACCCCTGCTTTTTGCAGAGAGGCTGATTTGAACCCGTGACATCCAGCACACAATGGAGAGACTCCACATTGGATATTTCCATTATAAAGGGAAAAATCTATCAAAACTATTTCTCAGAAGTTGTGTCTACATTCTTCCATTCAATTGGTAATGATTTGTTGTGGTGGAAGACTATTTCGAACTTACCCTGTAGTCGTTGCTTTCTGTACCTGTTGTGTAATGCTGTTGGCTGCTTTCTTGTGCAGTATTTTACTTTTTCCTAATGTATGATATGATGATAATCTGGGTTACTTTGTAGTGGAAAATACCTTTAAGTGCCTGTCCTCACCTTCCAAGGCAGCTTCTCGAAAAAGATATCGGTGATAACCACCGAAGACCTTGTACTGCATCAGGTGGTCAACTTTCCATGGGACTTAATAATGTTGTTATAACTGTTCCTTGTCCTGATCAAGAGGATGGATAAGAATGGAGTAAATGAACAGGGATACAAGAGGGTTCTTCCAAACCCTAGAATGCAACTTAAGCATCTCCTTGGCCTTCTCTTTGGTCTTGAGGCTATAGTCCACCTGCAGCAACAAACACAACTTGGAAGCAACCCCAACTTGCAACATCTCCTGAAGAACACATGAAGTCCCACAGAACCTCGATATGGAGGACAATATTTTTACTCCTCTATGAGTGGCCACTTGTGAAACCCTAAGTATCTTCTTGGACACCACAACAATTCCAGCTCCATGACCTAACAACTCCGCTCTCCCTTCTGCGCATCCACACAGTTGATCCAACACCACCAACACCGTCTCAGAATCTCTCTTCTCTGTTGTCTGTAGGAGTATCTCGATCAACACCGAAACTGCACCAGCTTCCATGGCTTTGATCCTGTTTTGACTCCATTGACAGAGCTCAACTATGATCTGCAATGAAGCCCTGGATGCCTGCTGCAAGATCTGGTTACGCAAAACGTTCATGAGCTGAACAAAATGTTCTACTCGCAAGGTCATCAGGCAATTCGGATCAGACACCTCGAACATGGATTTAAGAAGCAATGTAGAGTAAGTACGTGATGAGTTACTCCCATGTTGCAAAACCCACATCAAGGTCTCAATGAATTCACCATTTTTGCCAATAAGTTTCTTGAGTCCAACCTCTGATATCTGCAGACGCTGAAGCTTCATCACTGGCTCCACATCTCGCGCTTGAACTCCTGCTTAATACAATTGAAGCCAAGAACTCAACTGCACCTGCAGATTCTAGACATCTCCGGTTCCTCTCGCTTTCGTTGGCGATGGAACAGAGACTCTGGAGGCATCTCATTCTATGTTGAACAACCTTACCTTCTTTAAGAAGTTTGATGATCTGGGCTTCACAAACTGGAGTCTGTGGTCTTGGGATTCGTTGCCTTTGGAAGCATTGAGAGTGCACCATGCTTGGATCAATCGTCCAAGGGCGTGTTTGGGGTCAGATCAGTATCTGTCAATAAGGGTTGTCTGGTAACTAGGCAAGTGCTGTTGTTGTCAGAGAGAATCCATCTCTCTATGAACTTCCGATTGTAGTTATCCCCGAAGGTAGAGTCACTGGATCTTTCATGATTTCCAAAGAGATTGGACAAATAAAATAGGATGGAACATCAACTTCATGCATCTTGAACTTGACGAATGAATCAAGACCGGGTAAGTCATTGATGCATACATACATTATAAAGCAAATACTCTCTCGATAAACTAAGACTTACGGATGCCAAACATCATATTAAAGAGACACATATTATTACTTTTCAGACAAATGCACATCAATTAAAGGAATTAATTGGAAACTTCGAATGAGATTAAAAGAGACTCATTGTCAATTTCAAGCTTTTTCTGGCTTGCAAAAACAAGAGGTAGAGAAAAACGAAACAGGCAAAATAAGGCAAAAAATAAGAACACAATATCATAATGATCAAATTCGACTTCCGTCAAGTGCAGCAAAGCAGCCGGGAATCCTTGAGATCGAGAGAGATTGAAAGAGATCAATAGAGGTCTGTCGACCAACAACCTTGTATTGAAGCCCTTGCTCTGTCTTCCCAATTTGTGAGAGGAGATTGAGAGAGATCGATTTAATAAAATAATTTAAATCTTCCTAATTCGTCATAGGAAGAGATTGAGAGAGTTTGGGAGAGATCGAGAGAGATTTTTTTTTGGTAAATAGATCGAGTGAGATTGGGAGAGGAGATTGAGAGTGAACAAGAGAGTTTAAAACATGATTAACATAGGAACATTATATAATATAGCAATATTATGTAATATATATATATATATCATACTACTATAATAAAAGCATGTACTCTACCTTTTTCGCAAATCTTTTTCCGTCCTTTTCTGTCCCTATCATTGTTCTAAATACCAATAATGTTGTACTATTTGCTATTTCTTTACTTATTTTTACAAGGATAATTTAGACATTTTAGTCATTAATTATTATTAATTTATCATTAATTTTAATCCCTTTCTTAATTTCTCTCTCGATTTATCTCTCGACCTCTTTTAATCTCGCTCAAAGTCTGTCACTCTCTATACCCTCTCCCTATCAAACTCTCTCTGAATCTCTCTCTAAATCACCACTCTCTCTAAATCTCTCTACGACCTCTCTCAATCTCTCTCAAAGTCTGTCGCTCTCTATACCCCTCTCCCTCTCGAACTCTCTCTCTGAATCTCTCTCGATCTCTCTCAATCTTTCTTTTCCCCGTTCGTCTGATTTTTCTCTTTCATCTAATTTTTCCAAACTCCCAACTTTCGATTATTGCAGAATTTACCTCTGCAGAAGTTCAGTTAAAGTAATAACTGAAGAGATATTCTGCACCTTCCGCTGAATCAAAGGTAAGAGCTTCTTGAAGTAAACCCTTGCACAGTTCAAGTTCTTCTTTTGGTATATTATTGTTAACGCATGTGCACAGAAAAGCAAGCTATAATGGGTGAGGTGGGTTGCCTTCTTCTTCTCTCTTCCTCTCAATTTTGAAATTTGAATTTGATGTTCAGTTATATTCGAAGAATTTATTGGGTTTCTATGTATTAGTTTTCTCATTGCAGAAAGATAATCAGAAACCGAACGATGGTGATAAGCCTAACAATGGTGAGAAGAAGGAGATGGGGGAAGAAAGAAGATGTATCGATAATGGCGATTTTGAAGGTTGACATGCATATTGCAAAGGATGTGCCAAGAAAATAAACGGATGTCAAGGGTTTTCAAGGTATTAATCCACTCTCTGTACCATTTGCAGTGTTCATCTTCTACATTTTTTTTGAATTTCAATTCCGTTGAAATTCAACAATTTGCTGAAGAGTTTCTTATTAGCTCTTCGAATTTGTTGCAGAACTCGAAATTTGGATTCTTTTGAATGTTTTCACTGATTTATTGACTTATGGATTCGCAAAACCGAGAATTAACATTATCTTATCTTCTGATACAGCATTAACATTATTTGCTAACATTATCACTGATACGGTTAACATTATTTACTAACATTGTTACGTTAACATCATCTTATCTTATGGAAATTCGGTTAACATTATTTACTAACATTATTACGTTAACATTATCTTATGTTATGGAAATTTGGATTCTTTTGATACGGTTTTCACTGATTTATTGACTTCTGGATTCGTTGGGGGCGGACATATAGAGGGGCCAAGGGATTTTTTTAAAATAATGTTAATTCTCTTATTTTTCATAATTTTCTCAGTTTTTTCTCTTCCTACATGTGAAATGTTACTATTTGGCCGGATTCACATCGTCTGCAATTCCTTTCCCTGCAATTCCCTGTAATTCCCTCTCAAGATTGTGCCACATGGTATTAGATAATCCAACGGTCACCAATTCTAAATCCACCCATATATTCCTCTCTCTTCTCTCTCTTCCCCAAAAAGGAAAATCCTGAATCCGTCTCTCAGTGTCTCCTCCGTGCGAAATTCTATAAAAGCCCCTCTTCACGGTCTCTCTCACTATTCGCGGTCGATCTTTTCTTCTTCAGGAAATTCGGTGTAAAAACCCCTTAACCTTCAAGGGAGAAGGAATTCCTATTGATCGAACAAGGATCACCGATGTGTGAGAACTAAACTGAAAGAGATGATGAACGGTTTCAGTGCTTGAAAGAATTGATCACTTCAGATTGCAGGGAAGGAATGAGAGGTAAGAGGCCTTGAAGCAACTTCAGAAAAGCTTGACAGAGCTTCATCAGATCTTTCTTGATATGGTTGTTATGGTTGAGAAACAAGGCAAACAGATAAACGACATAGAACAGAATGTAGCCCATGCAGGTGACTTAGTCAATAGCCGAACGAAGAAACTCATTGACACTTACAAGATGAAGCGAAAGAGAAGATGGGTACACTTGGTCTGGGTTTTTCTGTTGGTTATTGTTTTGGTGTGCTTCATTATATCTCTCTGTTCTTAAGGAAACAACGTTTTTACCTGTTTGCCGGTCTTTCATTTTAAGGCTTTTGTTTTTTTCTTTTTCTTTCCCCCTTGCAGTGAGGGATTTCTTCCGTAGATACATCCAATAGATTGTCTCTCCTGGGTGATTTTTCTTTTTGGCTTTAAATGCTCACTGTGTTTCTATAGTTCCTTCCATCAACTAATCCAAATTTGTTTCATCATCAGCTTTTCCTCTCTTTGAGTTTCAACCGAACTGAACTGGCCTTTGCTTTAAGTGCCTTCAACTTAAACCAAGCTTTCCTTCGCACAGAGGAGACACCAAGAAACAGAAAAATCGGGAGGAGGGAGGAATTTATGGTGGGTTTAGAATTGGGTGACCGATGGATTATCTAATGCTACGTGGCACAATCTTAAGAGGGAATTACAGGGAATTGCCCCAAATATTGAGAACAATTTTTAAAGGTAAAATAATGGGCATAAATGTCATTTCAAATTGTCTTCTCTTTCTATAAACGTGGGTTAAGAAAATTTTTGAAAAAAAAAATCTTTTTTGGTATTCAAAATTTTATTCCTAATTAAAAACTAACTTCTCAATCCCTATTTATTCTCTCCTCTCTTTTCTCTCATCTTTTCTTCCTAATTATTCTCTTCTCTTTCTATAAAAGTGGGTTAAGGAAATTTAAAAAAAAAGAATCTTATTATGTATTCAAAATTTTATTCCTAATTAAAAACTAACTCGTCAATCCTTATTTTTTCTCTCTTATCTCCTTTCTCCTTCTTTTCTTCCTATTTATTATCTTCCCTTTCTATATGCGTGGGTTAAGAAAATTTGGAAAACATTATACTCTACAATTGTGTACTCTTTCTCAATTTATTTATCTTTCTCTTTTTCTCCTTTTTTTAATTTTTTATTATTCTTTGTATATGATTTTATATTCTATGTTTCTTTATTTCTTCACTGCCCGTAGTTGGGATTGAGGATATACTCTATGATTTTATATTCAAAATTTATTGATGATGAGATTGGGATTGAGGATATAATCTTGAGATTCTAGCTCAGATTAAAACCATGGCTTTCGATAAGACTGGAACGATTACAAGAGGAGAATTTGTAGTTACAGATTTCAGAACTCTCTCATGATGTTAGCCTCAACACATTGATTTACTGGTACAATCCAATCTCCTTCATTGCGACCAAAATAAGTTTCTTCTTTTTTCCACTCTTTATATAAAGCTATTGGATGTTTTGAACTTTGAAGGATTTCAAGCGTTGAGAGTAAATCAAGTCACCCAATGGCAGTTGCTCTTGTTGACTATGCAAGGTCTAATTCCATCCAACCAAAACCAGAAAATGTCATAGAATTTGAAAATTTTCCAGGAGAAGGGATATTTGGAGAAATTGATGGGAAAATCATTCCTCCTGTGAACCAAAAAATTGCAAGGAGAGCTGGTAGTGAGACAGGTAAGAACATCGATCCACTCTTGTTTTTAATTTTTAAAATTTCAAGCAAATCATATATGCACTCCTTAAGTGTACAAACTATAACATTTGTAACATTCAAATTTGCAAACTATTATGTTTGTAACATTCAAGTTGATTATAATATGGCCAGCTACAGAAATTTCCAGTTCCAGTAGGAGAATGTGATACCGTTAATGGAGGGGCAACACAGTTGGATTTATTTACTTACATTGATGAGAGCTACTGATGTTATGATTGCTGGAAAGATCACAGTTGTGGCAGGGTATGGAGATGTCGGCAAGGGATATGCTTCCGCTCTCAAGCAGGCTGGTGCACGTGTCACTGTGACTGAGATTGACACCCTCTGTTCCCTTCAAGCTTTGATGGAAGGCTTCAATGTCCTGACCCTTGAAGATATGCTTTCGGAAGCTGACATCTTCGTTACCACTATACTGGGCACAGGGATATACTCTATGATTTTATATCAAGCTCTAGATATTTTATAAATCACGTGCCCAGTATTTGAGATTAATCCTTATGTATAACCGCATAACTACGTGCCCAAATGTAGCTGAAAGTTATGATTACCTTGTTTTGTGGAATGTGTTTTATACTACTATTATAAAAGCATGTACTCTACCTTTTTTGCAAATATATTTTTGTCCTTTTTTTTTTTTTTTTTCAAATTTATAGTTGCTTCAATTTTTTTCTTTCAATTTTTTTCCCATATATCACATGTTTTTTTACTAGTGTATATATATATATATATACTAGTAAAGTTGCATGTGCAAATGCATGTGGTAACATCTGTCAGATATAATAGCCCAGAAATAGCTCCCTTTCCATGTTAACTACCAATTAATTTGACTGTTATCTTAGGGTTTTCATAGGTTTTCAACAATGAGTGATAATGACATACACAATATATAATAAACTAAGTTCTAAACAACTAAGGCAGGGGCTAGGGAGATATCAACTCAGCAAAGTAGAATAATATTATAAATAAAATATTGGAATCAAATGACAGTTGGGTAGAAGCCACATGATTTGCCAAATGATGATACAAATCTTCTCCACCCACTCCCATGGTCCACCCACTTTTTCTTCTCACAACCCACCTATTTTAAGCCACCGAGGCCCCCGCCTGTGTCAGGTGGACTATGAGAGAGAAAAATTGGGTGGACGGGTGTAGTGAGTGATGAGGATTTAGACTCGCTAAATGATCAACAACATTATTCCCTTCTTTCTTAATATGTGAGAGATGGATATTATCATAAGGATGCTACAAGTAATCTTGAGTGATGGATGATACTTCCATTTCTCCAGTAGGGTTGTTCTGATTCTTCATGAGATCAATAACTTTCGAATTATTGCCTTCAATTTGAGATCGAGAGAGATTTTTTTTTTTGGTAAATAGATCGAGTGAGATTGGGAGAGGAGATTGAGAGTGAACAAGAGAGTTTAAAACATGATTAACATAGGAACATTATATAATATAGCAATATTATGTAATATATATACTAGTAAAGTTGCATGTGCAAATGCACGTGGTAACATCTGTCAGATATAATAGCCCAGAAATAGCTCCCTTTCCATGTTAACTACCAATTAATTTGACTGTTATCTTAGGGTTTTCATAGGTTTTCAACAATGAGTGATAATGACATACACAATATATAATAAACTAAGTTCTAAACAACTAAGGCAGGGGCTAGGGAGATACCAACTCAGCAAAGTAGAATAATATTATAAATAAAATATTGGAATCAAATGACAGTTGGGTAGAAGCCCCATGATTTGCCAAATGATGATACAAATCTTCTCCACCCACTCCCATGGTCCACCCACTTTTTCTTCTCACAACCCACCTATTTTAGGCCACCGAGGCCCCCGCCTGTGTCAGGTGGACTATGAGAGAGAAAAATTGGGTGGACGGGTGTAGTGAGTGATGAGGATTTAGACTCGCTAAATGATCAACAACATTATTCCCTTCTTTCTTAATATGTGAGAGATGGATATTATCATAAGGATGCTACAAGTAATCTTGAGTGATGGATGATACTTCCATTTCTCCAGTAGGGTTGTTCTGATTCTTCATGAGATCAATAACTTTCGAATTATCGCCTTCAATGATGACTTTAGAAAGATTCAACTCTTTGACCCATAAAAGAGCTTTAAAAATTGTCTTTGTTTCTGCTTGTGATACAGATTGGGAGCCACATCCTTCATGAAAAGAAAGGATCATTCGGCTTGTTGTGTCTCTAAGAATACCACTGAATCCTGCCTTGCTTGAGCTTGAGTCAATTTGAGTTCTGAATCCATTAACATTAAAGTTGACCCATCCTTCCCTTGAGGGCTCCCATCCAATCAATGGTACCTCTTCTGGTGGAGCAGCAGCTGATGGTTCCCTGAAACTCCCTTGCAGACTATTTTGCCAAGTGAAATAATCTTCTCTAGGCTGATTGAAACCATAACTTTTCCTTTGTCATCACTTCATGAAACACTGTTCAAATATGGATGCCTAAACATAGCAGGGCAAGTAAACTTAAAAGACATTTCCTAAATTTTAAGCAATAAGGAAGAAGAAACATTGAGTTGGTTAAGGTCATGCCGCCTCCTCCTTCAAGATAGTGCGTTCTCTTCATGCCATGAACCTATAGTCCAATCTCTCTCTCTCCCTCTCTCTATTTCTCCGTCTCAGAGACTCTCTCTGCATCATCTTTTCTCCTTCACGAAACCATGGCTAGAGGCTCGAAGAGAAAATTGAATCACAAAGAAGAAAGCAAATCTCCTGAAGAGCTTCCAAAAGAATCTACCAAAGCTTCCAGCAGAGGAAAACGAGTTAAAGCTCCTGTTGCTCGTAAAACTGAAGCTGAACCTTAATACTTTCGCGGGAAGCGCAATCTGGTTGTCTATTTCTCCTTTCCCCTTCTTTAACCCCATTTTCAAATCGTATTTCTTCTATTCTAATAAACGAGTCTTAAGGTTTAAATTATTAGGGCTTTGCTTCATGTACTGAGGTTTCGCTTTCTCCATCACTATTTCGTGTGGTGGAGTTATATTTCTTGCAATTTCCCCCTTGAAGCTGCTGTTTTCTTTTGATTTCGAGTACTTTCAATAGAATTCTAGGGGAACCAGTTGCTACGACTTGGAAGTTGCTTATTTCGGACTTTCGTTTTAGTAAATTTGCATTTGGAGCTCTGATGTATATCCAGCAGCTCAGTCTTTCGTGCTTGTGTGTTTCTTTTCTTCGACCTTCATTGTTTCTTCAGTTTTAGTTGCAACCGATCCTCAACTGCATCAGATTGGCTGTGCAGATGGTGAATTTACCTGTTATATAGTTAAATTAGTTGGACATTGACTTTGTTTTCTCTTTCATTGATCCAAAGTTGGTTTCCGTTTTGTAGGAAGATTTGTGGCAAGCTGCATTTCCTGTAGGGACAGAGGTCTGACTGGAACTTTATTAGTCTTCTTTTATTACTGTTACTACTTAATTCACATCAAGTCCTCATTTTGTTTTTATATTATTATTTCTTCCAATTTTATAGTTTGGACAACATGACTCAGAAATAATTTTGATCTATAAATTGCAGTGGGATCAACTGGACTCCTTTTATAAGCTCAACTGGGATCTTTCAAACTTGGAAGTGAGTGCAATTTTTTTGGATAATGTACATTAGTGTTTGGCTTATTTCCCCCTTCAACCTCAACTTCAAAGAAATATGCATAGACATTAAATATGTAGCCAATGATCCTGGTCATTGGCGAAGGAGTTTTCTTTCGAATACAAAAAAGCTACTTAAAAGTTGTAGGCACTGAAAGTTCTCAATTTTCATCGAAATGCATTTGAAGAGGGTGGAGTGCTTCGTGGGGAGAAAGTTTACCTCTTCAACTGTACAGAACGTAAGTGTCTTATATGCTTTCTATCCCTTTCATTTTTATTTACCTAGAACATATCGTTGTAAACCAGAGGTACATGTTTCTGATATCTGATTAGAAATTCTGTTTTTATGTTTGATGTTCAGTTTGTTCCTTTTCATGGTACATTTCTCAGAAATTCACGTCCAGATATATGATTTTACTCGATCTTCTTCTTACTAATCTTGTTTTTGAAATAACACATATATCTGGCCTTTCAGCTCAATTGGTCAGCATCAAGGGTGAAATAAAGTAATCTGCATCCCTGTTATAGTGGCAGTAAGTGCGTTCATCTGCTAATTTCACCATAGTAAGACTTCTCCGTATGATTCATACTCAAGTCTGACTGGTAACACCTTTTCATCTCCTGGCAGCAACTCTAATGGCAGAAGGCGAAGACACGCATCTCTCACACCTTCTCCACTGCCCTCTCGATTTGGTGCCATGGATGCGCCTCCAACCCCATCAACTACTCAAAGTAGGAGGTCTACGAGGAACGCGCCCAATAACATCTTTTCTTCAGAAAAATGAGAAAATCATAAAAGTAGCCTTTTCAGCCACAACTTGCTGTCATTGTGTTGTTGAATTAGGCCTGAAATATCCTTATCTTGTCCGTTCTCTCATACTCCATTATGAGTAGGATCATCAAAGTTTTGTAGTTGTCAAGGCATAGCCTAGGCATCTAGGCACTTTTTTGGGTCCAAGGTGAGAAACACACCTTCTGCCCTTGTGACACATTTTACAGGTTTTCAACACTTCATGAGTTTATGTTGATTTATGTTTATTGCTTTGTTTTTTGTGAATATTATTTTCTTAAATCCTTTGATACGATTGTCATATGTTGGTTTTCCTCTATTAAGTCATTATTTAGCTTAATTTAATAATATTTCATTTCTATGGCTTCTGTGTTGTGTTTAAATGCTTATTACTACATTACATATGTTGCATACCTCCGTGGATGTCTTATTGCCTGTGCGTTTCTCCAGTGCCTTGGGTCACCTAGCCACTACATGCATATTTTCTTTCTGTGATTGATGTACTCCCACCAATATAGGCATTCACGGGAAGAAAACAAATTACTTTTTCGGTTTCCCCATTGTCATCAGTTTCAGGTTTTTTTGGTTCATATGATATTTTTTGATACGTCCATGTTTTCATGATAATTGTCATGATTTTTATTCACATGGTTTTTGATTGGTCTTGCATTCTCATTACAGGTTTGGACAACTTCAGGCTGTTGATCTTCAGAATATAGAGCCTGCACTTAGGGAAGGTATGGAGCAGCCACCTTTTCCATATATTATACATGATGACTTCAAGTTATGTAAAACTGTCCCCTTGTGATGGTGCCTCCTGTCAGACTTAGAACATATTCTTTTCAAAGTTGTAATTTGATACTGATTGCCCATTTGCCCCATGTAATTGCATTTACATTAGGTCCTGATGTGAAAACCAGGTTTGTGGATAAAGCAGATTGTGAGGTTATAGGAGACACCAGATGAGATCCCCGAGGGAGGAACACCTCATACTGTGAGCTTGTTGATGCATGATAAACTCGTGGATGCTGGAAAGCCAGGTGACAGAGTTGAGGTAGGGCAGCAGATTGGAACTTTATGGGATTCATGTCGATTATATAAATTTTCCTCTTAACCATCAAGCCTTAATTTGTCCTCCAGGTCACTGAGATTTGCAGGGCAACGAGCGTTAGAGTGTGGCCAGCACACACAGCTGTAAAATCTTTATTCAAGGTACATATTATAACCCTACTAAAAATTATTACTAGAGTTAACGGCAGAAAATGTTACTAAGATTTACAGAGTTTATCCACTGATGGCAGACATACATTGATTGTTTTCAGCTAAAGAAGACTGATAAATCAAGGATGCGAGCTGACGATCCTATGGATATTGACAATGGATCTCGCAACAGTGATGAGGACTTCCTGGTTGACAATGAGCAAAAGGTAGATTGGTTATCACTCTCCCCCCTCCCCAATCATATTTAGTGATATAATTCTTTTCTTATTGACTGCTAATACTTGTTCTTGTGATTTCCAGGTAGAGCAATTGAAAGAGCTTGCAAAGCAGCCAGAAATCTACGACAGCCTAACAAAATCCCTTGCACCAAGCATATGGGAACTGGATGACGTAAAAAAGGGCCTTCTTTGCCAGGTTGTTCGGCTGAACTTCTTCCGCTTGCATGTTTCTTGCTACGGTTAATTTCTGTGCTTCATTTCATTCAGAATTGCACTGATGTTGTAGATTGCTATCATTTCTTCAGTTGTTTGGTGGGAATGCTTTGAAGCTGCCTTCTGGAGCTAGCTTTTGTGGTGACATCAATATACTTCTTGTTGGTAACCTTAGAACCAGTAAGTCTTAGCTGCTTCAATACATACACAAACTTGCACCCCGTGGCATTTACACCAGCGGAAGAGGAAGTTTTGCAGTTGGTTTGACTGCATATGTCGCCAAAGACCCCAAAACAGGTGAAACCGTATGATATCTCAATAGGAATTTTTGTATTATTTATGAGCGGTATTAAATTCAAAATGGGCTTCTAACATCATTTTAAAAACCTGAGTGGGGCCTTGGTGCTAAGTGACAAAGGCATATGCTGCATAGATGAATTTGATAAAATGTCTGATAGTGCACGGAGCATGCTACATGAGGTTGGTTATCTACTTTTCCTTCGTCATCACTTCATGAAACACTGTTCAAATATGGATGCCTGAATAGGAAAAAAATTCCTAGAGAGATATTTTGGCTTGCTTTGTTTTTTGATTGCAATAGTTGCAGTTTTTCAAATGGTTTCCTTTAACCCTTCCATATGAACTGCATTTTTGCGTACCACTCTCAATTCTGACACTTTTTATTACCGGAACTTAACCTGAATACCTGATCCTTGAATGAGTTGATACTTTGATGTCGGAATCGGCTTTTCTATTTAGAGACAAAAATAGAAGAAAAGAATTGGAGTTCTCATCAGAAGTGGGTGATAGCTATAGTTTTAGTGCTCTTAGCCACAATTAAGCTTGATGTTCTTCTGAATGAGGGAACAATTTAGCGACAATTGTGGGCTTTATTTGACCCTAGCTTGTAGTTGTTTTAAATTTTGGTTGTCTTAATTTATCTGTTATCTTGTGTTCATGTAAGTCTTGATAAATCATTGACTTGTAAACCCAAAAAAAAAGAAAGAGTTCTCTCTCTTTTCTACACAGACTTGTGCTTTCTTCTGCTTTTCTGTGAAAGTTTCTTCGTAAAACTCAGTTGTTTTAAGGTGCTAGGCAAGGTGCATGCTTGTGCAAATAGAGGGTGCAATGCTAGGCTGTTCAACTGAGCTGGCACGTGTGGAAGTGCTAATTAAAGAACAGAATAATCATATCAAAAGCAAACCAATATTTGTTATTGTGATTGTTGGTAACTAGGGCTCCTCAAGTATATTTTCTTGCCTAAAAACCCTATTAGGATTGGTTAAGAACTTCATATTTGCAGCCTCTTTGTTTGGATTTGAAGAAGAGGAGGTAAAGGGAAAGGGGGTGGTGGTGGGCAGAACTAACTCTAAGCCAAAAAACAGACGGCATGGATAACGAGGAAAAAAGGGAAAAATGCAGAAACTAAAACAGAGCACCTGGGCTGGTCTTTGCGGAAGAGTGGGGGAGGGAGCAGAAGACAAGGAAAACAGAAAATAGAAAGGGGGAAATAGTGTAATGTCAGATACCTAAGTAGGAAGAGGGAAAACAAGATATGAAGAAATGAAGAAGAAAAGGAAGTAAAGAGATAGGTAGAGAACAATATATATACCTGCTTTGACCAGATGATGAGAGGTCGTGGAACCAAGACAGTCCTAGCCTTCAAGATGGGAAGGTTTTACAACCGTTGGATCTTACTGAATCCACATATCCACTTTTCAAGAGCCCGCATTAGTGTTATTATGAGTCGAACTCGAACTCGTGAGGTCTGGAAAACGAACCCTAGAAACGAAAGAAAAATTAATTAAGGAGAATTAATGATCGAGTTTCCAACCATATCCACTTTGTTTTCTTTGGTTGGTTGGTTGAGGGTATATGGTAATTAAAAAAACTGATTGATCAAAACTTCCAACCTGCACTGCAGGACATGGTGGTGGGTGGCACAGCAGATACGACTTCAAGGTGAACACCAAACTTGGATTAAATATAGAGAAACAAGGGGAGAATAACATACTAATATGAGGGACTGTCAACACTGTCTTTGAGAGATTTGCATGTCTGAAATTTTGTAACTCAGGATATAAATCAGAAATAATAGCCCAGTAAACTTAGATAAAATCTGCAGAATATCATGTGAGGAACAAAATCAAATGTAGATATATAGTGCAAGTGCAAAACTCAAAATAAAGACCCGAAGTCATCCAAATTGGTCTTGGTTGAATAAGAAAGTCTGCTGAAAAACTCTGCAGAATAGTAGAGAAGAAGAAAAGGCAAAAGGAAGAAAGGGATATGGTTGTAGGCTTCGCAATGAGTCCCAAACCAAGATTCGCCATCTTATTCTGCACTTGCTTTATGACAAGAGCTTCTCCCAGCATTACTGCCAAAGATAAACTTTCAATTGGACAAATGTGATCAAAACTAACATGCCCTAACCAGTATGGACCGAATCAAGCAAGGGAATTAACACATGAGAGAGAGAGATTGATGACGGAGTTCAGCAATGACTGCCTACATCTCCGGGATTCAAGTTCGAATCCAATCCACTATATTCAAGATATTACAGAGAAGGAGAAGAAAGAGAGAGTTTACAGATAACACCTGATTCAGATGATTAATGGAGCCAATACTTCCATCGAGTATTCTCCTAGCATCATTGATCAAAAGCCCCAACAGAACTCCTCAAAGAATCAACAAGAATCCATTACCGCAGGTGTTTGAAGAAGAAGCCAGCCATGGAAGCTCCACTGAGAAACCCCAAATCCCGCAGAACATAAAACCCCAAATCAAAATCGATTTGCACATATCTGACTTGAACCAACCTCAAACCCTCACATATACATAATACTGAACCAGATTGAACCAAACCGGTTCAATTGAAACATCACATAATAGGAATAGTCCAGATTACCCCCTAACAACAAACTACATAGAGTTAGATACTAGGAAACTTTAAGCTACTTACCCATATTATAGGTATTGAACATTGTTGCTCCCTCCCTTTGGCAGTGATGACAATAGGATACCGGCAGACACTTAACTCTCAGTTAGGCCCGGAAACGGACCGGATTCGGCTCGGATACACCAGTATCCGAATCCGAATCCGATTAGCAAATCCGCTATTCGAATCGGAATCCGAATCCGGCAAAAATTTAGAGAAGGCATTCGAATTCGAATCCGAAACTTTATCGGATATCCGATAATAATCCGATCCGATAAAATATCCGATTATTGATTGATAATTGTCACTTTTTTTCATTTTTTATTATAATTTCTAATTTTCGATTACCGAATACAGCTATCCGTATCCGATTACCGGTATCCGAATCCGATTATCATCTATTTTTAAAGAAAAATGTTAAATACTTTACTCTATCCGGATATTATCCGATCCGATAAGCAATTATCCGAATCCGAATCCGGTTGCTTAGCGGACGGATACGGATATTTTCCGGTAAGAAAATTTTCGGATACGGATACCCTTAAACGAATACGAATGCGAATTCGGAGGCGGATTTCGGCTATCCATTTACAGGTCTACTCTCAGTAAGACACCTCCCTCCAAAGAAACCCCTGATTGCAATCAAGATACCCTTTTCTGGCCATGTGAAATCTGTTATATCTTCACAGTACTTATCTGGACCCCTTTGGATTATCCGGAGCCTCACATAACACACATTCTAAAATAGAGAGCAGAGTCGTGAAGGGAGGAGAAGTACCACTGGATCTGTTTTAAACTTGAGATTTTTTGGGGTGCTTTGCATGGGCTCCTTTTCTTTGGATTTAAAAGTTTTCATGTGTCAAAGAAGCATGCCTCACTATGTTTTCTGTAGCCCCACCTCTTTTTTTTTGCACGGATGGCACTACATAGGAGATTAATCCATCTTTTCCATATGGGTGTGGGTGTGTGTGCGTGTGCGTGTGTGCGTGCATGTGTGTGTGGGTGTGTAAATGAGTATTGTTGAACTTTTGGGTGCGCCATACGATCGTAATGATTGATCATTATCAAACCAGTCAATATCTGGGATTGGCCTTGGTCAATACTAATCCAATCTAATCTGATCCTGAGATTACAAACCATGTCACCGAGTCTGTCTCACACTAGGTTGAGAGTCCCCAAGGGAGTCAGGAGTTCTGTGGTTTTCTCTGACCCTTAACCTGTAGTTGATTCCTCATTTTACAATAAAATTCTTCTTACTTACTAACTTATTTTGCATTTTCATTAGATCTTCATTAGACCAAATATGCTAGTGCATGATGTTTAAAATAATGCTGCTACACCCTAGTACAGTTGGTGTATGGTTCATTGCAAAATTAAATTGATTCCTTGAATTGTATGATGTGTGTGATTTGTTATTTCCAAAAACTAACTACAATGTATTTCCAGGTATTCCATCTTTCAATTAGCTCAAAAAATAGCACCTAATATTATCATGTTCTTGCCTCGAAATGTTGACTTACAACAGGTTGAAGAACTTTCTTGGTTATCCTCCCCTCCTTTAAATATTGAGGTATGACCGATTAAGATTGATCAAATTCTTAGATTTGAGAAATACCTTTGAAAGTTGAAAAGTTTACTCATTCTTGAAAATCTAGATTTTGTTCTTGAACTTTGAAGTTGATTTATTTTCTTGTGAATTTGATTTTTATTGGATTTAAATAGGGTTGTTGGCTAATTTATTAAATATATATCTTAAGTAAATGAAATGCAAATGTGAAAACATTTAATTAAGGGATAATTACTGTTGCCCCCTGTAGTTTGATTTTATTACTAATAAAACCTTGTTCTTTACGAAATTACTGTTGCCCCCCTTCCTTATAATGGTGTTAAGTAGCCGTTAAGTTTGAATATGTAATGTCTAATTTGCCCTTCATTAAAATTAAGAAATCAAAAGACGATGCTACCCCATTTATAAAAACCAAATTAAATGTCAATTTTACCCTAAACTTCATTTATTTTGAATTAATGAAATGGGCAAAATCCAAATCCGTTTTGATTTCCCACCTTCACTAAACTTCATTTATTTTGAATTAAAGAAATGGGCAAAATCCAAATCCGATTTGGTTTCCTGCCTTCACTAAGCTTCATTTATTTTGAATTAAAGAAATGGGCAAAATCCAAATCCAATTTGGTTTCCCACCTTCACTAAACTTCATTTATTTTGAAAATATTTTATGTGATATTCAGTTTCCAATTTGAATTGAATTCGATTTTCTTTCCTCTTCCGTTTCTATTTGAGTTTTATTCAATCATTCTTTCTTTATTTGGTGGTTTTTTTTTTTTAGTATAAAACGGATTATTGTTATTTTTTTGTCCACGGTTAATTAAGGGCCTGTTTGGTTACATGAATCTAGAGATTTCAAATCTTTGGATTCATGAACCTGAGAATTATACCCGTTTGGTTGTAAAAATCTCAGATTCTGAAATCTCGATTCCGTTTTAGTGTAAAAGATGAATCAGATTTATGGGTAAGGGTGAAACCGAGATTCAAAAAGCTATATAATTGTCATTCACAAAAATCATGTCGTCAATAAATTTTGGTGATCCGTTTCATTCCACAACCAAACACTTATTTTTAATTATAACTCCATAGTTTGAGTCTTGTTTGAAATCTCGTTTTGAAATCTCCGGCTCTGCCCGGCCCTAAGGGTACTAGTGTAACTTGACAAAATGGTAAATAAGTAAAGAGATAAGTATAAGGGTATTTTGGAGTTTTTGAGAAAATATAAAAATGCCACATCATCAGTAAACTAACGGAACTTAACGGTAGGGGGCAATAGTAATTTATAGACAAAGTTGAAGGTTAGATCAGTAATTTTGAAAAGTACAGGGGATACAGTAGTAATAAAATCAAAGTATAGGGGGCCAATAGTAATTATTCCTTTAATTAAATAATATTTTGACATAAATAAGTATCTGTAGGAGCGTGTGACACTAATATAACTACCTATCTTGGTTTCCAGCAAGCTTTCCTCTTGTTTCAATGGGAAAAGTGTGACCCTTCCTTAGGTGTTCAGAAACTTGTGAGATATGGTCAAAACAGTTTGAAACGTTTTGACACATTTGGAAACCATTGCCATCTCATCTGGTTTTGATAGAAACACAAAGTAAAATCTCCCATGGAGTGTCATCAGAAGGGGTTGAATATAAGCTGTTTTCTCTCTTCCTAACAAATTTTATGCACGCAGATTGAAGAGAATTATGTACAATTCAACTTAAAAGGGACAACTGCTTATTTTGGTGGTATTGCATTTGCGAAGCCTGATATTCCTTAATTCTGTGGAGTTTCAACATTGTAAGTATTGTTTGTTTGCCAAATGTGTGAAATGAATAAAGAATCATTAAAATTATCTGTGAATCAAATGTGCCCGTGCGTCGGTCCTCGTGTATTATTGATTGTCATCTCAAGTCATTTTGGTGTTCTTTTGGTAGTTTTTGTCAGAAGAATTTCTGAAGTTATCTTCCACCCAATTCGTGAGATATGAGCCATCACTGGATTACCACATGTAAGTCATTCCAGAGAGAGAATGCTTAAGCTTTGGAGATGATTCGAAGTCCATCTTGTGAAACGGGTCCATAAACCATGCAGAAATGTAACTTGTTGGTGCTTGGCTTTCCCCTATCTTTATACACAGATGCAGCTCTATGCAGGACAAAAAATTCCCTGGGATCACATACTTTATATCTATAATATGCTATTTAACTGCAGGATACGGAAGCAGCTTGAATGTTGTGTGTGAATCTCCAAACCTAGCTTGTCAACACTGCAGAGTAGGAATAGTTACTTCCTGAAAACAAGGGACGCTGGGAAGTGCTGTCTCAATTCAATTTTGACTTATCATTTAGGGTGTCTGATGGAGCTGGGGCGAAAGTTATCTCCTTTCTTGTGGCTTGGGGGGGGGAGAGAGAGAGAGCGGAGTAAGGTGTGACTCAACCTCATTGTTTGGTGGTTTGTTTGGTTACAACTTCAAGCTCTCCGGATTGGCTAAAGATCTTCATCTCTCAATTGTATTGCAATTTCATTTTTGTGTGTTTGAAGAATATGTAATACAATTACCCCAACATTTATTCTTGTAAAAATTACTAAATAATTTTTCATTTTTGACTAAAAAATGAATTCTTATACTAATTGTTTTTAATACAAAATAGTTTTTTCTTTTAAATAGACAAAATATGGGATGATAATCGATATCCTAAAAAGCCCTAACACCAACTTTATGGATAGGCAATTGATGACTAAAGCAACATTATCTTTCCACTGTCTCCAGAAAAGTGTCACTAGGCTTATGTGTTTCGCATTGTAACATCGTGTTTGGGCAACCTGTACGTTCAAAGACCTCGAGAAAATGCAAATCAATTGCTTTTACAACTGCTATTAATACTCATTCCTTGGTTACCTTATTATTTTGGTTCATTCTGTTGAAAAGCTGAACCCTCGGCTCTCAAAAAGGTTTCCTAGAAGCCATTTCATATGTTATAAACTTTTTTGGAAGTATGAATGTTCTTCTAACACGATGATTACAACCTCTTATAAAGGTAGTAAGACCAAGGAGGTTTATATTTAATAGAAAAATAGATTTATCACCCCTTGAGCAAATTTATCAATTAGAGCCTTATTATTAATATTATTAGTCTCATTTATCTGTTTCTACTATTACCCTTAGATCTTAAAGTTTAAAAACACCATTCACGAACTATGTCTCCTATGCTTGTGATTAATGACTGAGAGACAGGAAGAAATCACAAATTGTAAAGGGAGAGGAAGGAAAAAAATTTTGGGGGTAAAAGAGACGAAGAAACGAGTTGAATATAAAATTATTGTTCAAGATTATTCTTATTTATTTAAAATATTTAACTTGTTTACATTAGTATTTTACTATGATTTCCTAATGGCGGGAATTGTCTTTAATACATTTTCATGTTATAATTGGCTTGATAAATTAGATAACTAAAGGGTGCATTATTTTTAGAGACAAGTCACGGGTGATGATGTTGAAAATTTTCTTTTTGTTTCCTCTTTTTATTTTTTGTTTCGGATTCCCATAATAAAAAGATAGCGGAGAAAAATAGAAAAAATAAAAGTTCTTATAAAAGTAAGAGGGAGAACTTTAAATAAATATAAAAATTACACATAATTATGTATAATGAAAGGAAGGAAAAACAAGTCTAAGGGATGGTTCAATTGAAAGAAAAATTGACACTTCCAAATAGGAGATTAGAGTTTAAATTTTCACTTTATATTATGTAATACAGCATCTCAAACTTATTTGAAAGAAAGAAAAAAAAAAAAATTATTTTAATTAATTAAAATAGTGAAAATAAAGAGTACTCTGTTCATTTTGAAATACAAAAAAAGAATAAAGACAATGGTTCACGGGAATAAAGAAATAATCATGAATCTTGTAGTACGAAATTTTCACCCTCTCATGGGATTTTTATCACCTCCTATATTAACATGGGATTTTTATCACCTCCTGTTTCATGTTTCATCCAGTTGACTAATAGATAATGAACACTTGTCTTTTTTTGTATTTTTTTAATCCTATGGTTTAAAATTTTACAACCTTAACCATTTCACCCAAAATAATTTCTCTCTGCCTTATCGCTCTTCTACTCCTCCGGCAACCCCCTGCTATCTCATTTCACTTTTCCTCTTCTATTCCTCCGGCAACCCCCCCTGCTATCTCATTTCACTTTTCCTCTTCTACTCCTCCGGCAACCTCTGCTATCTCATTTCACTTTTCCTCTTCGGCTCCGGCAGCACCAACACCTCAACTCGGCAGCACCAAGTTCATCTCCACCACAACTTGGCATTGATATTCTTACTTTTGTTTTCTGAATTTCAGTTTAGATCTGATGCTGCAGTTTGTGGCTTTTGCCTTTTTGGAAACTTCTTCGTTGCAGGAGAAATAGAAAGGGAAAAAAAGAAGGAAGAAGAAATATTTGGGCATTTTTTTTCAAAAATTCATTAGATAAAATGAATCCTCTGCAACCCCTGCTATTTTCTCTCTCCTACGTCGGGCTCTGCAGTCTCCCTTCACCTCCGGCCACCTCCGGCAATACCAAAAATCGAAGATGCAAATGGAAATAAACTGATCTGAATCTATTCTCAAGTATTTTCTTTGATCAACAGACCTCTTCTTTTTTCTCTTCATCCTTCTTTGGCTCTTCCACAGGAGACTGTTCCGTTGAACTATGTCCAAAAATTTCAACGGATTGGCCTTTCCCCCTTCACCACCACTTTGTGAATCTTGTAATCAGTCAGAACATCTTCGACTCCTGGAGATCACGAATCACAAAGCAAGGTTCATAAAAGAGGGAAGGTAGCGGAAGAGAACTAATCGCAGGGATGGCTGCACACGAGGAAGAATGGCTTGCCGATCTGACGGAAACAGTCATGACGGAAACAGATCAGGAAGAGATGGCTGCTGAACGTTCTGATGGTAATGGTAAGGAAACTAGGATTTTAAAGGCCAAGCTGTTTTTCTTTTTCTTTCCTTTAGAGCAATTTGAAGAACACTTCTCTTTCATGTCAGAATCTCTAACCATAAATCATAATTCCTTTAGAGCAATTTAAAGTACTCATACAATTTGAATCTAGTATCTGAGTTTGGAATGGAATTCTCATTTCATGGTTCTTGAAATCTATTGATCATGTAAACTGAACGATGGAGGAAGATTGATAAGCTCAGTCATGCAACTGTTGTTCTAAGTTAGTTTAATATACTAATTGGTATTCCATTTATGTAGACAGCCTGCTATCTTTTTGTTGTAAGATTGTTATTTTTGTTGGTTCTTTGATCATGAAAGATTTCTATTCTGTTCTTATACAGGAGTGTGGTTCACAGAGTTGGAGATTATCATCGAGCAGTTCGTGTGGATTTTTTGTGAGAGTACTCTAGAGTTGCATCTGCAGTACGTACGGAGGTTATGGGATATATCAATTGCCGATATATCCGCTGGTGATTCCTCACTTGCATCGGCCAGGTAGCTAAGCAATCCGTTGGTATCATGGGAGCAGCATTTGCTTTTTAGGAATTTCTGGTGTTTTATAAAGGTTGCTACAGGCTAATATGCGACTATTTGCCCTTTTCATGTTTACGTTTTTCTACTGAATCAATACCTACTACTTATTGCATTAATCCCATAAGCTCCTTTTCCGTCTTACTTTCTCTTTCAGTTGTGCCAAAAGTCATTCATATCTTCTTTTCTTGTTGTAGCTAGGTATATTAGTTATCATGTTGGGTGTTTTTTTTAATATAATAATTATTCTATTATAATTTCGTATATGTGTTTTCCATCCTATGGCATTTTTTGGGTTTCTTTTAATTTTAAATTGGAATGATAGGTTTTTTTCTTTATCTATTAATTACAAATGCTAAGGCTGTTTTAATATTTTGAAGTGGGAGTTCCTTTGATTTGTTTTTTTATTGTTTTAATCTAAAAGTTTTAAAATCTTTGATAGTTTAGTCATCTGTTTCTCCATTACTGAATTTTCATTTCAATAGAATGTCTAGCAATTTAGGTATGCAATTCTACCTTCTTCTATTTTGTGGGTGTGTGTTCTGGTGGTGCCATATCAATTGATCAATTGCAGCTATGCATTTGTCATATACAAAAACATGACATGAACTTATTGACTCTTACAAATCTTAGTTCTTAGAAATGGATGTCATCTATTTGCAATGTAGTGTTTGACCTGATAGATCTGTTATGCTTGTCAGCACATTATATTATAGCACCATTATTGTGAATTTAAAGGGACTTGTTTACCTTCAACAAAGTTTCATATGCTTCCAGAGGAATTTCATGAAGAACTAGGTGTATCTCTTCCAAAAAATGCATTTGAATTTATATTCATATATCAGGAGTGGTTAGTAGATTCCCTTACTATGATATAGTGTGCTGACAAGCATAACAGATCTATCAGGTCAAACACTATATTGCAAATAGATGACATCCATTTCTAAGAATTAAGATTTGTAAGAGTCAATAAGTTCATGTCATGTTTCTGTATATGACAAATGCATAGCTGCAATTGATTAGTTGATATGGCACCACCAGTCAACACACACCCACAAAATAGAAGAAGGTAGAATTGCATACCTAAACTGCTAGACATTCTATTGAAATGAAAATTCAGTAATGGAGAAACAGATGACTAAACTATCAAAGATTTTAAAACTTTTAGATTAAAACAATAAAAAAACAAATCAAAGGAACTCCCACTTCAAAATATTAAAACAGCCTTAGCATTTGTAATTAATAGATAAAGAAAAAACCTATCATTCCAATTTAAAATTAAAAGAAACCCAAAAAATGCTATAGGATGGAAAACACATACACGAAATTATAATAGAATAATTATTATATTAAAAAAAACACCCAACATGATAACTAATATACCTAGCTACAACAAGAACAGAAGATATGAATGACTTTTGGCGCAACTGAAAGCGAAAGTAACACGGAAAAGGAGCTTATGGGATTAATGCAATAAGTAGTAGGTATTGATTCAGTAGAAAAACGTAAACATGAAAAGGGCAAATAGTCGCATATTAGCCTGTAGCAACCTTTATAAAACACCAGAAATTCCTAAAAAGCAAATACTGCTCCCATGATACCAACGGATTGCAATTAACTACCTGGCCGATGCAAGTGAGGAATCACCAGCAGATATCTGTATAAGAACAGAATAGAATTCTTTCATGATCAAAGAACCAACAAAAGTAACGATCCTACAACAAAAATATAGCAGGCGGAACTCTACATAAATGGAATACCAATTGGTATACCAATATTAAACTAACTTAGAACAACAGTTGCACGACGAGCTTATCAATCTTCCTCCATCGTTCAGTTTATATGATCAATAGATTTCAAGAACCATGAAATGAGAATTCCATTCCAAACTCAGATACTAGATTCAAATTGTATGAGTACTTTGTAGAATTATGATTTATAGTTGGAGATTCTGACATCAAAGAGACATGTTCTTGAAATTGCTCTAAAGGAAAGAAAAAGCAAAACAGCAAAACAACTAATACAGAGCTTGAGAACTTGCCTGGCCTTTGAAATCCTAGTTTCCTGACTCGTTACTGTTAGAACGTCAAGCCATTCTCCAGCCGTCTCTTCCCATTCTTCAGGCATCTCTTCCTGACCCGTTCCCGTCAGAACGTCAAGCCATTCTTCAGCCATCTCTTCCTGATCCGTTTCCGTCAGAACGTCAAGCCATTCTTCAGCCATCTCTTCCTGATCCGTTTCCGTCAGATCGTCAAGCCATTCTTCCTCGTTTGCTTCAGCCATCTCTGCGATTACTCCTCTTCCGCTCCCTTCCCTCTTTTAACTGTTCGTTCTTGCTGGAATATTTCTATCCAAGATCACATAGATCGACTAAAAACACCTTAGTATGATAATGACACAAGATGATGATGAGCATACCTTTCTATGGTTCTATTGGAGACGAAGCGCAGCGGAATATCTTCTTTATGTCTCCCACTAGGAACAAACTTGAGGTGGAAGTTGATTCTATGATCAACTTGATGTTGGATCTTCTCCTCTAGACTCCTCCCTATTCACGGCTTGATGGTATATCTTTTCGACTAGCGGATGTGATTGTGATTATGATTAGGGTTTAGAGGAGGGACCTAGCATCCTTTATATAGGCAAATCCGTTAGATCGTCCATCAAGATCTAACGGTTCCTATTAGCCCACACTAGCCGATCCATATAAGAGTTCTAGTAACTGTATATTACCCATATCAGACCAATAAGAAACCAAATCAAAGTGTAACACAATCAATGAAGCCCACCTTATGTGGAATATTAAATTAATATTCTAACATTCTCCCACTTGGGCTATATTGATTGTGACACGATCAGTAAAACAAAACATCTCCTTTGTTTTAAGAAAACATTTGAAAAAGATACATTGAAAACATTTTGACCTTTATGTGCACAACTTTATATTGGTCGAGGATAATCCTAGAGCTCAATCCCTTCACATAGAGCCTTAAGTACCGAATCATGGCGATGTTGCATCTTTTATGCAACACGGGACCATCCATGGTCACAAATACTCTTAACTTTCTGAAAATAGATGCAATATGGTAGTGTGGCAACTAATGACACTTTATAGAAATCCTCATGTGTCATTCATTTGTCAATCCAAATCTCTCACTTTATGGTTCCCACGAACGACTCAATGCCACGAGAGAATATACTTTATGGTTCCCACGAACACGTGACTCAATGCCACAAAAGAATATACTTTACGGTTCCTACAAACTGTGACTCAATGCCACGAAAGCATGTACATTATGGTTCGAACACGTGACTCAATGCCACAAAAATGAGATTATATGTACATTATGGTTCCCACGAACTGTGTCATCTTTATAACTCGAGTTTTAACTTTATGTGTTACATGACACACCTTAAGGCTAATACATGAATGCCTTAGCTTTTGCTTAAAGTTAACACATACTTTAAGACTTTCATAACATGCAACATGATAATAATGTGAAGATTAATATGTCACCAAAGAACTTTATTGAATTCAAATAAATTATCGGTGCATACAAGAGACAAGTACGAGATAGAATACCTTATTACACAATAGAGCAAAGTTCTCAAACTCCCACTAAACAACCGCATCTAAGGTTCCTCCTAAACCCATAGTTACCGCATGTCTATCAAAGGCGTGCGGCGGGGACCCTTAGTTAGGGGATCTATAACCATATTATCCGTACAAATATGCTCTCTTGTGGTGTCACATTCTTTAACCTTTTCTTTAATAGTCAAATACTTAATTTCCATGTGTTTAGACCACTGTGATACCCTTATTGTTGTTAACAAACAACACAACGGAATTGTTATCACGGTACAAGCTGGATAGATCTATCCACAATAAAAAAAAATGTCAAGCTGTCTAATGAGGTTCCTTAACCAAACAGCTTTTTCTTTAGTGGTCAAATACTCGACCATCATGTATTTAGACCCTATGATCACACATTTCTTGTTGTTAATAAACAACACAACTGAATTGTGATCATAGTACAAGCTGGATGGATCTATGCAAAATGTTAAAATAGAACTTCAATTATCGATGAGATTCTTTAGTCAAACAATTTGAGTAACTGCCCCATAACATGTAGCAAACTCAACCTTTATGATGAAATAAGTAATTTTACCTTATTTTACACTTTTCACAATATTATCCCTCATGCCATCAAGGAAAACAACTTCAAGTAGACTTCTTATTATTCGGACAATTAGCAAGGTCAAATATATATACCTTAATGCTATAGGTGGAACAAGCTTGTAGATTATCTTATCATCAATTGTCCTCTTCAAGTATCTCAAGATAAGATACTTTCTTCAATTGTTCTCTCTCGGTATCCTTTATAGGACAAGCGTAATAAGCTCGGTGTATCTCCCTTGAGAATCAAAACCATTCTCAAGTATGCAATCTAGCATCTTGAACTTCTTTAAATATAAATTATATATGCCCTCGAGAAAGATCCAATAAATAGCATAAACAATCCCTATGGATCTCAATGCCCAAGACAAAGATGCCTTACCAAGGTCTTTTATATCATAATTCTCAAATAACAATTGCTCGGTCTTTATGCAGTAGGCCAACGTCACTACTAGTGAGCAAAATATTATCAACATAAATAATGAGAAAGATAAAATTTCTCCCATGACCTTGCCATATATATATATTGATCTACAAGTTTCTCAACAAAATCGAATGAAGTCACAATATTATTAATCTTTAAACACCATAGTTGGAAGCTTACTTAAAACCACAAATTAGACTTCTTGAGTCTACACCAAGATGATTAAAATCATCAACCGCAAAATCCTCAGGGTCATCAACCGCAAAATCCTCAGGCTAAATGACATGGACTTCTTTATTAAGGTTTTCAATTAGAAAGGCAATCTTCACATCTATTTGGTATAACTCTAAAAGAGTCCTTAGAAGAGATAGGTGAGAAATTTCACTAGTCTACTTCCTCTTTATGAGTAAACTCTTTAGTGCCGATCTGGTTTTAAACCTTACAATCTTTCTTCGTGAATATTTATTAGTCTTATACACCCACTTAAAATAAATGGGTTTAAAGCCTTTGGGCAACTTAACAAGCTTCCCAAACATCATATTGTCTCATCAACTATATCATATATCTCGTTGCACCCAATCATAAATCTAATTAAAGACAACTTTTTAGTAATTTGGGTCAACCATAATGCCAATGTTATATTCATGTTCATTATATCAAGTAATGCGGGAACAAGCTACATTTCTTGGCTATATCAAACTCAGAAAACTATTTAAGAATTCACAATTCGTTGTCTTAACAATGATGGTAAAACAAGATCTGAGTAAGAAACAAATTAACAATGAAAAACTTTTATGTTCCAACTTCTACAATACTTGATTATTCAACCTTAGATTTGCAGAACAACTCAAACGCTAAAATGGTTTAAGTTAGATTTATGAATAATTTGCAATGGAAAAGGGAGTAAAAAAGAACATATTTGGAAAGGAACATGATCAAGGATATAAGAGGTCATTATCGGGCTTCACCTTATAAAAAATAATTCGGACAAAATAGTTTTCATACCATCTTTTCACTATGTTCACAAAATTGTGATTAAGCCTTTCGGTTACACAATTTTGCTGGGACTATCAAACATAGTGAACGGACCAACTATATCCGAATCTTGAGTATTTGGCGAATGGGCCCTTAAGCATCCGCATCCTCATATCGGCCATAATACTCTCCTCCCGATCATCTAACAATTTCTTAACTTGGTCTAAAAATTCTTGAAGATCTTAGAGATTTAGATTATTCTTTAATTGAATACAAAAACCATATTAAGGTGGTCATGAACAAATATGATGAAATAATAATTTATCGCAAGGTGGAGGAATAAGGACCACTATCTAGACACCATGTTGAATGGGACAAGAGAAAATCAAATCTTCAAACAAAAACCAAGGAATCATAGCTTTCATTTCGCACTTAGTTAACCGGACCTTATACTCAATGCAACTTCTACTTACAACAATCATCTTTATTTATAAGGAAGTTTTCACAGTCCCAAATTGTTAGTCGACCGGACTCTTAGTCTTTACCACGAACATTTTTATGAGTATTGATGCTCATAAGAACAAAGTTTCTTCTCGGAAAAGGTATTGATCTTTATAATTCCAAACTCGGTGGGATGCAAGGGCATTGATGGATAATAGCAAGGGTAATAAAAGAAACATTAGGAATCATGAGTTTTATCTTAAAAAATAATCATCCTGATGAAATAATCCCTAACTCCTCCAAAACCATCACACCTTATGATAAAAAACTCTTACGAAATATACTTATTTCAACACTAGATGAGACTTAGTATCTTTACGCTCGCATTCAACAATTTCAAAACATCATTCGGTGGGTAAACAATTCATCAAGTGTTCCTTGATGGACTTCTTAATGGGCGGTAAAAGAACATAACTACTTTTCACCTCTGCAAAAAATCAACTTTTGTCTTCTATACTCTTATGAGTCATATCCATCGATTACTCGGTAACAAAGAATGTGTGGTTAACAACACATCATCAACAATTTCTTGAAGTTTGACTTTTTAAGAATCTCAATAACAATCATATTGTTATAGACGAAAATGTGACTAACGAGAAGAGCACACATATATCATCATGAAAACACCTTTGGACGAATTCATGACATCGGTTGTGATACTCCCTCACTTTATTAGTACTTTAATATGTAACTTATTAGTACATCACTAGAAAGAGCACACATATATCATTATGAAAACACCTTTGGGCGGAATTCATGACATACGGTTGTGATACTCAATCACTTTATTATCACTTTAATATGTAACTTATAAGTACATCACTAGAAAGAGCACACATATATTATCATGAAAACACTTTTTGGCGAAATTCATGACATACGGTTGTGATACTCAATCACTTTATTATCACTTTAATATGTAACTTATAAGTACATCACTAGAAAGAGCACACATATATTATCATGAAAACACTTTTGGCGGATTCATGACATATAGTTGTGATACTCCATCACTTTATTAGCACTTTAATATGTAACTTATAAGTACATCGCTTTATTATCACAATGTGGGTAACATATAACTTATAAGTGCATCACTTTAAAGAGTACACATATATCATCATGAAAACACCTTTTGGACGAATTCATGACATATAGTTGTGATACTCCCTTATACGTCGGCGTCCATGAGAGTATTCCAACCTTGAAAATTTTACCACCTTTGGGTGTATAAACTTCTTAGATTAATCAACTCCCAACCAAATGTTGTACATGTCTCCCTCTTAATGCTATCACATAATTACCACCTTTGGGGTATAAAAATGCATTAACATCAAGAGACATCCCATTACTATATATGGTGACATTCCATAAACCCAACCATGAATGCCACTTTGGCAGTCACTCACAATCAAGCTCATGAAATTCTCATATTGGGATATACTTTATGTTACCCACAAATAATGCTAATACATTGTTTGGAAGAAATCCAGTTTACCAAAAGGCAATCGAAGCATGTATAAAATACATCATACATTTATATAAAATTCCAAATTACCAAAAGGCAATCGAAGCATGTATAAAATACATCATACATTTAAAATTCGGATTACCAAAAGGCAATCAAAGCATGTATAAAATACATCATCATTTATTCTTTTTTTTTTTCGGTTCCAAAAGGCAATCAAAATACATTTGCATAAAAATCCGGATTACGAAGTAATCAAACCCTTTATAAGGCATGCATGATATATATTTTACAATTGTATAATATCATATAAAACATGCTTACAATACAAAACCATTTGATAAAAAAATCCATATTAAAAAATTCACCCAACGGTGAAATTACATATACAACATAAATATGTCATATCATGTTTCATACATATAAAAGTGGAATTTGGTCATGAAAATAATTCCATTGTGTCCGAAGGGTCCAAAACATAAATCCCCAAAGAATGCTTTAAAGTTCCTTACGGTTTAGCCAAAAATAAAAAATACTAATAAATAGCATTCCAATTATCGGCTCAACCAAAACATGATATATAATATTTCACATATATGGGGTGTTGGGTCTTGAAATGTTCCATTCGTTCAAAATGATCCAAAATATAAAACCCCAGAAGAACGCTTTAAAGTTTCTTACGGTTTGGTCGAAATAAACAAATACTAAACATATAGTATTCGGTTTTTATTTATTTATTAAACTGGTTCAACCAGCAAATAAAAACGGTCTAATAAATCAGAATCTTATTAGGCGAACGACCGAACCGATAAGCATTGAATCAAATCTAAATTGAACCGAATCAAATCAGCAATTGAATCAATCAAATTGAACCAAGAATCTAAATTAGAAATCGATTCGAAATTGAACCGAAAAATCAAATCATCAATTACCATTCCTCAATCATCTCAATCATAAATTATCGAAATCAGCGGTTGACTCCTGGTCAAACTTTGGTCCAAATGGTTCAAACAATAAATCCGGTTCCCCAAGTTAATCCATTGCTTGACCGATGCTGTCAACCGTCACCCGTTTCCTCGGTTCAAAAACGGTCCCTTCGTCTTGACCACCCGTTGCTCAGTCAAACGCCACGTCAACACCGCACAAATTTAAAAAGATCAAAAGATCTCCGGTTCCCCTTCCCCTCAGTCCGTGGAACCCATATATTCAATTTCTTCGTTTTTCCGAGATCTCGCAGTTAGTTTTAGATTTTCAAATTCTTTCTAGAAAAAATTATTGACAAAAACCCAGGTTTTGTTGAAAAAAATCGGGAGAACAAATTCACAAGTTTCATAGGTTCCATTCTAGAACCCTAAGTTCATCAGTCAACAATCCTATGGGTTTTTAATCGATTCTATACAGGCTCTCGATACCACATGTAAGAATATTTCTATCCAAGATCGCATAGATCGACTAAAAACACCTTAGTATGATAATGACACAAGATGATGATGAGCATACCTTTCTATGGTTCTATTGGAGGCGAAGCGCGGCGGAATATCTTCTTTATGTCTCCCACTAGGAACAAACTTGAGGTGGAAGTTGATTCTATGATCAACTTGATGTTGGATCTTCTCCTCTAGACTCCTCCCTATTCACGGCTTGATGGTATATCTTTTACGACTAGCGGATGTGATTGTGATTATGATTAGGGTTTAGAGGAGGGACCTAGCATCCTTTATATAGGCAAATCCGTTAGATCGTCCATCAAGATCTAACGGTTCCTATTAGCCCACACTAGCCAGTCCATATAAGAGTTCTAGTAACTGTATATTACCCATATCAGACCAATAAGAAACCAAATCAAAGTGTAACACAATCAATGAAGCCCACCTTATGTGGAATATTAAATTAATATTCTAACAAAAATTAATTATTTATTTTTTTTTTTTTTTTTTTTTTTTTTTTTTTTTTTTTTTTTTTTTGTGGTGGGGTTGGGTTTTTGTTTCTACGTTGCTTTTTTCCTATCCCCCCCTTTTTTTTTTTTTTTTTTTTGTTGGTCCCCCCTTTTCTTTTTTTTTTTTTTTTTTTTGGTTTTTTTTTTTTTTTTATATAGGGGTTTTTTGTTTTTTCCCCAGCCCCCCCTTCCTCCCCTTCCCCTTTTTGGTTTTTTTTTTTTTTTTTTTTTGCTTCTGAACTTTCATTTGATATATCTATCCCAATATTCTTTTATTGTGATTATTAAACCATCCATTGATAATTGACTGCTCATTATACTCCTATATCCTGATCTTTGTTTGACAGTGATATTGTTAAGCATACCTTCTTTTAATACTACTAGGTTCAGTTCAAATTTTCTGCCCAGCCTTTGGATCTTCTTCAGATTTCCATTTAGTGATCCTGATTTACCGAACTCAATTTGAGTTTTAGCTCCATCTGCAGACCTGATCTTGTTATTAAAATTTACATAACATGAACTAATTGTTCTACAAAGCGTCTTGTTAATTGGTGCTTTTTTAAGTCTTTCTGCCACTTGGCATGATCTTGGGGTCCTATCACTAGCAAGCTAGTTACACAGCATAAGTGCTTGGGTTGCTTGTTAGTTGAGGCCTTTGTCTTGCTTTGCCTGGGCTTTGTCCCTTGTGCTCTTGCTCTTGTATTTCCTTTTGTTCTCTTTGGTAACGAGTTATTTATTCATCAAAAAAAAAAAAAAAAAAAAAAAAAAAAATGTTTGCAGGAATACCCCCTTGTTACTACTTGCTGTGCCATGCTTGCTGTGTCCTACATGGCAGCTGCCATGAAAACTAGACATGCAAATAGTGAAGTGTTGGTCTTGGTATATGGTATAAGCACCAATCTGCTAGTTTTTTATGCTATATCTGATATGTACTGTTGTAATAATAGAACAGGCTTGTTCAGCTGAAGGGAAGGGTGGGACCTATCTCTAATAGGTATTTGCTAGTGAAATAAGGTGAATGCTTTATAAACATGTGCATTCCCTTAAAAGATGAGAGCCAGGATTGTTGTGCCAGCTGACCATAAATGGGGAAGGATACTATTATTGCTTGTAATTCGTGGAGGGTAATATAAGAATTGAATTGGCTTTGATTCCCGTAGCCCCAATGTGGTGAAATTTGCAGAATCAGTGGAAAAGAAAGGGAAGAAGATGGAAAGATTCCTGTGTTCTTCGAAAGGAACTCGGATGATTAATCTTGAAACATAGTACATGCATTTGTCTTCCTTGTAAAAGGCTTTGTTCTCTATTCCTTTGGGAGTCAAGCTGTGTCCGTTTGTAGTCATTGTACAAATGTTTTTCTTTTCCCCTGACCAAGATTCAAGTATTTTGTTTGAAACTTGGTTTTGACCTGGCTTAACCTTAAATATTACGCAAACATAAAATTTTATGTCAGAACCTGGGAGGCTTTGGGTGCTTGTTTCGGTTGATGGTTTTAAAGCCCCAGTGACCAAATTCATTCCCAAAATTTCCCCCAAACCCTAATTTGGCACCTTAAACATAGTGGAGACCCTTTACTTTTTAATGGAGAGAGGGAGGTAACAGCGTGTGGATGACATGAGGGGGGCTTCATGCCCATGTTCATCTAGGTGTTCTTTGAGTTCTGGCCTCTTGCAATTGCTGTCAATTTCCGCCACCCCCACGCACCTAGGCAGTCTAGAGTTCTAGCCTGTTGGTAGTTACTGCCCACACCCCCCACCCATGTGTGTGCACGCACGTGAGTGCAGGTAAAAGCACATACAGATAGTAGTTTGTGTCCAGTGGCAGAGCCACGTAGGGACTGGAGGGGGCCATGGCCCCCAGATTTTTGAAATTTTAAAAATATTTACATATTTTTCTAATTTTTCTCACTTTATGTGTGAAATACTACTATTTGGCCCCTTCCAAAAATTAAAAATAAAAATCTAAGATATAAATGATGGGTACAAATGTCATTCTTAATCATAATCAAATGGTTATCATTAAACCTCCTAGTTTTAAGGAATAAATGATTAAATTCTAATTAAAAACTAACTCACGATCCATGAATTTCTCCCTATATTCTCTCTCATATTTTCTCACACGTCTCACAAAGTATTGGAGTAGTTAGTAGATATTGGAATATTTTGAAATCTTCTCCACTGTTATCAGTATTCACTCTCTTTTCTCAAATTATTCCTCTCTCTTTCTCACACATTCACCACGATTTTTTTAATATTCATTTAATAAAGTATAATTTTATTTATTTATTTAGTTGTTCTTCTTTCTCCTAAAATTTGATTCTACTAATAGCAATTTGAATCTCGTTAGAATTCAGCCATAGATTTTATCAGATCTAATCATAATCATTGAATTTTTTTTTTTAATTCTTAAACTTGTTTCTAAAACTTCATTCCTATTAATGGAAATTCAAATCTCGCTTAGAATTTCATCTTAATTTACCTAAATTTTTAATGTAGGCCCCATATGTCAAAATATAATACAATTTTATGAGATGAGACCCACGGTGGTCCTGCACTGGCCTAGGCATATTCGCCCCCCCCCAATATTCAATCCTAGCTCCGCCCTTGGTAGTGTCTGCGACATGCTATATGGTCCTCTATACAGTAATACACATAACATTCATAAAATATTCGTTAGGACTAATTAAATATAAACTTAGAAGCCATTTCATGATTCCCAAATGTTATTGGTCAAAATTTCCAAAATTGAGGTTTTCTAGGAATGTTCACGCTCCGGAGTCAAAATGAACAAAACGATACTGAACGCCAAAATGTGGTAAAATATTCCATCAGAACTGCAAAATTTTGATTGAAAGCTTGCATTTTATATAAAAGGTTTTGATTGCAAGATACCAAAAACTGAAACACATTTGAGATTTTGTCAAAAGTGAAATTTGGCTTGAAACATTCGTAATTTATTTGCTAAAACTATGAAATTTTGATGAAACCATTTCTATCTTTGATACATAGGCTGTTTTGTTTGAATAAGCTGCAAAATTTAAATATTTTGGTTGCTCTCAAGAAATATTGTCAAGACCTTCTACCATGTTGCTGATCTTTTGTTCAGTCCAGCCTCCTCCCACTCACTCCCCTTTCCTCTTTTATCAGAAGCAGCTCGATCCCGGTTTTCACCTAAAAAAAAAAAAAGAAGAAAAGAAAAGAAAAAAAAAAGTAGCTGGATCAAGCAATCAATTTATTTTAAATAAAAAAATGCACCATCTGTAGTGTCAAATTTCGAAGTTTAAGTTACTATAATTTCATGTGCATTTATGATCTCGTTTTGACATTGCTGTATGTATAGTTGTAATACAGACGATCGTTGTGTGAGTCTGCAGAAACAGCTTTCTCGCTATTTACCAGTTTGCATTGACCCAAAGGTAGCTAGTCTTCTTGTCCTTCATACTAATACTTGTTTTTAGTGATTATCAGAATTGCCCTTTAACTGTTAAATCTTATGATTCCTATCTTGAGACTTACTTGATGTTAATGTTGGAAATATTTCTTTCTTATTGGTTATGATGGTTAGCCATTTATTGCTTCTGAACTTGGATGTAAATAACACACCTCCATATTGTTAAGCAATGTTAGGGTAAAAAAGGATGCAATTGTGATAAAATTTGTTTCATTATGTAGGCATTTTTAATTTTTTGCTTGGCAAAGCAAACAAATTCTTCACTTGCCAACAAAATGCTTATGTGGATATGAGATTGAAAAGTCTACCCAAAGAAAGAGAGGTTAGACTGAAAAATAACAGCAAGATACGATAACTGAGGGTTGCAGAGAAGATTAAACCGGCAAGCCCTATGGTTTTCCTTCTGTCATTCCTGATTAAAAGAAGAAAAGTTGAAAGCTGATTTTCGAGTCTCAACTGCTGGCCACAAAAGGCATGCATAATGCTTTTTTCCTTTTGTGTACTCTCTGATTTTCCAAATAGAAATTCTTTTCGTATAATGAAGTATGAACTAGTCTACGAGCTGCAGTCTTGGTAATGTTTGGATTTGCTTGTTTGCCAGGTTTAGTTGTTCTCTCATTGATCACCTCTACATATTCTATCAGATATTGTCTCCTTTCCTAGGAGAAGACAACTGCTAAATCTCTCTCTCTCTCTCTCTCATGTGTCAGTAACTTGTTTTTCTACTTTTTCTCTCTTCTTTTACTCAGGTCACTGGGATTTCAGAAGCAGATAATGAAGCCCTAGTCTTGATTTTAAAAGCTGCCACTGTAATGGATGAGATTTCCTTTTGCAGGTTAGTTTAGCTCAAAGTAGTCTTTAAGTATTTATTAGTAAATGTGGATAAATGGAATCAAACATGATTTGCATGTGAATATCATGTGGGTTGATTTTGGAAAGTTTTATATGCTTGATGTGTATTGGGAGAACCGTATTATGATTTGAACATTCCACCTGTACCCTGTTAGAGAGCCCATGGGCTAGACAAAACTCGAAAGTGCATCCATCTGCTTCTTTGGTTACTGAGCATAATTTGTTCAGCATGGTCCATAATTGTTTGACTGATGTCCAAAATAGTATAGATAACATATGGATGACCTAAGCTTAGGCTGTTTTGGTGTAGGCTGATGCGAGACAAAAGAGGTGGAAGAGAGAAAAGCCGCCGCGCCCCTGCCCCAACTGTCCTCTTTCCACTTTCATGGTGCGTGTGCGGTATTGGGGCTGCTGCTTCGTCTTGCCCGGCCTTGTTTCTGGTTACCATCTCGCCAAGCCGGGCCTTCGCCCTGTTTGTTTTCTTTTTTCGTGTCTTGCTTTTTTCGTTTTTTGGTCGGTTTCTTCTTTGCTGCTTTCGTTTTTTTTTTGTGGTGTGGTGGTGTTGTACTTCCCCCGCGGTGTGCTCTGTTTGGCTGTGCGCCTCTTTGGGGTGCTGCTGGTAGTGTGTTGCTTGTTTATGCAGCATGCGTGTGCCTCCGCCCCCTTCGCCCTCTTTTTATTTTCTTTCTTCCTCTTGTGATTTATTTTCTCGTCGGACTCTGATTCTTATCAGGTCCCCCCAAAATATTCTTCTGTCTTTCCTGTCACCCCCACCCTTTTGTAATAATGTTTTTTTTCTTTCCTGTCAATTTTGTTAAGGTTTTCTTTATGGTAATAGATGTTTCTATTTGAGTTGTATCTAGAAGTTTGATCTTATACTAGGGTTGATTCGTATTTTATTTGGTTAATATCTTCTAGAGATTTCCTTCTCCATTGACTGCAGAGGGGAACTCTTCCTCAAAAGAAGGGCTGTCGGCATGCATCCCACCATTCTGAAATTTGTTTGCCTTTTGGTGTGTGACACAGTGCAAGTATTGAGGAAGCTTGCATTCGCTCGGTGTAGACTTACCTAGGCATTAGGCCAGCGGCCTTGGTCATTTCCCCTTTTCCTTCTCTCTCCTGTGAGTTGCTAGCAAGGGAACCTTTCTATCACTGAGTACATGAGATAGTTTGATTTTCTTGTTCATGGATTGGACTTGAGGAAAATGATACCCAACTTACATCTCAACCTGAGTTAGGGTTACAGCCAAAGAGTTGTTGAGAGCTTCATATGTTTTGATTGTTATGGTATACAAGATCGCTTTCAGAAGACTTGATGACCTGAGGAACTATTGAAACATCTTCAAGTTTTTGGTCTTGGTTTTCGCTCTCGTTACCAGGCCATGAAACCAAGTGGTGCTGTGATCTCGGTGAGTTAGTGTAATTTTTCCAATCTTTATCACTTGGTGGGTTTGGATGGCCATATGGCCAAGATAGGTCCTGGAACTTTACACCCTCTTATGTTAGGCTTTTTCAACATAAAACAACTTTAGTTCTTACAAACTGAAGATTGCTACTTTGATGTCAGACCTTAAGTTGGTAGTCTATTTCATGGGTGAGCTCTGCTATTCTGTACACTAAGAGACTACCCTATTTTCTCTTCCCTTCTTCAATTTCTTAGTTTTCACTTTATTGTTTTGAAATTTCCTGTAAATCTGAGAACTGATCAAAATATTTATTGTTGCTTGACCTGAAGCTGCTATCTCTTGCTTACTGGTTATCCTTATTGGCTGATCTTCACTGCTTTACTGTTGCTCTGCGTTTCCTATAGGCATGGAACTGCAATCCAGCATTATGAGCTTGGTCAAAGGAGCGTTGTCTAGATTCTGTCTTGGATAGTTTGAAATGAAAGTATTATTTGATCAATAAGAGTCCCTGGTAAGTCGAGAAGTTCATTTTTTGACGTTTCTTCAGAATAATGTGATAGAAATTGGTTGCTTTGTATGATCTGAATATATTTTGCATAAATGACATAATATTAGATGCTTTGGATGCATGATTGTGGTAGCCGTCAAAAAGGAAAACGGAAAGAACCAAACTCCCACAGAAAATAATAGGAACAACTCTCGAATTTTGAATTATAGATTGGATATTCTAAAGGAAGAAGAGAAATGTAAATTGGTCTGACTTGGAATTAATTAAGGAGGTTTGAGTATAATTCTCCGATGAACTATGCCATCATGGTCAAGAGTTATATGAAGGAATAAAGTTTGGTCGACTTGGTGGCACTCCTTGTTTTGATGCAGGGCATCTCTTCGTGATTTAAACTCATAGAAAAATCTGATTTGTTTGCACTGAAAAACAATACCCAATTGTAAGCAAATAATAAAGTCTTTTTTGTGTCATAATATATTTTAGAGCAATCCACCATTCTTTTGTAACAGGTCAGTCCTTGATGAGAATGAGGCCTTTTTGACCACTGTAGACTCAGCAGTCAAGCTGCATGTGGAATCTACAAAGTCTCTACCTGGCTGGAGGGGGCTTGAATATAGAGCTGCATGCCCTGTTTAGAAACCTTCTGGTGCTAACTTCTACCCTCCGGATATAGACAAAATGGTAGTGCATCAAGCATGTATTTTTAGAAGACCCCCCTCTTTTTTCTTTCCTTATAGAAGAAATGGTTTCCTATACTCCACGTCCAAAAATCCTTTCCTACATGCTGTCTGTTCTTTTGCCATTTAGACAAGATGCTTTGAATTTTGATTCTTGGATAGTTTAGGCTCTCTTTGGCATATGTTTATGTTTATTACCTATTTATGAATAATCAATTATGGTAATGGGTTATGAGTAATTAACAATAATTGTTTGGTTCCTACTAAATATCTTATATTATATAACATGAAATAGGTTTGGTATAGTATAGTGTATCATTAGCTTGGTTTTGGTGAACCATCACTTTTATTGGTTTGGGTTAGTTTTGATTATAGTGTATCATCAGTGTGGTTTTGGTTAGTTTTGATACCCCCAGAATGTTATTGTATTAGTGATATAACCGAGGTAACTTTTCTGCGGTAATTTGGTTTTGGTATTGGTTCACTTTCAGAATGTTGGAGATCGAGGGAAGCAATGTTTCGTTATAGTTTTGGATAACTTTACCTTTTTACCCCTACTTAAATAGTAATTCTGCACTGGTTCATCAATGGTAACCGCATAAAAAAAAATTTAACTGTTTATGAGAATAAATGATAAACAACTGTTAATAAACATAAACATGAATTATGCCAAAGAGAGCCTAAACTATCCAAGAATCAAAATTCAAAGCATCTTGGTCTAAATGGCAAAAGAACAGACAGCATGTAGGAAAGGATTTTTGGACGTGGAACCTTTTTTTCTATAAGGAAAGAAAAAAAGAGGGGAGGGTCTTCTAAAAATACATGCTTGATGCACTACCATTTTGTCCATATTCGGAGGGTAAAAGTTAGCACCAGAAGGTTTCTGAAACGGGAATGCAGCTCTATATTCAAGCCCTTTCTAGCCAGGTAGAGACTTTGTAGATTCCACATGCAGCTTGACTGCTGTGTCTGCAGTGGTTAAAAAGGTCTCATTCTCATCAAGGACTGACTTGTTACAAAAGAACGGTGGGTTGCTGTAAAATATATTATGACACAGAAAAGACTTTACTATTTTCTTACAATTGGGTACTGTTCTTTAGTGCAGACAAATCAGATTTTTCTATGAGGTTAAATCACGAAGAGATGCCCTGCATCAAAACAAGGAGTGCCACCAAGTCGATCAAACTTTATTCCTTCATATAACTCTTGACCATGATGGTATAGTTCATCAGAGAATTATACTCAAACCTCCTTAATTAATTCCAAGTCAAGCCAGTTTACATTTCTCTTCTTCCTTTAGAATATCCAATCTATAATTCGAAATTCGAGAGCTGTTCCTATTATTTTCTGTGGGAATTTGGTTCTTTCTGTTTTCCTTTTTGACGGCTACCACAATCATGCATCCAAAGCATCTAATATTATGTCATTTATGCAAAATATATTCATATCATACAAAACAACCAATTTCTATCACATTATTATGAAGAAACGTCAAAAATATACTTCGACTTGCCAGGGACTCTTATTGATCAAATGATACTTCCATTTCAAAGTTGTGACCTACTTCCGCTAAGAACCTATCAGAAATGATTCATGCTGAATTTCTGTTTTAGCCATTGCCCAATTCATATATGCCCTGCTGTGAGCAATTGATCTGGAGAAACAGAAATTCAACTTGTCTAATCCATTGTTAATTGAACAAGAAAGAAAGAAATGCATTCCTCACCTATTTGTGAGTTGGCACATTCATTCTTTTTCTTTTTTTTAACCTACTAGATATTTCTTTTTGGTTTTTGATGTTTTTATAGATCAATCTAATTTCGACCCTGGAGTTCGGTCATGGGAAAAACCTTGATCTACCGAGAGTCTTTCCAGTTTTGATTGATTGCTTGGGTTTTTGTTTCATATTGGGGCACTAAAATCAAATGCAAAGTTTGACTGAACATTTAAAAACAAGTTGTTAGGTTTACCGTTTACCAAACATTGTTTTGGTTCTCATGTTTTGCTTTGTTTGGATGATGAAGGAACTTCAAGAATTTCACTTCACTTTGGAAGAAGCAAAAGCAGATATAGTTGGCCTTTGGGCATTAAATTTTCTAGTAAACAAGGTAAGTCCTTGTCTGATGTTGACTGGGTTATGTACAGATTTGATGGCCTCTATGAAATGCTTTAGCTAACATAAGATTGATAGGGAAAGTAGAGAGCAGGTTAGGGTTTAATTACCTTGTGTGTTCCTTTCTTTTTTGTATGAAATTCCTTTCATATAGCTTGTTGATGATTTGTTTAGCTATTCTGTTAATTGTGAGTGCTTTTGCAGTATCATTGGTATTTTTGGCACTTCATTCTCATCTTTTTTCTATAGATAATCTGATACTACAACTCTTAACCGTCGCGGATCTAAAAACATCCTGGTGTAACCACCTACAAGAAAAGAGTGAAGATAAGAAGAAAAGAATGGACTGGAAATAAGTGACCTATTGACAGAATAGCTAGGCACCCAGTTATTGTATTTATGGCATTGAGACAATACATTTACAAGTGTAGCCTTAACTTATGTGAGATACATTAGACCCTAAAGGAAACAAGTTAGTCTAGAATTACTGCCTGCAAAAATGCTGCTTTTACGTTGTGTTGCCTTTTTTTAATTTATTTAAAAAAATAAACTTTGCAACTTCCCTTAGCTCCTTACATAAGCATGGGGTTAGATATGTAATATCTCCATTATTCTTTGACTAAGTGAATTAATATATGGGAGAGTAGAATAATACTCTCTCTCATACTTCTTCCTTGTTCCCATAATCCCGTGCAACATTTAATTTAGAACTTCATATCAGGGCAAACAGCTTAAGACTCTCTATGGAATCCTAGGTTACAATTGGGTTCCAAGGAAGGGGGGCTATTATGTGAAAATTTTGAAGAATGATGAGATGAATACCATAGAAGTACCAAGAGAAGGTCTTATATGAAGTCAACAGTTGGAGCTCAATCCACAACCATCTTCAAACTAGTTACTGCCAACTTTTTGCTCTCACTCTCTCACTCGTACACACACACTTACATGCAGACATCTGGCTGTAGTAGGAGCTGAGGTTGGGTATTTTTGGGTTATCAAACCTACAAAACTCCATGGTCTCAGTTTTTTAATAACAAAGTTGTTGGCAGACAACTCAAAATTCTCTTTCATAAAAGGTACTGGGAGCCCCATATATATATAACCCCTAGAAGAGTGCAATTGAGTTGTGTATTTTGTTCTCCTTGCTAGAATTATTTATCTGAGTATTGGGAATGGGTATTTGGGTTGATTGCGTTCTCCTTATTTGGCCTTGGGTGTCATCCTTGCTTTGTGTGTGTGTTTCTATGTCATGTCTGAGGTCAGTGAACCTGCAGAATTTTGGCCTTGGGTGTCAGTGCTTTGAGTTGGTCAGTTCCTACCCAGGTGGCCTTTGAGAATCCCATTGCCTAGGTTCCGTTGTGAAGATGGAAAACAGTGCTACTTCGATTGCGCTCATTTTGTGAAGCTTTCCCTGTGGAGTAGGGGCAAGCTATGGTATATTAAAATTTACAAGCACTGTTTAAACATTATGTGACCCAATGTGTCAGAAATTGAGAACCAAGTACTCCATTGTTGTGACTTAGCTGTACAGGGAAATGAGACTATTGGGGACATTGGCATAATGTGTCCAAAACTTCTGACTGAGCGGGTGCCTCTGCTGGGGTTTACCAACTCACCCGAAAGACCATCGCTCTAAAGCAGAGATATGGGACCATTTTTGAGTATATAATACTGTTATTGGTCTCAAGGAGTATGATCAGTCTCCAATAATCCAACTTAGATGATAAAGCTTTGGTATATCAAACACTTGAGGAGGTGATGTTAACCGGACCAGGACCACCCAAAGATGGCCCAGAGAGTTGCCAGTACCTACAGCCCTGCCAGCAGCCCAGGAAAATTCGGCCAACATAAGGGTGTTTTGGTTATTTTGGGTGCTCCTGGTCCAACTCAACTTGATCCAAGTATTACCAGAATTCTATTAGGATTCTAGTCCTAATCTTACTCTGATATTTGATTAAGTCTTTTTTAAGTTATGAAAGAGTCCTAATCAAGTTAGGAGTCCTACTTAGAGAAGGATTTCTGTAGTTGTAGTCCAAGTTCCACTGGCAGACTAATCCTATTCTTGTTTTGAAATTTGAATTATCCTAGGTTGAGTTATGTGAGAGTCCTTTGTAGAATGAAAGTCTTGAGTGAAGTAGGAGTTCTGATTTGGTTTGCTTTCTAATCAGAAGTCCTAGTTTGATTTGTTTTCTAATGTTGAGTCCTAGCATGAATTCTTCATGTAAGGTTAAAAATATAGCCCTTTGCTTATAAAGATGACAGCTTATGAATTATTGAATGACAGATTGTTGAAGGTGAAATAGTTGGAGTCATGGGTTTCCTGAGGGAGGGAGCTTGCGTCTTCTGGTGTTCTCTTATTTTCTGCAATTTTCGAGTTCCTCTCCCCTACAAGTAAGTTCTAAGATCTCCCACCCTTGCGCCTAACCTTCTTCTCCTCTCTTCCCCTCGCACCTTTCTTCTTTCCCCTTGTCCTAGCCTAAGGTAACCCCTCTTCATCCCCTGACACTAGTTCTCCTAACCCGAGTCCCCTACCCACTGTGGTCCTCATTCGACCCCTCCCCTAAGCCTGCAGCAGTTTTACCCCACTTCACCTACCCTAATTCATCCACTCCTTCCCATCCCCCAACATCACAGCCCCCTTTCTTCCTTTTTCCCTCCTCTTCCTTCCTTGTGGCAGCATAGTTCTCCAAACTTCTAAACCCCAACAAGCCTTGTTAGCTATATGAATTCTTGCCTTCCAATCAGCTCTATTTGAGGCCATACTAGATATAAGGCCTAAGCTATGGATATCCTTTGTTAGCACTTCTCTTAAGATCATCTCAGGGGTGACCCTAGCTTTTCTGATTCTTTCGATCTGGATTAAATTAGTTCTCTATATAGGTGCATTTACAGGCCTCCATTGAACATGACGGTGCCACCTCAAATGACTTTCTCGTGTCTTATCACTTATCGAAGCTACTCCAGGACGAGCTCTAATATGATCATTCATTATCTTATCCTTCATAGTTTTTCCACTCATCCATCTTAGCATCCTAATTTCAGTCACACTGAGTTTATCTGTACAAGGCTTCTTAACAGCCCAACTCTTTGAACCATGCGTCATAACTAGTCGTACAACAGTCTTATAGAATTTTCCTTTGAGCTTTAAAGGAATACGTCGATCACACAGGACCTCAGACGCACCTCTCCACTTCATCCACATAAAAACTACCCATTCAACCCCGCCCCCCTTTAGTCCTCTTCTTCTCCTCCTTAAAACCCTAATTTCAGAAACTTTTATTCTTCCCCAAAACCCTAGCCTTCTTTCATCTAACTCTCAAACCCTCCATGCAAATTCCCTACTCTTCTCGGATTCTCTTCACCTCCCTTCCCCTTGCACTCAATCCCAATTAAGAACCCTAGTTTTCCCTAGAAAACCAAAATCTAGAAAACCTAAATTCCCAAGACCTTAGACTTGAATTTCAATTCTAAATTTTAAATTACAGCAAGGTTTAGGTTTGAACCTCAGTGAATCTAGCCATCCTAACCCTAGTTGAACCCTGTTCTTCCCTCTCCAAAACTTTAAACCCATTCATTACAGCCCTATACCATATCTGTGGGGTTGTAGAAGCCTTATTTTTACTTCTGGTCCTTGAATTGATCCTGAAAACTGGCCCTCGATTAGGGAGTTACATCAGGAGTGTATCCTCATCCTTCTTGGCAGCCTGAACCTGAACGTGTGAACCAATCCAGGTGCAAATCTTGGGCCGATCTCCTCTTCCCTCCTTAAAGCGAATCTATAGTTAGATGCAAGTTGAGGTTAGTACAATGGAACCTGTATAATCTCCTAGACGGTCTGCTCTTTCTTTTAGCTCCCATAGAGATTGGCAAGATGAAGGCAGAGGCCAAGGGTGACCCTACTGGATGATAGAGATAGCCAGATAGGCTCCAATTTAATCATGTAGGAAATTTGGACACTGTAAAGAGGTTCTAGATTCTTCATGTTCATCCTACTGGTATGCATGTGGCCCTACTTGTTTCATGGTGGTAGGATAGGGGAAGCTAGAGCACATACTATGAGGGCTGAGACTGACTTGTGGGGTATCAATCTTGCTTGTCGATAGATCCCAATTCTCTTAACAGGAAGGAAATAGGAGCATTTTACAGAGTTATGTCGCTGTTGGGCAGGTCTCCTTTTACATCTTTAGTTTCAAACTCTTTGGTTTCAGCCCTGCTGGTCCATATTTGCTCCTTTGACTACTCCTTGGGTTATTAAATCTAGAGCTGCTAATTATATGACTGGTACGTCCCTCTATTATTATTGCCATTCTATTGTTCTGGCAAGGATAGGTTAGGGTTGCTGGTGCTTGGTGGTTCCATTTCTAGTAAGGATAATGTCCATGTTTTTTCTTCTATTTCCCTTGATTATTTTCGTCATGTCCCTCACTTTGCCACTAAACTCTATCTGTGAGCCACTTAACCAAATCCTTTATATTTCTTGTCAGTTTCACTCCTCAGTGTCTTTTTTAGGATTTCTGATGAAGAGGATTATTGATTGTGGACATAGGACAAATGACTCTTACCTTCTTGAACCATGCCCATCTATTGTCCGCAGCTCAAGCCTATGTGTATGGGCATGGTGATTACCAAGCTGTACATATCGATATGGGGTATCATATTAGTTGGATTTTATTTGTAAGAGACGTGTAATATCAGATATATGCATTAAACGGACAGAAACACAATACACATGGAAATAAACTTTTGGAGGAAAAAGCATTATAAATAATAAAATGTATAATGCATACACACTAAAGTGGAGTCAATGTATAATGAGGCCAGAAGTTTCAGTAATTTTATTACAAATCCTTTTGAATGATTGAGTTTGATGCATCAATAGACTTAGTTTTTCCCTAATATATTGATTTATTACAAAATAGAGGATCAAAAACCATGATTTAAACACAAAGGTCAAGTTTTTCTGAAGCCTATCTTTTTCTATGAGATCTTCTTCAATCTCTGGTCTTGATAGATAAACTCATAGTCACATGAGCCTAATGGCCATATCACTGTGTATTGGTTGTTGCTGACATGTATAAGCTGTATTGATCCATATTGGCTGATGCATATTGATACTCCCACAGAAACTTTGATGTATGTATCATTAGTATCAGTACTTATTGATCTGTTATATTGCCTCAGTCTTATCAGCTAATACAATCTGATACAAAGAAAAAAGAAAAAAAAAAAAAAGAGATACTATTTTCCCCCACCCTGAAGAAAAAAAAAAGCTTAGGTAAGTATGCATCTGCTTGTATTGTAGCATATCGGTCGATACTTTAAGCAATGGTGATTGCTGGTCTATGGATGACTGATCACAACCTGTTGGGGTATCCAAATGAGTATGACCTAGGTCCAGTTTCGTTTACCTGGTCTTGTTAGAGATATTCGGATTTCATTAAATCCATAACGACCATGTGGAGTCTCCATATGTTATAATCTTCTTAGTATGCTTTGACTACGTTAACATAAATTCAAAATGGGTTTTCATGATGGTAGTCTCGTCTTAGGTATATTCTAATAATTCTCTCCCAAGATTCCTGTACCATCATCATATCCCTGTAATTGTATGCCTGTATCATAAATTTGAAGGCCACAAGGTGACAAATGCAGCTAGGTGTTTGAGAGGGGCCAAAATTAAGGCAGCACCAAGAAGGCAGACTGGATGCCTTGATAACTATTTCAATTTTAGTTATTTGAAATCTGGATATCTCATTTAGATTTATAGATTGGGACCAAATAAGCTTCTCCATTCATCTGGCATATTCCTGGTGGTCATGATCTTGTTAAACAAATTGGTTCGCAAGGATGGACTACGAGGTCCTACATTCTTCCACATTTCAACTGGGATCTCATCTGGTCCTGGAGCTTTGCCCAGTTTCATCTTTCTCATCATCTCTTTCACTTCATGCATCCTAGTAACTATGTGAGGTGTCCTTATGCATGACCTTTTATGCAGCCTTGTCACTCATGGAGTCTTCATTAAGGAGCCCACAGAGGTTTTCTTTCTATATTTCTTCAAGGTCATCATCCTTTATATTCGCCATCCTCGCTCTTAATACATTGAAGATGGTGTAAATCTTTGGTCATCCTTTTTTACTTTAGCCACTTCAGAGACAGATTACTCCCCATCCTAACAATCCAGTTTATTATATAGATTATTATGAATCTTTGCTCTTGCTCATGCCTCAATCTTTTTAGCTTCATTCTTGGCAAGCTGTATCTTGCTAGATCCCTCTGTCAACTTAGACCTTTGCCAAGTTTTTAGGCAAAGCTTTCTTGGTCCTAACGGCTGTTCAGACTTCATCATCCAAAGGTGGTAAACCAAGTGGCATGTCGAGAACTTTTGTTTTCCCCAGAACCACTTTAGCAACCTTCTTTATATAGGCTGTCATCTTGTTCCACATTGGAATGATGTCTCCCTTTTAAGTCCCATTTTCTTCACCTGACCGTTTAATCCATAAATGGGATCAAAGACTCTGTATTTAAGTTTGGGCAAACTTTGTTGATTGGGTGTGCGTGGATAATATTATGATAAGGAATATGTATGCTTATAAATACAGTTGAAATTACTGCAGTTGCTTAATATATCATAGCATACGCACATATATATGACCTGTCCATAGAACAAAAATCAATAGGCAAAGCATGCTGTGGAACTGGTCTTCATATTGAACTCAGATTTTTATGTACATTCACATGTGTACTATCCATAGAATCTTGGAAAATCTGTTAGCGCGTGTGTTTGTTTATATGTTTAAAATCATTAAGCTCTCATGCTAACTCAGCTTTACGTTTCCTGTTTTCATTTTCTTGCAGGTATATATTTTTAATTAGGCCTTATTATTCATCAAATATAAGTTAATGAAGAACTTAAGGCTGCTGGACCTATTTATGAATACCTGTCTTATATTTGATTTTTTCTTTTCGTCAGGAATTGCTTCCAGCAAGCTTGATTAAATCTATGTATGTATCTTTCCTTGCGGGATGCTTCCGATCAGTACGTTTTGGGTTAGCAAAAGCCTAGGGGTAAATTCTTACAGTTTTATGATGTGTCATCATGCCATAAACAGCTGGAAACTCATTTGATTGCCTCCCCTCAGCTCTCCATGCCCCCCCCCCCCTTCTCTCTCTTCTCTTCATTCTTTCATTTCCCTTTACTAACTGCTATTGAAAAATTAAATCAGGAAAGCAATGCAATTCAACTGGTTATTTGAAAAACAAGCCTTTGTTATACACTTTGATGGAAGATTTTCTGTTGACTTTGCCAAGGTTATTAGTTAAGTGTTGTTCTTCCTCAAATTAAAATACCTGTGGCCTAAAATTTGTTTCTCGCTGAAGGTTGAAGGAGCTGTTGAGAGTTTGAGCAGGAAGATACTTACAATACAGGCAAAAGGTGACAAAGAAGCTGCAAGGTCACTTCTTCAGTTGTATGGTAAAATGACAGGACCTTTGCGAGTTGTAATAGAGAAATTAAAGACCCAGGTATAGGACCTTGGCTCTATTCGACCCATAGAAAAATGTAACAATTTCCTTTGAGTTGTGCTCTTTTATGCATTTGGTTGGAGGTAAAGTGCAGCCCTTGTTTGTCTCCGAATACCTTTCACTCTCTCAAGTGTGTTCATTTCATTTTTCTTCCCAAAATGAGAGAAAACCAAAGGATTTCGCGTTGATGGTACTTTCTGGCCAACCTGGCTGATGGGAGACGAGATTTTATCTCTTTACTTTCCTCCCTTCTCTTGATTTTCCTTTCATTTTGGTCCAACCAAACCAGAGCACCCTTGATTCATATTCTTCCTGAGTGCAACTGAGATATAATGTGCACAGATCAATTTTAAGAATTCATTGGCAGAGCCAGAGCCATTCCACAGGGAATGGGTAATGGTAAACAGCTAAGGAGAACCGACCATCAGCCATTTCCTTTGAAGGCATATAACCTCTAAAACCTTTAGAAAGAAGCTCTAAATTGAAGCATCAAACATCATGACTTCCATTTTTTATTCTTCATCATTTCCTTATTTATTTATTTTCATTAACATCAGTGGTGTGCTTTGCCAATACAATGCATTCTCTCTTTATGATTGTAAATGCTTAATGATGGATCTAAGGAATTTGTGTGAGATAATTTAATTATATTTGGTGATCTTCCTAGTTTACTATCCTTGTGTCAAGAAACAGACGGTTGTTATGTGGATGGCTAATATTCCATCACAAATTAGTGCCTTTGTTTGCTATTGACTACCCAAGTAAAATAAATTCCATTTTTTATGTTGAAGGAGATTCTCCTGAACAAAAATCTCTCCAATGTCCCTGTTTTTAAGTGTGTGAGTTTCCTATTATATGATCATTAGGTGCTCACGAATTTGGTTTTTATGATTTCTTTTTGTTAATCTCAGGCACCAGTGGATTTCTCTTCCATGACTCAAGATTGCCGATAAAATACTGGAGGAGTATCTTTAGAACATGTGGCATGCCATTTCACCTTCCCATTTGGTCTCCTTTGTTTCATTTTTGGTCTGAGAGACCATGGTCTGTGTGTTGTCTTTATCTAGAGATGGTCAATGGTTGGAATCAGGCAATGGAGATGATCGATGGTTGGGTTCAGGATATGGCAAAGAAAAGTGTCACATGTCTTAGAATTTTTGGGTTCAGATGAAAATTGTTATTCTTTCTTGGTTAATAAAATGAAAATATACTGATGAGCTACGGTTTGTCTGTCATTTGAGAAGTGGAAGAACAGCTAACATCAAGAAGGTGAGTGAAGGTTTCCTTGGTGAAGAGACAACCCATCTCATATGTATCAGTAGTGGTATTCTTATTTCTTCCTCACAAAGAACCCTTGACAATTGAAAAAGTCATGGATATGGCCCAAGGGTTTTAAGCTCAGGTTTTGAAACGAATTCACCTAGGTTTTGCTAGGGTTGGTCTCATTTGATTTCTTTTTCCCTTTTGGTCGGGGTGGGGGGGGGGTTTGGTATGAGAAAGCCCATTTGAGCTCGAAATTTGTCAATTTTGCAATGTAGGGTCAACCCTGTTTTTGGGAGTAGAAACTAGATAACACTGGGAATGTGTTGATATACTATGGTCTTCTGCTTTTATATTTTGCGTAGAGGTTTTTTACTTAGAAATGATTAGTTTAACGGTGTGGATTTGCTTTTGGAGAGTGATGGTATATTCAAAGTTTGGATCACCGTCCAATTGGGGAAGAATGGTGTGTTCATTTGACGTTTCTCAACCACACAAAAGAGATGGAGTCTTGAATTTGATTTAATGATGGATTTTCTTCTTTGTCATGAATCGATGCAAGTTTGGCTCTGACGGCCTTGATCCACCCTAAGCCTGAATAGCCGCCTATAAGGCGGATTAGGGCCAAGGATGGGCCTGAGATTACTCTTTGGCCCGTCCCTAATTTTTGGCCTTAATCCTATCTTTGATTTTGGCCATGATCTTGGCCCTGATTGGCTAAAGATATGGCCAATTAGGGAGGGAATAGACTTGGCTTGGCCCTGTAGGGTTTAGGGTCAGGGATAATAATCCTTGGCCGTGAATATAAAATTATGGTGGGAATGAACTTAAATTAAAAAAATATATATTTTTTGGATTAAGAGTTTCTTGTATGCCAGGATGGGAATGAGAATATTAATGTCGTCAAATGAGTATGAACCCAAGATCTCCCCACGAAAAGATCTCCCCATGAAAGGTTGGGTCTTTAACTGCTTTATTAATCCACCATTAGCAAAGATTAAAATATATAGGGTTGGACTTCGAGGTCTAAATCTACTGTAGCCATAGGTGTTCTTACTTTTTTCTTTTCTTTTCTTTTCTTTTCTTTTTTTTTTTTTTTTTTTAAATTAATTAATTTATTTTTTTTACTTGGAGAGCCTTATGTATTTGCAATAATAAAATCACCACTCTTCATTATGGGAGATGATCCACACTTTCTCTTTTCACTCGGCAGCCTGATGAGAATCCGGATCATCACCACGTCAAGAGAAGAGGCACAAAGTGCTTCCCAACGGTTTTACCACCACAAAATCGGTGGGCCCCACAGGTAAAAATAAAAAATAAAAAAAAATTTCTATCACCCAACTCCTGGCCCCCTGTAATTTGTGGTGTAAAGCCGTCCAGAGCACAAAATGGTCCCCGACGGATTGAGGATCCGGACTCGCCTGATGGAATAATGAGTTTTCCTTCGTGAATTTGCGGTAATGGGAAGTTACGGTAAAGTTATCCGCCAAAATGATACAAATAATACGTGACTGGCCGTCAGAAGTTTCAAACTGTTGGTGCGGTCAGGCGGGCTCAAAGAAGATCTCGTTGAGCAGATAAACCATATCTCAACCGTACATTGTTGGGCTGTGAAGCAAATCCCCCTAAAATCTAACGTTTGACAGGTTCCGTAAATCAACCTCAGCTTCCCGCTCCTCTATTTTTTCCAAGTTTTGAAAATCCGCAGGAAAAAAAACTAAAAACAGACTAGAGAGAGATCTACAGAGCTCTGCAAAAGACAAATATGGGTCATCAGAATCTTCATGCTCATCACCGTAATCATGAAGCAGTTGATGAATTAGCGAACTTGTTCACCAAAGCTAACCATGACCTAAGCGTTGTTCATCACCGTCTCGAGAAGGAGTTCCAGGCTCTTCCAGCAAATCTACCCTGAAAATGTATTCCCTGTATTCCCTCTTCTATAGATCTAGTTCTCCACTCGTCTAACCTTGCACTGTTTCAGTGTCAGTGATTTCTAGAGTAAATGATGTGATTCATTTCTTATTTAATTTGATAATCTCAAACGCCATGCATTTCTCACGTTAAATTTATTTCTTCCTTTTGGATGTGAATGTTGCAGGCGAATCCTATGAAGCTTGTTTATCGGATAAAGAAGGTACAGGAAGACCTCTCGTCCTTGAAAGAGCACTGCCGTGAGCTACTTGCTGCTAAACAGGTAACTGATTGATTCCCCCTCCGAAAGAAGACGGGGAAGAGATAAAAAAGGGGTTGGGGGTGGGGGGCGGAGGGGGGGGAGGGGATTGGGGCTTGGGAGACATCAATACAGAAATAGGAGTGGTGGTTGAACCTTCTGAAAACGAATAAGTATTTTGAGATGCGATCTCATGCGATTAACTGTGAAACATCATTCTGATAGGATTGTGATAGACCTTCTGAAGTCCAATTAAAGCCATTAGACGCCAAATAGGTTGTTTTCTTAACGGCATACCTGCCTCTGAATCAGTTTCAGCTGCTTCTGCAGAGCAAATAATTGTGTGGAAACCTTTGCTGCTCTTAAGTTCTCAAATTTTCACTATTTATTACAAACAACGCCATTTCCACAAACCTCTTTTCCCCCTCTTACTGGAGCATCCATCAATGGTAACTATATAACAGGACGTCTTGTTAGTAAATGAGCTTATTCTACGGTTCCTCCATTTTAGCTTTTCAAACAGTCCTTGAGTGAGGACTTCCTTCTTTATTGCCTGAGCAAATTCAATAAATCCACTTTGCAATATCTATTTTTTTTTTTTTTCTTAATTGAAAGGTTATGTGTGCAATACACAGCTATTTTTCACCTTCATAGGTGCCAACAGATAAATATACCCACTGCATCCTCGGACATAGAGTCATGCAAAGCATTTACAAAACCAGCTTCTGATAATTATTTGTTCACCATACTTGTTCGGAGCCATTCCGGGTATTTCTTGAGTGGCAGCATTTGAAAATAGGTTGCATTACTGTTTCCTCAGAATCTTCACATGCTAGACATGGAGGGTTATTGCTACTATCCTCTTCTCAGTAACCTTTTGTTTACTGTAAGAGCTCCAGTGCAGCCTCAATGGCCAACTTTAATTCTTAATATGGACTTTGTGGTTCATTTTGATTTGTAGTATGTCTGCTATCCATGCGCATTTTCTGTCCACAACAGTTGTCCGTTTTGACACTAAAGTCGCATCTTTTATTGGTCTCCATAATAATCAGTCTTACTTATCACTTATCAGTGACAGAAACATGTATTTTTATTAGGCTTGTTTTTCCCATGGATATTATTAGTCATAGAAGAAAATGTTGGGAAGCAGGTAACGGTTGGTCCGGTTAATGCTTTAACGTTCTTATTTTCTTTTATTTTGAATGAGGAATGTTGAGAGGGTTGTTTGGTTGCAGGATTTGATTGACAAGGCCAGGACAGTTCTAGTTGGGAACAGGAGTTTGCTGCAACGCATGCAAGCTTCCTCTGGCATTCCCATCACCAGTGATTCAGATGATATAGCTTTCTCTAACTTCAGTCAGGTCAATTTGCTTTATCATAATAACAGATTCTGATCCGTAATTTTTCCTATATTTTCCTACTGTTTTACTTGATTTATTGATTCATGAGTTCTTTCAGTCAAATATTTGTTTTCTCAGCTACTATGGATTTTAGACTATACTAGCCATCAGTTTTGGTCATCTTGACAATGCTTAATAGTAACAGAATGCCTGTTTTGTTTTTAAGCCCATAATACAAATAAGAAGCCACTTTGGAAAGGAAAAAAAGGGAATAAAAAAATTAAAAAATCTTGCTCTCCAAAGCATAAACTGCTTGACTACTTTGTGAAACAGATGAATTTGTATGAGTGCCTTAGCTGAGTGATCGAACCATATGTGAGTGAGTTGTGAAGTACTTCTTCCTGACAATGGTTTTTAACCTTCAGCTTTGTTATTTTGTGAAAAGCCTGACATTTCATGATGATGAACTAGTCAGAATTGACATAAAGTTACTTACTGGGTTGCAATTTTCCAAATGGTGTCTAGAGAATTTGCACTATTTGCCAGCAAGCAACCAACATTAAATCCAAATCAAGGTACCAGAAGAAAAAATAATAATAAATACCAAGACAGAAGAGATTGCTGGTATTTTTCTTAACAGTACCTTGCTACATTTTCTAATGCTCTCATGTTATATGGGTGAATCAGAATATCAGATCACGTTTAGAAGGATTTGGCATTCTGGCCCTATTACTGTTTTTAATTTATTTTATTTTATTTATTTATGATGTTGGTACGTTTAGATAGATTTGGTATTCTGGCCCTATTACTGTTTTTATTTTATTTTATTTCATTTTATTACTGTTTTTATTTTATTTATTTATGATGGTGGTATTTTCATGTCTGCCAGAAGGCCTGGGACTGTAATTGATCCATTTGTGCTTAACTCTTCAATTATGCCCTGTTCTTTTGGTGAAAAGTTTGCTTTTGACTGACCCTTGGTCCAATTGTTTTTTATTTCAGATCATCAACGAGTGGACTGCGCAGCTCAAGTTAAAAGCAGGTAAAGGCATTTACTGGATTCACCATTCTAATCTTTTCTTGATATCCATTATGAATGCCTTAACATAGGTTTGTAGAGGATTTGGTGACTCTTGGAATGGCTAGTTGGTCCCACAATTGATTGATGCAGATCCTCAGTTTCTTGAACTCCCATTCCAAAGAACACAACTTTCCTGCTGTTCACATTGTCAAATACCGTTTATAGGCATTGAGCTGTATTACCTGTTTCCTGTCTTGGACACGATGTTGATATGCCCTGGCTGTAAACATAGCACTTGTGAAGGACCCTTCCATCAGTGGCTTAACTGTGATAGATTCAATTGTTTCTGTTGGTACTCGTCAAAATAGTCCATTTTACTTTGTCAGTCATCCATTTTTTCTAGTCTCATGAACACCTCTTTTGAATCCTGAAACTGGGTGAACTGGAGAACTGGTCTTGGAAACTACTACTAGTTTGAAAGGAGTTGAAGTCCAAGCCCGCACATCTGATACCCAAACAAGACGCAGAAGCAGCTAATTTAAAGATAGAAAAATACAAGTTGCATTGTGTATTTCTTCTAGAGCTTTATTACAAAATTTACTAACTCTGCATGCTGATGTCACAGGAGATGCAAAGCAAGACTCAGATGTGGAGGATATCAATCAACTGCTCTTCTCAGCAATAGTTTGGGCAGTGAAATAACTCTGAGAAAAGCACATGGAATTCTATCACTTAAGATAAGTTTCAGCTTTTAGATCCATGGTGTATGTAATGGACATAGGTCTGTTTCCCTTCAGAAAGAGCCCAATATGCAATCAAATATCTTGATACTTTTCATGTCAGTAATGTTTGTTAATCAGATCCTCTGAATTAATTGGTCGTAGTGCAACTGCTACAGGCAGTGGAGCTGTACAATGTATTCAACATTACAAATGTAATATATGTATAGTGTTTGATTTCATAATTCAGTATCTGATTCATCAGATTCATGACTTAAGAGTTTACACTGATGGGTTCTAGGATCCCACACAACACTGGATTATTGATGATTATGCTGTCCATTGCTACGTCTGGTAGATGAGCATTTAGGTTGCTTTTCTTGAATGTATATATCTACATTTAGATGGCTCTTCTTGAATTTATATCTGAAGGATTATATCTGCATGGAGGAGTAAAGGGGTTTGCAAAGCCATTTCGATTAGATGGTCAACCGTTGGGTTTTAATGACAACATTTAAGGGGGGGGGGGTGTTATAATAGGTTGCAACTCAAGGGAACTTGTTCTAAGTTTAATGAGAGCATGCTTGCTTTGTACTGTTTGTTTATAAGATATTGGTGATTGAGAATGATGTTGGAATGATATCATCTTTTTAAGTGTGGGTCTTTCAATGGACTTATGTGAGGTGAGTTATATTGTAGGTATAATTTTTGGTTTGATTTTTCTTCATGTGTTTGACATCATTTTTGAATCTTTTTGGCTCGGAATTGTAATGGATAGTCTTTTTTGGAGTCTTGGTCTGTGCAAATGCAACCCAATGCTTGAGTCAAGCCCATTCAGTTATTGGACAAATGACCTTACTGAATGGTGGTTAGCCCAGATTAAAGTGATGGGCTGTGCAACATCATGATCCTGTAGCTTAGCTACAGCTAGTCCATGCAGTGGGTGACCAATAAACCCGTTCGACTACAACTTTTTCCCTAAAATTGATTTGATAGTGCTTTCCACGAATCCTTCAGCTGTGTTTCCAAGGAATCATGATTCCAATAAAAAAAACCATTTGGTTCAATGTTGATTTGGAATTGAGAATTCCATGGAATCACCCTAGAATCTGCATTTTAGGCTAAAATCCCAATTCCATTGAGGTGGTTTCCAAATAGAATCACCCAATATTTACCCTAGTATAAATATGGTGATTCCATAGGAATTAACCCTAGACTCCAGATTGCTTTTCAAGACCTTCAGCAGAGATTCACCGTTCGAAGGTCTTCATTGTCAAGGGTTCAGCTTGTCCAGAGTCCTCTTTCGTTCCTTGCCGACCGCCATTGATGGTTCGTTGATTTGCTCCATCGCCTTGTTGAGCACCCATTTCTGCTAAAGAGATCCATAAAAAAGGTAACATCTTTCCTCTTTGTTCTTTAACTCTCCTGTGTGGTTTCACAGCAATGCTTCCAGATCTCTCTCTCACCTCTCTATCGTTTCTATAAGTTTGGGTGCAATGCTTAGTCTTCTCTCACTTCTCTATCGTTTCTGTAAGCTTTATTTTCTGGTTTTTTAGTCTTCTCTGCTTTTGTTTGGGTGCGATACTTAGTCTTCTCTCACTTCTCTATCGTTTCTGTAGGCTTTATTTTCTGGTTTTCTTTCTCTGTTTTGCTTAAAAGACCTTCTTTTGGGGGTTTGGGATTAGGGGTTAGGGATTAGGGTTGTCCTCCGTATTCCATTTCATTTGTTGTCACTATTTTTGCCTTTAATTTGTTGGGGACAGCAGTAGGAAGATCTCATTGAGCTTTTTGGTTCGTGTTGGAAATTCATTCTGTGCTGCATAGGTTTTATCCTAGTGCACTGTCAATGGGCAACTGATTTCTTCTTCTTAATTTCTCTTGTTTGGTGGCGAGAGGGAGTAACTGATCTGGCGGCAATAGAAACTAGAACTATGTTGTGGTGTCTTAAAACAAACCTGTTTCTTAGAATGTATGAGGTTTACATTTGCAAAGTTTTGATTTTTATTGTCAATATATTTAAACTTATTAGATGTATAAGAAACAGTATACAATCGATCAATTTCACCCTCATGGGACTAAATTTGCCAAACTTGTCTCAATTTTATTAACATGCCAGTATGCTGATTAACTGTTAGTGAGAATGTCTGTACGTTATCCAGTGACCACCTCCCATTGCTAATCCATAGTTGTTTTGCACCTGTATTCTTAAGTAGATCTTTATATTTTTGGAATATTGGTTGGATGCAGTGATGTGGTTCATATTCTCATATGGGCTGACACTAAACTGACCTGCTTGAATTCTTTTTATGCTTCCATTTTTTACTTGTTTCTGCATCCCATACTTGTTCTTTTTATGTTTCTATTTTTTATGCTTCTATTTTTGGCTAAGCTTCATGGTAGAAATTGGTTGCATCTTGCAAGTATATGTGGAATTTACATGTCATAGATTAACTGTGTCTTTGAAATTTAACAAGGAATTATGTTCAAAATATTATATTGGAAGACAAAGACAAAATACAGAAGGGTGAGAATGAAAGCATGTACATTCAGTTGTGCTATTGCAATCTGTTTTGCAGGTACAAAACTTGGAAATAGCCCCCCTGCAAGGGGAGAGGGGTGCATTTGCACCTCATCGCTTTCTTTCATATTTCTTGGGTAACATCTTAAAAATTTATTCAAGACCCAAAGTTTTACAGTCTGCAAAATTTCTAGTACCACCCCCAACAGATCATAATGAAAAAGGTGTATACCAGTTTTTTGTTCCTTGCACTTTAACTTGCTAGCAGCTCTGCCACTTTGGCTAGCAGTTGCCTTTCTTCATTAGCAGCACACTCCTGCATGAAGTAACAGAGTTACATAAGTGGCGGAAGATCAAATGGAAATAAGGACTGAAGTTGAAAGTGGAACCAGCAAAAGCCATTGACAGCTAGTGTTTGAAGACTGCTTTTGAAATATTGATCTTTGTTCGCAGCTAGAAGCTTTTCGAGAAACAGGGGATCTTGGATTCAATATGAACAACACAGATGGTGTACATATTGGTTAAACCAGGCTTCCATAAACCAATGTATATATGCATTGCAACTAGGAGAGAGAAACTGTACCTGTACCTGTAACTGGAATTCTGGAATATTTTTGGCTAATTTGTTTCTTTATCTTTGAATTCCCCTGGTTTTCTTGATGGCTAGCACTTTAAAAAAAATAAGGAACAATAGACTTCTGCATTGTTTTCTTTGGCACATCTATGCTTCAAATTACAGTCTATATAGTACTTGAGAAGGATAATATAAATTTGTTCTTTTGCTTCGGTTTCTTCATTGTTGCAGATATCTTACTCTACTTGTATTCTTAATTATCTTTTATAACACATTCGTCTCCATTTCTTGCCTCTTCTTGTGTTCTTAATTCTCTTATAACATATTTGTTTATGACAATGGTCCAGGTCCTACCAATGGTCCAGGTATGTATAAAATTCTCAACTTCCAGGTGAAAACGGAAAACTTCCAATCACAGACAGCAATTTGGTTGGATAAACTTAAAAATGCTTAAAACAGCTTCCTTAATTGGCAAGGATAGGATGGTTAATGCACCTAGTTTGCATTTACCTACCTTGTTCATAGTTAATGCATGGTCATCCAGATACTGTGGATGGAAGATTATCAACAGTGAAGTACCAGCATGCACTGTATGGTTTTGTTCATATATCTTTTCATACTTAGACCAAGTCTTGTGGATGGATTAGAATTATAAACCGTGAAGCAGGAATGTGAACTTTCCTTTCTACTTGGACACATTCCATACTAGTGCAGTTAATCTTTCCATCTATGTTAACAATCACATATTTATTGCTTTTCCTCTCAATGTGATACCTGAGATGGATTCAACAATGCGCAGACAGATCCAAGAGTGCAATTGGCAGATTGTTAATGTCACAACCCTTGCTGAAAATTCACCATCTTTCGTATTTTGCACTTGAGTTGAATGAGAAAACAGGATTGGTATAGACCTCTCCAGTTAATTAGGATGAAGCTTAGTTGTGCTTACCATAAAATGACATAATTAAGGGTTGTTCAATATCAAGAGCTTCTGGATTTCAAATGGGTTATTAGTGCTCGAGTTGCAAAATTGGTCAAGCATACATGTTTAAGAAATTTCACTTTCTTATTCTATGGCCCTCAGTGTTGTACCCACATTTCAGAATTGATTGTAAGCTTTTTATATTAAATGTCTTAGCGTGAGCCAAAATGTTAAATGTTTACCCAATACGTAATTGAAGGTGACAAAGGATTTATGTTAGATGGCTATACATACGTGGCATGTAAATTGTTTTATTTCTTTTTTAATACATAACAAGAAAAATCACATTCATTTGTTGGTGGTGGTCACACCACCATCAAACCAAGAAAATCACAATTTATCCTTAACATTGATCTTATTGGATACCTCTAAGGGAGGCAAAATGCGAAATGTCTATTTATTTTTGTACAAGATTTTCTAGAATGTAATTTTTTTTTTTAACCAATACGTCAAATTGTTGGTGGTGGTTTGTTTAAAAGGTTGAATCCACTCCTAGAATCAGTGTAACCAAATAATTTCTCAAGTGATTTAGGTTGAATCCACTCACAGAATCAGGAGTAACCAAACAATTTTTTAGACAGATTCACTTTCAAAATCAGGGTAACCAAATGGTTTTTCAAACAGATTCACTTGTCAGAATCAGGAGAACTAAACAGTTTTTTTTATAACGAATATGATTCTACAAAACCTAATTCCACAGAATCATGATTCTATAGAAACATGACTTTGAATCGGATTCCATAGAAACATGGAACCAAATGCGGCCTTAGAAAACCACGAAGGCCCGAACTAGGGATGTCAACGATGCGGTTTGGAGCGGTTTCGGGCTCAAATACACCTAGCCCAAACATGGCCCATTAGTAAAATACAGTTTCAAGTTAGTTTCGGTTTGGTGCGGTTTGGGTTCGGGCTAACTAAGGGTTTAGATTAGCGGTCTATACTCGGGTTGACTAACGGTTTAGGCTAACAATTTATGATATGCAAGAAAAAAAAATACAAAAATAAATAGTTGAGCATCTTGCAACAAGAGCCAAAATTCTATGGAAAACAAAATTGTTATTGATCAATTTCCATTAAAAAATGAAAAGTCATTCCACATTACTTAATTTAACTCGATATGCAAAGAAATACCTCTGGAATGGATAAATGTTTACTTAATTTAAAAAAACTTTGTACATTCAATTGGACATTCAAACTTAATTCTTCTATTTGTCCTTTACAAATGGTAGAAGACTATTTGATCTTTGAATTCATACTCCATTTTTTTGATAGTCTATACCAACTAGCTAATGGTAATACAATGATTCAAACAATATATAATGTAAAACTATAAAACGGGTTGTAAAAAGGTTCATAACGGATTGCAATTTGGGTTCAAGTTGGTGCGGGCTCTACCACCCTCAGCCCAAACACAACCCATTAAGGTTCGGGCTATAATGAGTCGATGCGGTTTGTTTTAATGGTTTGGGCTGCAATTTGACATCCCTAGCCTGAACCAATTGATTTTTTCTTTTTCAATTTAATAATTGAACTAATTATTTTTTCTAACATTATATTAAGTAATTATTTTAAGTAATATGTATTCTTTCTTTCTTTCTCAATTTATATTTCTCTCTCTATATTTTTTTTTCTGTTGTTCTTTTTAGAAAACAACAACCTAATAGAATTTTTAAATTTATTTTTTAATTATTGAACTAATTGAATTAATTATTTTTCTAATATTTTATATTTGTATAGTTATATTTAACTAATTATTGAAGTAATTAAACTAAAATATGATAAATTAATCTCACAGTAGGTGTCACATGAGCCCACACAATATATGCGGTGGCTTAATGCTCACCTGATGAAAAGATCATCCGGACTTATTATTCACCTCCCCAATGTTTAATTTTGGCTCCATCCCTACCTGTGGACGTGTGTCACTCATCCATAAGGAAATATATAATTGATACGGGAGATTTATCGTTGAACCGGGTCTACCCTTGGTTCAACCCTCAACCCCGGTCGCGAACGAACCAACCGATTCAGGCTCGAGCGAACCTGGTTTGGAGATGGCGTGTTCAGGAAGAAACCTAACGCTATCAGCTAGCATGCACGAGTCCGAGATTCTCGGGACTAATAACTAGTCAACGTGACGGTTAACAACACTCGTAGAACAGGCGATCATGCCAGCTTGGATAACGACCATGACTGTAGCATCAAGATCGTGTAATCAAGGGAAATTATCTATTACCCCCACTAACGGGTCTAACCGTCTGGATCGGACGGTCACCAGAAGGAGGCACGTACGAATTCAACGAGTAAGGTTCAAAGGTAAACTCTATATAAAACATCACCAACGTACTAAGAAGGTATTTTAATCGTATTCCCAATTATCGTATTCTTACTTTAGCTTTGAATCTAGTTGGAGCCTTTGTGATTAGTTCATCAACTGACTTAGCCATCAGAGGTGAACTCCCAACCCCAACAGTCAGGCCACGTGTGGCGATTGTTTTGCAGGTCATTCTCACGTGATCTAAGGGCTGAGCAGATTTCGGACGCATCAATAATGAACGGAATGAAAATCTAAAATTACACTTCAGAATGGACTGCCATGGTCTAAATGGCCCAAGATCCCAAATCAATTCCTGTAATGGTTGATAGAGCAGCCATAATTTGTTGTGGACGGAGCTTGGTGAAAAGATGAACAAAAAGGATGCAGAAGCATAATACCATGGGAACCGAGTGGATATTTTTGTGTAGCAAGATGTAAATGTAGTACAGGAATGTCAGCCTTGATGATGGAGGCAGAGACTTATTAGAGATGCATTATTAATGGCAAAGGCTCTTAATCTAGGAATTGTAACTGTGCCCATAAACCATTCTAGCTGATTGTCTACCAATAGTTTCTGGGGTAAATCATAAATGGGAGTTCACAAAGGATTGGGCTACTGTAGCTCCAAGGTCCAAATATGTAAACCATGAGAGAAAAAAAAAACCTCTCTTGAGCTCTTTTTGGTATCAATTATCATTGTCAATTATGAGAAATTTTTATTATTTTAAATTGTTTGACATCTATTATGAATTTTATTTTTATTTAAAATAATAGAAAAACCTCCAAAATTCATAATGAACTTTTTGTCCATTATGGATTATGATGAGAATTTCATTATCTTCATTTGTGTAAGTTTACTTAAAGTTTTATAAGTAAGATGAGGGTAAAATAGTCAATACACATTCTTTTATAACAACCATACTTTTTCCTTCTTTTCTCACTTGTTTACTATCATTTTTAACAAATTTTTATCTTGACACCAAACTTATTTTTCATTTCATAATTTATTTTCGATAAAATTCACCAAACCATTTTTCATTCTTGACCAAAAATGAATTCTTATACTTATTTATTTTAAATAGGCATAATAGAGAATGAGAATTGATACCAAAAAGAGCTCCAAGAGAGGTTCATTGTTGATGTTTCTTAGCTTTTCCTTTTGAATAAAATACACCTTTTCTATTGACCGAAAAAAAAAATATATATATATATATATATATATATATATACATACCCCTACCTATGCCGAAAGCCAAAAATATGGAGTAGAAAGCCTTGCCCCATTATATATATATATATATATATATATATATATATATATATAATTTAAATTCAGGTATAAAATGAAAACTCTGATATCCTTTCTTAAAAACATGGTAGCTATTTACAAGCCTCTTTAAAATTCAATTATAGAATTGTGAATTTTATTTGATTTTAGATTAATTAATTTTTTACGTGGAGGTCTTTTTAGTGGACTACAAACTAACGTTGGGTTCCCTTAATGCAATATATTACGTGTGAGTCTTACTCAGACTAATATCGTTAGTTGCTGTTAAGTATATTTAAATTTTAAATGTGAAAAGACTAAAATACCCCTTAAATTTTTAATACATTTTTTTTCTTTCATTTTCTTGGATATTTATATATGTATTTAACCATATACCATATAACTAATACTTAATGATCAATTATTTCTTTTTAAAACCATACATTAACAAAATATATTAAATAATTTGAGAGGCACTTTAGTCTTAATATATAAATATTTCAAAAACTCAAAAAAAAAAAAAAAAAATAGACATACGACTACCTCAATTATCAATTGATGTGGAAAGCGAAAAATATAGAGTAGGAAGGGAAACCTTGCCCCATTATGTACCTGAAATTTAATTTATATATTTTTAATTTGGTATAAAATGAAAAATCTAATATCCTTTTGTTTTTAGAAACATGGTGGTGGCTATTTACAAGCCTCTTTAAAATCCAATTCTAGATTTGTGAATTTTATTTGATTTTATATTAATTTATTCATGTTTTTAAGGATAAAAAATTCCACCAATGAAACACTACAGCACTTTTTAGGTAGGTCAATATCCCCATGCCAACCCATCATTGAGAAGGAAGGAGCTGCATATATATATATATATATATGTTCACAACTTCAAGAAAGACCAGCATTGACAATTGGGGCCCAACATAGAGTTCAGACAACGTGGGCTGGACGCCGAACGTGGCCTGGCCCACCTAGAAATCTTATTGGGTGGGGCGTTCACATTGACCCATTAACCTATTCACTTTTATTCAATGCACCAACTAACTAAGAAACTAGTGTGCGTTTGTTTTGGATTTTGGAATTTGTTTTTTTTTTTCTTTTGAAAAAGCTATAAACTAAGAAGCCAATGATCCCCAGAAGCACACTAATCAAAACAGAGCTGTGAACTGAAAGAAAGAAAGAAAAGAAAAGAAAAGAACTTCACAACCCAAAAAGTCTTCTAACGAATCAGAATAATTTAAAGGAACGTAAGTGAGGATTGAAGGTGCATTTATTTAATAATAATAATGGGCCGAGTTGGTCGCCGTGACATTAGGGTTTGTGGCATATGGGAGCAGAGCAGATAGTCTGACACGGATGAAGGGAGAGACATTCGAGGTTGGATTGGTTGGAAGAAGACACTTGTTTCTTTGCCTTTCTTCGATGTTTGACCTATTTTTTATATTGTATTTGTGGGGGGGGAACATTACTGTAGTGTTTGATAATGTTTTCAAAGAACAGTTTTGGTGTTCCTTTGTTCTCAGAGAACAAAAGAGAGAATAAGTGCTACGTCGGAGGTGGTGGCCTTGTGTCCCAAGTTCACTCTCAAGTCTCTATGTCTTAAGCAGTGACAAGAGGCTTAGCAGTGAACTCTTCGGTCGAGCCTCTTTCATTATGTGGTCTATATGGCTGTCTTGAAACAATTTCATGTTTAATGGCTTTGAGCCTTTGACACTGCTCCTCAAGTGGTGATTTCTAAAGCTTCTGTAGCTTAGTCAGAATTCTCCTCAGTTTGGAGCCCTCTTTCTTTACTAGATATTCCTATCCTCCTTCCTGCTATTGGCTTCCTCCAGATGAGGGATGGCTTAAAATCAATGCTGATGCTACTTTTCTAGAGTCTACTTCTTGTGGGGGCATTGGAATTATTGGTAGATCAAGTAACCGTGATATCAAGTTTGTGTTCTCTGATGGATTGCTTATGAGCTCCAGTTTAATTGGGGAGCTTGAAGCCATTAAAGCGAGTCTTCATTTTGTGTTGGAAGCTGGATACCTTAGAATTGTTGTTGAATCGGATTGTTTGGTTGCTGTTAGAGCTCTCAACGAGGAATGAGATGCTCCACTGGTGGATGACATCTTGGAACTTGTTGATTCTGCTTATGTCCGTTTCTCTTTTATCCCATGTTCTTGCAATATTGTTGCAGACTCTTTGGCCTTGCGTGGCATTTCTGGTCGGTTCCAGGCATTTCGGCCTGTGAACTTTCCGTGCAAGCTATACTTGATTTAGAGCCAGGCTTTTGTTCTTCTTCTGTTAGCTCTGTTGAATAAAATCACCTTTCACCAACAAAAAAAAAATAGTTCAAATTCTCTCTACTCCTATGTTTCTCACATTGGTTAATTGTGTATTCTTCGGCCTAAGCATGGGGTCTCTATTGATTTCTATAGATTATATTAGATTTCTTGTGGGGTTATGTTGATGAGACTAGTGCTTCCGCTAGTAGTTCACAGGGCTAATGTTTACATAGGTCGAACTTAAAATAAGTTTATCAAATACCTATTTCTTAACAGAGAACAATATAAATATGTAAAAATGGTTTAACAATAACTAATCTTCATAGCAAAAACAATAATCAAACGCATTCTATGAGAATGCATCAAACAACTACTTGGAAGTTGGATTCCTATGAAAAATACAACAAAGGAGAATTCATTAATTTATTGGTTTAATTTCTTGTCAATGTTGAACTTCAAAGAGTGATGTCATTTCCTGTTATTTATAAGCAATAATCAATGAAGGCATGAGAAGTGCATTGATTCATCAGCATCCATGATTGTGATAAGTCCCACTACTTCCAAAAACCTCAAGATCAAGACACAAATGGTCTTCGAAGAAAACTTGGATATTTTGACTAAGTAATTTTTTATATTAATTGAAAGATTCTCTCTCTTAGTATGAATCAAGTGAAATCATTAAACCATAAGAAATGATTTATATTATCACTGATGCTACTCCACAAAGCAACAAGAGATATTGAAATAATATCATTCTACATCACTTTGAGTTGAAGATAACTACTCATAATGGTATCATGAAATTCAAGCAAAGCCCACCATTACCACTTAAATGTGTCTTGTTTATCTTACACAATTCATACCCACCATCTTTTTATCTTATTAACTTGTCTGGTTAATTAAGATATAATTATAGTGTTTATGCTTCATATCAACCAATCCATATTCAAGAAAGTGCCCAAAGTTGCATTTCACAAAACAACTATATTACCTTATCTAGTGGAAAAGCATTATCATTCATGCAGGATTTGCAAATTTAACTTTTTCTTTTGGGGGTGGTTGGTGGTAATTAAATAGACTATAGTATTGTTATATTATAATCAAAAGAAAAAATATATATACATATATAGTCTTCATCATTTGGTCCTTGCATCTTGACGCAAAAGCATGCAAAATTATCATCATACCCTTCTATACATGTCTCATTAATTCCTATACCTCACATGAATAGACATAATTGCTTGCTCTAAAATTAAGTATCTGACCAAGTAGTTTTACTAGAGACATCAATCTGATCTTGATATTGATATAGATCAATCATATCCAGTCTAATCTGACCTTTCTACCCCTAGAAAGATCAAAGTCTGTGTAATTTGATAATCTTCTCTATCTGTAGTTAGACATAACATGGATAGTAATTTGGTTTTCAATTAATCAATAATTATCTAGCTTTAAGCCTTTAAAGTTGTCTATAAGAAAAGAAGAGAAGAAAAGAATTAGAATTAAAATCAGTACTTAGCATGATTTGAAATGTGTCTCTCAAATTCCGTGTCATTGTTAATCCAAGTCTTAAATGATAGAAATAAATAAAAGCATATCTCCAGAAAACACGGTTTCTTTTGAGAGATTTGCGAGGGCTTGTTCCACTTTAAAATTGAAAGTTATAAACTTTCTGCACCAGATGAGAATGAATGAATGATGAGGAAAGGAATCGAAGGCCAAGTAGGCAAGGACGAATCCGTAGAAAAAAAATAAACAAAAAAGAAAAAGGAAACATTGAACGAGTTAAAAAAAGGAGACAGAGTAGACAATTTTGAAATGAAACCCGCTCCAATCTTCCAATCCCACCCCACCGAATCCTTGAAAAAAATGAAAGCCCACTTTTATAATCTCATCTTCTTTAATACCCAGATCTTAGTTTCTTCTCTAACACGGAGATCACAATTCTTCAGTTTCATCCATTGGTGTTCCCTTTTTTTCTTCTCGTTTCCTGCAAAATAATTCAGTTCTCTGGGCTAGTTTGTTTATCATTAAATTCTTACATTAATAATTTTCCTGTACGTTACGTTCCGCTTGCTTTCAATCTTATTTTCCGTTGGCTGTTATTTCTTTTCCTAATCTGGGGTTGTCTTCCCATTTCCAGCTTTAATTGAATTTACGATCTTTTGTTTTGTCCCTTTGGAAATGAATAAGATCGTTTCGGCAATCCTATCAATTCAACTGAAACATTAGCGATATTTAATCTCCTCAGTCCAGGTTTCATCTAGTCTCCAGATAATCCAAGCTGCCTTTCTTGTTAAAACCCCCAAGTGGGTTCTCTCTTATTCGTTACCAATGACGGGAATTCAGAAAGACAGGGTGAGATTCAATGTCGGCGGTAAGAAATTCGAGACAACCGCAACAACTCTCGCCATTGCCGGACGGAACTCCATGTTCGGAGCCATGTTTGATGATAACTGGAACTTGCGGCACAACGAAATGGAGGAGTATTTCATCGATCGGAATCCGTCATGCTTCGCCGTTCTCCTTGATCTCCTTCGAACAGGAGAGCTCAACATCCCTCCGAACATGCCAGAGAGGCTATTGTACAGGGAGGCGCTCTTCTATGGGTTAATTGATCATGTTCGAGCGGCTAGATGGGGTCAATTTGACGGAAACAGGTTGAGGCTCGCTGGCTCTGTTGCAGGTCGAGCCCCAGGTGATGGCACTGCTATCAGGGCAGGACCAGATGGTGGTTGCTGTGTTGCCCATGGCAGTATGGTGCATGTCTATAACTGGATGCTTGAAGAATACCCACCTATCAATCTTGATTATCAGAGAGTCAATGATGCCGGGTGGATTGATTCAGATAATATAGTGATCAGTGCCTGTGAAAGGTTAGGCAGGGGAGATGGTGGAATGGGTCTTTTCAGTTCATCCACTGGTGATCTAAGATACAAGTTTCAAGTGAGTCATGAGAACCAGGTAAAGAGCTATACTGCTGGTGCTTTGAGTTTCAGTTCGGATTATAAAATCTTTGCAAGTTGTAAAGGTAGAAGCAATGAGTATGGGATTGGAGTTTGGGACCAGGTCACTGGCAAACAGATTGATTTTTTCTATGAATCTCTTGGTTGGTCACTAGGAGATGCTGACAAGCTTCAATGGCTTCAAGGGAGCAACTGTTTGTTGGTTGCAACTTTGTTTCCTAGGAAGGACAATTGTTACATTAGCCTAATAGATTTCAGAGAGAAAAAGATGGTGTGGTCATGGTCTGATATGGGGGCTCTGATAACTGTGGATGAGAAGAGGGTCCGAGATGCCATAGCAATGGAGGATACAAGCTCAATCTGTGTTGTAAATGAGTATGAGGACTTGGGTTTCATGGATCTGAGGAGCACAAATGGAAGTGTAAGATGGAGCTCCAGAAGCCGGCTAACAAAAGGGAAGATGACTGACGAGCCCTGCTACCCAAAACTAGCTTTGCATGAAGGCCAACTTTTTTCATCCATGAACGATAGCATCTCTGTTTTTTGTGGGCATGATTGGGTATTGACATCCAGACTTCGAAGGAGTGAAGGAGGCTCTATCTGTGATTTTTCCATAGGAGGGGAGAGACTCTTTGCTCTTCATAGTGAGGAAAATGTGTTTGACATATGGGAGACTCCACCTCCACCAATAATGTGATGATGATCTAATCCTTCCGGTATTGCAAATTAGTCTTCCTCTGCTGTTTATTCTTTTGCATTGCAGGGGAGGGCGTGTAGATCAGTTAAACGTGAGAGTTTAGACATCCGACTAAAGTCACTATTTTAGAGCTTGAGTTTGTATAATATGCTGAGTTCATATTAATACTAAAATCAATGATCCTAATTGGTTATTACTGAATTTCAAACATTGAGATTCTGTGAACAAAATTCTACTGTAAACCATTTCTTTGAGGAAAAAATCAGGTATACTGGTAGATTAGGTGGATTGACAAGGAAGCAGAAGCGAATGTTACTCTTTTAGACAGATACCCCACCCTTGTCTCTCTCTTATTTCTTTTATCTTTGCTTTTCCACAACTGGGTCTGTCACTATTGTACAGTTCTTATGCTGTAACCTGTAAGAGCTGGGGTAGGTGATGCCAAAAAGATGGTTCCACAGAAGTGCTTTTTTCATGTGAACAAGTTGATAGCTGCAACTGCCTCAGCAGAGCCACTAGGTGCGGAGCTCGTTTGAGCACAAGTTGATGCAAAAGTAGTCCAGAGAATATTAGTTAAAGAAGACTGGGTTTGACAGAAAGGGCATAGATTTTGATTCGTTGAGAAATTATATAAAAAACTACCAGGATTAAGCTAACTGGGTATCTATCATATCTTGTCAGAGTTCATCAGAATTACCATGGAGTGGCGAGGGTCTTATCATTCAGTAGAGGAGTACAAACGAACAATGAAGCTGTTTGAGTAACAGAACCAAAGGAATGAATTCTGTAATGCGACTTACTAAGCATCAATTGAAATGTTCAATGGTAAAGATTTCAAAATAAATCAGCAAGAAGCATGCCATTTTCATTTCTCCCAAGAGAGAGAATCAGTATAATACTTCAACTGACAACAGAGGTGGGCCCATAGAATGCATCCATGATAAGGACATGACGTGCCAAAGAAACTTCCTCAATGCTTAACCAACTAAATATTGCCATAATGATAAGTTATCTGTTGCATCAGGTAACAATAACAGTAGGTGAGCAGTGAGAGCTTGGGTACAGAAAAATGAAAGAAAGATGCAACAGCCAAAAAGGTAGCAGATCCCATGTAGTTTCTAATAATTCATGCAAAATTGGGCATAATTCTTCTAAGGAAAGTGATCGCTTGAGCTTCCTTGGGGGCAATTTCATCAAATGAAACGTAGTTCTTTTTCTCATCATATACATGGCACATCGTCATTATCGTCTTCATTAAGCGCCAATTCCATGTTGCTTCATTCAGGTACTATTGATACAAAGTAAAATAGCAGAAATTAATAAAACAAAAAGATGAGACTGTCAGACTTGATTTACAGGGTATTTCCAAAGATGAATAAAACAAGGTCTAAGGATCAAAAGAACATTAGGAAAACATACCTTGCCCCAGTTCTTCTGGAGAGATTTATGAGCAGGCCAGAGATTGTAGCTCGGTATCCGTGGAGAGATATGGTGGGGTATATGCACATTGATATGATGGCACAGGATCTCTATCCTGTTCAGGGGCAAGAATGACCATTCATTCGTTCACCCAAACTTTTAGAAAATACAATATGAAGAAACTGAATTTTATGCAACAAACCACAGAATCTTAAAACTCCAAAAATAGGGGACAATAATGCAATTCAATCTCCACTGGAACATTGGCAGAGACCTGTGCACCATTATCTTGTGACTACCAAAATTTATTGTGCTATCATTTTATACTTCTTCAAAACTTCAGTGCTATAAATAACAAGGCATAGTTTGTTTGCCTTGATTTTCCTTTTTTCTTGGTAAGAAGTTTGTTTGCCTTGATTACTACATTGAATTCTCACTCCTATTTCAAAATCCAGTGAGAATAAATAAGAATAATAACAAAAAAATAGCTTGCAAGAAGAAGTAATTTAAAATGCAGATTTATTACCAACGAGGATAGTTGCAATGAACAGTCCCGTTAAGCTGGGATTGAGCAGCATTCCATTCTTCTAGAGATTTGAAAGGTATGTGAGGAGCTGTATGATGAACCATTGTGAAGGTACTCATCTACAAATAAAGAAGTAAACTGACATCACTATACATGACATTGAAACACTGAAATCAATATTTTGACTTCATATAAAGTCCTGTCCCATCTGAAATGGATATGTTTAAGTGGTGGCTTCACCTAGATCACATATTCCAAGGACCAGTCAAAACCAATACAATTACTTGATTACTTCCATCCATTCGATAGGCCTTCATATGGTCCCTCCATAACTCATAGGCCCTAGCAGCCAGGAAGAATGAGCTGGAGAAGATGGTTAAAATATCTGACTGGACTAGCTAAAAACAAAGGAGAGGAACACCAAAAGGTGGACTTCAACCCCTTCCCGCCCTACCAACTACAAATACCAATATTAGGTGGTATACTACTTTCATCAGATGGTTAACTTAAATATTGAAAAAATTAAAACCATTTGAAGAATCCTGATACTGAAGAGGTCAAGAAGTAATACCCAAAAATGATAACCTAACCATGGCATCAACCAGAACTTGATCCATCCCATCACTCCTGTCTTATAGATGATCAATGGCCACCCAATAGTGATGAAGGCAAACACACAAGCCAAGCTTATCTTCACCCTTTTAACTTCATATGGTCGAAATTTTTTCAAATCGAAGTGCCACATCAACCTATTAGGATGATTAGTAACATTAAGAAACATGAATATCAAACACAAAATTTTAAATTATTAATTAGTCCTTGAACTCCATATTTATCTGATGTTATCCCAAACTAATTAATTTGACAGTAGAATCAATGATACATACCAGTGAGCTATAGACATCCAAGGCCTAATTGGACCATATCCAAATATGATAGCTTTGCGTAAAACCGGGGATGAATCAAACTCTTCTTTGTATATGGGCTGCCAGGCTGTATCTTCATACAACCTGGATGAAAAATGGCAGAAATGTTAAGCCTGCTCAGACAAATAATACATAGAACTCATTGTACATGGAGGCCTCAGTTCACTCATTTTCAATATTTTTAATGTAAATAATTTAGTATTCCCTCCAAACAATTTCGTTGGAAAGGAGTTCTCATCTTAATTACAGGTTGAACTTATCCTCAGAAAATCAGATTCTTCTTTTCAAATATTGCCATGAAGTGAAACATTTAGGCAGCGTTTGTTTGTTGGAATAAAGGTGGGGTGAGAAAAAGTTTGAAAAAGCAAACTTTTCAGTGAAATCCCAAAGTGTGGCTTATTTGGTTTACTGGGGTGGGAAAATTGATAGACAAGTTTCTTTAAATTAAGGAAGCTTGTCTGTTGAGATGGCATGCTAACTTTTCCACCCCATGCATTTTCAAAACCCCACAAAATAGGTGGGATTTTGTGGAAAAGTGTGAAAAACAACAAAGTGGGACCCATATTTAACACTTTTCCACAAAATCCCTTCCTTTCCTTTCCTTCTCCCTCACCCCATTACATATGGGCCCGCATGTTTATTTTTTCCACCCCTTTTTCCCATCGCAGCTTTGCAAACAAACGGTGCCTTAAAGAAAAATGTTCTATTTGCGATTCAGTGATTGCTGTGAGAAAAAGAAACCTTTAAACCTTAAAAGAAAAATAAATGAGAACCAAAAAATTCTACTCATAAAAATAATAATGAAAGACCTTGAAAAAGGGAACACCTTGACCAAATAGGAACATTTGAACGGATAGTTTTGTCACATGGGACTCTCCACAGAGAATAATTTTCAAGCTTAGATAGAACTCCAAGATCTCAGTTTTCCCTGATTGTTTTTATAGGATCCATGTAGCTTACCCCATTTAGCTGGGATAAGACTGGGTTGTATAGAGGGAATTTATCCTAAATTCTGTATCACAGCCAGAGCAGCTGTTGATTTTCTTTGATCTCTATTTGTTAAGGCAGGACTTAAGTTTATTTGGAATTTTTGAATTCAACAATAATGGGAATTTGCAGCTCTTTTATTATTATTGTTCATTTTTTATCTATTTGTGCCTTACAGCAGGTATTTAATTTCAATAGCACAAGTAGGGATTGCAAAATATCATGGAGCAAAGCTTGGTATCTTCTAGATCAGCATTCAATGAGCCCTATCAAGCAAGCCCATACACTTTAAAAATATCATGGAGCAACACTTGGTATCCTCTAGATCAGCATTCAATGAGCCTTATCGAGCCCATACACTCCAAAAATATCATGGAGCAACGCTTGGTATCCTCTAGATCAGCATTCAATGAGCCCTATCAAGCCCATACACTTCACGATTTGGATGAGCAGAACAATTTAAGGCAAGGACTTATGAGTCTTTTAGTTCGAGTTGGTATGTAATTAGGATAGTTCATACCCTCTACACATAGGAGACTGGTGTTTTGTAATTTTTTAAAAACTTCCCAGAGACTAGTTAGAAGGTTGTTAAGTAGCTCAGCTTTAGGAGTTCAATCCCTCAATTTGGTTCAGCAAATCAATTTAAGGCAAAGACTTACGAGTCTTTTTACTTTTGAGTTGATATGTAATCAAGTTAGTTCATAGCCTCCACGCATATGAGGCTGGCGATTTGTATTTTGTGAAACTTCCTAGAGACTAGTTTGAAGGTTGTTAAGTAGCTCAGTTTTAGGAGTTCAATCTACACAAGGAATTGACTATTTTTAGTTTTATTTTAACTTGTAATTCTTCTAAATTAAGTACCCCTTATGGAATAATGAAAATAAGACAGATTTTATGCAATTCAATTTCAGCCCTGTGGCTCTTGTTTGTACTCCTTAACAATTGATAGGTGTGGTGATGAAAGTCCATGATCTTGGTGGTTTAAATCCAAGTATCCAGTTTTAAGTTGTGGATATAGCCTATCATTCCATTAGCACTTCCTCCATTGAAGTATAGCAAGGTTGGTATAGTTAGAGATCATCCACACCCTTTTCTTTCCCTTTAATTTCAATTTTTCAGTTTTGGGAAGAAACTGCATTAAACCTATAACCTTTCTTCCCAAAGCTGCAGTTTTTTTTGAAAACCCTAAATATAAATTTCCGATTCAGTAGCCCGAAACCTATTGGCTACCTTTCCCTACTTGTCAACCTCTAATCTTAGGTTGAGTTTGTTTAGTCTGACAGCCCCCAAAACCTCCACTAAAGAACCTCAAAAGAGAAAACCTGCAACTGAGATTTTCATGGATTTTCTATCGTTCACTTAGCTTCTCCTTTAAGGAAACGAACCCCAACAGGATATGTGCCTTTGATCCAAAACAGCCTATTTATCCCCCCTCTAAACCCTTTGACCCTACAGTCCTCATTTTCCTCAACTGCCCCCTAAAATTCAGGAACCCCTGAGATCACTTAAAACCTACAGAAGACATTCATTAGGGCCTGGAGACCTTTGCCCTAAAGCCACTCGCCAACTGAGTTGTCAGAACCCTAAATAGCCACCTACCTCAAAATTTCTAAAATCCCTTCTGCAGGTCTAGTTTCATTACATCCTAGCTGATTCGGCTTTTCATTGATCACCCCAATCCAAGGCTATATTAAAAAATGGGCGAAGGGGCAGGCTGACACCAAGGAGAGTGGTCACACAGTAGGTGCTCGGTTGTGGGGGTGGCTCATCAGAAAAGATTTGTTACAGCATGTTTTTCATTCATCCTTTGTTGTCCACTAGGGGGGCAGAGATGGGATAAAGAGGGAAAGAAAGAAGGCAATTCCCTTCCTCACACCAGCAACTACAACACTCATTCAGGAAGCCCTGATCTAGCTGCTACAATTCAATGACAGCACTATTGCTCAGGAAGTGGCCTTGGCCTCCGAGAGAGAGAGAGAGAATCAAGGAAAGCAGAAGATGAAGGAAGGGGGTTATGGAGGATCCAACTCTTAAAAAAAGAGAGGGAAGGAGCAGGGCAACAAATTACAAATAACCACTGTAACTGATGTGGCCAAGTGCCAAAGAAAAAAGTTATAAGAATCATGTGACTTATTGTGACCCAATTTGTCACGAAAAGATTCTCCCATTTACAAACTAAATTTATTTCACCAAATTTTATTTTCACATAATGCAATATGTTCTACCAATAAAATGCCGTGCTAATATGAGACTTTTCACAATGTGAATTATTTTTATCTACCGCCAACAAATTTTCTTCAAATTCATAGTTTACTTGGGATAACTGGGAAATTAAGGTTGAGATGGTTAGGAGGATCTGTGAAGGTTCGAGGAATTGGAGAATAATTCCAGAAGATAGTGGGACATTGTTAGCTAGAAACTCTTTAGTTGTCAAAAAAGTTGAGATAGGCAGGAACCTTGGTGTTTGGATGAGTTAGGAAGTGATTGGTTGAATTTATAACGGGAGAAAATCTTTGTCTGAACCTAGAAACTCAAATGAATCTTCATATGAACTTGATCATGAAGAAGATCTTCAAGAACTTGGAAAAGGGCTTGAATTCAAAACTCCCGACTTCCAACCGTTGCGAAGTTTAACGTATCACACACTAACCTCACCATGAACCACCAGCGTTTCCCCCTTGCAAAGTTTCAATCGAATCAAACACCAACCCCACTAGCCTTGGTCAAATACAGGACAAAAATCCTCCCCAAAAAATAACAAAAAGAAAAAGTGACATTCCCTAAGCCAAACAGAATATCCTAAAGCAACTTAAATTGAACAACTGGTTCAAACTAGCACCAGCTCAATTTGAAACACCAAGTAAAAACTATGGAAATAAAACCACCAATTTCATATGCAACCCAACACCCCTACTTCAGGCCCATAAAGGTAAAAACTAAATATAGAAATTAAAGAACCTAATTTCGTATGCAAGTATGCAACCTGACTACGCGTGGTTTAGGCACATAAAAGTGGCCTAACATATAGAAAACCCATGGAATAAAAGGCCCAACATGGCAACATGTATAGAACCCAACCATAAACTTATTGCTAATGAAACAAGCCTGTTTGGGTGATGAATCTGCTTCAATTATAATCTACTCAGCCTTAGCTTGCTTTGGCAACAAGGCTGTTCCTAAAATCGAACCCACAACTGGTTGGTCACATAAGGAGTAATCTTACCATTGCCCCAAGGCCGGCCCTCATATGATGCTCATAACAGAGTAGACAGAACTGGTGATAAGATTTACCACCTTTGCCTGGAACTATATCAAAATTTGACATCAATGTGAACAATGGAAGAACAATACATACAGAGACATCACTACATCCACAAACTTCCAACAGAAAAATATAATTAACAAATTTATACGGTATCATTAGTGTAATTTTGTTCTCATAAGGATTCCTTATTCCTTCACATGGGTTATCTCCCTTTTTTTACACCTGAAAACATTTTAAAATAATCCTGGTGGATTTTCTGAGTTTAAAATTACTGAAGGTCCAGATCCTAGTACCTTGTAAGAAGACTAAAGTGGTTGCAACAATGAATTTAAAATTAATGACAGAGGGTCCAATAGGAGTCACCCAATACCAATGTCCTGGATGCAGACAATGCAGATGGCACAGATGGTGCACAAGCAGCCTGAGTTTAACAACTCTCCTTTCCAGATCACAGTAGACCACTAAGCTGATAAGGATTTAAAAGATTTTTTGAACCAAAAAAAAAAAGAGGAGAGGAAAGAATCAACGAGACGAACTTACATATTTGTTTTTGCATGATGCCTGTCATGCTTAAACCGCCACGGTTCATATGGATATATGAGGGGCAAAAAAGCCAGAGTTCCAACAATGTCCTCCAGTAATTTGTTCTTTGAAAATGATTTGTGAGCACAGTCATGACCTATCACAAAAAACTTAAAAGACGAGAGACATGAAGCAAGTTAGGAGTACAGTGTTTTACAGCCTATTTATGGTAACAGTGATAAGTACAACTAACCCCCGTTATTGCAGTGCCAGTCCATGCCCAAGCCAAAGGAAGCAAATACCAAGGAGCATTAGCTATCATGAAGATTCCCGATGTGTATGACACAACAGATATTAAAACCGACTTCCAAGCTTTCACATCATCAATCTCAAATACCTGATTCAATGTGAAACATTATTAGAAATATATCTTTTGGTTAATGGTATATTTCAATCACAACACCTTCAGTTGAACACCTTCCCTCCAACCTTCACAGAGATTAGATAAACCTTCGCTAAAAGGCCAAAAAATGACCTTTTTGGATGATTTTAAAAAACAAAATGAAGACAAAAGGAATAGGTCATGAAGTTCAGGGAAAGAGTACATCCTCTTGAGAATCGGCATCATATGATATAGAACAATGGAGTTCCACACCAAGAACCATCAAATGCAGGGAGCCAGCTCTATGTGATATGCCAGATATAATCAGATCCAGCAGAATATAGGCTGGGCACCCCGGCAGATATCAGAATTTATAAAAATATGAAAAGAATACCTCTTTAGGAAGTGTATCAATGATATTCCTCATTGAAATATTTCCTGGAAGCGGTTCTCCAATTTGGGTAAAGCCATATCTTTCACATAGTTGCTGTCTTTGCTCCGCGTCGTCCACAGCAGAAGTTGTAGCTGGGGTAGCTACAGCTTTAACAATCTTAGTTCTTTTCTTTGGATATAAACATGGAGAATGTTTAAAACCTCCATGGGCAAGGCATCTAGGGTTTAGGTAAGATACACCTGTCAACATAACACAACCAATGTCCTTATGAATACGGGTGGGACCAATAGGACAGGGGTCCAAAATGGAAACAACATAGATATAGTAAGCATTTTTCTCTCATGAAAGCTGCTAAACATAAGATTTAAAAGCATGCAAAACGCATCAAATTCAAAAGCTGGCATTCCAAAGCTTGAAAATTCTAGCGGTTTCACAGAATCCTTTGGCACGGGGTTTGCGCATATGCTTTTTCTTTTGATATACCTTTAACTTGCACCATATGAATTCTCCCTGAGTCACTAGCACAGAAGTTATCATATTGTCTTTCAGCAAACAAAATGAACATGAGAAGAATTATCCCAACATTCTCATTTCCACTTTAAAATAAAGCAGTTGAAAGTTCCTTCAACACAGATGATGCAAACAGAAGCCTGAATATAAAAGCAATACCGATTTACTGGAGGGAAGTTGATCAGGGAAAATCATAAGAAGAGAATTTGATATGATACAAGCCATATGACATGATTTGCACAACAAAGTTTCTGGTTTGTTTTTATGCTATTAAATTTTTTTTGATACAGGAAGGAGACTGCTAATTCAAGAAAGCAGGTAACTACTACTTTCACATGCACAAAATGTGTCATAAGTGAAGCTTTCTTCTCAAACAGATCTTCCATCAAGATGAATAGGTATCCCAATCAACAGTAGACACTGCCAACACTCAGGAAACAGCCTCTCTGCAAAAGCAGGGTATAGCTGAGTACATCATGAACCACAACAGACCCTGCAGTGGCAGAAGCCTTTATGTACTGTACACACCCTTTACTGCTATGTCATCTACATGAAACTGAACCATATGAAGTTTCCCTTCAATACAGGAAAAAAAATCCACCCAGGCCTATCCCACTGTAAAGTATCCCATGTCCATCATGAAACAAACATACACCATGAGATGAGATGATTCTTCAGTTAGACAAATTATCTAGCCAAGCATTCAACAAATGGTATTTCATGTTACCAAAAGATCTATGTTTCATTGTGATACTGTAAGCCCCTAACAAACTTGACCTTAGGAAGGACGCATTTGGGGTGAAAAAAATTATAATGACACCCTATGCTCCTCTATTCTCAATTATGTCTTTTATACGTGACTAGTGAGTGTTTAAATTGCAGCTTGTAACAATTCCCTTTAACTGATAGCATCAAATTGTACAAGCCATGAACAGCAAATTGGTTGTACATAATGTACCTATAGTCTTATGGTTACCTAAAAAGCTACTTGAAAATAAAAAAGAAACCTAACACCTATTTCCACTTTTCATACAGAAATAAATGTATAGCCGACCCATTTAGTTGGGACAAAGGCTTATCGCTTGTTATCCAGAATTAAATGTATGGGAAGAAAACTAGTTGTCAACCATACAAATCATTAAAAACAATATCCCCTTTAATGTTTTGAGCAGGCTTACTGGATATCTGTGTAACATAGATACATCGGAAAGAAGCCAAAACAAGGCGTTCAACATCAAAAGAATCATGAAAAATCCTAACATACCCAAGTAACCCAACAACAGAAGACTAGGAAAAAATGTGAATATCAAGAGATGTGAAAATAAAAATCTATAAAAAATCTTCAAGTAAAAATACATGTTTTATGTAAGTATGCAAGACATGCTGGTCACTAGAAATCCTAAGCTGTCTAAAGTAGCATTGAGAAATGGCATATAGCTGAGGGTGCTCGGTATCTTCTCCAGGCCTTCCAAATAGAAAAGATTGATGCAAGTCTATATATGAACTCAACATGGACCAGGCTTGCGCTAAGTAAGTCATGCTAGGATCTAACATGCACTGACCTTGTCAGGGCAAGCTCGGTAAGAATCACTAAATGGGGTTAATAGTAAGTTACTAGATTCAATTGCATGAAAACAAGAATAGGCATCCTCATAAGAGAAACAACAATAGATATGTTCTTAGTTCATCCTGGTTGGAAATTTGCATTGTTGCAGTCCAGTAAATCATTCTACTTATTCAAATCGGACATAACCAACTGCAGCTGCCAGCCAAATGGCGGTGATTGTTTTCATACAGAAATCACCGAACCTGATAGCAGGCACAGGCATAAATTCTTTATTTTTCATAATGAAAAGCTAGCACCGAAAAGCACCAAACCCGAAACCCAATTCCAGAAAGATAAGAAGAAAAAAGGAGAACGGGAGAACGGGAGAACCAAGACTCCGAAAGCGAGCAAACAGAAACAAGGAAGATAACCTGTCACAATTCTCATAGAAGTTCACCCAAAAAAAAATCTCATAGAAGTGAAAGCATTTCTCTCTCTCTCTTTTCTTCCGTACATAGAAGTGAAAGCACTAATCTGGTATTGAACGTAAATGCTGAAATCACAGCAAAAGGGGAACGTTGAAGGCATACCGAGCGAACTAAAAGATACAAGTTTGCTGCTCCGAACTGACTTTTGATGGCAGCCCTGAAAAGAAAACAACCTTATATATGAACAACAATCATAAAAGAAAAGTAAGCTTCTCGCGAATTCAACCAGAAGGAGATACAGGAGAGTACCGTGAAAAGGATACTAGAATCTGCAATTCTGCACGCCATGGGCAGAAATGCAGAGGTTTCTGATGCAGAAACCCCCCCTTTCGAGGTTTAACTTTCAAACTCAAAGGCTTGGACGGAAGGATTTGATGACAAGGAAAGAGGGTCTATTTTAGAGTCACCGCCACTGTGGTGGCGGTTGCTCTATCATCTCCTCGACGCGGATAGGAAAAGATAGTCTGAGCCTTTTTGAGGAGTAATTTCAACCATAAACATGTGAAACTTGCAATTTTTGAAATAACCATTTGTGGCTGAAAAATCATGCAAAAATGTGAAAACTTGAAAGAAATTCATTCATGTAAAATGTGATTTTCAGGAATGTAACTAGCGATCGTGGTGGCCGGTGACGATCACCAGTACAGTATCAGGTGCAGTTGCGTTCTTCGTGTTCGCGCTTCAGAAAATCTAGTCGCTAGATACGATGGGTCCCGTTCTACGAGATATTTAATTCGAATTGATAGCCATTTGATCTGGATCAGTGTTGGTCAAGACAGAGGTGGAACCTATTCAACGGCTTTGATATAAAAACATTTTAAACAAGTTCCACCCTCAGGCTTTCTTTTCTACAAAAAAAAAAAAAAAAAAAAAAAAAAAATTTAATCTGAAAAGAAATACAAGGGGTAAAAAAAAATACAAGGAGAGAGAAAAAACAAATAAAAAATTAGACTCTTCCACCAAACCTTGGCAACAAATCTCTTAGGCCTGTTTGGTTACATGAGTCTAGAGATTTCAAATCTACAGAGTCATAATTTATAAAATTAAATGTTTGGCTGTGGAATGAAATCAGTGGATTCATCCTAAAAAAAATTTTGATCAACCTGATTTTTGTGAATGTGCAAATGTATAGCTTTTTTGAAATCTCTGGATTCCACCCCTTACCCATAAATCTACAGATTCACGTTTTTAGTGTAAAAAAATGAAATCTAGAGATTTTTACAACCAAACGGATATAATTCTCAGATTCATGAATCCAGAGACTTGAAATCTCTAGATTAATGTAACCAAATAGGCCCTTAGCCCATTTGGCTAAATTGTCTGCATGTATATTGGATGCTCAATCACCAAACCGAAAATGCATTGAAAAGAAACAATATTTAAGAAGTTCGATAACCTCTAAAAGACTTTGGTCACCCGATCCAATGATTGGGACTGCCCATTCAAGGTTGTAATAGCAATCTGACCGTAACCTCAAGAGGTGGCTCAGTTGGCAAAGCCCAACGCTTCCACATAGGAGGTCAGAGTTCAAATCCCCTCGGGGCTAGGGCGAAGCCTCGCCTATATTAATTATATAAAAAGTGCATTGAGGATGTAGTCATGGTGCGCGCAAGCTGCCCCGTATGAACCTCATTCCAAAAAAAAAAAAACAATTTGACCGTCTGAATAGGTCAGATGCTTGGAAACTCGAAACGCAATGCTCAAAAGCATACCATCGCTAATAGCTACATGAGGTGGACATGATTTGTTGCACCAAAAGATCCATCTCAATTCCAACGAAGGCATCCTCCAGCTACCAAGTGTGATTGTGCATCCCATGCTACATCTGTAAACAATTTCTGATGGGAGTTGTGGGAGACTTTTATAGGTTCCAGAGAAACATGTTTCTGCTGAGCACCATTACACATAAACAGAATGTCATTCATATATTGATTAAAGGAAGATAAAGTGGACATCATTGAGGGGTGTCTCCCTTGAAACAATACTGAATTTCAGGTTGTCCAAAAGCACCAACATGAGGAGCCCCACATAGTATCTACGAGTGCTTGGCTACCTAAATCTTTAAACTGATTATGTACTGTTATGCCATAATTTCTCAGGGTAACAAATCGGGGTGGACCGTTTAATTTAGTACGAGTGGTTTATGTATTGATCTAACCAGAGGAACAATGGTGAACCACTAGATACATACCGAAAAGTGACATTTCAAGGAGGCTTGCTTCATGATAAGGGCCACGTGGACATTGGTACTTGATGGAATGGACACCCAAAAGATGCCCTTCAGGCTGCGTTTGTTTGCAAAGGTGGGGTGAGAAAAAAAAAATGTAGGTCCCATGTGTAGTGGGGTGAGGGAGAAGAAAAGGAAATGAAAGGGTTTTGTAGAAAAGTGATAGTGGTGGGTCCCACTTTTTACTTTTCCCAACTTTCCCACAAAATCCCACCAAATATGTGGGGTTTTAAAATGGCTTGGGGTGAGAAAGTTGAGCTGCCATATCAGCAGACAAGTTTCCTTGATTCACTTTTCCATCCCAAGCAACCAAACAATTTATCATTTTGGGATTTAAGGGAAAAGTAAGAAATCTGCACTCTTTTCAATAATTTTCCCACCCCACCTTTATTCCAGCAAACAAAGCAGCCTCAGAGATATTACTATCGGAAGAATGGTGGAGGACGGTTGGAATCTAGACCAAGATACGTCAGAGCATTAAATGCTATGTTCTACTACTCTGAGTACTTAATGTCAATCACAAAAATATTTATCCATATTAATCTCTTTGGGGTTGCTTCCTGGCAATTTGTCTGGAGATTATGAAGTTACACGTGAAATCAAGGGATTACATGGGAGATATTCTTGATAATATCTTAAGCCAGGTGTATTGCACCCTTAACTTCTCCAAAAAGATTTGGGCTTTGGCTTTTCCAGCAAACTAAGTGCTACAATTAATCTTGGTTCATTATTTGGCATATGCTAATTTGAGGAAGTAGGATAATCTTCTCCATGAGGATACCATGGATCCTAAATATAAAGGTAAATAATGAAAGAAAGAAGGCCGATCAGGTAAGAAAAAAAACAGCACTTTACTCTCTTGCAACAACTCTTAGCATTGAATGCTATTTGAATTCTAAATCCTCACTACAAGGTATTGTATGATCCGGAATCTAACTAGATCATCTGAGGTGACTTTTTGTCCATAGAGGTGACTCATTCTTACGGTTCTTTTTATGTGCAGACATCTAATTTAGGGTCAACTCAGGTTATCTTTGAACCAACTTAGGACTAGTGCAGATTCGGAGCTACATGAACAAACTCATACCATTCATGAATGGTGCTACCTTGAAAACTATTCACATCAATACTAAGAGGGAAAGGCTTCCAAGTGTTTATAGTATGCTCACAAAAGAAAAGAATATGAATAATAGATTCAACAAATATACCAGAAAGGAGACAAGTAGAGGATGGGAGCACATTGTGTATCAAATTAAGGTTTCCCACTAAAAATGGCCTCGTTTGCAGCCCTCCATGTAAAAGTCCTTATTTTCGACAAAGTGTTGATCTTGCAAAATTTAATCCATAATTTGAGAAGATGCGAGGCATAAATAATATGCATAGTTGACACTTTGGCCCATGCACCTTAGGTAAAAAGAATGAATTGGTTACTCTACATCCATCAAAGGAAAATGTGGGTGATTTCCAATAAGGGGAAAGTGGGGGCGGTGGTGGTTTTTTAGGGGAGGGGAGTGTGGGGTTTCTGGAGATGACGGGTAAGTTTTGTCAAAGTGTAGGAATAAGATCTCTCTTCACCCAACTAAAGGGTTGGGTATGGTATGAGAACATGTGTACTTTAGTAATTTTCTCTCTTAAAAGTTTTATGGGAAATTTCTTTTGATCATTTAACATTAGGAGTTAACTAGGCATTAACCCCCAAGCATTAAGTTGTGGGTCATTTATAATTTATTCCACATAAGGGAGTCAACTAAAATTTTGGCCCATTTTAAGTGGATCAAACTTAAAAATAAAATAAAAAAAAAAAAATAAAATCATTATTAAACTGATTAATTACCAAAAAGAAACTATTAAATTGATTTGACCCGAAAAGTTTGCAATCAAACCATTCAAGACACATGGTGTCATTAGTTGCTTGGAACCCTAAAAATCAACGATTGAGAATTGAGCCATTGTTGTGCCTCTGCACACGATTGAGCTTTTTAAGAAAAGAAGCACATATGCAACACTAAGTTGCAATCATCTACCCATCAGCGTGTAGGTATGTGCCCCCTCTTCATATCTCTCCATTTTTGAATTCAGATAAGATGAATCATAGGAGACAAAGACAATGTTTGTCTGTAGAGGTGGGGTAAAAAGAAGAAGAAAAAAAAAAATGTGGGACTCATATGTAGTGGGTGTGGGAGAACATGAAAGAAAAGAAAAAAGATTTTGGTGAAAAGTTTTAAATGTGGGTCAAACTTTTATTATATCTCACATTTTTTCACAAAATCCCACTTATTTAGTGGGATTTTATAATTAGAAAGGATAAAAAAATTAGCATGCTACATCACTAGACATTTTTTTTAAAATTAAGGAATCTTTTCTTGTTGAAATTTGTTGAGGAATCTGCACAAATACTTAAAAGGTTATTCTAATCACAACACTTTGTTAAAGCTGAAATCATACTAAAGGTACTTAACAGAATAACAACAGGGAGAGGGAGAGAGAGATAGAGGAGGAAAAATTTCAGTACTTAACAAAATAACAACGAAATGTACTTAACAGAATAATAACAGGGAGAGAGAGATAGAGGAGGAAAAATTTTAGTACTTAACAGAATAACAACAAGGAGAGAGAGATAGAGGAGGAAAATTTTTAACAGAATAACAGCAGGGAGAGAGAGAGAGAGAGAGGAGAAATTTTTTTTAACAGAATAACAACAAGGAGAGAGAGATAGAGGAGAAAAGAGGAGAAAAAATTTCAGTGAGAATTATTAATAAGACAGGGGTGAATAGGGTTTAAGCTTGGTTTGTACCAATGTTAATATTAATTACATGGTTGGGTTAGAATAGGGTTTAAGCTTGGTTCATTCACACAGGATTTGATCCTTAACTCCAAAATAATCTTATATGAGTTCTTACCATATATAAATGAGATAATCAGCTCATTTTAGTTCGATGTGGGACTAAAGTTTCTATTATAAAAGCCATAAAGCATATTTAAAATATAAAATAATAAACAGAAAGTTCTAAACATATTTATTATATCTCTGCCAACTTTCTGACCCGATTGAATCATACAAGTCATACTTCAAGATTTTATACAAAAATTTACTTTTTCCCACTCATTTTTTTTTTCACTCCACTTTATTTACAGCAAACAAGTGGTGTTCTCCTATCATGTGATGAAGAAATATAAGCCAGAGGATACAAAGAGTCAGAAACGCACCAGAAACTTGTATTACACTTTTTCACGCGCCCGCATGACAAGAAGAGGAAGAAATCTACGTTTTCATGCCTAATCCCTCCTAATTCAGTCATTATCAGCTATAGTTACCGAAAAAAGTTAGTTTTCCCTTAATATATAGTCTATTTTGGTTGAGCCATAATGAAATCTATTTTGATTTATTAAGCATAGTCCCTATTTTGTTTTTATGGTAAGGATTTATTACATAGAGTCGAGTATGAAAGAAGCCCTCACTCACCTAAGGGATAGGTAAGCTACCTCGGAAGCGCACTCTCCTACACCAATCCAACGGTTAGAAATGGCATCTTACATGCTCCCTTGGATTCCCACAAGCTGTAAATCATCGTTAAAATTGGGAGTGCCAGGGGATCCCAATCTGACGGTTCATGACAACAAATGCAGTGGGCCAGTTGTCTGACGTGGAAGAGGAAATTCAATAATCTACAAATTGTTGTTTCTCCTTCTCAAGGAGGGTACGTAGTCTAGTCTCAGCAGTGGAAAATGCCGAAAGATTGATAACCTTCACGAATGCTTTTTTTTGGTCAAGAACTAAAACTTCACGAATGCTGTTGTCGTGAGAGAAGCACACGTGGGAGAGGTGCTGAATATTTATCTGAACTTTTGGTGGACAACGAGGGAAAATCAGGCATCATCGTCATAATCGTCATCATTCGCTTTCATCTATCTATCTATCAACACCTGCACGTAAAGAAAGGCAAAACAGAGAGCTGATCTGGAGATCCATGTTACTAACGACGAACTCATCTCTCTCATCCATTTCTACAATTGAAAGTCAAGTCTGCTCAGAAGATGGACGAAATGAAAGTATGAACAAAGAAGGAAACCAGAGGAGAAGTGTGAAAGAAGTAAAAGCGAGAAACCAATCTCGTAAAGCTGCATCAAAAGCCATTTCGTTTCGTGGTTTTTCTGGTTTCTGAATTCATCCTCACTTCTCTTATAAATCCATTCGTTCAAGTGCTTGTTTCTCATATTTTGACCTATTCTGAGAAGGGACTGTTGAATGAGTTCGGCTTTTGAAGTTTATATGTTGTCACTGTTGGAGCTCTCCGTTCTTCGTTTCCACTGCTAGGGTTTCGGTTTTTTGGATTTTTGGATCTCTTCTGACATGGCGTTGTTTCGGAAATTCTTCTACCGGAAGCCTCCCGAAGGACTTCTGGAGATCTCCGAGAGAGTTTTTGGTACGTTGTAAATTGGTTAAGTTTTTGTGGATTCATCTGGGACTTGGCTTCTGTGGCTTATGTACTAACTCCGGTCCAATATAGGAACTTAAGTGTCAGTGATGGTTCTGGAAAAAAGAGTGCTTTTTCCTAATTGCCTTTTGGATTATACATGCATTCCTAATTGTAATTTGGGTATACTTTTGAGAATTATTTTCACGATCCATAAGTTAACCTTATGTTTGTTAATTAAGATTGAATTTTGTCAGAGTCCCATTCACTTGCACTGGATTTTAGTATAGATTACTTAAATATTTATTGATTTAGGATGCTGATCTGTGTTTTGTTGGACAACAAAATTAGACCGAGAATGAGAAATCAGTATACTAGTACAACAGTTACTTTTGGATTACAAATATAGAGAAGGAAAACAATGTAATTTAACCCTAATTGATAGTTAACTGAAGCATAATATACCATATTACAAGTCTAAATGGTTACCCATATTTACCACGGTCAATGTTCACCTTGAGTTGCACAACCAACATTGGCCAACACAAATTTCCTTTGCCATGATCAATACAGGCATGCTGCAGAGAACTCCAAATCTTGTGGGTGAGAAGCCGTTGAATTGAACCCTTTTACTCATTTTACCAATAGACAAGGAACCTCTCTTGGCACAAAGACCTTCTCATGTATATCATTTGAAAATTCAGCCATGACCAATGTGAAGAATTATTACTATTGAATATCATCAGCTTAAATGTTTCTGGAAAGCCCTGGTAAGCTATAGTTTTGTGGTCACATATGGCTGTAAGTGAATGATTTGGCAGTTGGATGATGACATTGCTGTAGTTGCAAACAAGACGTTCCACTCAGATTTGTCTTCCTATAAATTTAATGACTCTGACGAGTAAATTCATGTCAAAATGAGTCGTGTTCTGTTCGCAATTAATAGTTGTATCTCACTTGTTCCTCATTCATGTAATTTACTTTTGTCTTGCTTTTATGAGTTTATCATGGTAATGCGAAGTGAAAGCACTGAAGGTAGTGAACTTATTTCATCCTTAAGTTTCTTCTACTTCATGGTTTTACTTCTTTGGATTTTAATGTTGAATGTATTATAATATAAAAGGTATTGCAGGTTCTTCATTGGTTTCTGTCCTCCATAGTGAACTTTCTCTCTGTTCTATGTTTCTTTGGATTCTGTAGGGCAGCAGACAAAGAGAGCGAGAGGGGGGGGGGGGAACAATGAGATACTGAGGCATGGTTTTCTTACTGTGCTTTAAAACCCTAGCATCTCTGTCTGAAATTCCTAGTGCTGGGATTTGGAGCTCTTAGTCTCTTGGGTAGGAGATGATGAAAGCCCAACAGTAGTTAGGGTGAGTGGGAAATGCTATGAACCTTTAACCTACATCCACTTTGGTCCGCACATCATTGGACTTAGAGAAATGACAAAGAGAGCTTGGGATTTGGTTTGAAAAGATTGGGTCCAGAATTATAAGAAGAACTTCAATCCTCCCAAGGGCCTTTTCATCTTTGTGGAGCCTGGATTCTCCTGCTGAGAGTCATTTGAAAGCTCCTGACTTAGCCTGGAAGAAAGGCTTTCTGTCTGCTTGTGATGGATGGATTCAGGGAGGTAGAATGAGGAACACAGAGGTAGGAAAAGAAGATTGCCTGAGCGGACATGTAAGGGGACCACTAAAGGAGGATGAGAAATGTTCCAACATGGTATTCTTTTCTTGACTGGGACAGAATTACCAATTCGAGAGAAAATCAGATTGACAGGATTGAGTCTGGTCATTGTTTTTAGGCCTGGGAAGTCTCCATGACTGTTGAACAGGTTTATGATTCTTTTTACTAGACTCAGGTGAAAACCTGGTCTGATCTTTTTCTTTTAGGACCACTGAGTCTTATTCTTGACCGCGTTTTTGATTTTTTGGTTTGTCGTTGGTGACTTGCCCGAGTCAAAACCTGTTCTTCAACTATGTCATGTAGTGTTGGTTTTATTTTCCAACCCTGTCAAAGAATCCGTTTTTTTATTCATTTGTATTAATTGCTTTTTTTTTGGCCTTTACTTTTGTGTAAGTTATGATGTTCTGGTCTCAATTGAAAGTGCTTTTTTATTTATGTGTTTAGTTGTCTATGACAATCATAGATTATTTGGTTTGGCCCATAACTATGAAACTATTGGTTGTGAGAATTCCAGCAGAAGTAATCGTTTATATGATTTATGGTCTAATTATTTGTTCACATACAGTATTCGATTGTTGCTTTTCTACGGATGTTTTCGAAGAAGACGACTATAAAGTCTACATGGAAGGCATAGTTGCACAACTACATGACCACTTCCCGGATGCTTCATTTATGGTATTCAACTTCCGAGAGGGAGACGGGCAAAGCCTGATTGCCAGCATTTTGTCTGAGTATGATATGACTGTAATGGACTACCCACGGCATTATGAAGGTTGTCCGTTACTTACAATTGAGGTGATACATCATTTTATGAGATCTAGTGAAAATTGGCTTTCTCTTGCACCGAATAATGTGTTGCTAATGCACTGTGAACGAGGTGGATGGCCAGTATTGGCTTTCATGCTAGCTTCACTCTTGATTTATAGGAAACAGTATAGTGGGGAGCTGAGAACCTTAGACATGATTTACAAACAAGCACCTCGTGAGCTTCTGCATTTGCTTTCACCCCTAAATCCACTACCTTCTCAGTTGAGGTATCTTCAGTATGTCTCAAGAAGGAATTTAGCTTCAGAATGGCCTCCCTTGGAGAGGGCACTTACATTGGATTGTGTTATTCTACGAATAATGCCTAATTTTGATAGAGAGGGAGGTTGTAGACCAATATTTCGACTATATGGACTGGATCCTTTCATCTCTACTGATCGGACAGCTAAAGTTCTGTTCTCCACACCCAAGAAAAGCAAGTTTGTCCGTCATTACAAGCAGGTGAATGTACAATTTCTTTCATTCGATTTATTTTCAATGGTTCTTTTTCTTTTTCCTTGTTTATGTCGTCCTAGAAAGGAAATTCCTTTTTCCTCTTTCATTCTTTTGTCCTTAGATATGATCATTTAACTTAATCTTCTATCTGTTAGAAATGGTAATCGCTTCAGATTTCTTCTGAAAATGATTATACTTTCATTTTATTTGCAGACCTTTCTTCAAGCTCCTTTATTATTAAATAACAAATATCAGATGCTTAAGGTCTGGCATGGCATTTGTTTTGCATGTTTCTCTTTTGTGCCAAAAGTTAGGGGCTGCTTTGTCAGACCAGTGAAAGTTATCGAGGGTATTCTAAATTACTGCTGGTTATATTAGGGTTATGGTTCCTTCCAAAGTTCCCAAATTGAGATTGATCATGTTTGAGAGGATTACTTTGGTTGAATAGAGTTCAATTTCAATAGGATTTGTAAGATGAGGCTTAGTTTAGTTGATTATTGATGGTTAACGTTTTTTCTCGGAAGTATTTCCTTCCTGTTGTCAGGCAGAATTGTCTCACTCTATCACCTTCTGTTTCAGGCAGACTGTGAACTGGTTAAAATTGACATCAATTGTCAAATTCAAGGTGATGTTGTTCTTGAGTGTATTAGTTTGGAGGAAGATCTGGAACGTGAAGAGATGATGTTCCGTGTCATGTTTAACACTGCATTTATTAGATCAAATATCTTGATGCTTAACCGTGATGAAATTGACATTTTATGGGATGCTAAGGATAGATTTTCTAAGGACTTCAGGGCAGAGGTATTTAGCTTTTTTCCTCTCTGCAATAGGTTTATCTTTCCAATGGTTTATTCCTGTTGTCAAGCATATTACATTCTTTGTCTTGGTGAAGGTTCTTTTCTCAGAAATGGATGCTGCCGCATCACTGATCACAGTGGATTTGCCCGGTCTTGAGGAGAAGGATGGCCTTCCCATTGAAGCATTTGCTATGGTTCAAGAGTTTTTTAACAATGTTGATTGGTCAGACTCAAATGCAGATGTAGCCCTGAATATGCTTCAGCATTTAACTACTACAAATATCCGTCAAGAGAATTTGGAAGATTGCTCTCTCCAGAATGCTGTTATTGACTTGCAGTCAAGTTCTCAGAAACTTCTTGAGAAACTGAAGCCTGTGGTGGCAGAAAATACTATCAAGAGTTCCACATCCATGGCAGTGGAGATTCAGCCCTCTGTTGAACCATCTGCAGATTCAAATTTAGCTAAAAAGAAGGTTCAGCCCCAGAATCTGCAGGTTGCTTTTGAACAGCCTGCTCAACCTGAGATCATATCACAACGAATATCCCCACAGACTTCAGTATCTAATCCTGTTTCATCTTCTAACTCTTTGCAGGGGTCACCTGTGTCTATGTCAAGCCATCATGGTGCACCTTCAGCTTTCGGCACTAACGCCGTCTTGCATGACCATGCTGCTTGTGGAAGTGCTGAAGGCACTAAGCTGTTGACAGCATCTTCACCTGCTCCTTCAGTTCCTTATTCACATTTACCAAAACCTGGGGGGTCCATTGATGTTTCAGCTCCATTACCAGCTCCACCACCTCCCTCATCTCCCCCACCGAGGCCTACGTCAATGGGTTCTGGCCAATTAACTTCTGCAACGTCCCCTCTTCTACAATCTCAGCAACTGTTCGATTTAGAAGCACGTTCTTCACTGAACCAACATACTGAAACCTCCTCAACAATGTCCTCTCTGCCCAGGAAGCCAGATTTTTCTCCTCCTCCTCCACCACCTTTACCTATAAAGAAGTCAGCTGCTTCTGCTGCTCTGCCTCCGTCACCTCAACCACCTTTGCCTATAAAGAAGTCAGCTGCTTCTGCTGCTCTGCCACCATCACCTCCACCTCCACCTCCACCACCTTTACCTATAAAGAAGTCAGCTGCTTCAGCTGCTCTGCCACCATCACCTCCACCTCCACCTCCACCTCCACTTATGAAGGTGATGCCTGCTGTCTCTCAACCACCCCCACCTTTGAAGGGAGCTATTACAGCTGGCCCCCCTCCTCCTCCACCTCCTCCTTTGCAATCTGCGGTTGTCTCAGGAACTACTGTTACATCTTCAGCACCAGTTCCACCTCCTCCTCCAGGCTCTACATCAAAGAGTCCAGGCACTGCTGCATCCCAGAGTTCTTCTCATGTTCCACCATTGCCCCCGCCTCCCACAGGTATTCAGAAAAGCTGTGCACCTCCTGGACCACCTCCTATTGCTCCAGTTGGTGCAAAGGGTAGAGTTCTGTCACGTAATATGAGTCCTAGGAATCAATCCAAAAAAGCCTCTCTGAGGCCATATCATTGGTTAAAGTTAACACGAGCAATGCAAGGAAGTTTGTGGGAGGAGACACAAAAATCTGGTGAAGCTGCCAAGTATGTGTTTTCTATTCAATTTGTCCATGTTCTCTTTCATTTTAAGGCTCATGTATTGTCCCATATACAGAACCCACAGGCTTTTATCTGTCTGATTGATTATTTGTTTTATTTTATTTTTCCTATAATAGGGCCCCAGAGATTGATATGTCAGAACTAGAAAATCTCTTTTCTGCAGCAGTTCCAAACTCCGGCTCAAGTGGGAAAGCAAAACGTGCCGCTGGACCTAAATCTGAAAAAGTCAATCTGGTAATTGAGTTTGTTTTATCTCTGTTTCTTGTTCTTATTTCTATTCCTTGTCATGGTGAGAAAATAATTCTCTTTAGCAAATATACTTCTGTTATTGTCTTGTTAACAGAAAGAACTCTGTTTTCATTTATTTGAGTCTTTGTCCACTGTTTCTTGCAGATCGACCTAAGAAGAGCTTATAATTGTGAAATCATGCTTTCAAGGGTTAAGATGCCATTGCCTGATTTGTTGGTAAGAAAATAGATTCTTTATCCAGTTTCAAGCCTGTGCTTCTTCATATTTATTTATTTGTTTTATGCAGATGTGGAGGGTTTAGTTTAGTTGAATAGCCATTTTAGTTTGCGTTGGCATTCATGTAATGTAAAGGTGACAATCACAGTCATTATATAAAGCAATTGATAGTCTTTCTCATAGAAAAAAATTCGAGGAAAACTCAAGTTTCGACTAGGTGAAAATCGGAAACCTAGGTGGGAAACTGGGAAATTTCGAGGAAACTTAGGATTTTTTTGTGTAAGTTTCGATAGGTTTTAGGGAGTATTTTAGGGTGGAACTCTATATTTAAGTTAATTATAGTATAAAGAACAAATTGGTTGTATTTTGTTAAAAAAAGTCAATGTAGATATGTCATTCAATGTACATAACATCAATTTAGAGTTGTCCAAGAAGTACACTATAAACTTAACTACTTAAGTACATAACATTCAATATATAATTTCTAACTTCAAAACATCAAATACAAAGTAACTGACAATAAAAGGAAAGTAGAACTCAGTGCCAAGAGGAGTGCCTCGGTGGATCCATCCTTGTGAGTTGAGTAATACTATGCCTGTAACAACCTCTCCTCCAACCAACGGATATAGACATCCCATGACATTTTATGCCTATGGTTGTCAAGGGAATCGGCAACTGTAACTTATAAGTCTAGTCATCAACATGCCTAAGATAACTAGTCTGAGGGAATATGCAATTTGGTTAGGGAAGTCTTGATGGAGGGGGTATTTGTCATGGTATTTGGGAAAACATGAAAGAAACAAAAAAATTGAAAATTTCGGAAAGCTACAAAACTTGCATGAAAAAGTCCTAGATTTCCACGGAATTTTTCAAGTTTCCCATGAAATATGGGAATTTTTTTTTCTCATGAACCAGCTGGTCCAGTTGGGTTGAACTAGGTTTCGACGAAATTTTGACGGTGTCGATCGAAACTTGGGATTTTTTCCCGGTCCCCTAGTTTTTTGTTTCAAGGTTCCCAAAATGGGAAATTTTAAAAGTTTCGATCGAATTTTTTTCTATGGTCTTTCTTCAACTTTTGTGAGGTTATTTAAGTTCTTTAATTGGCGTTGTCTTTAATCTCCTCTCCGTTTCATTTTTTGGGATAGTAATTGACGGTTCTTCTCACTCATGCTCTTTTATGGATGTTTTACAGAGTTCGGTGCTTGCGTTGGATGACTCAGCCTTAGATGTTGATCAAGTTGATAACCTTATTAAGTTTTGTCCAACAAAAGAGGAAATGGACCTACTTAAGGTAGGCAGGAATTTATTGACTTATCAATCTATTAGTATTAGTATTAGCATCATCATCCTCATCATTATTATTCTTGTTATTTAAGTTGCTTTCTATTATTATAAGGGAACTTATACAATCGTCTTTTATAATTTGGTGCTTATGTGCAAATACACATAAGTCCATGACTTTAAGGTTTTTAATTATTAAAATTTAATTCAATGTAAGGGAGTGGGCTTACTGTTAGGTCAGCAAGACAAACAGTGAACTTGTTTGTCTTGTTCCTTTGTCTTCTTCTTCTCTTCTATACTTTTGGAGGTACCAGTTTCCTTTCTTTTGGTACTTTAAATAATAGAGAGTAACTTTAACAATTATTTCTATTATTCTTAATATCAACAGTGATGGTTAAATCTTTGTACACACTACTGTATGCCAATTAATTCATTTGTTCGGTTGATCTTATTGAATAACTAGGCATCTTAGGAAACAGTTAGGACCTCTTACTTTTTCCACTTACAATGTACTTGCATTTTCATGCTCAGGGCTACAATGGAGACAAAGAAAAATTAGGGAAATGTGAACAGGTCAGTGGAGTTGTTCTTTGTTCTCTCTCTCGCTCTCTCTCTCCATCTCTTAATTACTTATTAGGTAGGGATGCCACTTATTGTGTGAACTGGTGATTCTTAACTTCTTTTTGGAGATTCTGGCTTCCTGAACTCGGGATCTTTGGTTGTGGCATTTAGGATTTTTTTTTTGAGAGGGGGGGGGGGTAACAGAAGAAACCCCCACCCCCAAAAAACGAGAAAGGAAATAGAGAAAAGAAAAGGCATTTGGTAATTAGCAGTTGTAAAATAGAGCAAATTTGACCTCGCTCTATTCTGGCCAGAATTGACTAAACTAAGTGGTTGCCACCATTGTAAATAAGAGCAAGTTTTTCCTCAGTCTGTTGTGGCTGGAATGGACTACTCAACTGAGTTTTTCTCCTTCCTGATTTCTTACATTCAAAGTTGAAAACATTAATCTTCATGAAATTCATAGAATTTCTGTTTCTACATGGTGTGGGATATGTATTTGATCTTTACCCTTGGTCATTCTATCCTAAATAAAATAGCATAAAATCAATGAAAAAACTTGCCTCATACAGCAACTTCCCCAACTCTATTGGATTGATAAATGCAGAAACCACAGTTCTAGGAAATTTTTGCTTCTTCCCAATCTAATATCTAGAGTTCTGGATGATTTTGGGCCAATTCCAGCTGATTCTGGAATCAATATAGAAGCCATTCTCATGTCTAGCTTTGGTTTCTTAATCCTATTACAACTTCAATTGACATAGTGTAGTTCTTTGACAGTTCTTTTTGGAGTTGATGAAAGTACCACGGGTGCAATCTAAATTGAGAGTTTTCTCATTTAAGATACAGTTCCGTACCCAGGTCAGTGCCTAATGTTTCATTGTTTTGCCAGGTGCATATTTCTGCACATACCTTACTAGTCTGTTTTCCACATTTGTTTTCCAGGTTTCTGACCTTCGAAGAGATTTGAATATTGTCAATTCTGCAGCAGAGGAGGCAAGCTTTTTCCCCCCTTTACCCTCTTTCACCATTCATTAGTTCAGATATTTCTTCCAACATTGATATCTCACAAACCATTGTGGCTGATGTGTTAATCAGATCAGGGGCTCTGTCAAATTGAAGAGAATCATGCAAACAATTCTTCAACTAGGAAACGCACTGAACCAGGGCACTGCAAGGGGTGGGTTGGCAGTTTCGGTCTAAGATTCATTGCAATTATTACCATGTACATTTGAATCTGTACACGTTATAATCCTCAAGCACTTCAATCTTTTATTTCTGCATGCTTTTTCTTTGTGCTAAGTAGTCTAATGCCTGTAGGTTCTGCCATCGGATTTAGATTGGATAGCCTCCTTAAACTCACTGATACACGTGGTAGGAACAGCAAAATGACTCTAATGCATTATCTTTGTAAGGTAAAACTCTTCTCCTTTGACAGTTACCTTTTCTCCCAGATTGATTGCATGCTTCTTTACCTTCATGGACACTGACTTCTCTGTTGTGATAACTTGTTTAAAAGGCATTATCCAGTGCACAGGGCTTTTGTTACTGTGCGGTCTGGGGATAGTGATATCCGTACATGTGTCATCAAACAATGCCAGATTTGGTTATTAATACTCCAGATTTTGTGCATCTCTGTGGATCTATAGGAGTATTTGTGCATGCTTAGTTGTTCCTCTCTAGTAAGATAGATTCTACATAGGAACGTCACTCATCTAGGAAGGATCAAGCATTTACTTTATGCTTGTGGAAATCTGTGTAATACCCCTCCTTGTAGAAAGGAATTGCAATAGAACTATTGGAAGAGTTGGAGAAATCCTGACTTGTGTCTGAATGACACTGCAATGTGGGAGTTTTACTAATCAAATTTAGCAAATACAGATAAAATCAAATCTTCCCAATGTGGGATTTTTACAAGAAAAATGAGAGATTCTAGAAGATCCTAAAGATTCTAGGAAAACTACCCTCAATAAGGAAAACACAAAAAATAGTAAGTAAATCTAGAAAAGAAATCTAGTACCATCGATTTTGTCTTACAACATCCCCCTCAAATTGGAGTATATATATTTATCATGCACAATTTGCCAATAATACCAGTGAAGACCTTGGTGCTTAGGCTCTTTGTAAGCACATCAGCTTGTTGATTGTCTAAGGTAACAAAAGTGATACGAATCAACCTAGCCTCAATATTCTCTTTTGATAAAATGTCTATCAATCTCCACATGCTTGGTTGTGTCATGTTGTGGTGGATTGTGAGCTGTGCTGGTTGCTGACTTACTGAGTACAACTGTATAGGAATCTCTAAATTTGTCAATCTGCTGAAACAACCTTTTCAGCTGTAGTACCTCACAAATACCTTGTCCAATCACCCTAAACTTGGCCTCGACATTAGACCTTACAACCACAGCCTGTTTCTTGCTTCTCCAAGTCACCAAGTTACCTTCCACATACACACAATACCCAGAGGTAGATCTTCTATCATCCGGACACCTTGCAAGGTTTGCATCTGTGTATGGCTCAATCTTCAAGTGTCCATGAGCTGAAATCAAAATTCATTTTCCTAGAGTGGCCTTCAAGTACCTCAAGATATGATATATTGAATCCAAGTATAAGTAGGGATTATACACATATTGGCTAACAAAACTAACTACAAATGTGATGTTTGGTTTGGTATGAGACAAATAGATCAAATTTCCCACCAACTTTTGATACCTCGTCTTGTTAACTAGTTCTCTTTCTTTTGCCTTCAAGTGTAGGTTAGGTTCAATATGAGTTTCAGCAAGTTTACATCCTAGCATCCTAGTTTCCCAAGTAGCTCCAAAGTATACTTCACCTAAGAGAGAGACACTCAATTGGCCGAATATGCCAACTCCAGCCTTGAGAATTATATGAGGTTTCCCATATCTTTATCTCAAATTTTGTTCCCAAAAATGTCTTCAGGTCTGAAATTTCATCCTTGTCACACCCCACTCAGTTGGATCTACACTCACCCGAATACTCGTGGGGGTGATAACTCTACAGGATTAGATTCATAGACAATCCATAACAATAATACAACATAGCATAATCCAAGAGCAGGAAAGGGAGATAAAGTATCAAATGTTTAGAATTAAGTTTTATTACAATCATCCATAAATTTTAATTCAAAGTCGGTTAGAATCAAATAAAAGTTTAAAGAAGAATTTATCCAGCAGTGGAAGTTTACATGTTTTCGAGGAGAAATCAAGGATCTATGAAACGCTGCTACCTAATAAAACAATAAAGCACATAAGAGATGGCCACTAAGGTGACTACCCTTTCCCATGATAGCTCCACAACCTTAGAAGGGCTAGACTCCGTAGGCACGGTCCCCACAGGAACATGTCTCGCCATGTGTCCTCTCCCACATGTCCCTCAAAGGACTCTATTGGTGGTGGATCCTCCGTCTGAAAGAAGTCCTCATAACCTGTAGAAGATTCTTAAAAAATATATACATAAAGAGATGAGTTCCATAGACTTAAGTGAGGTCAACATAATCTCACATTGCGCCACAGTCACACGCATTTATATTATTATATATATAATATGATTATAATGAAATAATGAATGATGATGATGATGCAGATATGATGTTAGATCCTAACAAATGTAGTCTCTATGGTAGACACACATTAAGTTACAACACCAGTCTCCTTTGGGCGGTCTAATCATTCTCCCTCATGGCACGCAACCACTTCTTTTGGGTTCTCCGTGGCAATTGGGTCGAGTCACATCACACCGTGGCTGGGGTTTAGGTCATCACTCTCTCACCAACCATTGGTCTAAGAATTGGCGCGTTTTAGGGATAAGTCTAGCCCAACGCAAAGTCAATTAGGTCTCTTCGGGTACATTCCCTCATGACTTTTGGAATGACATTCCTTAACCCTATAGTCATCCACATATGTTAGGGCAAATGCCTCTTATGTCTCCTCATGACACTCAAGACGTCTTTTGGACACCTTATTAGCCCAACCCTAACATATGCAACTTGACCACTACATTATAACAGTGGACTTGCATGATGTCACAGGACCTAGCCACTGTCATCATGGTCATTCGGCTTCAATACCCCTGCCGAAAAGGTAGTAGCATTCAAATGGATTCTTAGCCAAAAACGTCTAAACACATAGCCACCATACACCTAATAAATCTATATTATAGATGCATAGGCACCAGGGGTAATGGGTGGTCCCAAAACCTCGGGTTAGTATGAGTATATATACAAGTAACAACTACCACCAATTTCCAACACATCAAAATTACCACATCATTCGCATATGGTGAAATAATAACGTAAACATAGATTTCCAAGTGATAGAAACATAAATATGAATATCAATTTACCTCTTATCTGTGCATAGTCTTATGTAGTTCATAATGGTATATTTGGCAATTGCGTTAATAAAAAATAGATTCAAATTAAGCACATAATGTGTGATAATGTTTCCCTTACCTATAAATGACAATAATTAATCTCCAAGGTCCAAAACTTCCACAATTTGAGAAAGTGAATGACCCAAAATAACCTTAGAAACATGATGATCAAAATGGGTATCAATTGGGAATCAACTGGGCTTCAAACGAGCCAAAACACTCACCCGAACCAAGGGACGCTTGGATAGGCCTCCCTGGTTAGCCGCCGGCCCTAGGGCTGCCACCAAGTTTGTTTGATTTCAAATTCTTCTCGAAATCCAATCACTTGGGGGGTTTTTGAGACTTCAATGGGACATTAGTATTGTCCAAAAAACACCTTGCAATCATCTCAATTGGTTCCCAATCAAAAAACCCCAAATTGGCTCTCAGAGAGTCGCCTGTGGGCATCTTAGAGAGGTTCAATTAGTCTTAAATGGGTGAAATGGGACCATCAAACACTCAAAGAAGTTGGGAAATACAAAGGGGAAATTAAGCAAGCATTCAATACTAAACCAAGTACTTCAACCACCACCATCAATGCAATAACTCAACATAAATGCTTCAAAAAAAAGGTTGCAAAGAGGGCTTTATGGGTGTTCCTACCTCAACATGTGATTCTTTTTGTATCTCGCACTTTGGCATCACCAAATGATTGAGGATTCTTCGAAACTCCAAGTTCTTCCTCTCTCCACGTTCTCAGCCTCCCTCTAGCATAAACAATACGTTTATGAGGTGAGAGAACCATAAAACAGGGTAATAAACATGAAATCCTGAAACTGCCCGAATCTGGGCATGAGCAGTCAATCAAACCGAGCAACCAAATCCAATTGAACGACCCTCTATCTCCTTCATGCGAAGGCCGATTTCAACGGGCTTCAGAGGATAGAAACCTCAAATCATTGTCAAATCAATAGTATAGTTTACCTTGACATTTGAGTCCTCTAGCATTGATCTTCGTGCACGCCAAAATCTTATTTTTATACATTCCGGATTGACTCTCTCTTTCCTTTTAAACTCCATTAGGGTGGCCGGGTCTTTTTTGTGTTCATCCAACTCCGTGGGTTCGATTTCCGAACCTCTGGACTCCACTTGAATGGTCTAGAGTTGCCTTATACTTGAACTCTAGGTTTGCGGACTTGAAATGATGGGTTAATGGGTTAGGATTTTAGGGGTCACAATCCTCACTGCTACCAGTGATCATGATATCATCTACAAATACTAGAAGTACAATAATGTAGGAACCATCTCTTTTAATGAACAAAGTGTGGTCTACCTTGCTCTACTTGTAGCCATTAGAGATCATGGCATTATAGAATCTCCAAACCATGCTCTCAGAGATTGCTTTAGCCTGTATAAACCCTCTTCAACTTTCATACTTCCCCACGGGTCTTAATAGTGAAATACCTAGGTGGCACATCTATGTACACCTCCTTTTGGAGCTCTCCATGTAAAAAAGCATTCCTAACATCTAACTATTATAGGCTCCACCCCTTCTTCACCACATGTGAAAGAACAACCGAATTGTGTTCATCTTGGCAACGGGGGCAAATGTCTCCTTATAGTCAATCTCATAAGTCTGAGTGAAGCCTTTGCCCACCAATCTTGTCTTGTACTTGTCAACAATCCTATCTTCCTTGTGCTTGATTACGAACACCCATTGTTACAGTCCACTTTCTTGTAGGTAAAGTCACCAATTTCCACTTTTCTTTTTCTCTGGAGTGTGCGTTTCCTCATCCATTGCTTCCTTCCAGTTTGAGTGGGATAATGCTTCTTGTGAAGTGTTAGAAACAGAAGGAGAGGATAAAGAGGAAACAAAACTTTAAAACCTAGGGATAGGGACTGGTATAGAACATAATTGGAAATAAAATGTTGGGTGTAAGTCTGCTGCTGCTTTTGTAATGCAATTGGTTGGTGCAAAGTAGGCCAAAAGAGGGTTAGAGGTAGGCTCACCTTGAAAGATAGGATCTTTTTGAGAAACTCGTGCTTCAAGATAAGGAGCTAAAGCTTCTAACTGGCTCGGCACAAAAGGGGTTTTCCATTGCTTTCTTTGATAGGTCTTCGGAGGTCTTTGATTCCCTTGCACATCATCCACTGGGTTGTTCCTGTCGATCACTCCTCCTTTTAAAGGAGGATCATCTGCAGGAATCTCAGAATAAATTTTTTAAAGGAGGAATTAAGACTGGAACCTCTTCACTAAGACTCTCCCCCTAGAGAGGTGTAGGGGGAGAAAGGAACTTGTTCCTAGAACCCATCATCCATAGAGGCAAAGAGACGACGAGGACCAGGATGATAACACTTATACCCTTCTCTATCTGAGGATAACCTAAAAAAGTGCACCATAATCAACGAGGTCTAACTTACCATAAACATGGTGGTTTTGGGCAAAGGCAATACAACAAAAAAACCTCAGGTGGTACAGTAAAGGTTGTTGTCCCTAAAAGAACCTCAAGGGGCAGTACTGGTTTAGGACCCGGAAAGCATTTGGTTAATCATATAAGCTATAGTAAGAACCATGTCACCCCAAAATTAAGGAGGCACATGCATAGTAAACGTTAGGGAATAGGCTTCCTCAAGTCGATGTCTATTCCTGTGTTCGGCAACCCCATTTTTAGGTGTAGTGTCAACGCAGCTGGTCTGATGTATAGTGCCATGGTTAGCTAAGTAAGAGGGGAATGCACCGCCCAAGTACTGAGTCCCATTAGCCGTACGAAGGATTTTGACTGTCACCCCAAACTGTGTCCTTGCCATATTATGAAATTTTTGGAAATATGGGAAAACATCACTCTTTTGGTGAAGTAGAGACCTAAGTGGTCCTAGTGTAACAATTAGTAAATGTGACAAACCACCTATAAACAGACAAAGACATAGTTCAGAAGGGCCTCCTACATTAGAGTAAATAACTAACAAAGGAATAGTATTGCAATGGTCTGAAATAAGATAAACATGACTAGTCTGTTTGGCTAAAATGCAGGCTTCATAGTAAAAACCATTCAAATTACATCTTTTAACCAAATTCGAAAATAACTTAGACAAAATGGGTGAAGGAGTGTGGCCAAGACGACGGTACCATTGCAATGAAGTAAAAAGTGTAGGAAAGGTGGTATAAGAGGCCGTAGAAAAAAGAGCTAATGGAGATCCATCCAAGAAGTATAGCCCCCCTTTTTATCTACCACTGCCAACTGTATACCTTGTTTTCAGGTCGTGAAACACAGTGTGAAGGAAAAAAGTTATTTTGCACTTTATGTCACAATAGAGCTATTAATAAACAAAAGGCTAACCGAAAACTTAGGAACATGCAAAACAGAAGATAGAGTAAGAGAAGACGAACATATAATAGGTCTCTTCCTAGAGATAAGGGAAAGAGACCCATCAGCTGTTCAAACATTTTGAGCAAAAGGAACAAAGAAATAAGTGCAAACGAGGAAGATGAGCTAGTCATTTGTTGGTTGCCTCAGAGTTGATTATTAAGGAGGGATAAGTTGAATTGACACTTTGACAATGAAAAATACCTGCAGAGGATTGTGGATCAGCTATGGGAACAACGGAAGAAGATACACTCGCCCTAGAAGTCGGCGGTAGAGAAAACACGTCAAGTCTGAACATCAACGGGCGAAGGTGTTGGAGTACAACAGCCATAAAAGTCAAGGGTTTGATAATATCCTTAAAAAGTGTTTTAGGACTTAGACAAGGTAAGCTCCTCCTGTTGCAACTAATGAATTTTTTGTCTGATTTCAAAGCACTGTGTATCATTTCCAATCTTGGGATTAAGTCCCTTTAGCAACCTTCCATATTGTAGCAGCATTCGAAAGAGGTAACTTCTTGTAAAACTTGGTTCGATGGAATTAAGGAGAGATCTCATAACCAAACATTCATCTGTTCCTCACTTATCTTGAGCCACACTAGGAGAACACTTAATAGAGGTTCCATGAAGATGGCATATCAAACCGCGAGCACCAACTCCAAGAGAAACATAACAAGACCAGCGAAGATAATTGGTCTCATTAAGCTACAGTGGTCATTTAGAAGGGAGAAAAATCAAGATCCCGTGAAATAGAGGAACTAGGAGGATCCTCCATGCCAAATGTACCAGAAGAGGTGGAGAAGACTATATCGGCCATCGTAAGACAAGAAGTAGGTCACAAGGAAAAAAAATTAGTAGGAGAAAAATACTCACCACAAAAAAAGAGCAAAAAAAAAAAAAAAAAAAAAAAAAAAAAAAGGTTTTGGAACAAAAAGATTTTTTTAATACATTGGATGCATGGGGCAATGAACCTAGGAGGGTCATACAAGTGATTGGGTGCCCCTAGAGCCTATTGCATAAAGATGGAGAGAAAAAACAAGAAGCAATGATTTTAGTTAGGATCTAGTTATTTTCAATGGTTTTCAGAGCAGGCGATGGGCTCGAGTGTTGCAGGTCATTGTGGTGAGAAAAAGTTCAATGGGCCTGGCGATGGTGGCCAAAGGGTGGTGATGGCTGTAGGTGTCCGATCGATGGGGAAGGTGTCCAGTTGCGATGCAGAAGAGAAAACTTCGATGGACTAGAGAAAGAAGTTGGGCGTTTGTGGCGGAAGATTGAGATTGATTCTACGATGGTTTTTTCTTTCCTTCTCCATTATTTTCATTCCTTCCCCCCCCCCCCTCTATGTGGTTAGCACACTGCAGGAGGTGGGTGGCTTGCGATTGAGAGAGAAGATGGGAAAGACACAATGGTATTTAGTGATGGATTAGAGTTGGCTTTGATACCATGTTGGAAGAGTTGGAGAAATCCTAACTTGTGTTTGAAGGACACAACAGGAGCTTTATTTATACTCATAACTTACCAAATACAAAACAAATCAAATCTTCCTAGTGTGAGAATCTTACAAGAAAAATAAGAGATCCTAAATGATCCTAAAGATTCCAGTTAGTCTACCCTTAATAAGGAAAACACAAAAATAGAAAGTAAATATAGAAGATAAATCTACTACCGTTGATTCTGTCTTACATGAAGAACTTAACGCCCCATAAGAATTCAAAGTCAGGTCATGCAAAATCCATTATGAAATTGGTAATTCCTTAAACACCCAGTTATATTCTCTATGAACCAGCCTTCACAATCAAATTTCCCTTGCTTTCCTATTGACTGGCCAGATTAGGCTTGCTATAAAATCCAATGATATTGATATCTTACCTGCTAAAACCCAACATCATAACTATTGAAATTGTAATGATCAAGCTGTATGAGTGTAAATCAAATGGATGCAAGAACAGATAATAGGTAGAAATGAAACCAAATGTGGTTAACATGATGGAAATCAGTGCATAGAAGGTGTAAAACCAAAAATTTTTAGGTTAATTTTCATTTGGACCCCGTGAGGTTTGACTCAAGTCATTTATGACCCAAAAAGAATCACATCTTGCATTTGCCTCTGCTGTGGTATTCAAGAAAATCAAGGACAAATCTTCATTATTAGTACTAAACTACACTTATATCTTTTCAACCATTAGGATTACATTATGTAGAAAAACTTCGATCCGAAGGTTCTAATAAAAAGTGGCTACACTTGTAATTATAAGTTTTTAATTTTATATTCGAGTATTTTAGAATTTCCACTTTACAAAATTTTTGAACCTTTGGTTGAATTGATAGAGGTCCGACTATAAGTTCAAAATTTTCAAAGCCAAAAGTTCTCTAAAATGCCAAATTGTAACAGGTAATCACGATTGATATCCATCATCACATATCCTTCAGGCTCAGTCCAAACCCCTCTCAAATCTGAGAGTATTCTTTCGAATTCTTAGGAAACAAAGATTTTCAGTGTGGCTATTTAAATCAATGGCTTAAGACTTCAAAAAGAGAAATAAGTGTTCTTTACCGAATCTTAGATCTCAACCACAAGGTTTCAAGCAAAGCACATGATTTCATTGATCAAAAGGTGAAGAATTCAAGATCTATAAGTTAATTGGAGCCCCCTCCCACCCCCCCCCCAAAAAAAAAAAAAAAAAACTAATATTTATTACCTTCTCTAGAAACATCTTTGCAACTAAAATTGTCACCAACCAAGAACTAGAAAATAAAGCTTGTAAGCCTAGGTTGAAACTCGATTAAAATACTTGCCCAGGGATGTGCTTCTTTTTCCTGGTTTGCCCCTTCTTTTCTGTTGAGAAACACAATGTTGGTAGAATGACTTATCGATCAATGTGATCTCAAGCCCTCTATTTATAATAAAGTGGAAAGAACATTATTATATAAATATCCTTACTTGGGTAACAAGAAATAGAAATTTAAATGAACAAAAACTCTAATAGAGTTGAAATCCTAGTAGAACTCAACCAACACTCTCCCTCAAGTTAAGGCATAGATATTAGTCATGCCCAACTTGCCTACAATGTGAAGGAAATCTCCTTCTTTCAAACCCTTAGTGAAAACATCTGTCACTTGGTCTCCAGACCTCACAAAAGGCATGCATATAAGCCCTTGTTTTAACTTTCATTTGACAAAAAACTTGTCAATTTCAATGTGCTTAGTTCGATTATGTTGCACAGGATTATTAACAATACTAATTGTTGAAGTATACGCACTTTGAGATATTTTACTGTTCATGGTACTGTTCACGTGAACAGTATAATGCTAGTGATGCTATTGTACTTTCTATTTCTAATGTAGGAGTCTTGCTACAAAACGTGAACAATATAATGCTAGTGATGCTACTGTACTTTCTATTTCTAATGTAGGAGTCTTGCTACAAAAGTTTGGGAGTTTTTAGAAAGCATAGAAATAGAAACTATGCTTTCTAAAAACTCCCAAACTTTTGTAGCAAGACTCCTACATTAGAAATAGAAAGTACAATAGCATCACTAGCATTATACTGGTTCAGGTGAACATAACATGAACAATATAAATAGATTTTACTGTTCACGTGAACAGTAAAATATCTCAAAGTGCGTATACTTCAACACTAATAACAGCCTTGTTGTCACAATATAGCATCATAGGTATGGTGGGAGATCTCGCTCGAGAGCAAGATCTTGCCACTCCAAAATAGCGAGATCTTGACCGAGATGGCGAGATCTCGGTCGAGATCTACCAAAATTTTGGCGTAATCTCAGTGGCCCATCTCGGTGGGTTTTAGGACCCCGATTGGACTAAAATTTGGTATTTAGCCTATTTAAAGCCTTTTGAACACATTCATGGCCTTAGATTTGTGAGAAAATAACCCTAAGTATGTCTAAAGTCAACCCTATGTGTAAAATCAAAGTGCTGTGAAATGCAAGGTTAGACAACATGTAATGTAAAGATATCAAGTAATTCATGCTATCAACTATAAAGTATCAAATACATTACAAATCATACTATCAAAGAACTTAAATGTTTTCAAAATTTTACAACCATAAGAAGTTTTAGACTTCTAGAAAGTCATAAATCATAATCCATAAGTTCACAATCACAAGAGTATGTGAGTAATAAGATTACAAGACTACAAGACAGCAAGAGTATCACTCAACGATTCCGCATCAAGCGATCTCGAACGGTGGCCACATATGACTCCCAAGTTAACTCATCACTGTAGTATGTCACATATCGGTTTAAATGTCACATTAAATTGGTTTGCATGAAAGTGTAGATCAAAGCTTGTGGATCAACATATATTTACATTAGACTTACACACCTATTGTTGAACATTCTATTTGAAAAAAAATTCAAATTTGGGGGAAAATCTTACCTTTGTTGAAAATCTAGTTGAAATAAGCTTGAATGATGATAATTTGATGTTGTAGATGCCTTAAAGATGTTTAGAAGTTGAATCCCCAACAAATTCAGGCCAAAAATCAAGTTTCTGGCAAGTTTTTATGGTTGTAGCGAGAGATATGGCGAGATCTCGGCGAGATCTCCCATCTCGCAGATCTCGCCTCTCCTCTCGTCTCGCTATCTCAAAATAGCGAGATATCTCGCGAGATCTCGGCGAGATTTCCCACCATGATCATAGGGTTTGGAACTTGGACTCCAATATCTTGTAGCAAGCCTTTCAACCATAGTAGCTCACAAACTCCACGAACCATAGCTCTATATTCAATTTCAGTACTAGATATAGCTACCACATTCTGTTTATAACTTCTCCAAGTAACTTTATTAACTCCAACAAAGGTACAATATCCTGAAATTGACTTCCTCTCTAGAGATCCAGCCCAATCTGCATCAATGTGCTTCTACTCTTAGATTATTAGTGGGTGACAAAAGTATTCCTTTTCTAGGAGTTTCCTTAAAATATTGTAGTATTCTGATAACAGCCTTTATATGAGATGAATATGGATCATGTATGAATTGGCTCACTATCCCCATTGCATAAGCGATGTCTGGCGTGGTGTGGGACAAGTAAATAAGCTTCCCTGCTAGCCTTTGGTATCTTCCTTTGTCCACTGGTTCTCCCTCTTTTTTTTAAAGTTTAGCTCTAGCTTCAATAGGAGTATCAACTGCTTTACACCCTAACATTCCCACTTCTGATAACAAGTCTAGGGCATACTTTCTTTGGGATAGGAATATACCCTTCTTTGATCGAGCCACCTCAATCCCTAAGAAGTACTGTAACTTCCTAGATCTTTAATCTCAAACTCTCAACCAATAAAGTTCTTCAACCTTTGAATTTCTTCACCATCATTCCCTGTAATGACAATATCGTCCACATAAACAATAAGAAGTGTGATGTTAGTAGTTGACTTCTTGACAAGTAGTGTATGATCAACATTGCTTTGCTTGTACCCAATAGAAGTCATTGCCTTTAGGAGGCGTTCTAACCATCATCTAAAAAACTGTTTTAACCCATAAATTGATCTCTTCAACCGACAAACTTTCCCTGCAGTATTGTCATCGAAGAAACCATTTGGGATTTCCATATAGACTTCTTCCTCTAACTCCCCATGTAAGAAGGCATTCCTTACGTCTAGTTGGTGCAAATTATAGTCTTTGTTAACAGCTACAGACAATAGGACTCTAATAGTGTTCAGTTTCGCAACAGGGGCAAAAGTCTCTTAATAATCAATCCCATAGGTTTGGGTAAACCCCTTTGCAGCTAGTCTAGCCTTCAACTTGTTGACTGATCCATCCATATTTTGTTTAACCACAAACATCCATTTGCAACCCAGTGGTTTTTTCCCTGGAGGAAGTGTAACCAACTCCCAAGTATCATTTTTCTTTATTGCCTGCATTTGCTTTACTATGTTGCCTTCCATCTCTTATTAGCATAGGCTTCTTGCCAACTTTTAGGAATAGATATAGATGATAGAAAGGATATAAAAGCACGGTAAGAGTCAGACAAAGAGTCATAAGAGACATATTTAGCTATGGGATGCTGAGTACAAGATCTGACTCCTTTTTTAACAACAATAGGAAGATCAAAAGAAGATATCTCAAGGGGAACAATAGAATCTGATTCTGGAGTAGGAGACTGAAGTGATAATGTGTCACCTTTTTCCAGTTGCTTTAGCCGGTTGTAATTCTTCCTCCGATAAGTTTTTACCTCCTTATTCTGGTCAATCTTGTTTTGAAAGACCTCAATAGTGTGCCTCACAGGAGTGGTCTCCCATTGACCAGGTTCTTCACATGGTTCAGAAAACGAAGGGGGAGAATTAGAGTTCTCAGGTATACTGTCTGAAGTCTCCCCCTGGTCAGGAAACACTTCTTGAACTCCTAAGTTGTGTTGTGGTGGTGTGATAGAAAGGTCTAGAGTTGGAAAGAGCACCTCTCCTCGAGGACTCTCCCCCTAGAGAGGTGTATAGTGAAGGCAAGACTCATTAAAAATGACATCCATGGAGACAATGGTTTTCCTGGAAGTAGGATGATAACATTTGTACCCTACTTCTGAGTAGCAAGATACCCTAAAAAATGCAGCGTAGGCCACGGGGAGCCAACTTCCTTTGATGGGCTGTGATTCTAGCGTAACAGACACATCCAAAAACCTTTGGGGGAATAATAAAAGAAGAGGTTCCTTGGAGAAGCTCATTAGGACATTTAAAATCAAGTATTCTACTGAGCATCCTATTCATTAGGTAAGAGGCAGTGAGTATAGGATCACTCCAGTATTGGTCAAGGACATTCATAGCAATTATAAGTGAACGGACTATCTCTAAAAGATGCCGATTCTTCCTTTCAGCAACCCCATTTTGAGCAGCTGTATCAACACAACTGGTCTGGGGTATTATGCTAGAGTCAGAGAGATATCTTTGAAATTTACCATTAATATACTCAGTGCCATTGTCACTACGAAAGATCTTCATAGTGGCATTGAACTGAGTCTTAATCATATTATGAAAATCATGAAAACATCGAAAAACCTGATTTTTTTGTTTTAAAAGATAAATCAATGTAGAACGAGAGTGACAATCGATAAAAGTAACAAAATACCTATGGCCAGTAATAGACACACGTCGGCAAGGCCCCACACATCAGTATGAATTAGTCCAAAATGAATAGATTTTCTATTATGAAGAGAAGGTAAATAAGTAGAATGAATTTGCTTCACAAAAAATGCAGGCTTCACAAAAAAATTCATCCTTTTTACAAGAAGAAACTAAATCGGGAAATAATTTCTTAAGAGTTCCTAGAGGGGGGTAACCTAGCCTATGGTGCCACTGCTGAAGGTTTGATATTACCAAATGGACCTGATTAGGAGATGCTAAAATACTTGAATATAAAAACAAAAAGTTATAATTACAAGTGTATTCGTTTTTTATTAGAACCGTTGGATTGAAGTTTTCCTACATGACGTAATCTTAATGGTCGAAAGGATCTAAGAGTAGTTTATTCATAAAAAGGATGATTTGTCCTTAGTTTCTTGGATACCACATGGGAGGCAAATGCAATATGTCAGTTTATTGGGTTAAAAATGACTTGAGAAAAACCTCAGGGGGTCCTAATGAAAATTAGACAAATTTTTTACTGAGTTTTTAATTCAAGGACATTTAAGGCAATGAATTCCTGCACTAAAAACCTTTGGTCCCAGATTTAGCTTCTGTTCTTGGCTGAGTTCTTGCATGAGGGTGCAATGGTGGAAAGATTGCAAGATGCCACCGGGTTGCTTTGTACTTGGGATCTCCCACATTCTGGTCTAGCAGGTTGGATGTTCATTTTCCTGGTCTCATGGAACCTATTGCTGTTGTTTGCCATGTCTATGTACTTTGATTTTCTCTGATGGAATCTGTTACTGTCTGTACTTTGGTTTTTCTTTGACAATTTTTATGAATGTGAAAATGAGGGTTATGAGTTTGGGACCAGTGAACAAATTTATGTTAAGACATTTTTTTAGATGAAGAAAGGATTCATTAACCAAAAGGAGAGAGGGGAGGAAAGAACAAATACAACAGGGCCACGCCCAGCCAAGGGGGAAAGACTACAAAACAATGGCATGAAGCCAAACAGCCAAGTAAAGCAAACTAGAGACAAGAAAAAGGAAAAACTGAAAGAAGCTGATTCCTCCCTCTATTCCTTTTTCTTCTTTCTTTTCCTAGAGGAATTAAAATCAACAATAAAATCTTCACCAAAATGGTGGCAATCCTTATTAGATCCCTTACTCCTCTACATTTGTCACAATCGGACTCGGGGACACCCTCAAAGATGTTGGATTCTTCGGAAGTATTGGGATTACCATCAGCCTCAAGAGGGCAAGACTCTACTACAGGTGGGGGGAGCCAAGGAATAGAGGAGAGGCGGCTATGGGATCGCAGCCATCAAGGGAGAAGGCACTAGAGGGGAACCACTTGAGGTTGGACGCAAGAATAGCGGCTAGTTAAGTTTTTAAGGAAAGAAGTGATCCCCACCACAGAAGGCTTGGGGAAAAGGAGGGCCAGGCGCAGCCCAAGGAGAGGACACTCAAAGTTCAAAGGGGGATTGGGCCAGGAAGGAGGAGAGGGGTGGGCCACAAAGGGGAGGAGGGAATGGGGGATGTGAATGGATTAGATTGAGGGGTTAGGGTAAAAGTGCACCAAAGAGGAGAGGAATGGAGAAGAGGGTGAGATGGGCTTAGGCTAGGTTAGAGGGAGATATGGGGCCATAGTTGGGATTGAGTATCGGGTCAGGAGATGGGGCAGTAGGCCCAAAGGGTTAGGGGGACGGTTGAGAAGGGGGGATAAACTGCCCGGGTTGTGAACGAGGGAGGTATCATACTCTCTTTGGCGATAGACCTGGAGAAAGGAGGGAAGGGGCTCAAAGGCCAGGTCAGCGCAGGAGGTTATAGGCAGTAAGGCAGTAGGGAGGACTAAGGGGGGGAAAGGAGGTTCCATACACAGCAGGCGTAGGGGATGAATCAAACAAGGCAGAAGTTATAGGGGGTTTGACGGAGGGGATAGCCAATGGAGGTGGAGGAGGGCAGTCAACGATCAGCAGTCCTTCGTCAACATCAAAGGCTAGGGCTTGGAACTGGTTCTGACCAGCACCAGGAAGACCCTGCCAGTATGCGCAAAGTGGCCAAAGTGATTGGGGCCGCGAGCGGCGCAGGCGGCAACGACCAACGGTTGTCATATTTTATATAACTCTTTAAACTACTTTTAATACAATCTTTATAATAAACTGTACTAAACAACATTCAACAATCCTTCTAAATAAATAAAAAAACTTCAGATCCTTATGAATTATCCAAAAAGATTAAACTCTTCATCTCTCGCATCTAGATTCATACTAACTATATGTTGTATCTTCTCTTTGAATATGTGTTTTCACTTCTTACTTACCTCGTGTGGCGCTGTGTCTTGTCTCTTGTGCTGTCGTCGTTGTCTTCCTTTTCCTTTTTCCCGCCTGTTTGTCTCTTTTCCGTTTCGTCTTGTTTTTTAATGTTCTTGATTATCTGTTGTTGGCTCTGCTCCACTTCGTGGGGGCCTCGGTTCTTTGGTTGGGCCTCTTCTGGCTCCTTTTTTTTTCGGCATTGTGTAATTTGTTGTTATGCACTTCTGTCCGCTTAGCTCTGGCGGCATTGGCGCAGGCGGCGCTGTGCCTGCGGGCTCCCCGTTGTTGCGGCAACATTTGCGGTTCTCGCCCCTTGGCGGCCGCTGGTGCGCCTTGGCGCGGCGCCTGGCCGCGCTTGTACCATGCCCCTGTCACCAAGGGAAGTCATGACCTCAGCAGGTTGGCGGTGTTGGTAGAGGGGGATGGGGTGGTGAGGGTTTCTGAAAAGCACAGTTCTAGTTGGCAACACAGGAGAACAGGAACCCCACTAGGTGTAGGGGGAGTGGTGCAAGGCTTGTGATTAAAACACTTACAAACCAAGCAGCGGGGTGGCTTCCGTTCAAATTTTACCCTTTGGTTGAAACAGAACCTAGATTCTTCCTTGATTGAGATGGATGAGGGAACAGTTGCCAACATAATTGAGAGCAAAGGATAGACAATCCTTCTTGAGAGTTCTAGTGTCTGAGAAGAGAGGAGAGCTTAATGCAGATCCAACGATACTTAAGCCATTTGCCAATAATGAAGACGAAGGCCAAGTAGTGAGACCTACAGGGGTAGAGAAGAGAGATTTTCACATGTGAGCAACAAATTTCGATGCCATGGTCTTAGGAATAAGGATTTCTTGCCAACCATTCACGGCTCTTCATCCATAATCGGTTGTTATCATCTTTGTTAGAGAATCTAAAGAGAAAGAAGCCATGGTTGAGCTGGATGATTTCAAGAGTACCTGAGGCCTTCCACTACTTGGTCAACGAGGCTTGCACAATGTGGAAGGGGGGGGGGTCTCAAGCCAAGGAAGTTGCCAACAAAATAGCAACTTTAGATGGAAGCTTCAGAGTTGAGAACAGCATTTAGACAGAAGGCAATAACATGGCCGTCTTTGAGAGGGAGTGTGCAGGGGGATCCCGACTCTGGAGGGGTTGGAAGGCGAGGAAAACAGAGAAGGCCATGGGGCAGGAGGGATAGGGGGAGAAGAGGGGAAGGATTCTGGACGGAGGGAGGGGAACTGCCATTGCTCAGCTGCATTCTCCTAGGCCTTCCAGCTCTGGGGAATCAAGCTTTTTTAGTAAATGATCACATGGAATCAGAGTTGAACAAATCTATGTTAGACATTTTTTTCTGATGGATAAAGAATTAGCTATGTTAGACATTTACTTTGGAGATTTCTCTGAATGGTAAAATAGAAAGAATGATCAAGTAAGGAGGCTAGATTGGTCATACTTATAGGTTACTGCCATGGAAGGTCTATATTGTAAACTATAAAAGAAATGTGATGAAAACAACAGGACAATGAATAGAAACTGCACTTAATTTACCTTCCAAAGGACACAAACTAAAATGTAGAAGAGCCCAAAAGCACTCTTGAAATTTAGAAACTTGGCATACGGGATATAGTTTCAGATAAGTGTAATTGTCATGGCATGAAGGCAATCAGAAGCGTTTTAGGGCAATCGAGGCGCTTAGATGGTCTGGTGCCTGCTAAGGTGCATATGATGGTCTTAAGTGTACACTGTACAGTCCTCTTTCCCTTCTTTTCTAACATGAATACTCCACAAAAAAAAAAGCGGGGTGGTGGGGCTTAACCTTTTTCTTTTTAATCCTTTTGAGTTTTTATTTTTTTTATGAGATTCAAATAGGGGATAAATTCATTTATGTTAAATATAAAAGCATTTACTCATATGTTATTTGGCATAAATAATTGTTAGAACCTAGTTTGATACCAATTAAACTAATGCAAGGCGCCCTACAGTAAGGTGGCAGCCATCCAGACCATTATAAATCAGCCTGGATGCTTAAGCAGAGGCACCTTGATTACACGTTGACAGCTATGCCGAAAAGTGATGGCCAATTATGCTGATGTAATTCCTTATGATCCTCGCTATTTATTTCCCTTCACTAGATTGTTGGTGTTCTGCGTGGAGGGGGAAACTTTCAATCTTTCTATGTCTGAAAGCAACAGTTGGCTGATGAAAAATTGGAAAGCTGGCAATTTAAAATTTTCTTTCTATTTAAGAATATGTTCAGATAAAATTGAATAGACAGGTGATCCACTCGTCAAATGCATGTCATCATTTCGTTACATGGGAGGACAGAAATTGCTGTTTTACCTCTGGAGAGTTTTTGAATTTAATTATCTTTGGACCATGCATTGTTGAACTGAAATAGCCTTTTCTTAATACTAGTTAAAAGCAAATCAATTACAAATTATACTATATGTTGTTATGTGTATTTGTCATATGTATATTCCTTGTGTGCATGTGTAAGGTGATTCCGTTGAAAAAATAAGATGCCATTTTCCTGCTAATTATTGATTTGAAAAAGGTCAAACCAACTTTACTAAAGTAAGCATGTGCCTATGAATCTTGTCTCATTATTTCACTCTATTTGAATTTTGAAGTGATATTTGTTGTCCTTGTACCTATGAATATTGTTTCTTCACCTAACTTTATTTAGTCTTTCTCTTGTTCCTTTAGCTCCCCTAGTCTGTATGTATCACTTCTTAATAGTGTATTCAATGGCCTTTCTTGTATATGCTGGTCATCCTCAAACTGCTTCTATCAACTCATCACCTGCTGTTGTGGATTTTAAATTACCTCAAACTTGTTCATTTTCTTATTTTATTCTGACATTTGTCCTCCTTAGCTTCCTCATCTTGTCTCAGTTTATATTATGTTTTGTTCTTTCTTTATCTTCTGATGCTCAGCTCCATATGTCGTTGCTGGTGTTACAGAGATTCTGCAATAATTTTATTTGACATCTAGTGAAGTGTGTCAAACCACGTATCACTCTAGAAACATTTCTCCACTTCATCCACCTTGTTCTTATTCGCCATGCAACATTCTCTTCAAGTTTTCCTCTGATTTATAATGGAACAAGGGCATAAAAACTGAAGTTATAGGGCTTGCCCTTATGCCCTATAACAACCCTAATCACTAGTTTCACCATACCTATACTGAAGTTACATCGCCAATGATCAAGAACTAAAAATCTATGTTACATCAGTCTGAAACCGTCGGTGTTCTGTTTTTCTGTCATTCTAACTTGGAGCTTCCCATAATTTACTGGAATTTCCATGTAACTGGACTTTTTTAAACCTTTTTCTTTTGGTAAACTGTAGGTTCTTGCTGATAAACTGCCAGAACTTCTTGATTTTCAGCAAGACCTTGTGAGCTTGGAAGCTGCATCAAAGGTATCTTGTTTAAGTTTTTGCTTGGAAATGAGTTTAGTATGATCTTCGGCAATGCAGGTAGCATCTTCTGATTCAACTTACTGATTTCCTTACAGATACAATTGAAATATTTAGCAGAGGAGATGCAAGCCATCAGCAAAGGATTGGAGAAAGTTGAAGAGGAATTAATGGTCTCTGAAAATGATGGGCCTGTATCAACAAATTTTCGCAAGGTAAATCCTTTCTTCCTTGGGGTTTGTAAGAGTATTCCCTGTATTAAACACTAGCAGCAATGGAAAGAACAACAGAGGAAGAAGAAAAGTCTCTAGAGAGGAGGTGGTTAGAGAAACTTTCCTGTTGTTTTTGTTGTGAAAAACTTACCCACCATGGGGAGGAACACCTATTTATAAATGAATAAAAATGAAATAAGTAGAAGGACCCATCGACTTAACCATCCTATTCCTTAAAATACCCTTCACTGACATATACAAAAACAGCATACTAAAAAGACTGTAATTGAGTTCTAATGATGATTTGGATGTGAACTGCTCCCAGAGATGAGATGACTGCCAGCCTCCTACCACCATCCTCACTTGCTGAGCCTCCTCACTTTATTCCCCCACTCCAGGTGCAAAAATATGGAGACTCTTTTCCACCTTGCTGCAGTCTTTGAATGGTCTCCCCCTTCTCTCCATCTTGCTTTGCCTCAAAAGTACCACACAAATTGCTGCTTTATCAGTTTATTGGCGTTTGATATTTCAAAATGAAAAACTGCATAGTTGGTCACTTCATTTGCACAAGCCATCCTTTACCATCTTCAAAATGTCTCTGATAAAACAAAAAATTTCTTGGGCCTTGAACAGATACTTGCTCAACAAAGAATATTTTATCCTCGCTCTAATGAAGGTGACAAAATTCTGGTGCTTGATATGGTCCCAAAATGTGGGGGAAAAACTGATTTTTCTTTGTTGATGGGACTAATATTTGGCAACTTGACCAGGTGGACCTCAGTAACATTCTTTATGAATCATTCTCCATAGTCGTCCTCTTCACTTCTGGTGTGAAGCAGGTCTTAGCAATATGTCTCAGTGATTGTGAACCCACAGTTCTCTTATGAACAAACAAAGCAAATGGATAGATTGACATACACAAGGATATGTGCGGACTTTTCGGTTAAGATGCTCTTCCCTCCATCGCAGTGCTGAATGACAAAGGTCCACTCAGTCTGTCCACTATGAATGGCTCCTCCCCCAGTCTTCATGTTCAAGCTCTTTGGACTCCATAAGAAGTCTTGCTCCTCCAAGGTCTCTGCTGTCGTCTGTCAGTCGAAGAGCCTCAAGCCTCTCAATCAGGGGTAACCCTCTAGTCCAATGGTCCCTATAGTTTTTGCTGCTGGCTCCAACCATTCTGGAACCATGCAGTCCTCTAAAGCCTGCACCAATGCTGATGCCTTCTCTGACCTTTCTGAGCTATCATCTGTTTCTCTTTCCCAGATATCCCAGCTATCTTTTGGTTGATCTTTTTGTTGCTCTGATTCTCTGGGAGGACCTGCTACCTGGAGGCCTTCTTTGCCTCCTCTCCAGTTATTACCCTTGTTTTCAAATGAGAATCATAACTGTTATACCCATCGTCCCTCTTTGTCCCTCTTTTACCATGGGTCCCTGTTGATGTATCTATCTGCACCGGCCTTCCCTAACAGTTTTAGCTTTAGGGTGTAACAATAGAGAAAGTGGTGTAAAGCATTGCGGTCAAATGTGTGACTTCTGGGAAGTGCATTGGAAGAGTTTTCTTGACATTTCTTCTCCTTCAGTGCTATGTGAAGGAGGTGCCACTGGAGCTTCATGTACGGGGAGTTAGAACTGGGTATGGGTTTTGTTCTAGCAGGGAATAATGAGTAGAAACAAAGAAAAGAAGAAGAGAATGAATAAGAAGGAAGAAGAAGAAAGGTTGGGACAAAAATTATGATGGGTGGGTAGTATTATGAAATGGAAACTGTTCCATACCTTTGGGCTTTTCAAATGGAGCAGACATTGTGGGACCAAGGGAATATTCCTGATTGGCTTCAGAATTCAGATGTTTGATACTAATTTACTTTTAGCTGTTACCTTCTCTTGCAGGGGGGGAAAAATATTACTGTTTTTTTCATTCTATGTGCTTGTGGTATCTCCCAACTATAACATTTTAATCAGGAGGTTACTGTTTTGCAGATATTGAAGGAGTTTCTTGCTGCTGCTGAAGGCGATGTAAGGTCTTTGGCTTCATTGTATTCTGCGGTGGTATGTTGCAATTTTTGGCATAAAGAGTGGAATTTGAACATTCCTATCATTTTTGTGTGTGCGTGCGTGAATATTTATTGCATTACATATTCTAGGATTTGCATGCATTTTCAGGGTAGGAATGCTGATGCATTGGCCTTTTATTTTGGAGAAGATCCAGCTCGTTGCCCATTTGAGCAAGGTATTTCAATCCTATGTGCTTCTTTCATGTGTATCCGGTCAATCTAAGCTGCATTACTTTGTGTGGGATAGTGTGGAAGAATTTGTTTCTATTTGGGCATTGATCAGGGAAACTGTTGGTATGTGTTACCACAGGAGATGCACCTTATAATATAATGGTATAGGAGTCGTCGTGTTGCTTATGGTACATAGGCTGGGGAGAGGCTAACATGAAGTCACTTGACCTTCAGATGGGTGCAGACTTTGTTGGAGTTTCCATCATAAATTAGTGTCATGCATGGCTATGTACAGCTGTAAGAAAATCATGCATTAAATTTAATGGACATGAGCCAAGGGAACAGGAAAAGAGTTCACCTTATTTGTCTAGGAATTGGATTTGATTGGCTGCTAAGTACTTGGATTATGTGGCCATGACTCATATGGACAAGCTGTATTGGAAGAATTGCTAATGTTAAATTTTCATATCCTGCAATTCTAAGATGGTTTATCTAATCATTTGCATCTTTGAATATCTGGTGCAATGTCTGCCTGGCTATGAATTCAATATCTAGCCCTGTACACTTTTTGGGCTGTCTAACTTTCTAGGTCTTTTTTCAATCATGTGTCAATTCTCAATCTGTAGTTTCTTGTTTGCCATTCCAGTTGTTTCTACGTTACTCAACTTTGTGAGAATGTTTGGCCGGGCCCATGAGGATAACTGTAAACAGATTGAGATTGAAAAGAAGAAGGTGGAAAAGGAAGCACAAAACGAGAAAATGAAAGCTGATGCTGCAAATAAAGAACCAGATCAGTTGCTGCGGACTCCAATTAAGAGCGGAAACCTCAAATGATCGACCATACATCGTTGTCGATTCACTAACAGGAACAAATTCACCTTATGGAGAGAGAAGTAGATGCTCCATCTTCATCAGTAAATGATGCCGTGGAACTTCAGAAGAGAAAACAATAATGGCAATAAGCTCATGTTTTTTATGACACAAGGTGAATGAAAAGCTGATGACCTGGTGAACTAAATTTGAAGACACTGGGGCTGTGGATGGGATGAGATATTTATGAGGGCTGAAGCTGTATTATAGAGAATAAATTCAACCCTCTCCCCTCCATCGTTGCTGCCATCTCCCACCCCTCACTGCTGCCCTCTCCCCCTCCTTCCCCCCCCCCCCTCTCTTTTTCAATTAACGTTCCTCTCTGTTTCACCTTTTGTACAGTGCAGTGGTTGCAGTTCTGTTTAGATTTCAGTAAATGTAAAAATGTCTCAGGAAGAATGTCACTCTTTCTTTTGGCACCCTCCGTATTGTTCTTGATAAGCAATTTCTTTATTCTTTGGAAATCAAATATTCTTATGTATATTTTTTGAACTATAGGTATCCAAACATTCATCTGATATCTCTCAATTTGCTTAATAGCACCATTTTTTCCTTTCCTTTTCTTGGTTTACATTTTGGGTAGCAACAGGTTAAACCTAAGTTGCTTCAAGGTGTACTGCAGATTCATCGATCGAGTCCTGGTAAAACTTAAAAGAAGGTAGTAGTACCCTCATGCCAATAGGGCCAAACCAACATTTCATGCTTATAGCAATTCTGAAGGTCTGAAAATCTTCCAGATGCCTGCATCACCAGTCGTCTGTGGTAAGTATTTCATGCCAAACCAACATTCCCATAAGTGGTAATTAGGGTTTTAAAGCAAGAAAGTTTGTTTCTCAATCAGATAAACTAGAACCACTGGAAAATGGAGGGAGAAGGTGCATACAGTTGGAGAAGAACATATAAAAGGGGTATGAGACAACTTATAGCGATTCTGAGGCTTGAAAAATCTTCCAAATGCCTAGACTTCTACAGATAAATTAACCCTAGAAACCAGTGTGGTTTAAATAATCATGTCGTTAGGAATCCAAGGCTCGTGTCTTTTTTACTGATAATTTAATAGGCTAATTTCATCCTATTTTTCCGCTCCAACAGCGGTCAAAACCCCCTCCGGTAATGCTTTTTTTATGTCAACCAGTTAAAATTGAAAAATACTAAAAAATTAACGAAACCATAAACAATTCGGGTAGGTATTTCAAGTCACGTGAATGGTCAGAAATTTCAACGCCAATCATTTATTATATATTAACATACTAAAAAACCACTAACAAGTAACTCGTTTAAAACAGTTCCAATGACACTTGATTCTTGTATGGTCATCACCTATTCCCCAAGTAACCAATTAATGGAAGGGGGAAAAATTACTGTTCTTGAAAATTTTGAAGGCCTTCTGTTCTCACCCACTACACTGATTTCTGAACACATCTTGGATCTGCAAAATAGTATTAAATTGGATCTGCCAACACCAAACTAGATTTCATTACAGTAGATTGACATTATCAATGAAATGAATTGGGCAGTTCTCAATTTGCTTCTCCCAAGCTCCACGAATTAAAATTCTGCCATATGGTAGGAATCTGCATGACCTTTAGTTAGATGAGACATGGTAAATGCTTTCACCATTAGATTTGTCCAGGAAATTTCGATAGTGGGGTTGCGTAAATTAAGTTACCTGATCAACACATTAACATTTTGAAGATGGAGAGGAGAAAGTAAAGATCCATAATTATATAGCCTTTATTCTAACCACGTATGTTGATGAGTTGGGTCCATCTCTGAACCAGCCACCAAACTTTTGTATCACGCTCAATAAATAAAGGATGTCACACATTAATAAAAATAAGACGCTCTTCAGTAATACCATAATAGTACGTTACTTGGGTGTTGCGTAATTAATGCACAATACTTACTGCGAAGATTTAAGGTCGAAATTTTGATCTAGACTAACTGTTCATTGCAGTGTTGTGTATTAATTGCACAACACTAAACTTGAGCCCTTACTAATAATTTTTATATTTTTATCCAAAAAAAAAGAGTAATAACTGATATATTGTAGTTCATGTGACAAAGAAAGAGATTAATCCGATTATCGCCCGAAACTATCCCTAGGTGGGAATTATGCCTTTTCATTGTGGATAGCATGGTAATTTCATCTGCTTCTGTATTAAACATTACAGTATTCCTTTCCTTGAAATAAATAAATACATATAAATATTATAAAAGGTTGCGTGTTTCGTATATCGAGACAATCACGTGCCGTGGACGAAACGGGCCCCACCAAAACATAGGATCGGATAAAACAATTAGATATTAAAATATTTAATATGTCAGCAAATGATTCTCTCCAACGAAACGAAAGCAAACAAATCCCGACGGCGACATCTCACCTAATAGTTCAAAATATCGTGAGATTATGAATCCATTTTCTCTCCAACGTATACTGTATTTGTATAGTGTATACGTTCATACGGATACGGTTAGGCTTTTATGCCTTTTAGGCCTAATTAGGGAAAACGGATTAAAATAAACCAACCAATCAGGGGATTCACTTTTGCACCTTCTAATTAAAAACGTTTCCCTTGCTTTTAGGCCCACCAGGAGCCAGGCATTGAAGGGCTGGTCTGGGCCAAGTGGGCCAACCCAGATAAGGAATCTCTTTTACTAGTGGGCCTGTGGGATGCAAATGGGGGAAGGTATCCAAGTAGTAACGTGGAGCTTTGACTCATGTCCTCTATCCAAAAAAGGAAGAAAAAAAAAGAGAGAAACTTGCCACGTGTTGTCTGCCAGAAATGAAAATGAAAGAAAACAAACGATATATATATTTATATACTTGTAGCTTTAGATCTTCATGTATTTTGTATCAATTGAGAGTATAGTGGAAGATAAACTTCTAATTCAGTGCCAAAAAGTAGCTAATGGAAGTTTGGATTAAGACTCTCTGAGGGGTCCAAGTGTTGGACCCTCCTAACCTAACCTAACACTAAGATGTTAGTGGTTGTACCTTTTGACCATTTGAGGTCCCCATGGTATTTGGTGGGTCTAAAATTGTAATCCATAACTGTCTTTCTTTTTTTTAATAGAAAATGTTATCTCATAATTCTATAGAAAGTATAGTTGAGAGTTGGGTCCATTTTTAGTTAATTATATGGAATATAATTGATAGAGGCAGGTTCTTATATACTGGATTTTATATAAGTGTCACACGCATTCATGCACCAATGGCTCAACTTAATGGGCCACACCACCCATAGAGTGTAAAAAATATTATCCATATTTGGCCAAAAAAAGAAGAAAAGAATGGTATCCATTGCAGTTGAGCTGGATTAATCTCACATGACTACATCATAATATCACATGAGGAGGGTGAATTGAATAGGTTGAAGTGACAATCTTACTCTTATCTAGAGGATTAACCAATATTATGAGTGTCTCTTGACTGTATACATCAATGCACTTATATATCAAAGACGAGACTGAGATTAAAATCAAATAGAAAGCCATTACAGATTTATTTTAATTTAACATCAAGCTTTTGATCCCGTCTTCTATTTGATATATAGGTTTACAACTGAGTATAGAAGAGAAATATGCACAACAGAGGATTCTATTTCCAATATGAAATCACAAGAGATTTGAATGCATCTAGATCCGATATGGGGGGGGGGGGGGAGGTGACCAATAATGGATAGACATGGGCTTTGTAATGATACGCCACAAGGATTTGCCACCGTTTGAAAAAAGCTTGAATTGGGAGTATGATAACTATTTTAGTATACGGGGTTTTGAACTCTTGATCTCTTATTGTGAAGTGTTGGTCTTTGCCAATAGAATTAATCTCTTGGGGTACTGCATCATACTATCATACTACTATTATAAAAACAAGAACTCGATAGTCATAAAAATAAACACGGTTACATTTCTATTTCCTTAAATACCTTTACCACTCAATCCCTTAGACCTTTTAAGTTATTAACAAATGATATGCAAAATTGTAATTTTTCATCCATAAGTATATTAACAATAATTTGATAAATAATACTAATTAAAATATAATAATTTCTATTTATTGATCATATTACCTAAAATACCTTCAAATGATTATAATAATAATATATATTTTTTTCTTTTCAGTCACAGGATAAAAAAGGATTTTATTCAAATAGTTTAAGGGCCTGTTTGGTTACATGAGTCTGGAGATTTCAAATATCTAGAGATTTCAAATCTATAGAGTTATAATTCATAAAATTAGATGTTTGGTTGTAGAATGAAATCAGTGGATTCATCCTAAAAAACTATTTGATTGACGTGATTTTTGTGAATGTGCAAATGTATAGCTTTTTTAAAATTTCTGGATTTCACCCCTTACCCAAAAATCTATAGATTCACGTTTTTAGTGTAAAAAGGTGAATCTCTAGATTTATGATCTAGAGATTTTTATAACCAAACGGGTATAGTTCTCAGATTCATGAATCCAGAGATTTCAAATCTCTAGATTCATGTAACCAAACAGGCCCTAAGAAAAACTCTCATAACTGTGAGCACGTCAGGATGAGAAATGAAAAAAAAGTGAGAATTGCATTGCACTCCACTTCTAAATATGTAGAGTGCATGTATTCTGTCCTCCAAGAATTAAAGTGCCAATCTAGAAGGTCCAAGAAATAGCTAGGAGAATCTATGGAAGGAATTAAGTGAGCATTACTTGATTGAGTGGTAAAGAAGGGATCCACTGGTCTCGATCCAAAAATTCTTGTATTTTGTCCATTACCAACCACTTCATATATCTTTTTAGATAGGAGATCTCGATTAGCTAAAAGACTCCACCACTGTTGAGAACAACCTCTTGGCAAAAGAGCATATGGGATAGTATTTTCCTTTCAAAGTAATGCCCAAAGACTAGTGGAATCATTAAGAACCTGCTTCTTGGACCTTCTAAAGGATGTTTGACGACTCGATTAAAGGCCATGAGATTGCACTTCCTTGATCTGCATGATGAAAGTGATAACCTCCCTATTGTGAGCAAGGGTGCTAGATTGAAGAGAATATTGCATTTATCTAAATTGAGTTGCACGCTCGAAACAAACTCATATTCCTTTAACAGGTGCAAGATTGAGATAGCTTTATCTAGGATAGTAGGTGCAAAAATTATAATGTCATCTGCAAACACTAGATGACTTATCTTCGAACCTTACCAGCAGATTTGAATGCCGGAAAGAGAGTTCCTTGGCAGATCCAGTAGGAGTTGCCTAGATTGCACATCCTAGAACAATATGAAGAGATAAGGGCTAAGCAGACAACCTTCGCTGCAATGAAATTGTCCCGATAATTGAGTCATTTACCTTAATATGGTACTGAATTGTTGATATGCATTGAAGAATCCAATGAACCCATTTCTCTGCAAAACCAAACCTCACTAGTACCATATAAAGATAGGACCATTTAATTTATCATACGCTTTACTTATGTCCAATTTCAAAGCCATGATTCCCTTCTCCCCCCCCCCCCCTTTCTTACGCAAATGGAGAAGCAATCTTGGGCAATAAAACATTATAAGAAATATTCAGGCCAGTATGAAAGCACTAATTGAGGGGAATTTATAATCGATTTTGGCGGTTTGCAATACATTTTGACACCACATTGCATAGACTTATCGGCCAAATGTGATCCAATTTGGATGTTTTTTTTGGGTATAGGTATCAAGGTGAGTATAGTATGATTTAAACTCCTAAGCATAAATCTATTATTAAAGAAATGTGAGACAGCCCGAACCACATCTTCCCAACAATATCCCAATGTTTGTGATAAAATAGCGGGCATCCTGTCAATGCCATGAGCCTTATACCCGCTCATTTGAAACAAGACTTTCTTTATTTCTCCCTCACTAAAAGGGGCACATAAATTATCATTCATTGCACAACATACCAAAGTAGGAACAACAGAAATGAAATCCCAATCTACTGGGTTAGATGAAGAGAAAAAATTAGAATACTAATCCTCACAATATTATTATTACTTATACTTATACAACAACCTCTAGAGCCAAATCAAAATTTTCTTATTTGGGAATTCTATGTCTATCTGTACTAACTCTCTATTTACTCTCTCAAAAGTTTCACCCCTTTTTTTTGTGTGGTACAAAGAGGCTTTATTAAGCCGAGGGATGGGAATATTAATATGTCTCAGCAAGAGTCGAACTCATGACATCTTCACTAAGAGGTGTTGGTTTTAGCACTAGAATAGCTATGCGTTGGCAAAAATTTCACCTCTAATATTTTAAAATAGCCAAACTACCCTTTGTTCTTATCTCTTTAATTGGTTGTGTTGATATTTTTAACTGTTCTAGTTATTTATTTTATCTATTCTACTTCTTTGTAGGATTACATATCTAGATGTATTTTTTAATGTTTTATATTTTATTTTTTCTTTTATAATTTTTTATTTTCTATTATTTTTTATGGTAAACTTCTCTATTTGTTTTTAGAAGTTTATTAAATGTGAATAGATTTCTCCATCCTTTATGAGAATCCATTAAACATTTTAGATTTAATGTTTTTAATTTTCTCTCTTTTATAAGAATTCATCAAAGGAAAAATTAAAATACTTCTGGAACAGAGGAGAAAGCAAAAGAAAAATATACCTAATCACATGTAATGGATTCTTATACAGAAAGTGAAGAAAATTGATTAGAAAAAGAGAAAAAGAAATTGCTTTAATCCATTAAAAGGACAAGACTAGTAGACAATTTGGCCATTTTAGTATTCATCTTTTGAAGAAATTGAAGGTGAAATAACCAGAGGGATAGAAAATTTTCCTTTTTACTTTTTCTTTTAACCAGAAAAAAAAAAAGGACAGATTTCTTATGCCTTTTTAGTGAGACAGTGTGTCCGAGTCGAAAGTTTATAATGACAAAAACACCCTTCTATTCTTTTAAAGTGACGTGCAGGGACAATCTTTCTAATGGTTCCCAACAATTGAGAGTTAGAGTTCCACGTCCACGACGTCTGATCTGACAGCTAATAACGGCCATTCACGGAGAAAACAACTGTTGCAATGTCAAAAGCAAAGTGATTGCCTGGCAGAGCTTTTTAACGGCCATAATGTTTACGGCTTACACTCTGCCCCTGTTTTTCTATTTAGTTAAGGGGTTCCCCATTTTAAGAGGCTCATCGTATCTTCTCACTCGGCAAAAAGCCAACCCAGATCAGATTGCAAGAATTTCAGCAATATTTCAGTTACAGAAACCAGGCAAATTAAGGAAAACAATTCCATTTTGCAGAAGGGACCAGACCAGACCTCTCTTTCCTCGCAAGTTTCTTCATCCTCTGCATGTGAGAATCTCTGGCCTCTGGGCCTTTTGGGTTTGTGAGAGTGCCTTGGAAACAGGGCACACCTAAAGAAGATCCTTCGTTGCAAAGTGAGCAAGAAACCCACAAAAGGCTAATCATTCATGATTTAACCCCACCAATTTCGTCTTCTCTTTATGCTGCCACAGATCTTGGTTGAAAAAGTAGCTTCACCCTTGTAATTCAATCCTCTGTAGGGAATCCCATGTTATCTTTTACCACCAACCTCTGTTTCTTTAGCTTAAAGTTTCCTCCTCTGTTTTGATTACTCTGTTAGTGCGGTGGTTATCAAAAGTGCTTAGTGGGGAGTAAATATGGATGTTGTCAGACGAAGAGCTGCATCTACAAATGGTGTTGTTGCGGGCTCTGTCTGGGAGAGTAGAATGAAGAGCGATGAAGTCAAAGGTGGGATCAAGGTGTTCAATGGCGAGGAGATTTCTGAGGTGGGGACCGGCGGTGGCTTTGAAGATAAAGGGCTTAATGTGTACCGGCGATTGAAGAAGAATCAGAATCAGAATGGTGTAGTGTCTGGGAAGAGGAAGACGTGGAATGAGAGAAGCACATTTCAGATGAGGAAGACAAGATACGATTTGAAAAAATTGAGCGATGACTCTTGCAAGGAGCTCACCGTGTCGGTTGATTCAGTTGAGAAGGTTAAAAAAAGCCCAACCACGATTAGGAAAACAAGATCTGAAACAAACAGAGCTTCTGATGGATCTAGTAAGGAGCATGATGTGTCTGTTGATGAACGGAGCTCAATTGAGCTAAGGAAGACCAGATCCGATACCTCCATGGTATCTCCTGAATCACCCGAGGAGAAGAAGATCCAGATTAGCAAAGAGAAGACTATGTCGCGTAGCGTAAGCAATGTGAGTCAGGTTAATTCTCCACGAAGATTAGGGGTGGACGATGATGGTGTTGATGCTGATGGAGAAGAGGAAGGAGAAGAGGAAGAGTACGATATGGGAATTGAGGTAGAGAAGGAAAGCTATGATGTAAAGGAAGTTAACATAGCAGAAGAGAAACCCATTAGCATTTCGGAACAGAAACCTGAAAAAATAGAAGAGAAGGTGGTTTGCCAGATTCCCGAAAAACCAACATCCGTTTCAGAAAATGTGAATGAGGAGAAGTCATCTCCGGTTAAAGATCGCCAGGTAATTGATCTGGTAAAACCCAAGAAGGTTCTGAATGAAGAGAAGAAAGTTCATCAGATACATCAGAAACCCCAACGTATATTTGCGAAAGTGGTGCATAAACAGCCCAAAACTGTTGGCATTACCCCTCTAATTGATCCTTCTGTCAGAAAACCACGTTCAGGTAAGCTTATTCCTTTCAAAATTTCGATACCAGATACTTATGTGGTCTATGATAATTTCACTATCTCATTTCTTTTCTTTATCTTTTGATTTTTCAATAGCAGTTGCAGCTCCAGCTCCAGCTCCAGAAGTGTTCGACCAAAGTCCGGAGAGGACCCCAAGCAATTTGCAGAATCTCGGTGAGTTGTAGTTTCAGGGATCAAATTGAGGTCCTTGATTATGGAACTTTCTTCACTCTTGTCTACTGCTGGTTTTCTTTTCAGTGGATTTGGTGATGTGGAGAGATATACCAAGATCAGCTTTTGTATTTGGATCTGGAACATTCTTCCTGCTCTCCTCTTCCTTCACCAAAGATATCAATTTTAGGTACAAACACGCTATAGAAATAGTAATTCACATTTAATCCCGTGCCCCAAACAACGCCCATTACTCATTTCTGTTGCTCCTTTGCTCCCACAGCCTGGTTTCTGCAATTTCCTATATAAGTCTCGTCTATCTTGCTGCAATCTTTTTCTATAAATCAATTCTTGGCAGGTAATCCTCCAAAACTGAATACATTTTCTAATTAAAGCAACTTTTACCCATTTTTAAGTGTTTCTGATTCTCTTCTTTTCCCTTGGCGAACCCCAAAAATAACAGGGGATCTACAGATATGGATGACTCAAAGGAGGAATATATAGTGGGGGAACAAGAAGCAATTTGGGTACTAAAACTAGTCCTTCCTTACTTGAATGAGTTTCTGTTGAAGCTCAGAAGCATTTTCTCTGGAGATCCTGCCACTACCATGAAGGTGAACAAGCACTTCTCTTCCAGTTTCTCTTTTCTCTTTCTCGTTTTTTCACTTAGAAAGTGAACTGTAAAAGAGAATAGTCGCTAAAGAAAGTAGAAACTGTGACAATGACAGCTGGCAGTGTTGCTGTTTGTCTTGGCTCGTTGTGGAAGCTCCATCACCGTTTGGAAGATGGCAAAATTGGGTGGGTAAAAGTGTAATCCTTTCATTGATCCAAGAAACGGTTAAAATTCCAGTAAATCCCTCTGACTCTCCACTCTGGCTTTTTTTTCCTTCTAGGCTTCTTCGCGGTTTTTACAGTTCCCAAAGTTTGTTCTTCGTATTCTAACCAACTCACCGCTTACGGTAAAAATTAGCTTTGGTTACTTTTTACTTTTTCTTTTCCTGGGTTTCGCCAAGTTCATTTTGGATGATATTTAATTGTATTTTATCCGTTGATGTCATCATTTGACAGGAAAGTTTTGGATCGGACGGTTTCGGGACGCCTGGAATTCTTGTACGCACAAGAAAGCCGTTGCAGCTGCAGTTTTCACTTTGGTGTGGAATTTTTCTTCGGTTGTAGCCCGCATTTGGGCAGGTAAGGACATGTTTGTCATTTTATTCAAACGAGAGATAGGGACAAACAAGTAATTCTATATAGGCCTGTTGATAATGTACTTTTTCAACGTTTTCTGTTTTGTAGTATTCATGTTGGTAGTGGCCGTTCGATATTATCAGCATTCATTAGTGAGCGAGGATTGGGGTATGGAAAGAGAAGATTCCGGTTGGACGGTAGAAGGAGAGGGTGATGAACAGAGAGAAGAACATCGTGGACCCACCACCACTACTATTATAGTGAAAGAAAAGAAAGATTGCTAAAGCTTCTGGTGAAGTTTACGAGATAAAAAAAAAGGGGCAAAACAGGAAAGGCGTCTAAAGAATAATAATTAATAATTTGTCATGGACATGATGAAACACGTTGCGTACGTTAGTTGTGGATAGTGCTGTTTCTCCTTTTTGCCCAGCCTCTAGTCTAGCCTAACCCTACAATGGCATGTGATGTAGTGGTGATGCCGAGTTATTTCTTGTTTTTGTTTTCTCGATCTTCTTTTGTACAGACAAAAAGAGAAAAGTATTGAATTGTTTGCTTTTTTTTTTTTGTTGGTAAGGGAATTGTTTGCTTGGACCTTGGAGTAGTGTGTAGTTGTGTTGGGCGAGTGGTTTCTTTCTTTGATCTATACATGCTACTCAACTCGGTGCTACATGGAAAATGTAAAGTGGGCTTACGGACGTGGAGCCCAACCCAAGGCCTCGACTTATAGCTTAACCCACATTAATTTTGGACTGGATCTAGCCCAGGGTTTGGAATTTTAAGCAGGCTTTTCGGTGGGTTTGACTTTTGGGCCCATATACGTAGCATTATTACATTTAAGAAAGAGTTTTTTTTTACCCACTTAAGTTGGGTCCAAACTCTAGTTTGTCCAATTAAATGGTCATTATTACAAGTTATTCATTGTTATTTTCGTATTTGAAATTACCATTTTGCCATGCATGAAGGGAAATAAAAGTTTTTTATTTTTATTTTATTTTACAAAACCTCACTTAATTATAAAAAAAAACTTTCCCCCCCACGTCATTCTAATTGTTGCCAGCAAAAAAAACCGTGATCTGAGGACGCAATTCGCTTCTTCTCATGCTGTTCTTGTAGATTTCAAGCGTCTCCAATCACGTCGATGGGGAATTAATTGAGAGAATGCAGAGAGAAATTGAGAGAAATTGAGCAATCGATTGATCCACCAATACAATGAATCTGGGGCGATGTCCTCCTAAGCATACCTAACAAAAGAAAGAAGAAGAAGTAACTTGTAATATTTCATGTTCACCCGATTGAGCAACGTGTAATATTGGACCTAATTTAAGTGAACAAAATGCAAAAAAAAACTCATTTTCTTGTAGTGCTGCGGTTAGCTGTAGCTTTATTCTTCTTTGAATATTAATTAATCAATCATTTGTAATATTTGCTTTCCTTGTAAGTTACAACCAATATAGATCTGTTCTAAGCTTTGATATCAAGCTGACTCATGACTTATAAAGTAGGGCGTCAAGTGCACAATATTGCGAGTCTTTTTGGGAGACTAGCATGGGCCTTCCAAAGGTGATCATGTTATGAATCTCCTGAAGCATCACAACATGTACATCTCCTAATCTCCATTTTGGACAATGGTATCGTCTTTTGATAATATGAAATTCAAGTATATTTTTTGCCAAGTCGACAATGTTGCAGATCATCTAAGTTATGTTATTCCTAAACAAGAGTTTTCTTTTAAAATGATTTTCACACTCTTTTCTATTTTGGCCAATTTTAGTTTATAACTTAAGTTGTAAATCTCTGAAATGATGATCATTCATTAATTTACCTTAAATTTTTCTAAATACGGTGAATTAATAAATCTTTGAATCAAGGAATGTAATTTTCTATTAAAAAAGAAAGAATGTGATTGGGTTATGTGTACCTTGAAATTTTGTATTTACTTCCAAAATTAACCATTTCCACACATTTTGGTGGTGGCTTGAATGATTTCTTTTTTGAAATCTGTGGTGTAAGCAGAAGACTTGGACCAAACCATCACATATCTTTTAGTTGGTAGGAGTATATTGTGCAAAGCCCTCATGGTACAGGATGACTTAACCATTTGGGTTAATATGCTTCTTCTTTTTCTTCTTTTTTCTTTTCTTTTCTTTTCTTTTTCTTTTTCTTTTTTTTTTTTTTTTTTTTTTTTTTTTTTTTTTTTTTTTTTTTTTTTTTGGTATATGAGGTTCATCCAGGCCAGCTTGTGCGCATCTTGACTACATCGTCAAGGGGGGAGACTGCCGTCTGCAAGGGTCGAACCCATGACATCTCCACTAAGAAGTATGAATCTTACCACTCTACCAACCCTATATTGGCTTTGGGTTTATATGTTTACCCATTCGAAGTATCCATTAATATGTGCCTCGTTTTGTAAAGTTATTGCAAGATTTGGAGGTTTGGTTGAAAGATTATAACATCAAACTTTGAAAGATTTCCATTGTAGTCTTATTTCATGTGTAGTGAATTTTTTTTCAACCTTGTTTATGGACATAACATATGGCATTAGTGTATAAACCATGCCTTGATCTGTTTCCATTTCTTATTTACTTACCAAATTACAAAATAATCAAATTTAAAATCAAAACTTGAAAATTCATTAGATTTGATACTATATTAAGTAATGATTGTACAAGTTTCCATCTTTATCTTGGCTTTAATTTTGATTTTCACTCCTTTTGATCTGGATCCTCTACTATCTTGCTGTCTGATCTTTGGATGGGTGACATGTAGACGGGTAAAATTCCAATTGTTGGTTGGAGAAAAATCATATCTTTCGAAAACAAATTGATCCCATTTCAACAATTTCCAAGTTGATTAATTCCGTTCTAGCTTTTCTATCCAACAGTTGAAATTTTACCCATCCAAGTGTCACCCATCCAACGATCGGATCATCAAGAAGGAGGGCAATGCTAGACCGAGAGATGCAAATTAATTCCTTCTCTTACCAACTTTGCTCTCCCTGCAACTTAGGTGGTCTAGATCCTCTCCACCCGGACAGGACGTCCTTCCACACTCATATGGGGCCTGCTTAGGTTCCATATCCTGTCCACCTAACTTGCTAGTGCCTCCATCCTCCCATGTGTCGGCCTTATGCGAGTGTGGGAGGATGGGGGCACAACAAGTTGGGTGGAGACTGGAGAGGATCTTTCCTACGGACAGGCCTTATGTTAAGCCTTATGCGAGTGTGGGAGGATGGCTAGCCTAGGCAGAGAGGATCAAAGTGCCGGATCCTGGCTGATGAGCAGTCCTGCGAGTACAGAATTCATGTATACTCCTATCAACCTTCGCTACATTACGTGCTCATGCATGTTTCTGATCCCTAAATATATTTGCCGAGACACTTAAAAGTCAAGCAAAAGCCATGAATCCATGGAAGCTATCCATCTGATACAAATGTCTGAATTGAAAACTTTATTTCGTCCAAAACATAATCTGAAACCCAAAAATACTAGATACCATAAGGAACCATTCAAGAAACAGAAAAACTCAATAAGCTTTGGCTTTGTTGCCATAAAACCAGATAGCTAAGGCCAAAACAATGATGAAGATAGGAGTAAGTTTCATGAAATCAAAAGAAGATTGCTTCACTTGTGATTCCCTGGCTGCAAGCAATCTTGCTTCTTCCACAGCGACGGTATCATCGTCGGAGGAATCAGAATCCTTAAGATCACCGAGATAGTAGCAAGTCATCAAGGCATTGGCCGCAGAAGAATGACCCACATCTTCAAAATCAGCTGTTGCATCTCCTTTGGCAGCTGACTGTAAGAGAGCCTCTTCTCCTCCTGGATGCTCTTCCAAGAACTTACTGACATCATATACCTTGCCATGAATTACCACCCAACAATCTTTTGCAGAGATGTGGCGAGAGACTTCTGAGAGAGAGTATCTCTTGGTATTTCCCATTGCAGGAGAACTGGAAGGAAAGAGAGACCCAGAAGATAAAATCAAATTGAAAAAAGAAAGCAAAACAAAATGAAGAAATGAGACTGTTCTAACTAGCTATGGTATTCAATATCAGAGTCCATCTTATAGTGGGTGTGAATGGGTGGCCACATTTCTTGCTCATCAAAGCCATGGGGAGGAAAAGCGGCCACTTAGTCCTAGAAGAAATAGCGAGTGCCTTCTGTGGGCTAAGGTGGCTATGCTGTCATTGCCTTGTAATGATTCTTTTCGATTTTTTAATTTAATTAGCCTTTGGAGTAAATGTTCATAACTCTATTCAAAAGATTATACATTTAATGTCCACCTTTCCATACCCGCCAAAAAAATAAATGCTTACTTTCTTTTCCTTTTTTGGGTATAATACAAATTTAATGGTCGCCATGCAACAATGGTTACATGCATTTTTATTAATGATGGTATAACTGGCATAGTTGTTGATCAGGATTACAAATCTGTTCAGTTTCATCAATTTTAACATCCTAATGGGAATAGCTTTTCAAAATTTCATCCATTTCCTACACTAAAGGATCATATTAGGGCTTCGTAATTATACATGATCTTAATTATATATGTTCAAAAAAAGAAGACGATCGATGTTTTTATTATATAAAAAGTGTAATGGTAACTATACAAGTTATTAACCATATAGAAGTATAGAACTAGTGTTAACTGAGTTGAATTTGGTTGGGCGTTTTAGAATTCTAACCTTGACTCTGATTACTTTTGATGGATCCACTAATCTTATAGGGTTAGTTAAGACAAGTCTGAAAAAGATTAGACACTTAATCTGAATCAGAAACAATAAAAATAATGCGTTATTTTATATTATTATCGTTCATATATTTACTGGAATAACCTCAAAACAGTACAGTCCGACCCGACCCGCTATAGTCAAAATTGCACCCTTATGTATCATTGAAGATTTAGGTCATTATTATCCAAAAAAATAAAATTAGGTAATTAATTTAATGATACGGGCTAAGTAATTTGAAAGAGAATAGGAAATCCGATGGCAGCCCAGTTAGGCCCAATAGGAAATCCAACTAGTGGCGGCCCACCTCACAATTTTGGATATGGATAGTCTTATGAGCTACTTTCTGAACACCATGCTCTTGAAACCAAAACTGAAACTCAGGCCGTTCACATGATGCCTTCTTTCTTTCTTTCTTCTTCTTCTTCTTCTTCTTCTTCTTTTTTTTTTTTTCTTTTCAATTTTTTGCGGTTCTTTATTCATGAGGCCCACATCTTCCAAATGGCCCTAGTCAGCAGGCAGGACACCTTGTAACTACATGGGTTGGGCTTGGAATTGAGCCGGCCCTAGACTTCCACAGGTAATGGCTGTGGCTTTGCTTAAAGACCAACCCAGCCCATAATCTAATTAAGTTTGTTTTTACAGATAATGGAATTCTATAAATAGTCTAAATGATAAGTTTACTAAGGGTTTTTTGGTTTTTTTTTTTTTTTATTCTCAAATTTCTGTATTTTTCATTATCTTAAAGTGTTTGGCATCTATTTTCAATCTTATTTTTATTTAAGACAATATAGAATTTCAAAATCCATAATAGACTTTTTGTCTATTATGAATTATGGGTGAGAAATTCGTTCTCCTCATTTATACCCAAGTTTACTTAAATTCCTAAGTTAATGTTAGATTAAAATGGTGAATGCACATTCTTTTTTGAAAATCTATGTTTGTCTTCTTCTTTTTTCACTCTCAAACCCTAACATCAATATACCAACAAGAGTGCAACTCTTGTTCTCACAACTAGGTGGCTAGCGACTTCTCAATCTTATAACCGATTCGTTGATTCAAGGTATTTAGTTCTTTTAGTTCTGCGATTGAATATTGTGGCGGTTGAAGACATAATTATTAACTTGAAAGCGCTTGTTGTTTCCTCAATGATCCTTACAAGAATCCAACGAGGTTCTGCTCCTAAAGTGGAGTGGAGAAGATTATGACAGGAATAGTTGTTCTTGGGAACAAGAATCTCACGTTTCGATCGTCTCTTCCTCAGACCTTCCACAGAGTATTATGTTCATAATTAAATAAACACCGGAATTCATGCCAAGATACTTTTCTCCCCAGTTTGCTTTCTCTTTCTTGCCCTCTATCTTTCTGTTTACTATCTAGTTGTTAATTTATCACAATGGAATACTCTCCATCTCACCACTTGCACCTACACCTAACCCAAAAAGAAAAGAAAAACAAGGTTTGGCTATCTATCAGTATTCTTTGGAGTTCTTGTTTGGAGGGTCTTATCCTTCTGATTTTTGCTCATACTGTCTTCAAAGTTAAAAACCCCACCATACAATCAAATCCATAACTGTGGATTATCTTAAATCCTCAGTTGATCCACCTCCATTCTGACCAACATTCTTTTTCTGATAAAACTCCCAGATGGCTGGTCTTTGATTTGCAATCTGAACAATGTCATTAAGTGGGTCTTTTAAAATTTGATTTGCAGGAGAGAATGTTGAAGTGTCTTGAACTAATCTAAGATAAATCATTGATTAGTGGGTCCTTTAAGGTTCCAAGTGTTGCAGCTCCATCAGTTCCCAAAAACCCTACTGGGGCGTTGGATGCTGCTACATGCTTGAGCCACAAAACATACGTAACAGTTGGATCATGTGCAAATGCTTCTCATACTTCCCCAGATGCTAAGAGGAGAAACCTGACGAACAGGCCATTTGAAGTGGAGTAATGAGGCCAGGGGTGGTGGGGCTCTCATTTCTCACCCAAGTCACTTAAGTTTTGATTTGGTTGAATGGGAGTTTTGGTGTGTGTGTGAAGTTAATCCTTGCACCAAATAAAGGAAAACCAAGGGGAAAACAAGGTTGAAGGGAAAGGGGAAGGAAGGCTAATTGAATGATCTACACAAGCTGAGTTGAGGGGGGTGGAATATAATTATTTATCCAATTCTCGTGCTTGTAATATGAAGGAAACAGTCACCGGCCAGCTATTAATGAAGAAAACCGAAAGTTAAGTCAAGGAAGGGGTGTCAGAAATAATAAAAAGAAAAAGGAAGGTAGCAGAGAGGTTCAGCTTCTTGTAATTTCCATGTCTGAAAAAAAGTGAAGGATAACGGTGGAACGAAGGGGAAATTGGTTTTTATTGGTTGTATTTTAATTATGTGAAAACTTGGGGGAAAAAATCCTGCCAAAAAGAAAGGATCATTCCACAAACTACAGATATAGAAGAGAAAGATAGAAGTTTTTATCTATTTGTTTAATTTGGGTTAAATATATAAAGACGTTTACTTATAATTCAATCCATTCCGCCATTCACTGTTGAATTCTGAAGGTTTCTTTTCCTTATTCCACCAAGAGAGAAAGAGTGAGAGAAAATAGAGAACAAAGCAGCAAAACCTAGATTCTAAGCAGGAGAGAGAGACTCAATCAAAAAAAGAATAGTGGCAGAGCAAGTGGCAACTAAATTAATTTTGATTAATTGTTAATATTTTGATTAATAAGATTTTTAGTTAATTTTTCATTATTATTTTTCTAGTAATTTTTTCATTTTGATATATCAAACCTTTTTATTTTATAATTTATTCTAAACAAAAGTTAACGAATCATTTTTTCAGTTTTTACCAAAAATAATTTTTTTTTACTCATTTCTTTTAAATAGGCATAAATAGAGAATGAGTACCAAAAAGAGCCGAAGTTTTTTCTCTTTTCTTCTTATTTTTAGGAAATTTACAAGTAGCTCTCCTAAGGTGTGATATATTTCTATTTTTATCGGTTAAACTTTTATCCCGGCGATTTATAGTCAAAGATGCCCATTTCATCAAAAAAAAAAAGGAAGAAGAAAAAAAAAAACAAGAACCGCTACATACAACCCCTAAATGAATCAAATAGTAATAAGTTGCATAGCTTGATTAGCAAGTTAATTCATATTTCATCAGTTTCAAATAGATTCATATTAATCCTAAACCAATATATGAATGCAAATTTGAAAATGGATCTCAGCCTTTCAATTAATTACTACCTCAACTTTAATGGAAGAAATTGACGGGCCTTGGTGAAATGGTCAATAGACTACACTAATAGCACGAGGTCGAGACAAAACAGCCTCTCAACAAAATTGTGGGGTAATACTGTTAAAAATTGTCTTCACAACATTTCACATTTCTATGTCTTTTGCTAGACTTAGGAGATTTAGTCTTTAGGCCTCGATGTTGACAACCCTATTTCAACTGTTGGAATTACTAATTTTCTTTCTGCAAATCTTTACCGGAAAAGCTTTCTTTTTTAAACAAATTATGATGACTTGAAAGAAGTAGCAAGGACTAATTACAAGAACCGGGGTCCCATGAGTAGAAAATTTGGCATTAGGGTTCACATCCAAGTAGAAGAATTAGGGAGAGTATTTACAATGGACTTTGCAACTGAAGCTGCTAGAGCAGCAGTGAAGTTAGGATCTCTAGTTAGGGAAGCCACATATTCATCAATTTTGCCGCCGTTGTTGTTGTTGTTTTCGTTTATGAGAGTGGAGTAATCATGGTGACAAGTCCTAATTTCTGATCTGCTGCTGTTGCTTTCTTGATGAGAAGGCGAAAGAGCTAAGCCAAGGGTGGTATCTGGTTGAAGCTCAGGATTAGCAGTAGCATGGGAAGAAGAACTTATAGTTGATGGTGAGATCATGAATGAGCAATTTGCTGGAAAAGCTGCAATTAGACCATTATCTGGTTCACCAAAATCTGCAATATGGTTGTGTTCTCCCTCGTATGTTGCAACAAGTAAGCGCTTGTCCTCTGCACATCTCTGCACCTAATCCCATATATAAAAGAATGAACTCTAAATAAGCTTAATTTACTTATATGATTATTCTGAAGAGTTGGTAAATAATTAAATTAAACTCGTGAAACAGGATCTCTAGACATACTACTACCTTCTTCTTGACAGTACAATAAGGATACATGGAACACCTGTAATAAGCACGAGGAGACGGATTATCTTTGGTGACCTTCTTTTGTCCATATTTTCTCCACTTAAACTCATCTTTCCCTACCTGAAATCACAACATATTATTAAAACGACCATGAAAAATACGCAAAGGAAGGTCACACATCAACTCGGTGTGTTGAGCTCACGGGCAAAAACTAAGGTACACAAGTTTTCGTCCATAACCCTAAAGCGAAAATCCTCAATCTCATAATAACCTAACGAAAGAACATTGGATATAGATTTATGGATTTTAAGTAGTTAATGGGGGTCTACCCATCATATTGGATCATTCCGGTTGCCAATAAAAATCTAATGGTGTAGATCCGTCTTCAAAATTGGATATAAGAATTCGAATCACAGCGTAAGACATATAAACATACTGTGAAAACATAAATGAACGTTTAATAAAAATTGAAGTCGACTGTAAATATGATGACATACTAAGCTAATGTCTCCTGGATCAGTTCTTATGAGCACTTGGGACACCTTTGGTTTTGCAGCTGTTTCATTCCCACCAAATCTCTTAGTGGAAGAGTCCTGATTACTTGTTTCCTGTTGTGTCAGTTTATTCTCCATGATGCAGGCTTGAAGGAACTTGCACTTGTTGCTCATCATCTCAAGAGAATTGCAGAGTTTCTTCTTCTCTTCAGATAGCCGCTCTATTTCTGCTTCCATACTTTTCACCTGCATGTTCATCAACACAAAAAACCATCAAGTACCCTCGATTACAAATTTCAATAACCATCTTTTTTGCTAGTTAAGAAAACAATTATTTACCTTCATTGCAATTGCAAGAGACATACTTTGTTCACCACCATCCATGATATCAGTCTGAGTAGTTGAGCCGATCAGAGACTATTATTTAAAAGAGAAGGCAAAGGAATATGACAGAGAGACCTATATATAAGGGTATGGCGATACCCATTGTTATTCAATTAATGGCCGTTCTGCTCACGCTCTCTCTCTCTCTCTCTCTCTCATTCTGTTTCTTCATTCCTTTCCCATGTTGGTTAGACTGATCTAGACAGTCTTGGTCTGATAAAAAAAGACCCAACCAGTGTTCATCATTTTTTCAAGTTCGTCGCAAGTCATGGATGTAAAAATCAAGCTGTTGAGATCAAACATTTGAAAAGTTAACATGAAAACAAGTATAGAACAGTTTCCTGGAAATTGATTAGAAACCTTGAGGGCATTGATTTAAAGAACAGCAGGGGGAAAAGGGAAGACGTCACCTTACTGCATCATCAGTTGAACGTAAGCAGGAAAAAATTTGCTTTGAGCTTGCATAATCAGATGCCACGTACGAAAGTAAGACGTGTGGCATGGTGTGGATAGAATAAAAAAGAATATTGTAAAGGAAACCTACCAAATAAGGCAAGTACGCAGTCAAGCATTCTTATCTCTAAATTGGAATCATTCTGGTCGATCAAGGATCAACGTCAATCCGTGTATGGAATGATGGGAAACATCTTAGAAGTTTGATTAACGTGACTTTTCCATTTTGGTAATGGATTAAATTGGGTTATGATTATAGCTTTTGGTTTAGGTTAGCCTTATAAATCAAGTTTAATTTTAGTTGTGATGAACATTCGTCATGTTTCAAATGCAAATACCTTACAAATTCTCTCTTTCTTTTTCTTTTTTTCTTTTTCTTTTTTTTTTCTTTTCTTCTGCATAACCAAGTGTGCCAAAAAATACAAAGAGGTCTGATCTAGTACAGTGGAATCTGAACAACTCTAAATCTATTGTGTGCTTATAACTTATATATGTTGTCTTGTTAAAAGCCAATGTTAAAAGCTACAAGACAACATAAGTTATGAGTATTTAAATATCTTAAAGAAAGTGTTGGTCACCACCGACACATCTCAACTCTGTCGATTCCTGTTTGTGTATAACTAGTTGGATGTGCGTAACAATGCTTTTGACAAGGAGATTGTTCATCTCATTTGAAACAATATAAGTTCTTGTACTTAAAACTTGGTTTTATTATTCTAGTTTATTTTTCTTATACAATTGCCATGTAACATGTTTCGAACAATGTAAAGCTCAATTTTATTTTATTTTTAATTAAGAATGGGAAAAAAATTATTACATTTTCAAAGCATGATCTCTGCCCTCTACCTCCCATCTCAGATGATCATTCTAAAAAATTTTAAGATAGAAAAACCCTTTTACTATTAGAAGAGTCAATGATCTCAATTATAATGCAAAAAAAGGAAAAATCAATCCTAATTTTCAAAGTAGTATGGATATCAATTTTTCATGTGATGTCAACTAAGCATGCTTACGTAACTGTCAAAGAAATTCGTGTGTAAACTAAATATAAAAATTTGAAAATTGATTTGAAATTTCCTTGGTTGTTGAAAGCAAACAATGATCAAATGAGAAAGAATGTTCACATGAAATTGCTTCTTCTATTCATTGAAAAAATAAAATTTTGCGTGCTTGCGGTCTTCTTAATTAAGCTTAAATTACGTTTTAGGTTTTTTTTTTGGGGGAAGTTTTACATCTAGGACCTAGGTGTAGGGGTCTCTAATTACACCATGAGTAACCGTTAGTGAGGGGAATGGGAATGGGAATGGGTATGGATCTGGGTCTGTGTAGCAGAGAAGGGAAAGATGGAAAATTAATTAAGCAAGAAGCATATATAGTCTGCAGATAATATAATAGGTATATTTGTAAATTTATTTTTATTTATTATTAATGGTGGCATTCTGGTTCTTTACCTTTTAAATTTTAAATTCAACTAACAGTTACTAATGGTGCTAGCTAGAGACTTCTATATCGATGTAAATTTTCCACTAAAAAGTCCTAATAAAAAATTTATAACTTAACTAAAAGACCGACGTGTAATGTTCCATGTTTATTTATGGAGTTTTGTATTCGTCTTATTTTATTACAAAATTATCCTACAAAAGCTTTATATCTGAAATGCAAAGAAGAAAATAATCTGAAGTTTCGCCTACAGGCCGGTATAGAGACAATGACACATAGCAAAATATCTTCAAAATTCAGATCTCAACAAACAAAATTAAATGAAAGCTGCCAAGGGTGAACAGCATAAGAAGTATCGATTAGTGCTATTGCAATCGCCATTTGGGGTCAATTGATGATAGAAGTCAAGCACTAACATGAGAAACACAACACAACACAACCCATGGAAGTGAGGATGCACTCAAATATTTTCACTTGATGGTGTCCACTGAAGATGATAAAAAAAGCCAAATCTTCCAAGACTTTGAAACAATACAAAGTAGCAGTCACTCAGTCAAGTCCACTCTATCCAAAACTGATGAGCCCCACAAACCCTTCCAGATTTTCTATCTATTAACCAAACACATCTAGAAACCATGGATGTAGCTAGTGACTTAACAGTTTATTACCCCAAAAAAAAAAAAAGACTTGCAGTTCACGCCTTCACGGCATAGGATTTTTCCTTTATATTTAAGAGACTCGCTTTCCACCTAATAAAATCTTTCTTTTCTTCATCTTTTCCATTCTGTCTCTTCCCTCAACTTGCTTAATTTCTGTTTTTGGTGGTCCTTTGGGGCAGTCAACAATGTAAGTGTTGTGTGTTCACAAGCCATAAATGGGTTGGAATGGACTTGACTTGCAGTGCTTGTCAAGTTTCAATAATATGATCCAGCCAATAAAACTTTTATATCTGACTCGAATTTTAAACCCAATTTTGAAGATTTGACTTGTATATTTTGAAGACGATTCAAATGATTCGTTTTTTTAAATATGTAATGGAAGTAGTGGACTTGAGATGTTCATCACTAATCTTCTTCACCGTGGGGGTATGGGAGCGTAGTCCCCGTGGTACGACATGATCCAACCCGGTGAGTTGATCCATTTATCCGATTGAAACTCTTTATATATGAATGTGTATTTCACATTTTTTATAGAATCATTATGAAATTTAAGAATTTTCGTTTTAGGATTTTGGTTAACATTTTGAAACACCATTTTAACAATTGATTAGAAGATCTTTATTGTAATTTTCTTCTTACATAATGAAAATTCTTCTTTAATCATACATATGACACATCATCTTAGTATGTGAATCATGTTAATCTCTGTGTTACTTCGATTTAAGAAAAGCCTAGATTTTCTTTTTGTTGCATTTATATCTGAGTGCATGACAAGAATGTATCTTCATGAGAGAGAGAGAGAGAGGACTTCACCACTATGTTACCTAGGAATTAGAGCACCTCTTTCCTTTCACCCTGGGCTCCCAAGGGTTATTCCAACACCCCCCCCCCCACCGTTTTGTATTTTCTCGCTTTGGGGTTGTTTATAATGTTTTTTAATTTACCAAAAAAATTAATTTAATTTCATCCATAATTGATGTTCTAAATGTACTTTGTTGCTAAAACTTATAACTATTTCAATGGTCAATAGCTTCACTAATCACTTCATATAGTGATAGAATTCTAAACAACAATATGAACCGCAACATCCAAAAGTGAGGGAGGAGAGAAGATTAACACCCCCCCCCCCCATGAAACCCTCCTTTTTGATTAAAAAAAAAAAAAAGATTTCAATTATAAATACAGGAACTTTCAAAAGATATGTAAAGAGCAAAACAAGAAAAGAATCATTGTTCTACCAAAAAGAAAAAAGAGAAGAGAATCATTGTCAAACTTTCAAACTCCATTGGGACCGCAGATTTCTATTGGGAATGAAAGGCTGGCGGTCATCACCTAGGTTAAGATTAGGGTTATGGTTAGGGTTAGAGATTGACCAAAGTGACAAAAATATTACCTGTTGGACTAGGAGTTTAACTAGTAAAGTGAAAAAATAGGAAAAAAAGAAAGAAAGGAGATCTTGATGAATTTGACTGGTTAGAAAGGTGATGGAGTACACGGAAATTCAAATGAACTTTTGATATAAGCATGTTTAACACTTGTTTGATTAAATACAGGAAAAAACATACAAGAAAACCAATACCACAATCTTGAAATAAGTAAATGATAATATACTCTCATCAAAATGAAGCAAATTAATGAAATATTAATAGAAAGAAGATAAGAAAACATGGTAGATTCTAATAATGAGCTAGATGATTATGGCAACAACAAAACAAAGATAGCTAAGTACTTTAAGGTATAAGAAGAGTAGTTGACGGACTTTACTTGGTGGAGAAAATGGTTTTCTTGTTCGGTCTATATCAACTTTCAAGTTAATCAAATTAAGTTGCAGAGATTGAATTCAATTAGAGACTTTGAGGTTCCAAACAATAATCTTCCTGAGAACTCTTTGCAAAGTTAAGTTTAAAAACAAAGTGTGGCCATCCTTTGAACAGAAAAACCAGTCAAAGTTACAAAAGATAGTCCCCAGCTTCATTTCCCATCGTCAAAAGATCAAAAGCAATGATGTTAGTCAACTTAATTTTGTTGCCGATCATGCAATCCTTCCAGCAAAGTCGTTGGAGGTAAAAAAAAAATTCGCAAGAACATGCAATTCGCTAAACAATTGCAGATACACCTAACCTCTAGTGTATTTTTTTCTATGAAGATGCAATAATTTAAAGTATTGGATGAATAAAGAAATAATAATAATAATAACAGAATGACTTTATATATCAATGGTCTTAATAAAAGAGAGTTCAAATGTTATCAGCCGTATTCTTTGAAAATGGTTTTCAAGAAAGAAGATGTTGGAGATGGATGCAGTTAGAAGAACATAAATAAAAAATATATATTTATAATAGCAAGGAATTATAATGATTTGGCAAAATTACATACATTCATCCATGAGAATAAAAGATTTCATTATTTCTTGAAAGCCTATCCACGCTATTCTCACACCTAACAAAAGTGCTACGTTTTGTTTGCTCTTTTTTTCGTTGTCTACAAAGACAATATTTGTAGAGACCTAATAGCATATTCTCCTTAAAATTAGAACTCCACCTGTGTACGAGCAATTGACTGAAATCATATTCTAATCACAATTCTAGTCAAATTCTAATTATATGAATTTACAAAATACAAGACATAAACCCAACAGGAGAAAGATCTTCTTAGCGTCTAGCTAGTGATTAAATTTCTAAAGAATTCATTGTTAACTATAACTAATTTCTACACCATGAAGTGTTAAATATTCTTAACCAACTATCAAAGAATGCCATGGATCTGACTACAATTGAAGAATCTTTTTTCTAGTGTTCAAAAGGAAACTGAAGTCTCCAATATTATCAAGAGACTCAAAACCGCAATAGAAATGTTTTGCTTGTTTATGAAGATGTATAGTTGATCTTTTAACAAGACCAAGAAGGGAGGTAGGTGTAAGCTTCCTCCCGTCCTTCTATTTTTTCGGCCACAATTAGAATTTGTGTCAAAAAATAATTATAAATTAGATCTTTCTTGATTTTGAATTCTAAGAAGGGTTAGCATTGGTGGGTTTCAAGCATCATCATGATTAGAATATAAACTTGAATTGTATCAGATTCCCAGGCAATGTTCGGTACGCATTTTAATCCGTTATCACATTCTCAGGTGATAAAAATATCTTCATCGCCTGAGAATATGAAACTGACCTGATTAATTGTTAAGACAAATTTATTATCTCCGCAGCTTCTTTAAATTGAGAGTTGAGACAAATCAAATAACGAATCATTTCTCCACCAAGTAAAATCCTATTGTCTATAATTCATGTAAATCTTATTAATCCGTTATCACATTCTCAATTAAATGTTTGATTATTTGATTTATCTCAACTCTCAATTATTTTTTCTTCATCGGAAATGATTCGCTATTTGATTTATCTCAACTCTAAATTTTGATTCAAGCAATAGTTGAAAGGACTCCTCGCATAATACTAATAGAGTCTAGAAACAAAGCGTTATGATGCTTTCGAGAGGAAACCAGTCAAAATAAAGAAGAGAATCCCAACTTTGAAATTCCATTGGAAGATCAATAATGGTGATAGATAGTCAGTTTTGGTACCCATCATCTAATCATTGATAAAAGTTTGCCAGAGAACTTTCAGTTTTGCTACACAAACGCAAATAAACCTAAAGGTTCTTTGATAGCTTATAGGTTCTATTTGGCTTATGAAGATGTTACGATGCAATGTAAAATGTATTAAAAAGAAAACAATAACAATAGGAGACCTAGAAGTTCAAGCTGATGATTCTAATAAGAAAGTTCATATGTTATTTCAACAGGAAATAAAAATGGAGGGGGGGGGGGGGGTTTAACCACTGAGCCCAACCGAAGCCAGCTAGGCTCAAAAAACATCAAATTGAAAAAATATTAAGTCCAACACCAAAAAGACAAGGCAAACTCAAGGAGTAAAGTTTGTTTTTTATATTTATTTTCTTCTTCTTTCTAGCATACTTGAGCTCAAAAACAAAATTTTCATCAAGGTGGTGGTAACCTCTAGTCGAGCAGCTACTTCTATGATTTCAAAGCGGAGGAGAAAGGGTTTCAAAGTTGGAAGTACCCCCAAGCTCAAAGCCACACACAAAGTGCGACAGGTGCCTAGGAGAGAAGCCGAGAATTTTTTTTTTGAGGGGGTGGGGCACAATTGGAAGTTCATATGTTATACATCGTATTCTATAGACAAAATTAGTCCACACGGTTTTAGAGTAGTGGGCTGGTGGTCAACTTGAGAGATGGGCCCCCCATTCCAAAGTCTTCTAGAATCTTCAGAGACTTCCTTGAGAAGACTCGTACATACACACACACGCAAAAACAAACTTGTATAGTTTCCGCCACTAAGTAGAGGAACATCATGATCAGAGAATACAAAATTTTGTTCTATTGTAAAGAAATCAACAAGCATACTTACTATAACAAATTTAGAGGTACAATTCATCAAATATAATTATTCGTCTACCAATGTACACTAGTACAAATGCATAAAATAGCATATCATAAAACATCCTTGTAGATAAAAATCTTATATATATAATGATTTTTATCTAAAGGTGTCACACCCCACCCAGCCGGATCCGGTCATACCCGAATACCCGTGGGGGTGATACACCGCAAGATCTAGGTTCAGGGACAATTCCATACAATACATGATAAAGTAAATTTAAATGGACCAGAGATAAATCAGTTCAAGTATTTAATAATCAAGAATGAAAAGAAAGGATTACAATATTCAAAATCCTTTCAAAACTGAACATCAGAATTATACGAAAAGAAAGAATATATAATGTTGCAGCGGAAATAATCTAAAGAATTCTAAGGAAAAGACTCTCCATAAGAGCAGTCTTGGCAGGAACAGGAAGAGTCATGTGCCTCCACTTCGTCTCCAATTTCACCGTCTGGGTAACCACCTGATAAGGGATCCTCAACGAAAAAGGGGTCCTCATGACCTATAGAACAGTCTAAAGAAACAACAAAATAAAGGAATGAGTTCATAGAACTCAGTGAGGTAACACAATCACATCATATCTTCATACAATTCCAATTTCAACATTCATAAGACAAACATGTATTTAATAATATAAATAAACAAATGCAAAGTGATGATATGAGATTCCTAACTCTATAATGTAGTCTCTAAAGTAGACACGCATTAAGTCAAACACCGATCTTCTTTGGGCGGTCTCATCACTCTTCCCTCACGGCACTTAAGCACGTCTATTGGGTTCTCCGCGGTTGTTGGGTAAAGTCTCATCGAGCCATGGTTGGGGATTAAGTCACCACTCTCTCACATCACCATTGGTATAAGATCTGGCGCGTGTCGGGGACAAACCTAAGCCCGGTGCGGGGTCATACTGATCTCGTACTACAATGGTCCGGATATCTCCCCTCACGCCTAGTGCTCTGTTGGTTCAATACCTTCCCACCTATGAATGTAATCCTCAACGGGAGGCATCTGTTGGATTACATCCCTTAACCCGATGATCATCCACATATAATAGACAAGATGATCTCCATGTCCTCTCACGGGTCGTTTCACCGGTCTTGAGTGCCCATGAGCCCTTATCTCGTTATATGCAACCCTACCTCTCAATGATGATAGTGGGCACTGCTCGATACAGGACCCAGCCACTACCATCACGGGTTAACCGGCTTCAATACCCCTGCCGGAAGAGTAGTAGTACTCAAGAGGTCACCTAGCCCAACACTTCTAGACATGCCCTAAATATGCCAACCGGTAGTTAGGGAAAGCGCCAAGGGCACCATAGGAATGCGTCCCATACCGCCTCCTCTCGGTATCCTATGGCGAGAAATGCCAAAACGGCATTCCCCATTCTCCAACCACAACTAAGCAATCATATAACTAGGGCGATGGGCAAACCCACAACCCAAACAGATAATACAAGGTAGAAGAAATAATAATATTTCTCTTCTCCCTTCACATACATTCACATTCCATATCATAACAACATTAATATATTTCACAAGAAAGAAGCAACATCATAAGTAATAATGATAAACATATATTATAACAATTCATATTTATCAAAAGATATAAAACAACAACAATCAATTCAATGTAATGGGTTGGTTATTCCTCACCTTTTACTTTGATATTTCTCCACAGATCAATATCTCTTCCCACAAGGAAATAACCTTTGGGTAATTTATCCTAATCATGCAAAAGGATTAACCAAATAAAAATAAGAGTTAATTTGGGTTTAGTAAAATATGTAAAAATATTCCCGTAACAACCCCAAATAGAACTCAGGTTTTAACTCACCCTTTTAACCTAAATCGGCTAAAAGTTATAATTTTGTCTTTAATTGAAGTCGAAATGAAATGAAATTGTGGGGAAAAATTAATTGGAAATAAAGAGATCACAAGGGTGTTCTCAATTTGATTTAATTTGACCTAAATCAAAGTGCCCCAAATTGGCTCTCATAAATCACCCGTGGGTAACCTAGAGAGTCAAAATGAATCACCCTTATCATGGGATTGCACCAATAACTCATTTATTAGAAAGCGACATTAAAATGAAAATTGAGAAATAAGCTATCAACCTAAACATGCTTCCCTTTCAAGATTCCTCAAAAGGGAAGGAGAGAAAATACTCACAAAATTGTGAGTAAGAGAAGGATTAAATAAAACTAACCTTTCTTGAAATTTTCTTGAAGATTCGAATCACGAGAATGCCTCCGGAAGAATGGAAATCGCCCCCTCTTTCGTTTCTCCTCTTCCCGCAGCCTCAAAGTCGTTCTTGTAAAATAAAATGCGGCTACGGATGAGTTAAAACATAAAATAGGGTTTAAGAATCCGAAATTCCGTTTTTGCCCCTAAATAGAAAATAGGGTGGGGGATTGGTTCACCCAACCGGCCCAACTTTCCGTCCATGGTTGGACCCCCAAACGGACTCGGAATTCAGTGAATTTTAGCTCGTTGGAAAGGTATTTCGACGATCTTCGATTTGATACCTTATTTGTCTCCATTGGATTATCCATCTCCGATTTACGAATATGCCAAAACCGTCTTTTAACACCATCGTGATGAATCTTCTCTCTTCTTTTAAACTCCATGAAAGTTATCAAATCATCACTAGGTTCATCCACGATCATTTGGTCCTCCTCCGAACCTTCGGGCTCAACTCGAATGGTCCACAGTTGTTGCCGACTCAAGGCTTGGGTTCGCGGTCCTGAAACCATAGGTTAACGGGTTAGAAATCCGGGGGATTTCACAAAAGGAATCCAATCGGGTATAGCAGCTGTCGAAATTAGGTGATAAATCAATGTGGATGGATGTCACGCAAAAGAGGAACGAAAGTGTCCCGCGCGGCAAAAAAAAATTGATGAAACCATAAGATTATTGAAATTTCTCAATACCTGTGGGCTACTTAAGAAAATACAATAATAAACAATATTTCCTGTGACAAGATATCATATCCCCATGCACAACTAGGATTCAATATCATTTTCATTCATGTGTTATAAAGATTAATCATTCCATACAAACATATTTTTCATAATAAATATGTTGTAGCTAATCCAAATTATTCAAATATGTTCTTCAATATGACATTTCAATCTTAAAAATGCATGTTTTTAGGGCCTGTTTGGTTACATGAGTCTGAAGATTTCAAATATCTAGAGATTTCAAATCTATGGAGTTATAATTTATAAAATTAGATGTTTCGTTGTGGAATGAAATCTGTGGATTCATCCTAAAAAACTATTTGATCGAGGTGATTTTTGTGGATGTGCAAATGTATAGCTTTTCTGAAATCTCTAGATTTCACCCCTTACCCATAAATCTACAGATTCACGTTTAGTGTAAAAATGTGAATCTCTAGATTTCATGAATCTAAAGATTTTTACAACCAAACGGGTATAATTCTCAGATTCATGAATCCAGAGATTTGAAATCTCTAAATTCATGTAACCAAACAAGCCCTTAAGCTTAAAATAGGGCAAAAAGAGCCACCAAAAGGACCGACGTCTGACTCAGATGGAGATGTACTCATAGTGAGAAGGCGCACAATCACCCAAACGATGTGCTCCGTCTCGATGAAAAATTGCTTTCTAACATATCAATATAGACACAAAAAATTCTCCAAAATTTTTTCAACATCTAACACTTCTAATGGACATGAATTTTTTTTAAATAACTTCTACTATGGATTAATAGATCAAACACTGAAATCTCAATATCAATAACACCATGGATCATCGCATTATGCACATAAATTTTCAAAAATAATTACAGGCAAAGGGAAAACCTGGCTTTGATGCCAAATGTAATAACTACAACAAAGTACACAATCTACTTAATGTTAAACTCCATAACCAAACCATATGTTCTTGTTCAATCATGCGAAAAACAAGATAAGATACTTACCTCCAGTCATGGAAACTTGTTTATGGAAGTTGTTTACAAGTTTTTCTTTGAGAATGTCATCTTCTTCAATGCTGGAGAATCTAATTCTTCTAGTTTTTTCTTAGCAACCGAATGATGGAGAGACAATGAATTTTTCTTGCTAACAAAATTGGGGACCAAAGTTCACAGAAAAACTATCTTAAGGTTTTTCTCTACAATACACAGGTTTAGACGAGCCATGTGAAAATGGTGTCCCTATCAAACACCTCCAGGTAACCACCTAATAGTTATCAAGGCGGTTAAGTTGTAATTACTAATAATGTTTGAATCACATCATAATTATGAGAAGTTAATATCTTTAATTTATGTATTTAAATAAAGGAAATCTAACATAACAAATAACTTAGTAACCAACAGGAAAAAAATGAGGGGGGGCAAAGACAACAATAATAGAACTAACGACCAAGCTCAACCAAAGCCAACCAAGCTCAAAACAAATCAAATTGATAAAAAGGTACTAAAAAAACGCATTTAGTTCAAGACCAAAAAGACAAGACAAACTCAAGGAGCAAAGTTAGGTTTTGCAATTTTTCCTTCTTCTTCTTTCTAGCAGCCTTGAGCTCAACAACAAAATCTGCGTCAAGGTGGTGGCACCCTCTAATAGAGCGCCTACTTCTTCTAATATTCCAAAGTGGAGGTGAAAGGGATTCAAAGTTGGCAGTACCCCCAAGCTCAAAGCCACCCACAAACTGTGACAGTGCCTACGACTATACGAGAGGAATCGACATTTTTTTTTTTTTTTTTTGGGGGGGGGGGGGGGGGACACAGTTGGAAGTTCATATGCTATACATCATATTCTATGAAAATGGTGTTTGCTATTTCTCTTCTTCTTCTTTCTAGAAGACTTGAGCTCAATAATGAAATCTACATCAAGGTGGTGGCACCCACTGGTAGAGCGACGACTTCTTCTACGACTCTAAAGTGGAGAAGGGTTTCCAGGGTCGGAAGCACCCCAAGCTTGAAGCCACACACAAACTGTGAAAGGGCCTAGGAAAAGGGAGCGAGATGGGGGGGGGGTGCGGGAACGGTTGGAAGTTCATATGTTTTACATCTATTTTATAAAAATGGTTTTCAGGAAAAGAGAATGATTTCTTTATCCAAAAAAACTACTGAAATTTTTGAAGAATCAATGGTTTTATTTTTTTTTAAGAATCAATCGTTAAAGGGAAATGGTAATAAGAATTATTTTTCACTCAAAATTCAAAGCTACGAGAATCCAAAATGTATTTTGCTTCCAACACCCTCTCAAGTTCTATTTACATGCGATTGAAGAAAAACAAGAGTAAAAACAGAACCCCAAAAAAAAATTCTTTATAAATATTTTCCGGCTACAGATTGCTGTGGAGTTCTTCCAGAGAGAGCTGCTGCAAGTGCTGCCGTGAAAGTTGGATCTCTGGACAAAGAAGAAGCCATCTGTTCAATCAAAGACTGCTGAAACGCTGGAGATTTGATGTCCGGGCTTGAGTTTGAATTCTTTGCTTCGTTAACTTCTGGCTGGGTTAGATCAAGCGTTATCGTTGGACCACCTGAACTTGATGAGTTGATGGAAGCCGAGCAGGGGATTGAGCCTAGGGTGGTTACACCATGATTTTGACCCAATGCTGTCTCAGTTCTTGAAGGGTTTGGGTGGTTGTGCTCGCCTTCATATGTTGCTACCAATATGGATCGATCATCTGCACTTCTTTGCACCTGAAGAAAGGGAAACAATAAATCAACTTATATAAGTCAAAAAATCTTAACATAAATTAAGCCATAGCACAAGATCAATGAGTTTGGGTGGATGTGTTTGGCTTATTTACCTTCTTCTTTACAGGGCAGCTTGGTGCGAAGGAACACTTGAAGTAAGCCCTAGGAGATGGGTTATCCCTGGTGACCTTCTGGCCATATTTCCTCCATTGATATCCATCCTTTACTATCTGTAACATCACGAAACCCAGAATCAAAGTCAATTAAGATAGATGGATCTTGTGTTGGTTGAAGATGGTTCTGCTTGAAGAAGGGGGAAGTATGTATGTATATTTGTAAACACTTACGAGGGTAGTCTCAGAAGCACTCGTCCTTACATAGACCCTTGATATCTTTGTTTTCATGTCTTCCTTTAATCTCTTTTGGCATGATTCTTCATCAGTACTGGAGCTGTTCTCAGAATTCTCTTCATTTCTTACTTTAATCAACTCTTCGGCCTTTCTCTTCTGAGGAACGGCAAAGGAATTAATTACAGGAGGAGCAAGCCCTTGTTCGTTCTTCTTGTTCAACAACTCTATCATTTGGCTTCTCAGATTGTTATAATTCTGACAAGTCAAAGACAGCAATTCGGTTAACTTCTTGTTTTCTTCATTCACACGATTCAACTTCTCTACTAACAAACCCGCCTGTTCAACAAAAGAAACAGATTTAGATATAAGAGAAGATCGATCGATCTCAACATAATCAGGAAAAGAAAAAATCGTATCTGGTAGTGAATTCATATCAGGCTTAATTACCTCTTCATTTGGAGAGGGTTTAGTGGTCATGGGCTTAACAAGCTCAGTTTGAAACTCCTCCTCCCGATTGAGAAAGATCCCACGATGAGAATTGAGATTGATGTCGAAACTGGTAGTAGAGGAATTACGAAGCTCTAACCAACTTGAGTCCATGGCCTTGGCCGCCGGAGTAGAACAAGTCTTAACTTGTGGTCACTTCAGGCAGCAGAGATGAAATGGAGTTATTGAAGAGCAAAATTGAGAAGAGAAGCAGCACTCTGTGTGAAGACCGGGTAGCTAATATGTATATATAGAGGGAAAAGAAACAGAAGGAAGGAAAGTGGGAGGAAATAGCCTAAGAGGTGGTGGTGGACATCAGCTTTGAACGTCAGCTTCGAGGAGGAGACAATTTTGTCATCAAAGCACGGCAGTGCGGTTGGCTTTGGCTTGTTCACTAATACTCTCTCTCTCTCTCTCTCTCTCTTTTGCCTTGAACAAATTGGAAGATGACATGAGAGGTGATGTATTCCTATTTTCTATAAATGATAAATTATTATGGACCCAGGAGAGGAAGTCCTCAAGTCTCTTCTCACGTCGGTTGAAATTATTCAATTTCAAAGCTTGTTCAAGTTTCAAAGTCAAGCCAACCCTGTAAAGCAAAGTACCCCCTTCAAGAATTCCTGTTTCCTACTTGTATCTGTCTCTGTGTTCATCTTTCTTACTTTCTATCCATAACACCTCTTTCTTATCTGTCCCTCTGTAGGTCTGGACGGTTGGATTTAAACTGTGCGGCCGACTTAATTAGGACATGACTTTCTTAACCTTCACGTTTTCAACTCTTTTTCATCCCCTTTCTAATTCATGCATTTATCAGACACCCAAACCATAATATTGACTTTTTTCTATAATTAAATATTAATTTAAAAGTACGTTTGTCCAATTCAATATCTTTTAGGAAAAGAAAATTTTATTGCAAAAGGGAGTCAATACAACTACGTTGTTTTTTTTCTTTTTTAGGTAAACTACGATTATGGTTATTCATGAAGAGATACTTTGGCCATTTACTTGGAGAAAAATCATCTGTTTTGCACAACAGTGCACATTTATGCCAAATAACTAGCTAGATTGATTTTAAATTTGAAAGTCCAAAATAGTCTTATAATTTCTTTACTTTCTCAACTATTTATTTAAAATAAATGTTTATTGCTGTCAATTATTTGTCAACAGAGAGTTGTGCACATCATATGATGTTTTTCCTTCAATTGGTTATCTACCCAAATGATCGACTTGACCCAGGTATTGACAATTAAATTGAATGACTTGAATTTAAAATTTTAATTGGTATTAAACACAAAGGCATGTGGCCTATGATTTTGTTCGGGTTCAGTGCAATAAAAGTGTTGAATCGTTATTCAATAAGACATTGTGGGCCATCTGATCGAAATCTTTGCTAAAATTTTCAACGGTCGAGATTTTAAACGTTCGATCCAAAAACCTAAATTATGCTAAACCAAAGCAAAATCCCTATTGCCAAATAATGGGCTCGCATACTCATTAAGGTGGTATAGCTATAATGAATGAACACACCACTAATAGAAATAAAAGTACTCGAATCCTTTTATGATAGGCAAGTCATAAATTTTTCTTTTTCTTTTTCTTTTTCTTTTTCTTTTCTTTTTCTTTTATCGGGTAAATGGCAAATCTTAAAATTGAAGTGTACAGGACATTGAATTACAAGCTATATATGAATGAATTAATTAAATATTAAAAGAAATAATTGACGTATTTGACAATGACAAATACCTCTTAATAAAAAAAACACGGATTCATCTTCTAATTGCGTATTAATTTAATCTTGCGAAAACTAAGTTTGGACTGATGTGGAATTTGAAATTTGTTATTACATTTTATCACGTGTTAGATATTGGGTAGGTGAGGAGTCGCTCTAGAAAGTTTTACCACCGTCATGGTTCAGTCCATGCTGTATATATATTTGTTTCATTAATTAATCTTTCCCAAACGTTGACTTCTGAAAGTCAAAACCAAAGATTACGAGGACACGGTTTTGGATCACGAGTTGGAGGCTCCAACTGGGGCATGTGGTTAGCCAGGTGGGTGGGTACACGCCCGATTAATGTGAATGCCCAACGTTCAACTAATCTGGACTTTGTAAAAATTTAAATTTGTTTGTACAAAAATCACAATCAAGAATTCAAGATGTGTTTGTTGACCGACATGGGAAGGAAAGTCCGATAATTCATTCATGGGCGTGCTTCATTTTCCTTTACTCTTCTCCGGCTATAATCTCTTTTTGAAATTTGAATCATTACGGTGACTTGAATGGCGGCCAATGGAGAAAATTATTATGGGAAGAAAAAAAACTTAAAATTATTTATATTAATTGGGGATAAGGTACCAAGATGTTTGGAATACTTAATAAATTATGATTGGATATCATAGGATATGATAGGATATAATATGATAACATAGAGCACTCTTAGGAAATGCAGTGGAAATTTCACTACGTGATGGAGGACTCTGCATGTAATTAATTTCAATCTTATTCCCCAGAAGTAATAAATGTTCATTCACATTGATTCGTTGGTCCCGTGCTGATCCAGCGGCCTATGATATCCGATTGTGTGTCAAGTGTGTAATAATATGAGTGGACTCAATAGTCACTAAGTCCTTTAGATTATAAAGGGTAGTTACAAATTACAATAGGGCAGGGGATTAAACATTGGGGAGGTGAATAATAAGTTTGGATTACCTCCCCATCAGGTGGGGTTTGAATCCTCTGCGGCCAACATAATAGCGGCCATCTAGCGGCATGTCATTAGAGAGTGCCACGTATTGTCTAATAATTCCTAACGGTTGGATGATAAAAGGTTCTTGAACCGGTTTATCTGTTTGGTTCATTGATTGAACCGAACGCTGAATGAACCTATTTTCACTCAGTCTCTGTTGGTCTTTCTCCTTCACGTCATCCCTAACGCTGAACGGCGGGACCTGCACTTGTTTGTTACTCATTCCAGGTGGTGTCTGTAAAGGAGGAAAATTAGAAAGGTAGCAGTGATACTGACATGGTGATAAAATAAATGGGAAAAACGGCCCACAGGTGGTGGGTTAAATCCAGGTGAAACGAACTTCAAATGGTGCGACCAAATTCACGAGAGAATTCGACTGCTTTCGCCACTCTCGTTGGTCCCTCCCCTTGTCCCCTCCCCTTGCGCCTATCATTCTTCATCTCATCAGTCCTTCCTCTGTTTCCTTATGGTCCTCTCATTTGTATTCAGAGCTATGTCGTTTTGAACCTTTATGCTTGTATAGATCATCAGTCAACGTGTTAATTTACCCCTTTTGTTACCAATTGTAATTAGTTTCAGGTTTGGGAATTCGTATCGATCCTGCAAGCTGCTGCCGTTTGGGGTGGGCGCCGGAAGGAGAAGACAGACACGGGTGAGTGGGATAGGGTTCATTCCCGTTCAGTTCAATCATTGAACCAAACGGATAAACTGGTTCAAGATCCTTTTATCATCCAACGATCATAAATTATTAGAGGACATGTGGCGCTTCCTAATAACATGCCGCTGGATGGCCGCTATTATGTTGGCCGCAGAGGATTCGAACCCCATCAGGTGAGCCTTAAGTTATCGCACATATTGTATGAATTTATGTGGGACCCACTGTTGAATTATTTGATCATATTTTAGTTTAATTACTTCAATAAATTTTTTTTATTAGAACAATTACTTCAATAACTAGTTCAATATAATTATACGAATATATAATTTAAGAAAACAATAAATTCAATTAGTTTAATAATTAAATTTAAAATAAAAATAATCAATTAAATCGTTGTTTTATAAAAAGAAAACAAAAAAAAATATAAAAAATAATTAATAATTAATTCAATATAATGTTAGAAAAAAAAATAATTAGTTTAGTAGTTAAATTGAAAAGGAAAAAATCAATCGGTTCATGCCTTTGTGATTTTCTAAGGTTTTCAAAAAAATAAAAAACAAAAAATAAAAAAAAAGAAGAAGAAGAAGAAAGAGAGAGTGAATACCTGATAATTGTAGAGATGATTTAGGAAAACTCCTACATGCGCTAACTATTTCCAATTTTTCCTAACTAACTAAGCTGTTTGTGAGAGGTGTGAGGAAAGAAGAGAGAAAAAATAGGAAATAAAAAAGAAAACACACAAGAGAATAAATAAAAATAGAAATATGAGATAATAAATAAGGAAATATTTATAGATAATGAATTAGTTTATAATTAAGTTTAAATTTTTTTATTTATTATTTTTTACCAAGGAGAGAATGATATAGACATAATAATCAAGGGATTACAATTTTAATAGTGGAAGAAGTGTCTACCTTGTAACTCTTCACGGACCAATCTATGAAGCTTGTAAGGCAAATCGTTCGTAACCAACCGAATCTCCATAGGCACTGAAATCAAGCTCGCCAAAAGGTCAACGCACCGATTCATATCACGGACTTGGTGAAACACGCGAAATTGAACCAATGAACCTTTCAACTCCCAAATATCCTCAACAACACCCATAACATACGATGGAATCTTGAGATTACCATTCACAATCTGGATAGCATTGAGAGAGTCAGATCGAACCTCCACACCATGGAACCCACTCTGTATTGCTTCTTGAAGCCCAGCTCGGATGCCAAGTAACTCACAAATGAAAATATTGTCCTCCAAAGAACCAACAGCAATAGCAAATATAACATACCCTTCGTGGTCTCTCCCAATTGCCCAGTACCCCCCTTTATCAGCAGCCACCGAACCATCACTGTTAATTGCCAACCATCCCTCTGGGGTCTCAACCAATGATGTACCAATGCTTTGCCGAACACAAAGCTACAACCAATATTCCATTTGTCAAAGAACGCCCTAAAAGTATGGGTTTAATGATAATAGTTGAATAATGATTAAAAATGACATTTATATTTGCCTTATTTTTATCTTACAAATTTATTTTTAATACTAGAGGATCCAATGATAGTATTTCACCCGTGGAATGAGAAAAATAAGAAAAAAAGAATCAAGTTGTTTTAAAAAAATTTGGGGATCCATGCCCTCCAGCCATTACAATAGCATCAAATTAGGTCAATTAAGCTTATCAAAAGCTTGACCCTTACCCTAAATACTCAAGAAGGGCAACCTTGATGTTGAACCTAATCTTATAGCACCAAGTCAAAGCAAGGCAATTAGACATTTAATTATGACATTGATTCTAACCCTAATCACAAAACGATAAAATAATGCATACTTTCATATCAATACCTTACACTCACCAAAAATAACCTACAAGATAGGGTCAAAATAAGTTATATAGGACTAGGTCTAGTCAAATACTTAGTATAGACTTAAATTAAGATTTCCGGAGCTCAATCTTAACATATTCTTAAAATAAGATTCCATTTATTTGAAGAATTTGAAATGGGATGAGAAAAAAATAAAATTATTCATAAAATTTCAAAATCTAGATTATTTAGCACAATGAAGTGAAAAAATGAACAATCAATCTAGTTTAGCACAATGAAGTGAAAAAATGAACAATCAATCTAGTTTTGTGTACTCATATGGCATCTCACTTTTTTTCATCTACTTTTTTTCAAAAGTAACTCTTTTTAAAATAAATTTATGAAGAAAAGGAAAGAAATTATAAAAGTCAAATTCACATTTTCAACATTTTTCACAATTTTTTTCTTTTATTTTATGTTCTCTCACCACCAGTAAGTAGGTCTCATTTATTTATTTTTGTTATCTGTTTTTGTCATCAAAAGGATGTAATTTGTAAATGGACCTCAATCCATTGATGTGATGTTATGACACATGTCACATATCGACAAAAAAATTAAATGATTTATTTTCTTATCAGAAATAAATTGTATATTGATCTTACTAACCACACACCTAAACAAAAGAAAAAATACAAAATAAGAAAAAAGAAAAAACCCTACCCCACTAGTATCTCTGTTAAGAAGAAACAAGAAGATTAGAGAGTCTTTGTTTAGCAGTGATTTCGGTGACTTTGGGTGTTGATCTCTGATCTGCTAAATACTTCCATAATTAGTTCTAATCGGATATTATACAATATCAAATCATGATCATCACGTTGAGATCATTGATTACGACCCAAGCTACAACTATTACCTAACCAGATGCTGAACTCGGTTTCAGGTCAATAACCTACTACATGTGGGGCCTACCGAGTGGACTCAATACAAGACCATGACCATTGACTTCGTCGCCTTTGTATATCTATTATATATATATATGGAATCAATGAGCCGGATCTATAAACCCGGTTTACATTGAAAATGGGTGGTCCAAGTACGTTGTATCACTTGGAGCCGTGTGAGACCCGGCTAAGTGGTTAGTTTATTTCCATCAGACAAACAGATCAAACACAAGTTCGCCACTCGGTGCAGCTAGCTAGCTAGCCCTGATACAATGAACTTAGAACTGATGAACTTGGACTGGACCCCCCCATGCATGGCGGGCTAAAGGCTAATGTCCAAGTTCATCAGCCAAAGAATTTATGCGAAAAAGAAAATGGGTTCGGATATTCCAAAGAACCTGACCGCACACAATTGAATTGCACCAAATGAACAAGAATAAGAGATGCCAATTCTGACCCTACTCTGAATTCACCCGGACTTTAGCTTATATATATATATGGACCAAATCACATGGTGGTGGCTTTGCTTGAAAATTAATTCTTCCTTCAGTGCATGGCATGGTTCAAGGTACCAGCTAAGTTAACGTGTATGTTTCGTCAAGTGAATGTACAACATTTAAGAGTCAACATGCAATATGTCTTGATTTTTATACCATGTGATATAGAAAATCAACCCACAGGCCAGGCCTCTCCATATATGGTATGTTCTTAGATATGCATCATCCATGAATATTGAGATCCAATTCATGTAGCTTCAACGGATAAGGTTTTGACTTTCAATCAAGTCTTAGAATTAATATTTCCAATAAAAGAGATTTGTGAGAATTAATTTGTTCTCACGGAAGACGAGTAGATAATTGGATAATCAAAACCTATTATTACATAAAAAAAATTTTATTTGTTTTAGCCAAAATTTTTTTTTTTGACAAAAGGTCTTTTTATGTGGAGTTTAGGGTTTTTGTTTTAATCAATTTTCATTATCATTTATTTCATTTTTTTGATGTGTTTGTTATCCATCTTAATCTTATTTCTATTTAAAATGATAGAAAAACCCCCAAAGTCTATAATAGTTTTTTTGTCCGTTATAGATTCTTGGTTAAAGACTCATTCTATTCATTTTTACTCAAGTCACTTAAAATATATAAAAATTGATTCTTTTTATGAGAACCGTATTGTTTTTTTTTTTTTTCATTTTATCATGCCAAATCCTAATGATATTTATTCAATTTTCATTATCATTTTTATCGATTTTTTATTTTTGACATATCAAACTTAGTTTTCATTCGATAATTTATTATCAACAAAAGTTGTCAAATTATTTTGCATTTTTTACCCCAAAAAAAAAATTTTTTGACACCAAAAGGGTCCTTACTAAAAACATGCCTCAAGGTTAAATGCATATAGGGAATGATTCTTATGCATTGAATGCATATTTTCAAATTAGAATTACAAAAAAAAAAAAGTGTAAAGCATAGTTCGGCCTTATATTATATAATATCACATCTTAATATATAAAATTGCCTCTCTCTTCGCCCCCCCTCCCCAAAAAAAAAAAAAAAAAAAAAAAAACAAGAGTATAAAGCATATCTTTGAACATAAAATCAATCTACAAGGCATTAATCAAATTTGATTTTTCCTGTTCAGTTTTTTAATATCAACATGTTTTAGATATACATGATGCGTAGCTTCTAGATCACTGTAGTTGATTTTTTTTTTATTAAATTACGAATATTAATATATTTTTTTAATTTAATTTAATTATTGAAACATTTTTCCCAAACAATAACTGAGTTAGATTTTGTGAATAAAAACAGAGTTTCTAGAAAACCAAAAGTTTTTCTTTTACGCGTAAAAATTGTTTTTCTTTATCATAGAAGCAAGCATGGCTTTAGGTATTGAGATAATGTGTTTAATAATATAAAAAGTATTGATGCTGAGGTTTGAATGAGATTAAAAATAAAATTTTCCATTTTAGGAAATTTAAGGATAAAGTATTTGATATTATTGATTTTTTTTATTTTATTTTGATAAAGATATTATTGATATTTATCATACGAATCCATCATATTGATTTTGAAAATGACTGATACCTTCCCCATTTTTCCTTTTTTTGGGTAAATGACTCAGACCTTCCCCATATGAAATGATAATATTATATATATGAAAATTATTGTTTAAAGATTTTCTAGGCGGCGATGAAAGGAACTTGTCCATGGGCCCAGACAAAGTCAGTCCACACGGTTTAGAGTAGTGGGCTGTGGTCCACTTGAGAGATGGGCCCATTCCAAAGTCTTCCAGAATCCGCGGAGACTTCCTTGACAAGACTCGCACACACACATAAAAAACAAACTCCACACGGATTTGATAATTATTGAATTGACCGCCCATACCCTTTTTACCGGAAAAGTCAAGTAGAATATTAAATCCATCAAACGCGGAACCGTGATGACGTCATGCATCTAGTCACCGATGGGTCGGGTTGCTTTTCCGACATCTGGTTTGCCCCAATATCAGAACAATAGCTTATGAAGTAATGACACGTGTTGTAGTGGTGATGCACTCATCTGACGTCAGCAATCATCACGTAAAATGGTGACGAATGGAGGTGCCGACATCATCTTTGGTGCGTACGTATGGAAACAAAAATCAATTTGTCACGTTGCTTTCATGTAGTTATTTATAGGACGATCAAGTCTCATATGAGACTTGAAGCTTAATTTATCATGTTCCTTGAAATTGCACCTGTGTCATGCTAGTCTTTGTGTAATTTTCTACAAGAATATAGGAGGATAGTTCACACTTTTGTAAAATCTTGATGTCTTTTGAAATCTTCAAGATATGTTAGTCGATCTACTTGTTTTGTTTTCTTCATTCACGGTGGGAGTAACAAAATATAGTTTGTAAATATTTTTTGTATCATTTATGTTATTGGATTTCTTTTAACTATTTTCTCCGTTTCAAATGATGTTCTCATGAAAAGTAGTATTACTGTAGCTCTCAGTAGATAATCAAAGTTTGGGAGAAAAAAATGACTCATGCATAAATTGATTCAATAATGTGTAATCATGTCATCATCAAAAGTTATATATCATTCTACATTTTTGAAGAATTTTATGAAATGACAACGATACGATCTACCTCCATTCAATAAACTTATGGATTTTTGTTCGTGGTTGAGCGGATATCCATCCACGCAGTGTTAGAACTCGACATGTGGCCTGAGAAAAATGAATGGTTTGAATTCATTGAATAGATTTTCTATATAAAATGTTTTGCCTATTACAATTATTCGTCTCTTAGATTTTTATATTACAACCGGAAACCACCAATGAGGTCCTCTATGCATCCTTGCCGCTGCCTCCGTTGCCGCAACAAATAGGACAAAGCAAATCACAAGAAAATCGACGGGAGGAAAGGCTCCTTGCAAGCAGCTCCCAAATCAACCTCGGCAACCGGAGATGTGAAGAAACCTCATTGATTTAGGCTTGGAACAGTGGCTCTTCGAGAGTTTAGAAAGTAGAAAAAGAGCACAGAACCGTTGATTAGAATATTACCCTTCCAGCGTCTTGTACGTGAGATCGCTTAGGACATCAAGACCGATCTCTGATTCTAGAGTTGTGTTGTTTCTACTCTAGAGAAGCTGCTGAGGCTTATCTTGTGGGTCTCTTTCAGGATACCAATCTTTGTGCTATTCATGCAAAGAGGGTTACTATTATGCCTAAGGATATCCAGTTGGCTCGTAGGATTCATGGCGAAATGGCTCAGTTGTGGGTGATTGTTGCTTCTTTGTTTCTTGGGCTTTGATGGATGATGTAAATTTGTGGGCTTTAGTTGTTGAAATAGTGGTTATGGGTTTCTTGTTTCTAGGTTTTGTAATGGTAAAACATGGTGAAGCGAAAAAAATGATCAAAGGGTTTGGTTTTCTTCGATTTGTAACACATCCTTGAAAAAATGAATATTTGAAGGTTGATTAATTGCTAAATGGGTGAGATTCTCTCATGTCGCAAAGAGATTGAGATTTGTGATCCCATTATCACAACCACGGTGGGACACCATGGGGGCTGCAATCACCAGCAGCACCAATGCTGCACCAATAGAGGTAGCGACAAGGATGCATAGAGGAGCCCATCAGTTTCCAATGAAGCTAAGGTCAATGTTGGAGGGGTTAATTAGAGGAGTTTGTATAGCTAGATGAGGTTTAGGATTTTGTTTTCACCGGGGTGAATGGAAATTATTTTTGTAAATTTAGAAAATCTAAGGGATGAATACTTGTTATATGCAAAACATTTTAAATATAAAAATCTATTCAATGAATCCAAACCATTCATTTTTCTCAAGCCACGTGCCCGAGTCCTGATGCCTATGCGGATGGATATCCGGACAACCGCGAATAAAAATTCATAAACTTATAGCATTAACGAAGAAGAAAAAGTAATGTTACAACTTATTCGAAACTTTAAGAGTGTTAAGGAAGAAAAGTAATCTCTTTATACCAAATATTGCCAATTGGAAGTAAGAAAAAAGCTTGCCTAATATAGTGAACATCAACCATTCCAAGTCTTATTGACTATCAACAAAACAAAACCCAAGGTCATGCATATTGTCTAGATATTTATTTGAAGTAATGGCATAAAAAAAGGTTCAATAAGTAAATAATCTCGTTTTGAAACATTTGCATGTTACACCTTTTTTTTTTTCTTCCTTCTTTCCTTCATTTATTATATATATTTAAATTCCTCATTGAAACTACCAAGCTGCTAACAGTCTTTTTTTTTTTCTTCTTCTTTTGGGTGGGGGTGGGGTGGGGTGGGGTGGGGTGGGGGGGGGGAGGGGGCAACATGTATATATATAAAGTCATCAATAGGTGGGATTAAAAACGTGTATCCAATAATAAATAGTTTCTTAGATAAATGCTTATGACACAAGTTTCGAAAGAATGTGCATTTACTTTTTTAGGTGGAAACACAAAATTAAGAATAAAATGCGTTTTGATGAGTCTAAAGGGCATCTTACGGTCTAAGAATGTGACGAAGAGCCGGTTTCCCTCATTACAGAATAATGTAAAGTGCAATAAAATTTCCTAAAGTCTTTTAAAATTTAAGAATACAATAAAACAAATAGTTAAGCATTAAAAATGAAAGGAAAAGTTATTGGTCAAAATCTTAGAGTTTGTACCACACAAAAATTAACCCAATAGCTAAAAACAAAAAATTTAAAATTTTACTGGATAAATTGATGGTAAACGTGTAATCATGTCACCGTCATAAGTCATCATTCTACATATTTTTGAAGAATTTTATGAAATGACAATGATCCGATCTACCTCTATTCAATAAACTTATAACATTAATAGAGGAGAAAATGTTTGCCTAATATGCTATCAAGCATTCAAAAAATTTTAGTGAAAAAATGCACTTGAAAAGTTTTAGTGAGAAGTAAAAGCTTGCCTAACATACCATTAGGCATTCAAAGTCTTATTAACTATCAACAAGAAATCCAAGGTCATGTATTCCATCTAGATAATTATTACAAATAATGCCATTAAAAAAAGGTAGAATAAATATATAATCTTGTTGTAAAACATTTCATATTGTGCCCTTTTTTTAAACTTGATTTATTATATAGATTGATTTCTCATTGGGACCACCAAGAAAGTTTTTAAAAAAAAAATGCCAAGAAGAATCAGCAGTTGATGGTTTCAAGGGAATGTATATAAAATCGTCAATAGGTGGATCGAAACTGCATATCTAGTAATAATTAGTTTCTTGGATAAATGCTTACGATCGTATAAGTTTCGAAAGAATATGCACGTTTATTTTTTTGGTGGAAACACATAAAAAATAAGAATAAAATACCTTTTGGCTTTTGATGACTCTAAAGTGCATTTTATACCTATTCACACGTTTATTTTTTATTTTTTAATTTCATAAAAGATTAAATAAAAAAAATATATGATGAAATGTCCAAAGAATGTGTCAAAGAACCTAGTTTCCCCATAAAAGAATAATGTAAAGTACTATAAAATTTTCTAAAGTCTTTTAAATTATAAAAATACAATAATGAACACTTAAGAATTTAAAATGAAAAGAAAAATTATACGACAAAATTTTGGAGTTCTTAGCACATAAAAATAAAATCTAATAGATAAAACAAAAAATTTAAAATCCATTTCATTGTAGCATTATCATGGTGAATTATGCATTACTTAGTATGATTTATGTTTAAATTGACGGTGATGTGATATTAGGTCATTATTAAAAGTTATCATTCTTCATATTTTTTAAGACTTTTATAAAATGCTAATGATCCCATTTATTTCTATTCAGTTAATTTGTAGCATTAAAAAAGAAGGAAAGATTTCTACCAAAAATATATATATAATATTATAAAAATTTTTGAAACTTTTGAAGTGTTGAAGTGTTAAGAAGAAAAGTGATCTCTTTATTTTAAAAATTCCCACTTGGAAAATTCGAGCGTAGAAAAACCTTGTTTAATATAATGAAAATTTTTCAAAACTACCATCAAACATTCGTAGTCTTATTGGTTACAAACAAGAAATCCAAGGTCATGCATTATGTCTAGATACTTATAAAAAGTAATTTTCAAGAATAGAAAACCTATATGTTACTCCATTATGAGAAAATAATATTAAGTAAGCTTGAGTTAAAGAAAAAGTAAAATAAGTAAATAATTTTACTTTGAAAATTTTGCATATGACAGTCTCTTTTTCCTCTCAACTTATTATATAAGTTGATTTCCTATTGAAACTACTAAGAAGGTTTAAGATTTTGTTTTTTTTTTTGGTAAGAAAAAGGTCTAAGATTAAAATGCCAAGAAGAGTTAGCTGCTGATGACTAGGGCAAATATATATGTAAAGTCATCAATAGGTGGATCAGCATCCAATAATAAATAGTTTCTTGCATAAATGCTTACAACAATATAAGTTTCGGAAAAGTGTACATTTATTCTTTAGGTGGAAACACAAAAAATAAGAACAAAATATCTTTTGATTAGTCTAAAGTGCATCTTACATTATTTCAGATGTGTATTTCTATTATTTTCTTCATAAAAGATTGAATACAAAAATATATATGATGAAATGATCTGAGGATGCGTCCGAGAGACTGCTTTTCTCATAAAAAAAATAATGTAAAATGCTATACGATTTCCTAAAGTCTTCTAAAATTCATGAATATAATAAATCAGGCACTTAAAAATTAAAAATGAAAAGATAATAGGAAAAGAAAAGTATAGGTTGAAATGTTAGAGAGTTCCTTTGAAAAAGAAAAGAAAAATTAGAGATCTTAAAGACACAAAAATAAACTTAATAGAATAAAAACAAAAATTTAATTACAACCCATTTCATAGTAGCATTATCATAGCGAATTAAAAAAAATTACTTGCTGTTGAATGGAGTTTCTATTAGTTTATTAAGACTCCATCACTGTTTCTACTCTCTTCTTCTGGTTCTTCAGTTTCAACACCATGACTTCCAAGCTCTTGCATTTCAATAATTTGATTCTCTACCACTCCTCCACCTCCTTTTATATGATGACTTAAGACTTCGTAGTTATTACACCATGACTTCCAAGGTTTATCTGATTAATTAATCATTTAGTTTATAAACAAAAGACCAATTAATCAATGATGCCGCCAGTAATGTAACCCTAATCACCACCACCACCACCACCTCTCCACCTTAGAAAATATAGGTTTTATAAAGACTCTTTCAAATAAGTCAAGCACTTCCAAATCAAGCGACACAATTAGGTTAAACGTAATTTTACATTTGGTTTGCCGTTCACGTCTTCCTTGTTTGCATTGCTTGGAGACTAATGAGCTTGTCGGACCTGGTGTAAGCAGCAAGCCAAGCTCTCTCCCTCTTTTTATTTTCTGGTCAAAGATTTTGGATTTTTAATTAAGCCTTTTTTTTTTTTTAAAGACTAATAAGATGATATTTTGGCCAAGTTCACTTGAACCTTACGACCACAGCAAATAAAGAAGCTGGTTTTGGTAGCAAAACCATTATATAAATAGATTAACAGAGATCAAGAAAGATATCCGTTGCGTAATCCAAGAATATATATATAAGCGGTTTTTCAAAGCATGAACTTGGACGGAAACTACATCAAGATGCATCTACTACTAAGCTTTAGCACAAGAACCAGATTCCCTAACTCGAGGTTCAACCCAGTATTATTATTCTTCAGAAACTATGACTTGGAAAGCTTCTCTTCCTTCATCAGAAAACCAAAAAGGAGAAAAAACCTGGAAGGAGACAGCAACTACCCTACACCTTAAACAAATGAAGGGAGATCAGCAGCCAAATATAGACAAATCTACAAAATAAAGCCCTGACAACCAGCATTATTTTCTTGGTTTCTTCTCCCCTATAGATCAATATTTTGTTTGCTTTATCTTTATCTAATATGTTTTCACAACATGCATTGCATAATTGGCTGATTCGATCTTTTAACAATGATTTTAAAAGTTTTCTACTGTAAATTTGAGCATTTTCTTTTTACCCAAAAAAAAATCATGTTTGAATTAAGGAGGTAAGATAATGCATGTTTCAAGCTCATAATTTAGTGGTCTCAGTCAAATGTAGTAGGAAGCAAACCTTTGAAAATGATGATGTAACCATTAAAGTTGATCAGTCATAACGACCAACATCTCTCAGTGAATGTTTCACGGGTTCGACTTTTCTTGTTCTATACGTCATAGTCCCCCTAATATAAAGCTATGAATTCCCAAAAAAAAAACAGAAGAAAAAAATAATAATGTATCTTCTAGTTTTTTTTTGCTAGTGTTTAACTTCTTTCAAAAGATTATATTTATAACACAATGACTTTCAATTTCCAAATACTCACTTTAAAAAGGGTCATACGACCACTATTTACATGAATTAAGGACCACTATTTTACACGAATTAATTACATGATCGTATTTCTAAAAGAAAAAAAGAGGGAAATCATATCTTTCCATCCCCAACCTTACTCTACCCCTTTTCTAGAGAGAGTCTTTGATTCAAATCAAGGCCATTCTAAAGACAAATTAAAGCCCAGCCTACAGCCCAAAGAAAAATCCCACTGGGTAAAAAGTGGCAACCCTATACAAGCCCACCGGAGCAAGCGAGCTGGGATAGTCCAGGTGATTGATATATTGGCCCAGACAAGCCTAGAATTCCTAAGGCTCAGCCCATTGGGTGAATGGGCTGGGATGTTTCAGTCTAGGCCCAGCCTTATAAGGCAGGTCGGCTTGGGTTCCCCTTTATCTTTCCGATCATTTCGGCGCCATTTGTGTACTAGAATAAATGTGGGGGGGGAAAAGAAAAAAAAAAAAAAAATTTTCCATGAAATCCTAAAATGTGGCTTGCTTGGTTCACTGAAATAGAAAAATTGGCAGACAAGCTTCCTTATGGGCTTGTTTGGTTATATGAATCCAGGGATTTGAAATGAAATGAGATTTCAAATCTATGGATTCATGGCTCAAAAAATTAACCATTTGGTTATTTGAATTTGGTGAAATAAAATCTGTGGATTCATCCTGAAACTGTTTTTTTACTTGAATCTATTGAATGAGATCTATAGATTCATTCTGAAAAACTATTGGTTATCTTGAATCTTTGGATTTGAAACCTATAGATTCATCTTGAAAAATGTTTGGTTATCTGAATCCTCTAAAAATTGACTTTGTTAATTCGGTATATTTTACATATGAAAATAAAAAACTTTCAAATAATAAATATGTATCCACTTATAGATAGTTGTTGTGACTTCACTCTATGTTGGGCTTCCAAGCTTATTGGTGCACCATCAATCACTAGGCATTGCATAGAATTTAAGAGGATGGAAATCCATGGAAAGGGGAACCGGAACCAAGGTTTAAAGTATCGGTATCGAGTATCGTATCGGTCAAGTGATTTTAAGAGACGTATCGTCTTATATCGAGTATTGTATCGCTCTAGCTAATGTATTTTAGTGTAATTCAATGGAGACACGTATCAAGATGTATCGTATCGGTTGGGTCAAATATGAATACTTATCGGCTAGTATCGCATGGTATCGTGGGATACTTTAAACCTTGACCGGAACCCTTTCTATATGTCTTCTGCTACCTGAAGAGTTGGGAAGGCTTTTGTTGCATTTCAAACATCATTAGTGCTGTGTAAGAATCAAGAATAATCTAACCTAACAAAGTATACCTATTTAGTTTTTAAAATATAAATATAAGTATCAATCTACATTGAATGGTTGAGCTATTTCATTGTATACCTTACAATCTTTTACATAATAACCAGCCTATATACACATTTTCATTAATGATTTAACTATACATTTTTATGTATCTACAGCTATATGGCATACATGTTCAACATAATAAAGTTGTCCATATCGTTTCAATTAATTGGTTAATTTTTTTGACCAATCATATATTAATCCCACGTATTGCTATTAATATCCTTAAAGTGTTCGAAGATTCTCTAAAATGAGCTTAACATGAACTTAACAATTTAATAGTAACTATCAAAAACATGGGTGCCATGTATGAAATCCACTTATACTATGAATCCTGTGATTAAGTTTTATTTTTATTTTTGATCCAAGAAAGAATCCTGTGATTAAGTTACTAAAATGTCTTGGACATCTTCATAGATCGATATGTATTTTGATTGTCGACTCACAAGTTACACCTAACAATGTAATAATTTGAAGAGAACACATGAACTAAATTATGATAGGAGTTTCAACTCCATCATGTGGATTCAGCTTGCCTTCACCTATGACATATTGATTTTGAACATCAGTTTCAGTCTATCTTTTTAGGGACCAAACTAATGACAACCTTTTTGAAGGAAGAGAAAACCTGTATTGAAGAAAAATACACTGGCAATATAATGTCATGCATCTGGTTGGTCCCAATGATTCACAACTTTCATTCCAAGAGAACCAAAAACTAGCTGACAGGTAATACTTGATTTACCTTATGAAAACAGATGCCCTTATAGAAGGATATCCAAGATTATTCACGAACCAACCATATAGAATCCATTTTTTGGGATATATATATTTCTGATTAAAGATTTTATATAAATTTTTTTTGTTTGGTAGCACGATTTTATATGATCTTTGGTTCCTAAGTGCGCGTTTGGCAATGATCTTTGATTTTATATGAAAGCGATGTTCTAGTGTTTTGATCAAAGAAAGTGATCTGAGCATAATTTTGACTGTTTGATAAATTTGTGCTGAGGACACTTGAGAATTGTTTTCAAGCTTCTTCTTTTTTCAAATGCCAAAAAATCTTCTCAAACATAAAAATTGAACTTGTTTGTTTCCCTTCAAAAAAAAGAAAAACCATTTGACCTGACGTCCTTTTAGTATCTTGCGACGTTAGAATGCCAAAACTATTTCCTGATACATTACCAAGCGCCCTAATTGTGTTTGAACATTTGGGAATAAAGACAGAATCACAGAATATAATACTCAAAATCTTCTATCTGGTGACAAATTCATCCGGTGATTTTTTTTCATAGAAAAATATAATGCCGTGTTTTGCATTGCTTCTCACTTCTTTCAACGGTAACTGTAGGCGTACACGTCGATTCATTACATATTATTTCTTCACTAATAAGAGTCAACTTCATCACATCAACTTAAATTTAAAAGAATAAAGGGAAAAAGAACTCCATCTCTCTTTGTGATTGTTCCTCGCACGTAGTCTCCTGGGCTCCCGCTTGCCAGCTTAGATAGCCCTTCGAACAGCATTCTGAGAATGTATCAAATAACACAGGCTGACTTCTTGAAGACTATCAATGCATCCGGCCCTGAAGAAGCTTCAGACCACCACATTGTGCCTTCATCAAATTTACATGCCTCCCACTCTGTTAGGTGTGGAAAAAAGAAACAGAAATTGATAACTACTAATTAATTAAATGAATAAATAACTGAGTAGGGCTATCTCCTATACCGTTATATATAAAACCCTCATAGTCCCATGTCATAATGCATCACAACCTGGATCATTTCTATCGATCTTCACAGAAGGAATAAGCAATCAATCTTCAATACTGAGCTTTTGGTTGGCATGGCGACCAACTTACGAGCTCTGTTCATTACTCTTGCTATCTCTTTGATTGCAATTATCAATCTGGGTATCGTTGATGCCACATTTCCCAAGAGTACATCTTTTTCCTGGGGAGCTAGTCAAGCATCGATCAGTGCTAATGGTGAAGATCTTAAACTTGTGTTGACCAACTGGTCAGGTGCGTATTTACCTACAAAAGCTTCATTTATTAGCTGTATCTTACATAACATTACATTGAAAAAAATACAACCTGCAAGAGCAATATTTATAGATTCTAATCAGACACTCGACCCAGATGCATTCCAAGAAATCATGCAAACTGCTACCTTTATCTTCAACTCATCATCATGTAGCTGGATCCATTGTTAATTTCATGCATATTTGCTTTTCATTTAAATCTTCTTAACCTCAACATTTGATGGATCTATTAGAACTCATAAGAGCAGCATGCCTGCAAATTAAGATCTAATTTTAAATCATGGCAATCGAAGAGAATGAATTATATAATTGGTTTTCTGAAATTAAGAGTCTCTTCGGCATGATTTCTTAAAAGGCATATAGCGAATACAGCTCAGAAGTGTATAAAAATGCCATTTATTAACTTTTGAGTTAGAATGTGTTTTTTTTTTTTTTTTTTTGTTAGAGTTATGTTCAATTAAGTTCTTGGTCGGGCCCGGATATCTTGTCCTACACCTCCTACCCAGCTAACTTTATTGACTTGGATTTTGGATTTTTAGGTTCTGGAATTATAACCAAAAGAGCCTTCCTCTTTGGCAGCGTAGAGATGCTAATCAAGTTAGTGCCTGGAAATTCTTCTGGCACTGTTACTGCCTACTATGTAAGTATACCGATGGAAATGGAACCCAAGATGATATCTAGAGAATTCTGTTCGCTAAAATTCCGTCTCGAATTCTTTTACTGCAGATGTCTTCCACGGGTAACAAGCATGATGAGATAGATTTTGAGTTCTTAGGGAATATTACAGGACAACCTTACACCATCCACACCAATCTCTTTGCTAGTGGTAATGGATCAAAAGAGGTGCAATTTCGTCCTTGGTTTGACCCAACTTCTGATTTCCACAACTACACCATCCACTGGAACCCAAGCGAGATTGTGTGAGTTCCCTCCCTCACTAGATCTGCATGTGTTATATAATTTTGTTTTGCTTCCAGTACCATCTTATATATTTTTGGTCTTGTTTCAGGTGGTTTGTCGATAGTTTACCAATCAGAGTCTTCAGGAACTACCAGAGCAAGGGCATAGCTTACCCAAACCAACAAGGAATGAAGGTTTATTCCAGCTTATGGAATGCTGATAACTGGGCAACACAGGGTGGGCGTGTAAAGATTGATTGGAAAAGTGCACCTTTTGTGGCAGGCCTTAGAAGGTTTAGGGCAAGGGCTTGCAAGTGGATGGGAGCCATTAGCATCACCAAGTGTGCCGCTCAAACTCCAGCCAACTGGTGGACTTCACCTGTTTACAGTCAACTGAGTAACAGCCAACTTGGTCAGATGAATTGGGTCAGGCAGAATTACATGATTTACAACTACTGCACTGATAACCAACGATTCCAAGGAAATTTTCCCCCTGAATGTTCTTTGCCACAATATTAGTAGAGAAATATTATTGCAACTGTGACCATGCACCCATGTTTGCTCCCATCGTTGTTCAATAAGATTGTAGAAGCATCAGCATCCACCTCATAGAGGTATAACGATTTTGAATATTGCTGCAAAGTCTTTCCATTATTTTCCCAAGCAATCCAGTGTAGTCTTTCATTTTTGGGATGAAAATATTTTTCCACTTCATTGTCAAGTGTCAATTGGTTGCAAGCAAACCCAGATCCTGCTATCAATTAGGCTTCAATTCTTTGCCTCGCTAAGCAACCACTCCCTTCGTGGTTGAAACTGACTTTAGACTTAGCATGGACAGGATTTGAGGGAGGACTGGGTTATGTTGTTCGAGGGCTGAAGGTAACCCATTGTGTGCAATCTCTATTCGTATGGACCTGAATAGCATCATTGAAGGAGAAGCTCGTGCATCAAGAGAAGGCTCATTGCATTGTTTAGCAAAACACTTTGACCATTTGATTACCGTATCTGATTATTGCCTTTCTCTCATAAAGGCTGTGATTGGAGTACAAGATACCCACAAAAATAAGAGGTTTGGTTTGGGATATTGAGTTTTTTTTTTTTTTTTTTTTTTTGTGTGGGGGGGGGGGTAAAAAGTAGTTTGTTGCAAAATAAGTCAAGTAAGGGTCCAAAGCATCTTGAGTAATTACGAATGTCAAGAAGCCAGGAAGACAAGAGAGGCAGATTGTAAGACTTGCCACAAACAAGGCCACCTGGCTAGTGTGTGTGCCACATTGTCCACATCTCTAGAACCATAAACTACCAACACCTCCGCAACGGGGTTATCAAGTATCTAGTAGATAATTTTTTTTGTCTTGCAATCTTTCCCTAAAGGAGATTAACAATTGTGCCGACTTCCTAGCCAAGATGACAACCTTCTTATCAAGTAGGAAGGATTGACATGTTTCTACACATTGGATTTTCAAGCTTCATAACTTGATTTATGTTTCAGTTATTTTGGAGGAATGAAGCATGGATTACCAATAAATAAATAGTTGATTTTTAAGATGTTTGAGAAAATATTTCCCTATTACATTTTTGTTGTCCAAAAGAAAACTAACATTACCGAATTACATGTTCTTTTTTTTTTGGTAAACCACTTTTACTTAAGTCGACAAGCGGTTACACAGCCCAGGCTCTACAACAGCAGAGAAGAGCCAAGGGGAACTAATTGGTCAAGAGTGTTGAAGCAAAAGGAGAGACCACAATAGTCCAACAAGTCCACAAGGACGTAACAAGATTTAGGAGCATAGGAGAACTCCACCATAACTGGCAGAGTAGAAGTAAGAAGGACATCCTCAACAACATGAGCAGCAAAAATTTCTTCAGAGGACCTATTACGTAAATCCTGCATAGCCAGAAGACTATCCAATTCTGCCATAATCTTGAACCAACCTTCCCCCAATGCCCCCACAAACCCGATCTTTAATGGCCTCCGACTCTACAATAAAAGCAAAGGGCATCTCAACATAGTCCAAAATGGCAAAGATAATATCTCCAAGATGGTTGCCGGATTGAGACCTTGACCCCCCCCCCGGAGGCATTCTTTAGAAACGCTGCATCAACTTTAACTTTTAACCAACTTGAAGAGGGGGGGGGGGACAAAATCAAGGAGGGGCAGTTGCAAGAGAACTGGAAGAAGGGGATCTTGCACCCATGAATTCCACAAAGGTTGTAGAACTTCTTAGAACTATGTCTTTAGGAAGCTCCCACACTCTCCTAGATATCAAGGAGTTTCTAGAAAGCCAAAGATACCATAAAATAAATGCAACAGCTCCAAACTTCTCAGATGTAAATTTGCCTTTTGCAAGTCATGAAGGGAAAAAATGCTGACCATTTCCTAAAATTTGGCTAAATTGAGAACCTGTAAAGGAGAGATCAACCGTATAGTTGTCATCTAGCTGATCAACGATGATCTTATTTCTCCTATATATACTTGTAATCTCTTATTTATTTTATTATTGAAAATATCATTCCATCATGCATGGTATCATTTTTGGTTCGGTTTAACTCCTTTCAATCCAACTGCGTTTCTTCCGTATCAAGATCTAGAGTCTTCTTGACTCTTCTTTCTCTCTACTGTGCATATTTCTTGCTTTTCTTGTTTTCTTTTCGGTTCTTGGAGCTTTTCCATGGCGACAACTTCTGGATCTTCGACTCTATCTCTGCTCATCACTCTCAATTTCCATCCAATTTTTCCTATGAAATTTAATTATGGAAATTAAATCTTATGGAGTGCTCAATTCTTGAAAGGTCATAATCTTTTTGGATTTGTCGATGGATTTATATGTCACCTTGTTGCTGCAACTTCGCATGAATCTGCATCTTCACTTGAAATTCTTCTCTCTAAGAGTTAAGTTACTACTTCTGCTGGTTCGATTTCTCCATTTACTGTCGATCTTTGGAATCGCTGGATCAACTCATTTTGAGTTGGATTATTTCTTCTTTGAGCGAAACTTCTCTTCCGCATGTTGTTTATGCTCAGACCTCTCAGTAGGCTTGGGAAACCTTGGTTAAAGTCTATGCTCCGGCTACCAGATCTGGAGCTCTTGACCTTAAAGATTTATTGTTCCGAATAGAGTGCGGCAGCTCCTCTATTGCTGACTATTTGTTAGAGATTTGTTCCTTTGTTGATACGCTTGCTGCGATCAATTGTATGGTTCCAAATGAAGATCTTGTGTTAGCCACTTTGAGAGGTTTGGAGGAGAATATAATTTTCGTTTGCAATCGATTCACCTGAATTTTAGTAGTTTATCTGGTCTTTTATTTACACACGAATCGCACCTTCAAGCATCAACATTGTTGTCTGCATCTTTGATGATCATTGCTAAAGTTGCTGCTACAACTAATTCTTTTGCCAGTTCGCAAACCACCAATTGTGGTAATTTCTCTACTAATCGTGGTGGTAATCGAAGGCACTTTGGGAATAGGTGCTTCTTTGGTAATCGCAGAGATAATCCTCCTTTTGATCTAACAAATCAACTTGATAGTTGTTGATTACAAGGTTCAGGTGGCTCTAATAGCCGGTTCCAAGGTTCTCAAAATTTAGTTCTTGGCCATCAACACTCTGTAAGTTCTTCGAATGGTGTTCCTATGTGTCAATTATGCAATCAAGAAAGGCATCTCTGTGCTAGTTGTCCTCAGCGTTTCAATCACACATATGGGGGTAAGAATTTTTGTTCTACTGCAATTCTTGGATCCTCTGTCAATTCTTCCATATGGATTCTTGACTCAGGTTTTAACATTCATTTAACTACAGACCAGGGCAACCTTGCTATCTGTGAACCATTCACTGGTTATGAAAACATTGTTGTAGGTAATGGACAAGGTGTTCCTATTTCTCATTCTGGTTCTGCAATGGTCCAAATTGTTGGTTATGCCTCTGTTTTTCATTTACCTTGTATCTTATATGCTTTTGGTTTACGTTTCAATATATTGTCTATCTCTCAATTCTCTTCAGACAATAAAGTTTACTTTGTTTTTAATGTAAATTCGTTTCTCATGAAGGATGTGTAGACTCACAAGGTGGTTCATCAAGGGTAGGGTAGTCATGGTCTCTACACTCTGTGCCTACAACTCACCACTTCATTCACTATTGCTACTGTTCTTCCTCTATCGCATTGGCACTGCCGTTTAGGACATCCTGTTGTTGCAAGGACTAAGCAGGCTTTAAACGTTGCTGATACTTTTGTTTTTGGTTCTTTTTCATCTTGTGATGCATGTTATACAGCTCACAATCATCATTTTTCATTTCTTACATCTGTATCACATAGTCGATGTCCTTTAGATCTCATTCATAGTGATCTCTGGGGTCCTTCCCCTGTAGTATCTTTTGATGGTTTTTCTTACTATGTGATCTTTGTTGATGATTTCACAAAGTATTGTTGGATGTATCCTTCAGAGAGAAAATATGACTTGTTAGATATTTTCACCCGTTTAAAAAATCTTGTAGAGAATATTTTCATAGTACAATTTGTTATTTTCAATCTGATGGAGGTAGTGAATATAAGTTGTTGGACCCATTATTTACTAATTCAGGTATTACTCATTGACATTCATGCAGGCTCCATGCGCCTGCCTGGTTTAAAAAATTGACCACCTTTATGACCTCTCTTGGTTTTGTGGGTTCACGAATGGATACCTCTTTGTTCATCTATAACAAGGATCCCATAACTCTCTATATACTCACCTATGTAGATGATATACCTATTATTGGCAACCAATTTAAGGCTATCTCTAACCTTCTCAAGATTCTCTCCACTGCCTTTGCCCTTAAAGACTTGGGTAATTTGCATTATTTTTTGGGTATTGAAGCCACTTGAACATCTGATGGGCTGCTACTTACTCAGTGCAAGTATATTTTGGATCTTCTTCGGCATGTCAACATACATGAGGCCAAGCCCATGCCTACTCCAATGGCGCGACCTTTGGGTTTTCCCTTAGTATCACTTCTGGTGACCCATATCCTGATGGCTCTCTGTATCATCACACAATAGCAGCTCTTCAATACTTAGCCAACACGAGGTATGATATCGGTTTTGTAGTTAATAAAGTGGTTCATTTTATGCATTGTCCAACGGATGTTCATTGGACTGTACTTAAGCATATTCTTCGCTATCTTTGTGGCACTGTTTCCCATGGCTTATATTTCAATCGCCAATCTACTATATCTTTGACTGCCTTTTCTAATGCTGACTGGGTTGGGTGTCCGGATGATAAACACTCGACTACTAGATATTGTGTCTACATGGGTTCTCATCTCATTTCTTGGGGCTCATGCAAGCAATAGACTATTTCCCATTCCTCTACTGAAGTTGAGTACCATGCTATTGCTGGTTGCTTCTACGAGTTTCTTTGGTTACGTTCTCTATTAGGAGAGATTGGGGTATTTCTACCCGTTGCTCCTGTGATTTGGTATGATAATATTGGGGCCACGAATATGACAACCAATCCGGTTTTTCATTCGTGCACCAGACGCATTGAGATAGATTTCCATTTTGTCTGTGACTTGGTGGCCACCAAGCAGTTTACAATTCGGTATATTTCTTCTTTAGACTAGATTGTAGATTTACCAAGGGGTTACCTCATTCCCGTTTCTTCTTCTCCAGGACAAGCTAACGGTTTATGATCGGTTACACTTGTGGGGGATGTGTAAAGGAGAGATCAACCGTACAGTTGTCATCTAGCCGATCAACGGTGATCTTATGTCTCCTATATATATATACAGAACCAAACCAGATCGCCCATGCAAATTTATAAGTGAAAGAATAGGTGTTCAAAGTCGTCATCTTCCTTCCCACAACGAGGCTAGATAGGATCTAAGGGAATACTTCTTGCGTCTAAGATCCATAGCAGTTCACCAAGTGCTTACCTGTAGAAGCTGGGCCCCAAACAGACTGGTCTTCCACCTCTGGAGCAGAGATAGCTAGGCCTGATTTTCTTAATAGCAGCAACTTCGCAATGGGAGAAAAGAGTGTTCAGGACAGCAAGATTCGATCGACGGTCAGGTCTCAACAATTGGTCAGTCCCAGTAAATTGACAGCCAACTGGTTTGCTGGAGGAGAGTGTAAATTGAGGTACGTAGGGATGGAATCCAGGCATCCTCCCAGATATATAAGTTTGGGCACCACTATTCACTCTCCTCATTAACCCACATTGTAGGATCTCCTTACCTTCCAGGGTACTCTTCCAGATGAAGGATGGGTTATTGCTTGCCAACGGAGGCTTCAAGGAAGTTACTTCAAGGGAAGGAATTCAAGGAAGTTACTTCGAGAGATGAATTCATCCAAATGGTCCACGCCATCGTACATAACAAGGCATCCCATACCTCCATGAAGCTTGGATTGGCATGTGCGGTTCCACGCTATCTGTTGGATGTTCTAATGAGTTTTGGCTCCAGGGAGATTTCGTACAAGTGAACTTACATTTTTGGCCTCCTTAAGATATCGACCATACTTAATTTTGTTGGGGTAAGATTGTCTTTGGGATAAAAATCCGAATTTCCCATTTTCCCCTCTTGAAAGAGGAAATCCTTCTTAACGACACTCGGTTATGCGGAGGTCAGTTTCTCAGGAAGCGAGGTAGAGAAGAATCAAAAGAAGCATAGTCGAGTGGATGGCGACGGAAGGTATACATTCTGCATTAATCGATCATGAAAACTAGAAATCTTCCAACTAATCCCTAGTGATTTCACAACGATAACGCATTTGTTCTTCTTTGACCTTGCTGAATACCGCATCCTTGTGTTCAGCTTTTTAGGAATCTGATTTTCGGCATCGTTAGCTTCTTCAACACACACCAACTGGTACAGGTAGGGTTTCTTTTCGTTTTGAACAGTTACAGGTAGGGTTCTGAGTGAGACGCTTCTCGTTTGATTTATTTCGTAACTTAAGTTAGTTCTCTTGACAAGTTTTATTTTTACTCTTCGTTGCCTCAGTGATGAGCTTAACGGCTGATTCCCCCGTGAACTCTTCGAGTAGCGATGATTTTGCAGCACTTCTTGATGCAGAACTGGAAGCTACTTCTTCAAATAATGATGAGCGTGATCCTGATGACGATGACAACGAAAATAATTTTGAAACACAGAGGTAGCTATCATATCCTTCCTTCCTGGGGCTTCTATTTATTGTCTATGGACCTTTTGGTTTATTAGAATCTTTCAGAAGACTCTAATAAGAATGCCATTCAGTAATCGTAATGTTACTATCCCAATCAGTTGAATGGGAGGTTATCCCCTTTCGTAAAGGATTTAGTTAGGTTGATAAGGCCTTAGGTAAGTTTCTGGGGTTCGTATTGAACTCCTCAATAGTTCTTATGGAGAAATCATTAGTCCCTTCCGAATCATTTTCAAGTAATTATTGAATGCCGATTTACCTGGCTAGGCTACTGTTTACTAGCTTATAATGTCTAGATTCATGGTGGCCTTTTGGATTCTGTTGCTGGCTGCCTTTGATGATAGACCTTGTCATGCATATTGAAGCCTCCAGTAGTTTCATGATGTGAAACTAGATAGGCATGGAGGATTTCTATCACTCGTGAATTGGTTAGGGTTTAAGAATCAAGTCTAAGGTACTTAGAAAGGAGCAATGAGAGATCTGCTTGAAAACTTCTCAATATATGGTCTCCTTGCTTCTAAGTTCTAACATATATGTAAATACTGGTGTGATTGTTGAGGGAATCAGATGGTTTTTCATGATAAATCAGGTACAGGATAAGAGCTGCTTTTGATATTACTTCTTGGAGGATGAGATTCCTTTTGTCTTGAACAAGGGAATAAATCCAAATGTCTGCAACCTTATGCCGTTTTTTCTCCCCTTTCTCCGAATATTTGATCATCCTCTTAACTCTTGGTTCCCTCCACTCCTCTGTCTTGTAATGTCTGCAAAATTCTTATAAGCTATGGGATTTTGGGGAGTCAATGATGGAACCTCATCTTCCATCAACATGTTGATAATGTTGTGTTACTGACTAGTCTGTTGCTATCTAATTAGAAGTATCAGTTTCTAGCTGACCTGGTGGTGTGCTCTAGCTGAGTTTTCTCTCTGTGTTTTTTGGGTCTTTTGACGTCATTATTGTACCAAAAAAAGAAAAAAGAAGTATTAGTTTCCAGTCTTGTTTCGCGTATTGTGTTCTGTGGTGGATAGTCCAAATGGAGCTGCTAGCCAAAGGAGTTTAGGTAGCAGAAGAGTTATTGCACTAGTTAGCTTTATTGGTTCACTGCTGCTGTAGTTGGTATATAAACAACAGGCAGCATGCGGGGTTGAGTATAATCTATTAATGAAGAAGAGATTGTGAGATTGTCACTGGATCTTGCAGATGAGTGGAGTTAGATTTTCTGTTCTTGGGGTTGATAAATTATAATTACAAAATTCAATGACAAAACTTGATGTAGCCTCAATTGAATGAGGTCCAGTGCCAAGATCTTAGCTCAAAACCAGCTCAAATAGGATGGAAGAGATTAGGTTTAAGATCAATTCAGTAGGGTGTATGGGATCCCTATGGTGTCCTTTGGGTTTAGACTGAATTAAAAGGCATGTGATTGCATGATTTGGAAATATACAATTCAGCCTAATGGGTTGATATGGTTTGGGAATCAGACCAAGACTTCGGGAGAAAAGGTGTATGGGGTGGTTTCTTAGGATTGGGTGATATAGGTAACTCGTTGAGACATGAAATTAAGGTTTTTAGACATGGGATTGGGCTTAACTTGGATTAGGTCTAGGGCTGTAGGCATAGGTAATGTCTTCTAAATTAGGTTAGGATTGAATGAGTAGATGAAGTGATATGAGCTTTCTTGGAATAAGGGCTTGAAGAATTTGAAAATTCAAGAAATGGCTGGTTTCTAGGCTTTTAGTGGTTTGATCGGATGGGGCTTAGGGGTTGGTGTGCAGGCTTGGGGAGAGTTTGATGAAATTTAGTAAACTCTGGTGGGTAGTTGTGAAATTCTGAAGGTTTGTTTGTTTGAGAGAAACTAGGAATGGCAGGTCATTGGGGTTTCAATGGGAGTTGGGGGCTGGATTTTGGGTCCAGGGGTAGAAGTTAAGATACTGAAGGATTTCTTCATAACACAGCAAATCCTAATGTTGGCTGGGGAGGTGGACAGTTTTGGGGTTAGGATTCTTTGGATGGTGCATTGGAACTTCAAACACATAAAAGTTAGGAGGGGGGGGGGGGAAGGGAAAGGTTTGATCTCCTGCCTGTGTTATTGGCTTCCCAAGTCGGCATTTGCATGACTTATCAGTTTGGGAGAACTGTCCAACAGTCAATCAAGGAGCTAAGGTTCCAAACCTCTACCCCAACAATGGAGCCAGAGGACCAGCATTTGTTCTCATGAAAAGAGGAATAGGTAAAGTTTCTCAAGCTCACAGTAGCAATTAATTTCATAAGTTTTTCAATTTTTTTTTTGGGCAGGGGGGGGGGGGAAAATAGAGGCATAGGCCTTTCCAATTGCAGTTATAACTTGAAAATCTGATAAAGATAGGATTCCCATGTGGATTAGGACTTGGGCACCTAAGACTTAAACACAAAACATAACCTCTAAATCGTGAAGTCTTGAAAGAGCTAAAACTGATTAAAAAATTGCTGAAGACTCCCCAATCCTTATTGCTTTCTTTTCTATAGGCAAATTGTTGTGCATGGAGCTTCCCTCTCCCTTTTCTTTATTTTAAAGTTATACCTTGGATGGGAGTTTATTAGACTAGAGAAACTTTTATTTTATAGAGTTCTTTTTATGAACTGTATAGTTTATATTTTAGGATTCTTTATTTATTATTATTAATATATATATATATATATATATATTTATTTATTATAAATAGCAATTTTATATACATTGGGGGTGGGGACTATTACATACACCACCAAGGAGAGTCGAACCCTAACCTCTTCACTAAGAAGTCTTGGTCATTGCCAATTGAGCAACTCTTTGATGGTGATTCTTTAGTTTTTTTTGGATGAATAAATAATTAGATTAAACATGGAACCAAAGAGAATACAAAGAGAAACAAAGGGAGAGAGAGAGAAGGGGGGGGCAGCAGCCAAGTGAAGAGGGAGATTGGAAAGAGGATGCAAGACTCCAGGAACTGACAATCAACCTATTCCTCGGAGAGTCAATGACTGGGGGATGGGGGAAAGAGGGAAACATCAAAATAGATGGCATTCCAAATCATATCTCGAGATTGGGATTTGGAAGTCCATCTCCTCATGTTATGCTCCCACCATAAATGGTGGATGGTGGCAGCAAAGACAAACTTACCAACTTGGTTGCAAATCGTGGTACCAGGAAAGTTTCTCAGGATCCAATTCCAATCTCGGGAAAAACCAAAGGAGCATCTCAATCTAGGCCAAATAAAAGCAAGGGCTAAGGTCCAAATGGAGCGGGAGAAGGGATAGGAGAAAAAAAGGTGATCAAGGTTGAGAGTTCTCCAAAGGGTGAGGGAATGGCGGGTGATTTGACATTTAAACCAAACAAGAGGGGCCTAAGGGATAGGGGGAGATGGGGACCTGAGAAGGTTCCAGGTAGAGGCGGTTGTGAAGGTTTTGGTATGGGAGGGGGTCCAAATGGTGAGGTTGGAAGCAGAGGGCGAGAGGGGGGGAAGGGAGTTTCAGACTTGTGTGAGACTAGGATGGGGAAGAGGGTGGCCAAGAGCCATTAGAGACAAAGGAAGAGAGGGGGATAGCTTTTGGGATGCGGGAATCATAGATAGCCTAGGGGCCAAGAAGAGTGAACAATATACCCATCAGATGCCAGGGATTAAGCCAAAAAGAAGTGGAGGACCCGAAGGAGATTTGAACAAAGATTGCAAAAAGGGCGTGGGGTCGAAGGATTAGAGCTTCCTCCAAATCCAGGAAGAGGTGGAGTGAATCGGGACAATCCATATATAATCTGATTTGAGAAGATATGAGAAAACCATAAAACCAAGATGGAATCATGCTTAGAGGCGATTTCCAGATGAGTTTGAGGAGGTAGGCCAAATTAACATCATGAATGCGGCGGATTCCAAGACCTCCTTCAGATTTAGGGCGGTCGGTAGCAGTTCAACTGATAGGATGGAGGAAACGAAAGGATTTATGGCCTTTCCAGAGGAAAGCACATAAGAGGGATTCCATAGCATGGATGGTAGATTTGGGGAGGGAGAAGATGCCACACCAATAAAGATATGAAGATTGAAGGACATAATAAATAAGCACCACTCTACCAGCAAAGGAGAGAAGTTTTCCTTTCTAGAGTTGGAGCTTTTTCCGAATGTGATCAAGCATTAGGAAGCAATGCTGGCGAGTGAGTCTACTAGGGATGAGGGGGAGGCTCAGGAAAGTCACATGGAAGGAACCTAGCTTGAACCCGAAGAGTTGCAAGAGGGAGGAGGGAACTAAGTCAAAGATACCCGGGAGGAAGATGGTAGATTTCTCTAGGTTTACTTTGAGGTTAGACATGGATTCAAAGGAGGAGAGAGTGGAGAGAATAGAGGAGATAGAGGTGTGGCCACCCTTGGAGAAAATCATGTGATAATCTGTAAAAGCAAAGTGGGTAAGCTTGAGAGATTTACACTTAGGAATAGGGGAAATGAGAAGTTGATCGATTTTGGATTGGAGGAGATGAGAAAGGACTTCCAAATCCAGAGAGAAGAGATAAGGGGAGAGCGGGCAACCTTGACAGATATCTACCTGAGAAGGAAAGAAGCCAGCAGGGGATCCATTGGTGATAATGGAGAAAATAAGGGGAAGAGATACAAATTTCAATCCAATGGACAAAGAAGGTCGGGAAACCCATATCGGAGAGAATCTCACTAATAAAATCCCAACGGATGAAGTCAAAAGCTTTATGGAGGTCAACCTTTAGAAGGGCGGCCGAGGAGTGCGAGGATCTATCAAAACCTCTAACAATTTCCGCACAGAGAAGAATGTTGTCAAAGATATTGCATCTAGAAATAAAGGCTGACTAGTTAGGACTCACAAGCGAGGGCAATGCCAACTTGATTTGGTTGGTAAGGATTTCAGAGATAAATTTGTAGAGGAGATTACAAAGAGAGATGGGGCAAAAATTAGAAAGAGAGGAGGCACCAGTTTTTTGGGAATAAGGCCAGAGGAAAGTTTGGTTAATGGAGACGAGCTGGGAAGGGTTAAGGAAGAAACTACGGATAGCATGAACAAGGTCCTTCTTAATGAAATCCCAAGCAACAACCAACTAAAACCATCAGGGCCAGGGACCCGATTAGCTTTGTGAGAGCAGATGGCAGAGAGTATTTCCTTTGAGGAGGGAATGGAGCGAAGAGAGGCCAAATAGGAGGGGTCAACAAACTTATTAAGGGTGGAAGATGGAAGAGAGGGAAGAGAGGGCCGAGAGGGAAGAGAAGTAGGAGAGAGGAGCCTGGAGAAAAAGGAGATTACTTCAATCGTAATACTAAGGGGGTTGTAGATCCAGGAGCCACTACTAGTAAGAAGACAAGGAAAAGAGTTGAAGTTGAGGCGAGCTTTAAGGGATCGATGGAAATAGGTAGTATTTGCATCCCCAAACTCAAGCCTCTTGATTCGCGATTTCTGGAAGAGGAAGCTTTCCTCTTGGAAGGCAAGGGTAAAGAGGTTCTAGGAGAGACTTTTCTTCCTCAAAAAGGATCGGGTTGAGAGAGTCACTTTGGAGGAGGGTTTGGACCCAAGAGAGATCCAAGCGGCAAGAGGAGACACGAGAGGAGATATTGCCAAAGGTGGAGGAATTCTAAGAATGAAGGGCAATCTTGGTATTTTTGAGCTTATGGGTGAAAGCAACAAGAGGGAGGGAGTGGCGGTGGACCTGCTAGAGTCCAGGCAGCCTGGACAGTGGGGATGAAAAAGGTGTTGGAGGTCCACATATCAAAGAATTTCAATGACTTGGGACCAAAGGAAGGGAGATCTAGAATATGGAGGCGGCTGGGGGAGTGGTCAGAGAAAGGGGGGGGGGAGAAGTGGTCAGAGAGAAAGGGGGGGGGGGGGAGAAGTGGGCATGGGAAGTAGGGAAGTGAGAGATCCAGGTGTCATTAGCTAAAAAGCGGTCAAGCTTGGTAGCAATGTGGGCAGCTCCACTTCTGCAGCTTTGCCAAGTGAGACGGTGGACAAACCAAGGAATATCAAAGAGACCCGCATTCTCTATCCAAGAGTTGAAGGCTTTAACTACCACAAGGTTCAATAGGCAACCCCCAACTTGTTTGTGCGAATATCAGACAATGTTAAAATCACCTCCAATACCCCAGGGTTGCCTTGCATAGAGGGGGAGAGAGTGGAGGTCAGCCCAAAGTGGGGTGCGGTCCGAGGATCGTTTAAACCCATAAACGATGGTGAGGAAGGAGGAGGGGACCGAGGGAGTAGATAAGTGGAAGTGCATGAGTTGGGGGGAGGAGAAAAGGTGAGAAGGTTGGAATTTAGACGGATCCCAAAGAATCCAAATGCGATCATTGAGGGAGAACGGAATTACAGAGAAAATACCAAGAAGGGGCTATGGAGAGGGCAGTTCAACGGGCATTGTCACTATGAACGTGGGTTTCAAGGAGAGCACAAAAAAATGCTTTCGACTCTCAAAGAATGTGCTTGACTTCTGCTTGTTTAGCAAGGGAATTGAGGCCCCTTACATTCCAAATGAGGATGTTAGACATCTAATTTGTTGTTGGGGAGGGCATCAAGGGAGCTACTGGGGGGGCATCAAAGGAGCTGTTGGGAGGTGTCAAAATGCAAGTTGAGGTTAGACAAATGGTCTTCAAATAAAAGGGGGGGGGGGAGAGTCTCACACAAAGCGGAACTCAAAGGGGAGGGGGACTCAACAATGTTAGGGTCAATAGTGAACCCAATACAAGGGGAGGAGGGTTCATAAAGGATGTTAGGTTCAAGGTGACGGGTATCGGGAATGGGTTCAAGGGCTTCAGAGTTTGGAGGGTTAAGGGAGTTCAAGGGTGTTAGGGGGGTTGGGAGGGGTGAGAGCAGGAGTGGATAGGAGAGATGGGCCGTGAAATGGCTGGTTCAAGTGTCTATGGACTAAGACAAAATGATGGTCTAAGTGGGTTGGGCGAAGGGCCATGTGTTCGGTGGTTATATGGGAAGAAGGACTAGTGGGATTGTGTGGGTTAAAGTGAATTAGATTTAAATGGGTTGGGCTTTGGGCCAGAATTTTGGTAGTTAAATGGGTAGAAGGGCTAGCGGGGATGTGTGGGTTAAAGTGATTAATATTTGGATGGTTCGGGGGGCATGGGCCAGCAAAGGTATAGTGGTTAATATGGGTTGGGCCTAAGGGCTGAGGCCCAAGGGGAGCAAGAGGATTTGACGTGGGCTTAGGGTCAGAGGCAGGAGGATCCGCTGGAGGTATAAGGGGGTAGCGGGAGATGAAGTCGCTGGTTGAGGGATTGAGGCAGGGGAAAAGGGTAGGTTAGAAGGGGAAGTTTGCAGAGGGCCAATGATTGAGAGTTCCATTTTGCTTACAAGAGAAGGAAACAGTACTTGTTCAGAGCTCTAATCATCCAAGATTCAAAGCAACCAAGAGGCATCAAGCTGATGGTTTTTGGTGGCAGGGGAAGAAGCATCAATATCAAGAGAGGCAGCATCATCGGTAGATGGCAGGGAGGTAAGCACAAGAGGTGCATGAGGCGTGACAAAGGTCTTCAGCGTTAGACAGACTGCAGTTACAGAGGTACGACCTCCTTTCTTTTTTCGTTTTCTCCAGTAGGTTTTTGCAGCGGGAAGACCTGCCGGAGAAGAAGCAGCAATAGTGGTGACTTTGGTGATGAGATCTAGTCTGTGGATCAGAGAACAAGGAACTGATGAGCTTTCCAATTGCATACACAATTCAGGTAGTGGAGAAGAAATATTTGTTTTTGGATCACCCAGTGGAGCCACCAAATGATCGTCAGAGTAGGAGGGTGCAGGCATAGGCACCATCAAGAGTACACCAGCAGCAGTATAGGGTTGTTCAGCACCATGGAACAAGCACGAGTCTCATGACCGAAAGACAAGCACTTAGAACATCTGGAAGGGATCCAATCATAAATTATCGTTTGGCTATAGTGCAAACTGAGATCATCTTCAGTAGAGATGCAGGGGAGAAGGGGTTTGGAAGCCGGCACTTTGATACAGATTCAGGCCTAAGACAATCGCTTTTGCTTACAAGTCTTCAAGTCAGATCGAAGGGGGTGACCAACGGCAGAACCAATACGACTCAAGCATTCTTGATTCCAAAATTCCAGGGGAAGGCCAGGGAGGTTGATCCACAGGGGAAGGGAACTGAAGTTTACCCTGCGGAGAGGCATAGAAGGCTCCCAGGATTTGATGAAGATAGGAGACTTCTCGAAAACCAAGGAGAGCCTTCGATAGCTCTATTCTTGCAGTCAACAGAGTAGAAAGACAAGAAGATACCAGAATCGATCACGAAGGTTTCCATGGAACCAAGGGAGCTCCATTGTTTGAAGAGAGAGAGGCTTTGACAATACTGAGGGGAGGACAAGGGCCAAGGAATTGACCAAAGACAACCAATTTTCAACAAAGGATTCCAGATTTGGTAGCAGAGGAAGGGCACGGACCAGGGGAATAGGGTCATTGGAGGAGGGAGAAATGTAAGAAAGGTTGCAATCGTTTGGGGAGGGGCTGGGGGTGGAGGAGAAGAGGGAATTCTAGGCTACAGGGGTGGGGGTGGGGGGTGGAGGAGGGAGGGGTAGAGGCTGCAGAGGTCATCAGACAAAAATGTGATTCTTTAGTTGTTAGTTAATTAGATTGTAAAATAGGATCTTATTTATTTCTACAAGTCTTTGGTTGTAATCGGTTACTATTTAAAAAAAAAAAAAAAAGACTTGTTAAGCCAAGTTGGGTTAGAGAAAAGCATGAGCTTTTTTAAAGCCATTAATTTCTGTGAAATACTAGTGTGGTGAGAGGCTGTGGGTAACAGGCCTGGAAGAAAGTGGGATAGTTGATCCATTCCTATCCTTCTTCTTTGTTTCTATTTCAACCGATTACATTGCATGATCTGTTACAGTTAATAATTGTTGCCTAGTTTTTGAAGACCAAACCAACATTAAACTTTGATCAAGAAGATCATGCCTAGGGCTAAGGCCTTTCATGAACCAACCTTACTGATGCAGTTGCCTCAGCCTGTTTGAACCAACATGACCCACTTTGAAGGTCTAAACAAAGAACTGTTCCTAAACCAGTTTTCTGTTCTTGCAACTGCTGGTAGTACTCAGGTTGTGAACTTTTTGTTTTGTTGTGTTTTGTTTTGTTTTGTTTTGAACACATAGATTACATAGGGATTTCTTGGGTGCCCACCCCCTCCTCCCTTAGATATGGCTTATTTTGGTAGTTTCCCTTTTGAATAGATTCTATTTTTATAAAAGTGCATTTTCCTTTAAATATGTGTACCACAGTTGAAGAGTTCAGATTTTGAAGATTTGAAGAATATATAGAGTTTGAGTCATGGCCATTGGTTTTGTACAACTCTTTCCCCCATTTACTATATTATTGTACTTCTACTTGGGTCCAGTACCTGCGGGCTTTCATATGTCCTGCATCCTTGTATAGGCTAAAGAAAATTGTGGTAGAGAATAAATAAATCACTTCAGAATTTTAGTTTGTGCACTCTTGAAGCTCCTTTCTTGATGTTTTCACTGTTTCAAGCTAAATATATTAATTAATGACTACAGAAATCTAGATACGTGGACACTTTGTAGAGGTCCTTGGATTCTCCAAAGTAGGAATTCATTGCTGTAGGATCAGAACTTTATTTTTATAGCTGTTTTTTTGTTTAAAAGAGGTTGATTTATTTTCATGTCTGCTCAATATAACCATAGGCAGACATCTATGAAGTGACGCATTCATCTATGTTGTTTGATACATGGTTGAAATCATATCCTTCAACCATGGGTTTAGACATCATTATTCAGTTAACAGTTTCACAATTAATTTATCTGTTGAATGTTCTTAACCTTCTATATGATTGAACTTGCAGGATAAAAAAGCAAAAGGTGGGTGACTTTGAAATTTTAGAGAAGTCTCAAGAGACAACTTCACATGGAAACAGAGAACAAGGACTAGGTGCTTTTTCCTGATGATTTAGATGAGATTTCTTTTCTGTCTTAATCCCCCCCCCCCCTCTGTTTAATCGGTGAAAAGCATTTGTTTAAGGTGTGACATACAACAATCCCATGACGAATAGTATATTTTTTGGGGCTGATTATACCAAATATTTGGTTTGTTTTAGAAAATTGTTTCATATAAAATACTAGATAGTTCTTCCCAGGGTTCTAAACTTCCAAGGATTCATCCCTCATCAAATTTGAAATGTCATCTCCAAATGCTTGAAATCCGACTGAAATTTGGGTGATGCCTTGACAACTATGGTAGCAACTATTCGGGTTTAGTAGTTACCCTAGAAACCCAAAGTTCTAAATTCCCAGGGGTTCATCCCCCAGTTGGAATGTCTCTGCCAAATGCTTGAAAATCCAACCAAAATTTGGGTGATGCCTTGACAACTATGATAGTAACTACTCAGATTTAGTGTTTACCTTAGAAACCAGCTTCAAAAATAAATAAATAATTAAAAAGCAGAAGCTGATTGAAAATAGGAAGTAAGTCAGTGTTGGACAGAATTAGGAAGTGATAAAAGTAGTATCCAGTAGTACAGATGATGTTACCCTATATTGAAAGGGATTAACTAGGGGCCAAACACACAGGATATTTGACGTAGTCTTGGCTTGGTAGAGCCAATCAAAGCCAATGCTGCAGGATCTTATTAAAACGAGAACCAAATAAAGGAAATTTTGGTTGATATTGAGGGGGCCTGTGTAGGGTTCTGATACTCAGATAGGGATGGGGGGGCTTTAGGGTAATGGTGTGCCTTCCTATTGGAAGGACTGAATCAACTGATGTGAGGTTAGCCAATTCTAATGGCTGAATTCAGTTTTCCTAAATTCTGATAATTTAAACGCTCAGAATAATCACCTGAAAGGGTGGTTAAACGGGAGGTTTAAAGGGCTGGAAGGCTAGGGGACTCAATTGAAGTTAAGGCTGTGAATATGGAAAGTTATCCACAAGATCTTAGCTCCTTTTAGTGCCAAATTTGGTGTTTTATTGGATAGCACTTTAGGGAAGGTGACTTGCAGGTTCAGTGGAGGTTTCTGCCTAAACTGAAATCAAAATAAAGAAGAGGAGGTAGGTGAAAGGTCTCAGACGTTGGGAGGGGTGGGAATTTCCTGTCTAGGTCCCAGCCCTGCTTGGTGGACCAAGGAACACTGCCCAACAGCTATTGGGGCAAGTTGTTGGCTCACAGACCTGCTTGTAGTTGATGGTGACTGGTAAGTCTGACCAGCAGCTTTAAAGAGGAAGAAGATGTTTTGGACCTGTTATTCTCCAACTTAAAGTTACAATTTAACCCATAATCTCAGCCTGCTTTACTTATCCAAATTAGGGAATTGAATGGAGGCCAGGGTTAATTTGGTTACAAAGAGGACTAAGAAATTCTAAACCAAGGAGGAAACTAACAGCTGCTAATTGTGGAGGTCTCTTCTAACAAATTAACAATCTTAAAACTGAATCTAAACCGAAGCACAGCTCTTCCTCGCATGGAGAGCGTGCAAGGCCTAATTACAAACTAATAAAGTAAAGGACTTTAAGTAACCCCAACTTTAAATGCTTAATGACATGGTCCCCAGAACTTGACTAAAAAACAAACTAATTGTTTAGTGATTTTTTGTACTAAAGCTAAATACTCCCATTATAGGCCGATCCATTTTAAAGCTAAAGATTCAAGGGCATATGACCTAGGTTACCTAACCCTAGGCTTACTTTGACAAAATTAAGCCCAAGTAGGAACTGGACCTGCATCAATCTTGGTTGAAACAGCCAAGTTCGAGAGCTCACAATAGGGTGTGGGGATCCTTTTGAGAGTTAGGGTTAGGTCAAACTTAGGGTTTAATGATATGGTTAGAGCAGCATCTAATTGGAAGTCTAGTGGGTTTCACATAATTGGCTTGAATGCCTTGTTGTCAAGGCATTGCCTAGGTGTCTTGGCCCTTTCTTTGGTTAAGGCGACTTGGTGTCGCCTTGGTCTTTGATGCAGCAAAACCAGAAGTTACCGTTCACGCTACTGTAGCATGAACAGTAACTTAGATGATAATTTCATATTTGGTGGGCCCCAAGTCCAGCTTGCATGGAAATAGATTCAAATTTGGTGGGCCCAAACTCCAGCTTGCAAGGAGATAAAATAGGAACTGTTTTTTGTGGGAGTTCTAGAGATAATTTAGAATTTAGTTATTCATTATTGGGATAATCATGTAATCAAAGTTTTTATTTGGGTAGGATATCTAGGATAAGCTTTAGTTAGTTTTAAATTCTTAAGAGTCCTTGTAGGATCAGTCTTTTGTTAGTTTTAAATTACCAAGAGTCCTATTATAGTTGTTTTCGTATCAAGTATGTTTGTTTTGTTATTTAAACACTTGTAATCAGCTTATTGAGAATGGAATAGAAAAGATGAATTGAAGCTTGAGCTTTGTGCATTTGCAGCCCCCCCCCCCCCTCTTCTCCTCTTCTCTTCTTCTTCTTATGAGTTTTCTTCTCCCTCTTCCCCTTCTTCAAGACTAATTCTTCTAAGATTTCCCTTCTTCCCCAATCTTCTTTATCCTTCTTTCTTCTCTATTCTGTCCCCCATTAGTCTTTGTTGTCCTCCATCGCCTCGCCTCACTGTGTCACTTTTGACAACCACGCTTGAATGCTCAATCTGAAATTTCGACAAATTAGGGTTTTGTTCCTGTTTTGGGAAAGGAATTTTTGGTGAAATTAGGGCTGCAATTGGGATCTAGTTCTAGTACTGCCTCTTATTTTTTTCTTTCGGGTGTGGGGGGGGGGGGGGGGGGGTTTGTGGCATTGAGGTTAAAACTTTGGGTGGGGAGGCTAAGATTGAGGGCTCTCCTTAGGGTGAGGGAATGACGGGGTAAGGAATTGAGGTTATTACACCCAAATATGAGACAAATATTGATGGTTGTCTTGTGAGATGTGGAAATTAGGTCTTCTGGTGAATGACTGGTGAGGTGGAGTTCTAGGGTCTTGATGGATGGATGGGACTGCAAGGGTTGAGAGTTTTTTTTTTGGTGGGAGGGGGGGTTCGTGAGGAGATTCTGTTGTCTGATATTAAACAGTTCTAATGGGCAAATGCAGACTAATTGCAAAATAATGAAAATCGAAGATTACGGATTAAAAAGGGATCTTAAGCTGTATGGATGATTAGAAGAAGAATTGGGGTTTAGGGAATGTCAGCAACTCACTGGAATTGTGGTGAAATCCTTGGCAGCAGCTTGTTACTTGACCAATGTGTTCAAAAACTGAAGGAAACTCAAGTAGTTGAAGGGAATTTTCAATCAATTTGGAAGGCAGGTTGATTTAGAACCTCTGAGGCACTTTACCACTGTAAGAAGTTGATTGGTTCCACACTGACTAACTGGAGTTTAGATCAAACACCAAACTGACCTCTCCAAGGAGCAGGAAGGCAGTAAGAACCTACTAAGCAATTTCATTAATCAAAAGTTTTGAAATTTTGAAATTTTTGAAAATTTCAAGGGGTTGTAGTTGTAATTTGTAATTTGTAATTGAGATATGACTACTTCTTAATATTTGTTCTTGCATTTTAGTTGAAGTTTCAATGTTCTCTTGTATATCCATGTTTAAATTTGTGAAAATACATGATCCACTTTCTTCCGCATATAGTCGGGCATGTGTGAATCATGAACACTACGTTGTGTTAGGTTTAGTAAAAAAGTAATAGTGCTAGTGTGTTATTAGGCTGTACACAAAAAATTAGACCGAAAAACCACTGAAAACCCACCAAAACAGTCAACCAAAACATCGTACACCATTCTACCATGTTTTGTCAAAGTCTCGATATCTTGGCTGTCTCAACCCTATTGAGACACCACGTTGAGACGAAATTTCAAACGTTGGTTTCATGTACATGCCAGGTAGGAGGATGATAACATTTATTACCTTTCTTAGTGGCTAAGTATCTAACAAAGTTGCAATTAAGTCGCCACGGATCCTTCTTACCAGGAAAATGATGAGTACGAATGAAATAGGCACAGCCTGAATACCATATACAACATCTGCATCAATCCAATATTGAGCATGGACATTCATGGCAAACATGAGAAAGCAAGCCGCCTCTATGCCATCCCACTATGCAAGAATATCAACAAGTAGTCTGGTATTAGTACCTTGATCTGCAAGATAAGCCCGAAAAGGTCCTTTCATGTATGCCTTATCATCGCGAAAATAACCGTAATTTGCATATATTTTAAAACAACTTAAAACAGTGTAACATCTCATTCATATGATGTAACAATAAACCCAGGTAATGCAAGGATGACAATCAGTAAAGGTCACGAGCCATCGGTATTTCGAACTGGAAACAACTCTAAAGAGTCTAAAACCTTAGAGTGAATCAAATGAACAGTGGTAGCAGTTCTATTACATAACCTTGGATAGCCTCACGAGTTCTCTTGTCAAAAGCATGAGCATCACAATGAAAATTGTTAGAAAACAAGCATTAAATAATCAAAACAGCAGCTGAACTTGAACAAAGAAAAGAGAGAAGAAGAAGAAGAGAAGAGAGATGAAGAACTAGTAGAAGAGGCTTGTGATTCTTGCTTAAGAGTCTAGAATCACAAAGCTCTTTTATTTATAGCTTCTAATAAATCTAATACAACTTGAGAGACAAGTAATTGTCCTCTAGAAAAATGAAACAAAAAATTACAACTGTAGTAACTTCCTAGCTCCTAAAATAGAAAATTCTGAAAATAGAAACTACTACCAAAATAGAAACTATGCTTTCTAAAATCTCAAAATTTATGTAGCAAGACTCCAACATTAGAAATAGAAAGTAGAGTAGCATCACTAGCATATATTGTTCACGTGAACAGTAACACAGATTTTACTGTTCATGTGAACAGTACCGTGAATAGTAAAAATAGATTTTTTTACTGCTCACGTGAATAGTGTCGTGAACAGTAAATAGCCCAAGTGTATATACTTTAACACTCCCCCTCAAGCTGGAGTGTACACAAAGAAAACTTCAGCTTGCACAATAAGAATAAACTTGAAAAGTAGCACCAATCTTGAATCGTGTAGCAATGGCAGATGTCTATAAACACTGAGAAAACTTCACCCAGGAGATAATCAACACCAACTTAAAAAAAAAAAACTTTAATTCTTCATGTCAATAGAACCATCTAATATTGAGAACAATCGACGATGTTGAAGACGAACAAAGTCCATAAGTATAGTAGGATCAAAGACACTATCCATATAATGCCGGTAGTAGGGAGAAATATCCACACTAGATCTTCAAAATTGTAACTCCAAAGTCCATATAAACGCTTCACAAGAAGCCAAGTAACAGGTAAAGTATGGGTAGGTATAAGGCAATATTAAATACTATGGACCAAGTAAGGAGGTAAAAAACAGTATAGGTTCTTGTGGACCTACCAAATAGGTAGGTAAAAGACAGTATAGGTTACTGTGGACCAAGTAGGTAGGTAAAAAACAATATGAGTTATTGTGAACCAAGTAGGTAAGGTAAAGGACAATATGGGTTACTGCAGACCAAGTAGGTAAGGTAAAAAACAGTATGGGTTACTGCAAACCAAGTAGGTAAGGTAAAAGACAGTATGGGTTACTGTGGACCAAGTAGGTAAGGTAGTATGGGTTATTACGGACCGAGTAGGTAAGGTAAAAGACAATATAGGTAAAGACATGTAATGATATCGTTGTAGAATGCCATAGGTTGAGGACAAAGATCTTCACAAATAATATCCATTAGCACATCTTGAGTAGATATAGAATAAGGTACCATTCTCCCCCTCACGTGTAGCATTACACGTGGACAATTAATGATGAGCAGTGTATTATTCACCAATAAAGTTGATCAAGCAGCAGAAAATCGTCTCACAGGACAAAGTCTTGTGCACCAAGGGGGGGAAAAAATTCTGGACCACCGCTAACCCTTAGGCAGGAGCAAATTAGATCAAGAAAAAAAATATATTGAACCAGCTTGGAATCTCAAAATTGCAGTAATCGTTTCAGCAATCCACTTGGAAGAAGTGCAATAACAGTTGCTGCAGTAGCAGATAATATCAGATCTCGGACCATAGCAGCAAACTTCTGCTAGATTTGAAACTCTAACAGATCTCGATATGAAGGAAAAATAGTCCTCTAGGTCTTTGTAGAAGTATTAGATAAAAAGAAGGCTAAACTTGATTCTGAAATAAACAACGGAAGAAGTAGTAAAACAAGAAGGTAGCAGCAGAATTTTTCAGAAGAGAGAAATTCAATGAAACAAGGGTACTAGTATACGATTTGCAACTAAACTTATAGCACAAACAATGGAAGACAATACTTAGGTCTTGCAATCCGAATTATGGGCATATCTTTGCAAGAATCAAGAGGAATCCCAAGACATCAGTATAGTGCAGATTGAACTTCAGATTTGCACACAAAAAAAGGGTAGTAGCAGCCTCAGTTGAATCAAATAGGTAGACATATCCCCATAAAGCTTAGGGCCTTTTTATAGTATTAATTCATAGATACTTGGTGCTTCAAAAGTTAAAGAAGAAGGACAGCCATGCACAATTACTGCAGCAAAGGTTGGGGCTACCCTAGATAAGAAAAAAGGAAAAAAAAAAAACTGGGCAGCCAAGAGAGAGAAAACAGTCCCTATGATTAAACTTGCTCTGATACCATGTTAGAAAACAAGCATTAAATAATCAAAACAGCAGCTGAACTTGAACAAAGAAAAGAGAGAAGAAGAAGAAGAGAAGAGAGATAAAGAACTAGTAGAAGAGGCTTGTGATTCTTGCTTAAGAGTCTAGAATCACAAAGCCCTTTTATTTATAGCTTCTAATGAATCTAATACAACTTGAGAGACAAGTAATTGTCCTCTAGAAAAAGGAAACAAAAAATTACAACTGTAGTAACTTCCTAGCTCCTAAAATAGAAAATTCTGAAAATAGAAACTACTACCAAAATAGAAACTATGCTTTCTAAAATCTCAAAACTTATGTAGCAAGATTCCAACATTAGAAATAGAAAGTAGAGTAGCATCACTAGCATATATTTTACTGTTCACGTGAACAGTACCGTGAATAGTAAAAACAGATTTTTTACTGTTCACGTGAATAGTGTCGTGAACAGTAAATAGCCCAAGTGTATATACTTCAACAAAAATCATGGAAGTTAACACTGTTTAACTAAACTAGAAAACGTTCTAGCTAGTGTGTTACTAGGTGAACCAATATTCTATGCTACATTATATAAACGGTCAAGGTTGCAGCAGAGGTAAACGCTTGGTGAGTCTGGCTGAGAATGGTGAAAACACAAGGAAGACCATTGTCAAGCATGTACGGATCACCCTGCACTCTACCACAGCTAATTTGTTCGCCCTGTTGGCAGGTCCTGGAAGACATAATGAGACAAGAAAAAGGTGACACTGGGATGTAATTCTTTAGTGGTACTACCAATAGAAAGAAGATGTGGTACAGTTTAAAAAAGAAAAAAGAAAAAAAATTGGAACATGTAAAGCAGATTGCGAGGATAGTGATGGGGACCAGCGAATAGAATCCTTTTGAATACAAAGAAGATGGAATCATCTGCTAATGACTTCATCTTTCCAGGAAGGAAGAGAATGTTGCAAAACTAAATAAATTTGGCGAGCCTACCCTGTGAATGGTTGCATCAGAATCAATACCGGGGTGGTCAGAATTAGAATGAGAACTAACAGGGGGTTTGATAACAATAGCACTCAACAGCCAAGAAAGTGCCGCTGTTGAAATCAGCAGTGGGTACCCTCTGCAGTTTTGGTTTTAGAGATGTATACCTGAACTGGGAGAATGTAAAAAAAAAGAAGTTGGTGAGAGAGGTGAGAAAATCGATATAGGAATGGACAATTCAATTTGGCTTCCATCTTTAAGCATCATTAATGAAAAGAGAAACAATTTTGAAAAAATGAGGCTGCATTTGAAACTTGACCAAAAAGGCATCTATTTTAGTAACAAAGAAATGAACAATGTGATTTGATTTCCATCTCAAGGATTGGAAATACCAGGTTTTTCCTATAGGGAGAGTATTGATCTTTTAGCACTGCATTTGAAAACTTAACCACTCAAATTATTGTGCTCATCCTTGAACCCAGGTTTCTGCAAGTTATAGCATGTTATTTTCCACACTTGGTTGGATTTTTTTTGGATGTTCATGGAATATATTGGTCCGGACTGGTTAATTTATGCAGATGCTCCTGTAAATGAGGACATATGTCCTCCACATCCTGGTGTTATACGAGGGATGTGCATAAGATGTGGGCAGCGGCAGCTACAGGAAGATGAATCTGCTGTTGCATTTGGCTATATACACAAGGTATTTATTGATTTCTTTGTTGTCTATTTTAGTTTAAGATGACTAGTTTAATTTCTCATTACACATCAATGTGCTTGCAGGATTTAAGGCTTGGCACAGAAGAGATTGCTCGACTACGTGGAGCGGACCTGAAGAAGTTATTACGTGATAAGAAACTTTACTTGGTTCTGGATTTGGACCACACGTTGCTTAATTCAACTCGACGTGTTGATCTAAGTCCAATAGAGGAGTACCTAAATGACCATATTGATTCCTTGCAAGGTAGGTCAGTTTTTTCCACTGTTGAGGCAGTGTATATAATATGCTGCTTGTTGTAACTAGCTTTTCCTGATAAGTGCTTCCTGTCACGTGTACACAATGTATTATTTTCCAATCCGAACATACTGTTTGTGTCAGCTAAGATGTATATGCATCTGTTTAGGGTGAACATATAAAGTATAGAAGTATTTAAAAATATTCCTGATAACTACTGGTTGACATTCTCCCAAATAGGTAAGATTGATCATTGATAGCTAATGGACAGCAGTTGACTATGGAAACATCTCCTTGAAACCAGCAAGTTGGATTCCATAAGATTTGAAAATCTTCTCTCTAAATAAAGCTGGTCAACCTGGAATCAGATCTCCATCAGATCAGCAAAGATCAATAGCTGTATTCTTCCCCCAATAGACTTGCCTGATAGGTCTCCTTGAGCATAATATAGGCTGGGAAATTGGGATTAAATAAGCCCATAATATGGGCCAGGTATTGACCTCATTTGAAACTCAATCATTATACTGATTCAGCATCACTAATGTACCACACATAAGACACGAATGAGTTCTATTAGAATTACACTCCTGCAATACAATCTGTTAATCGTCTTGATATTTTGTTTTCTTGCTGTTCAATCATCTTAGACATGGTTATTTTTAAAATTTTGAATATCCTTAATGCCTTGAGAACCTGTTTGCTTAAGCAGCATTAATGCACAGATCATTGAGTTTTCTTATCCATTATATGTTTGCTTTCTAAGGGATCTAAGATTCTTTGAATGCTAGATGTCTCAAATGGCAGCCTATTTAAATTGGACTCTATACACATGTTAACAAAGTTAAGGCCTTTTGTTCATACCTTCCTGAAAGAAGCGAGTAGCATGTTTGAGATGTACATATACACCATGGGAGAATCTTCATATGCATCGGAAATGGCAAAACTCCTTGACCCTGGGAGGATGTATTTTAGTTCCAGAGTAATCTCACAAGCTGATTGCACCCAAAGGCACCAAAAGGGCCTTGATGTGGTTCTGGGAGCTGAAAGTGCCGTTGTGATCCTGGATGATACAGAGCATGTAAGTACAGTTGCAACCTGCTAATATTTCTGCTTATGTAATGGTTTTCTTGCTATCTGTTTTTTTATCTTGAATTTGTCTTTGTTGGATGATGAATTTTATCTCCAATAGTAGTGTTGAATATAATACATACCCACCCTTTTATTGTTTTTTTACTATTTGCCCTGAAACTATTTTATCCCTAACTGTGCTAAACTACTTGGTGGCGTTCCTTGGTGCAGTTGTAAGGTTTTTCTATTGCAAACTGGTAGTCATAGGTTTGGACAAGGTATTAGCGTTTCACGAAAAGTGGGGTAAAGGCTGCGGAAATAAGTCTGTTACCTAGTGAGACCCTTGTGCTCAGGTTGGACTTATTTATTTTTGTTGAAGTGCTTACAAAGTGATAGTTGAACAGATAAGTTCTTTGGATGTATGTTTCTGAAGCCTTGTGAGAGGTTAACATCTCCATGGAGAAATTTTACCTTTTCTTAAAGAAAAAGGGTTCTGGTTTCAAAAATTTTGTTCAGTTTTGGGGAGAGTTACCTGATTAACCACTGTGGGTTTACCTTTACAAAACTACAAATTCACAATATCGACTTTAGAAAATTACCCATAAAAAACTTCAGGTTGACAAAATAGATCAAGTCAGTGATATTTTGGGGTGATCTTACCCTTTCACCTCGTCTACCCATCGTCGTCTTCCTCCAAACCTTTCTTCTTCTCTGTCCTATTCTTCCGTCTCCGCGGACAATTCCTACATCTATTCCTCCTCCTTCACACTCAATAATAGTGCAACTTCACCATTGCACCCCTATCCAGTCCCTGCCATTGTTTTCACTTTCTCTGCAGTTACTCCCTTCAATGCTCACTGAGAGACCCCTGTTACATGTTAGGGAAATGACCCAACTACACTCATAAGGTTTTGGTGAATGGTAATCACAAACACATACCAAAGTTATAACAATCTATCGTGATTAAAGAAAGCCCAAGTAGAATACGAGATACCCTAAAACAGAGAGCATATGTTGCACAGAAGCAGTGCAAGTGGCACACAAAGACCAAATTTAAGGGACTCAAGCCGTGGGGGCCAAGATTGGACTTACACTCAAGTACACTCCATAGACATAAGAATGAAGAAAAGATAAGCTTGGTGACCATGCATATAGAATAAGAAAGTGGGACATTGTAAAAGCATGCATTATTCATGTTTGTATTTTTATAAAACAAACCACATGGGCTAAAGAGTCTATAGGCCAGTCCTAGGGGGTATAAAGGTAGTTGAACATTATTTTTTGTAAAGCCCTAAAAAAGTCGATGGACTGTGCCATTCAACCATCAGACGTGAGCCAAAATGGCCATATTGACTGTCACCATCCCAGAGACCTCAAGGTATCAAGTGTGAGAGGCTTCTAGTTGATGCCACGGTCAACTGTGAATCGACCATCAGACCAATTGGCTTACAATGACTAAATTTAAATGGCTACAATGAGCTGGTCGACCGTGAGTTCAAAAGTATGACCATCTTATATTTGTTGGGATCCAATTCAAGCCCAATCATTTGGCTATAAATAGGGGGTCTTAATCACTCTTTGAAGCACAAATTACAAAGCTATAATTGCCTTCATAATGTGCTTTAGCTCTAGCCTTCTTAGACTCCCTAAATCCAAAATCACTTTTGAGGTTCATCCCCTTTACCAAGAAGGCTGAGGTGTTGATCTCAAGGTTGATTTGTTGGAGCTTGGAGACCATTCAAATGCATACATTCAACATCTTTACAAAGGGTTTGTGCTACACCCGAGGGGTATTTATCCTTTTATGTTTTGTTTCATTCTTCATTTGTAATTGGGTACTCTTGCCTAGCATTGAGGATTGTTGTAAGAGGCATTCTTGCCTTGACAAATTTTTTTATAGGTTTTGTGTCCCCACCTTCTGTACTGAAAGGGACATACTTGTGGAAATCCTTCTAAAGGTTTAGAAGGGACTGAACAGGGATATAAATGAATTAAACCTCTATAATTCCTTGTGTCCTGTCTCCTTTGTCCATTTATTTGCTTTTAAATTTAAATATTAATTATTAATCAACTGCAGGGACAAGGCAAAATCCACTAATCTCAACCTATTCACCCCCTACCCCCCAGGTTAACTTGCATTACACACCTGTAAGCCCACTGCCCTAAAACCCTGTCCACCTGGTTGCTTGGTCGGACACATTGTCTAAACTTTTCAGGCTCTGGCCACTCACTAATAGTTTCTTGAATTCTTTGCGAAAAGAAGTCTGAATAAATGTAGTGGCGAATTGGACTTCGTCCCTGTATCTTTTGATAATATATCTTCAATTGCTTAAACAGTAAGAACCAAGTTTGCCTTCTTAAACAACCAAGCCTTGAACACCAGTATCAGCAACAACCCACTTACCTATTTTAGCATTGAAGAATGTGGAGAAATCAAATGATGTGATCCAGATTTTCATAGTAAGGGGTATGAGATGTGAATTAAAGGGTGGATTGAGAGTTACAGTGAGAGGAGATGGTGGATGGAGGGGGAGCCACTGTTTTAGTATTGCAGAGAGGATGGGGAGATGTTCCAATAGGATGTGTGTTTTTTATTTGCTAATTTTGATAAGGACTAAAAGCAAAATGCCAAGTTTTTTCTTTAATGCTGGGTCCCTCTTGCTCCTTAGCTGTGTTAGATCAGTGATAGTGGGATTTATCTTTGAATGGCCAGATATGCACCTAGCTGTTATTTCATACCTCAATCAATAGTACAATGTATACTTACATGAACTCTATTTATGATTATAGAGCCACTTTCAGCACTTCATTTACTGCACCGATATTTGACCACTTCAAGAGTGCTCTCTGGTAACACAATGATGATGGTGATACCCAATCCTATCTAATGAGGTTCATCATTCTTTTGCAGAAATGATGATTGACACCTAGATTTAGGTGTTGCCGGCAACAGAGGTTGGAATAGTAGTCAAAGGTGTGAAAGGAGAACTGGCTGTAATGGCTGGGTTGTCGGGAAAAGTGAAGGTTCAGATACATAGATGGGTTGATAGAATCTCTTTTTTTTGGGTAGTTTAGTAAACCCAAAGGGTAGCTAACCAGGTAGTATACACATACATACACGCTAGCATAGTTTTTTTGCTTCTATTAGTAATAGATGGTGATAGAGTGAGGTTTGTTACAGAAGAAGAATGTGGATCATGTTTTTCTATGAGGGCATTTGTTTCCCCCTATATGAAATCAAATTACTGGTCAGTTTTGACATTTGATTTGAAGAGTTGGATAGGGATAATTTGGATTTTTCTTTGAGGTTATCCTTTTTAAATTCAAAATGGGTCATTTTCAAAAATGGTCCAGATTGAAAGAAAAGATATTGGTCAAAATGAAGTTCTTTTCTTTTGGTTTCTAGGTTAGAAATTAATTCAAGTGTAGATTGACGAAGATGCTGGACTCTCAAGTAGCTAGGTTTGGTGGCCTAGAGTTTCCTTAAAATAAGCATTCGGTAGCTTATGAGCACTTTGAAACCTGAATCCATGAATGATGGACATGTGGACTATCAAACAGGCAACTTTTGAGCTACTTTTTCATTCGACTGCAAGACGGGTTTTTTTTTGTGCCATGATAAGCATATCCATTACCATTTTTCTTGACTGCTGGTTCATTATTTTAGGTATGGCAGAAACATAAAGATAACCTCATTTTGATGGAAAGATACCATTTCTTTTCTTCAAGTAGCCGTCAATTTGGCATAAAGGCAGAATCTCTTTCTGAGTTGAAGAGAGATGAATGTGAGTCTGAGGGTGCACTTGCAACTATTCTTAAAGTTCTTAAGCGCATACATAAGGAGTTCTTTGACCCGGTTAGTCACTTGTTCTGTAATTTGCTATCCCTAAAAATCAATATGACTCTATTTGTAGATCTTTTAAGTTTTAACTGATCAGGTGGTTTTTGACAGGAGGTTGATGCCAGTCATGGAGAGAGAGATGTAAGACAGGTATTTTCCTAAACTTCACCCTAATTAGCTACTATGCTGACATATATACTCAGTTTTTGTATTCGAAACAGAAACTAAATATTGTATAAGAAGCTGACTCATATCCCCTCCAGGGTAAAAATGGAGAAGGTCATGTCATGTCATGCCAAATTTCATGCTATGGCATTCATGTTTGAGTCTTCGCAATTTGTTAAGCTGGGGATGGATCTGTGTCTAGGTTTAATGCACTACCTCCTGGCTGACATAGTTCTCTTTTGCTGCATCCACTTTTCATGGAAAAGAAGGGCTGAGGGTAGCAGGAACTGATACAGATAAAAATGTGTCAAACACTTCACTGACACACTGACATGTATGGGGACTCATTTAAGGACACAAACATATTATGATGTCAGACCAAGATGCTTAAATTTTCCTCAGGTGAAAGATATCTTCCAAAAATCTGCTATTTATTAAGGAATGCCTGCTGGTTATGTGATAGTTTCTGACATGGCCTATTGTGTCTGTTAAATAGTATCCCAGGCCTCCTGACTTGACATAACTAATCTGTCAATGAGGTCCGCTGCTATGGCTTTATGTTGTCAATATCATGTTACTTTCATGTCAAGAGGTCATGGTGATGTAAATATCATGTCTGTTCCATGTCATTATATCTTGTTAGATCACCAAAAGACAAAATATGTGGACTTGCACTCTGAGACATATGCCTAGAGATGCTAAGGTAATGTAAACCCCAGATCTAGGGTTTACCTTCAGGATCTTATTCAAATGAACCAGCAGTAAAGTTAGGGTTTTAAAACCCTGTGGTTATGGGATTAGGGCTTAATATGATGGTTCTACAGTTGGGAATAGAGTAAACTAGGTTCAGCTATGGTTGATTGAATTCAATTCTGAACCTTGCTGTAATTTTAAATTCAGAACTGGAACTAAAAGTCTAGAGTTTAGGCAGATTAGGGTTTGATAGAAATCAGGGTTCCAGGGGGTGGCTTGGGCTAGGGTTAAGGTTGTTGGTAAAGGTCAGCTAGGGGATGGTGATTCTAAAGGGAAATAGGTTTGGGAGGAAGGGTTGAAAAGATCTAAGTGAGAAAGGAAGGCTAGGGTTTCTAGGGTTGGTAATTTAGGGCAGCAAAGGAATTAGGGTTAGTTTAGGGTTTTGGTTGGTTTGATTGGGCTGAAATCGGGAGGGAAGCTCACTAGGTTCAGGAGGATGATGAGTTTGGGACAGATCTAAAGGTTAGATTGTCATAAATCTGACCTTGAATTTAGGTCTTATAGAGAAGTCCAAAAATTCCAGAAAAGTGCTGGATAAATAAAAAAGGGTTATGGGAATTGTGGTTAGGGGAGGAAGAAAGGATTCAAATCGTTCCAGCGTTTTTTTTTTTTTTTTTTTTGGGGGGGGGTGTTAGGCCTAAGGTTGGGATCGAAAACTAGGGAGGGAAGGGGGAAGAGGTTTCCTGAAGGAGTTGGAATGTGGGAGAGGGAAGGGGTGACCCAGGATTTAGGTCATTCGAACCAGCATTGGGGGCCACCTCAAACCAGTAAGCTGGTCCAACTAGCAAGTCCGTTTGCTCCACAATTTTGACCAGTCGACCTGGACTGCTACAATAGGACAAAACATGGAGGGAGGCCAAAACACTGTTCACGTGAACAGTGTCACAATCCATTATTTGGCGTATTGGGAATGTTTCATAGAGGATTTGTGGGCCCAAGATCAGATTACATGAAGATTATTCTTGGTAGATTAGGATATTAGTTTAGTTTCTATTTTAGTTATTTATGCATCTGGCTGAAATATAAAGCCTAGTATCTAAATTTAATTATTTTCTATTCACCAGAAGATTCTATTGTCACTGATTACTAGGATATTAGTTTCTATTTTCAGTCTACTAGGTTTTTATTCATTGTAAAGCTTTAGCCAAGCCATAAATAGGCTCTTTAATTGCAATATAGGAGGAAACTCTAGAGAATTAAATTTGCAGGTCATGTTGCCATTGCTTATGGAGGATCATGTCCAACAGCTGAGATAGCTGTGGTTGAGAGAACCAAGGCGAGATAGCCCATCCCCCTAGCCCCTGTCTTCTTATCCTTTTATGTTCTTTCTTGTGTGAAAAAAAATGTTCTAGTTATTATATTTTTCTTCATATTGTATTTATTTTGGTTGTAATCGATCTCCCACTGGTTTATCTGGTTCGAGGTCAACTTTTGCATTAGGGAGTGGTTGTGGTAGTGATCATTACCAACTGCTCAATTTTAAGAGTCTTGATTGTCAAGAAAACAAAATCATGACAAGTTAATGCAAGATCCTAACGATTAGATGAACAAGGTCACCACTAACTTAAACTGCAGTTCTCTTAATTGATGTGTCTGCTATACATGTCTGTACTTAGTGACTCATACCTACAGTAACTAATGGGGCTATTTGCAGAACTCCTTTTTAAGCATATGTTATCTGCTCTTGCTTATGCTTATAGGTCCTGAAGATGACAAGGAGAGAAGTACTGAAGGGTTGTAAAATAGTTTTTAGCCGTGTATTTCCAAAACATGAGGCTGAGAATAACCACTTTTGGAAGATGGCAGAAAATTTGGGGGCTATATGCTGTAGTGAAGTTGATCCATCAGTAACGCATGTGATCTCTACAGACAGTACAACAGAGAAGACTCGCTGGGCTTTGGAACATGACAAGTATCTGGTTAGTCTACAGTGGCTGGAAGCAACCAACTACCTATGGAAGCGGCAGCCTGAAGAAAATTTTACCATTAAACTAGCTAAGAACAAGTGCACGGAAAACCAGAAATAGTTTCCATCTGAAAATATAAAGCTTTCATTTCAATTGTCTTTCCTTTGCTGATTAACCAATTCTCATGTACTCTACTGTTTCCTTCACTGTGTATAGCATGTTTGATATGACTGAAGTCCATCTTTTCTCCACCCTACCGATCTGCTGCACCCTTCCTTTCCTGCACCCCAACACTCACATAAAAAAGAGACATACCTACACATGCACGAACCAGTATACATTTTAATTCATGCTTGAAAATTTTGAAAGTTTTGTACAATATTTCAGCAGCTGAGGATGACTAACTTTACTGATGATCGTTCATTTCTTTGTAGTGGTGTTCTATTATTTTAGGGGACAGGAGTTCAATCCAGGTTATCAATTTTTGGTTTTAGATAATTTCAATTGTTTCACAGCGAGTAGATTGTTGATTTGAAGGTGGTTCTCTTTCCCTTCTATTTGATTGATATGTGGTTACATTTTGCAAGAGGGTCGCAACTTTTTGTGATTCCATGGCTTGGTTGTATTGTACATGCATGTTTGGAAATTTGGTATATAACAGTTTTGGGTTAAGTTCCCTTCAACCCTGGACAAGGAATAATCCCTTTACCACTGGGATGTAAGCCTGTGGTTTATCCTATGTTTCTTTTAACCAGCCAGCTTATTGAATTGCATAGATGATTTCCATTCGCATGGTGACTAGAAAGGTCATATCTCCACTGGAAATGGATTCTCTTCACCATAAGTGAGGAGGTACTGAAGTTCATTTATTTATTTATTTATTTTTGGTTTTAAGTATTGGACTTAATTGTTGTGAGCTGAATCGGGTTTTATTTTCTTGGCATTTATGATAGTGTCTTACCGTGGGTCATATCCTCTCACCCTTCGTAGCATCTCTTCTCTAGCATCTTCTCCATTCTTGCAACAAGAAAATACAAGAATGACAAATGTGTCCAGTTCATGTAAATCAACTCTTATTGAGACGTAAGATTATTTTGGGTTTCTCTTCTTCAGGAAAATTCTGTTTTTCTCATAAAAAATAAGAGAGTTTTTCAGAACAAGGAAAGAATCCCTTACGGAATATGTGACGGATCAAATTAGTAAAATCTACTTACAGCGATTTTTTGGTTTCGTATGCAAAAACTTCATTGTTGGTTTGTTACAGTCATTTCACTTCACTTTCTTTTCAACCAATTAAGTTCAAAGAGGCATTAAAGGCAAATCCCTTCCTTCTGGAACAACATAAGCGTAATGACATTGGAGGTACCACAACTTAGAGAAGGGGTGGTCTATTGGTCTTCCTTTTCTTTCCTTTGCTTTTCCCTTTCTTTGAAGGGTTGAACAATTGATTAATATTTAGGAAGAAGCTCAACCGAAAACCTAACCAAGCCCAAACTCCTTGGCCATCAATCTCGTATTACAGTTGCATGTTTGGGAGGAAGAGACGTTCAAGAAGTTAGCTATTGGTTAGAATTAACACACTCCATTCCATTGACGTTCTATGTACAACATTGTATACTGTCTTTTCTTTAAAGAAAAATCTTTTTCATTCTCCTTCCTCTATGACCATATGATGATACGAAGGTTTGCGCTCCATTTCTATCTTTTGTTTATGGCTAAGAGTCCTACGACAGTACTTCACTCCCCTTTCTGTGGAAGGGGAGATTTCACTCTGTGCAAACATCTGGTGGAGCCTCCATCCGTCTTTACCTTAGGGAACAGTTAAAAAGAATCCAAAGTAGCAGAAGAAAGCAATTGTAGTACAACTCATTTCTTGGTGTGGGATTATCAGTCAGTCAAATCTAAATCTTCTTGATGAAGTGTGAAGCTTGTGGACTATAGAATGATCATCTGGCACATGGGATCAATCCCTTCAAAGGAGACTTCAATTGGGATCACATTGGAATCAGCTTGATTTCATGTCTTTAAGTATTCGAATCCATAATGTGATATTGATAGCCAATGTCTTTTTCTAATTTTAGTTAATAGAAAATAAAATTAATTTAACACCAAAAAGTTTGCTCAATTGATAAGATCAACACCTCATGATATGAAATTAAAATTTTGAATATCTTTGGGACCATAAGCAAAATACTGTATATATTAGATATATTTTAAATTCATTTATAAGACAGATGATTTATGCTCGATTACAGGGATTCTAGTTTCAAGTTTCCACGGGTAAATTGTATGAGGAAAAAAAAAAAGGATAGATTCTTATACCTGTATACAATTAGTGTGGGTTTTGTGGCATCTAACTTTTGGCCCATGAGATACATGAGATACATGATGTGTGCAACAGTAAACATCATTCAAGTATGGGGACCAACAAGTATCACATTATGAAGAGTATATATATATATAAAACATTGGTCTAGTGATTCTGAGAATAAGAAAATTTCACAAATATTTTATTAAAATTTAGAGCTTAATTAGTTTCAAACGATTCAATTATTTTGATTAAAAATATCTGTCTTAGTATAGAATATACATCTTTAACTTTAGACCTATTGATTATCTTACAAAAACCCTTTTAAATAGAGTAGTCCCTCTTAGTAGGGGATAACTATTGGAGCAAGAAATCATTTTTAAAATAAAAGAAAAAGTTTTCTTATTCTTATTTTTTATGACATCCTATTATTTTCAAGATTGAGACCTGGACCAATATAAATATTGGGACCAACATTCAAAAAAAACTAAAATACAAAAAAATCTTTTCTATTTCATGATTCATGAAGAAATCAACCTGTGCAAGCAAAGAATTTTTTTTTTGTTATTGGATGGGAATGAACAAAGAAATATTCAATCGTTCCATATCGAATTTTAAATTTTGGTTATTTCCAGAATAACTCCTACTTGGCATTTGATGTATAGTGCAATGATTGAGAACTACCTTGGTCAAAGATTACGGGTTCAATCCAATTACTTCTAATTACCTAACCCCAATTTCCATAGAAATAAAAAGCTTTGTTATCAAAAGAAAATTTTTGGAAAATCAAGAGATAACTTCTTCATATCAATCTAATTACTTATTTAAATTGGAATAGAAATTACAAACAATATTATGAAAAGAAAGAACTTTATTACCTAATACAGCTAATGATAGCCCATGTAAGATTCTAAAATTAAAAATAATCCAATTGAATGACATACACAATCTCAATAACCATGTCTATGTTCTTCAAGGCATTTTGAATATATAATCTACTATTAACAGGTAAGGTTAGGCTCAAAACTCAGATCATTATAAGCGATCCCTTCAAAAATGTTCCACCAAAAGATGTCTTTAGTTTAAAACAAATTTATTATCAAAATCTATATCATACCTTTCAGAATTCCTAACACCACCCCAAGCCGAGCCAACCCTACTAATAGGAACATGGACCATACAATGACATTGGAGCTAACTTTGCTTTCAAGAATGAAATTGACACACAGGGTAACTGCAGGTTGACATAATAGAAACAACTTCATGACAACTTTTAGAAAGCATCTCTTTCCATCACCTAAAATAGGAAGGGTAAGGACAAAACCTAATTCTTGGACAAGGTCTCCACTTTTATACGTTCTGTCTTATTTTGTATAACCGTAGGTAGATGTTGTGTGGAAGAAGGAAAGAAGGAAAGAACAAAAGAAAGAAAGAAAAAAGTGTAAATCTTGAAAAGGAATCTATATTTCACTGTATTGTCTTGATGGCTTTTCTTGCTTTAGCTATCAGATTTTGTCGAGAAGGTGGAGGGGCCTGGTAACAGTTCTTCCTAATCCTAATCCTAATCCAATCCATAAGCCTTATAAATTGGTTACAGAAATAAACTCAATTAGTGACTTCAAATTGTGTTCAGTGGTAACATGTCCAACACCAGGACATCTAGGGTTGTGATTCTAGTTCTCATCACCTAAACATTAAGATCAAGAATGCCCCTTTTGTGGGAAGATGTCTCTAGTTTGAAAGAAGTATTTGAACTTAGACGGACAGTTGCTCCAATCCAAGCCTCAAATACAAAGACATTACAGTGACAGTGGAGCATCTTTTTTACTTTCAAGAATGAAAATGACTCATATGTTAACCACAGATTGACAGGAAGGAGATTGGGCTGCATCAATTTAGAAAGTACATTACTTTGGGACTAGAAGATGCTGAGAAAGACATCTCCAGAGTAACCGACCTTATTTTTATTTCACAAATGAAAATGACTCACTGGGTAACTACAGATTGACAGGAGGAGATTAGGTTTCATCAGGCAGCGACTAGAAGTTAGAAGATGCTCATGAGAATGACATCTTTACGATAACTGCCAAAGATGCCTTCCCATCACCTAAATAAGGGAGGGGGGAAAGGGTCATAATCTACATCCCATCTATTGGGTGGGTATGATGATGTGTACATGTTTTGTGAAAAACATAGATATGTTAATCTTAAACCATCAAAGGGTGCTCAGTTGGCAATCTGTCAACATATCTTAACGAAGAGATTATAGGTTTGACTCTCCTTCATGGTACAGGTAAGAGTCTAAACCCTCTAATATAAAAGCTACAAATTCCAAAAAGAGAAAAGATGTGTTAATCTTGAAAGGCAATTTGTTGCTCACTATATAGTTGAGGTGCCTGCCCTTTTTTTTCTTTTTCTTTTTCTTTTGGGGGGAGGGGTTGGTGTTTGGGGTTAAGAATTCCTTTCTTCCTTAACCATCAGTTTTGGAGAGGTGGGGTCACAGTGTTCTGGCAATATCCAATGTAAGAGACAGATGATTTGCTTCATATTACTTTGCACCATTAGTGCAAAGTTAATCTTCACCACCTAGCCATCTCAACTGACTTCTCTTTTTCACCCATTGTGCTACTCCATCACCTTCAATGCCTTCATTTTCCTACTCATTCCTCTCTGCTTCTTGAGGACCAAGCAGGGTGCTATTTTTGTCTGGCTTATCTGAGGTTGGGGACACCCCGATGCATACCCCCATTATTAAACCCTGAAATAAGAAGAAGAAGAAGAAGAATTATTATGGTGCATGTTAAGTCAAAGGGTTCCAGTTGTATCCTATTATAGTTTTATCAAATCAGAAGCTTCACCTGAGGAGTCCTAAAAATCCTCATCTAAATAAAATAGTTTTCTTAAGTCACTTCAATTGATGCATTCACCCCATCTTCATTCTCATTCTCTGCAGGAAGCACCACTTCCAGCCAAGAGGCATGTATTAATTACATATAATCAGTCAGTCTCCTCTGAATTAGCCACATCTAAAACCGCACTACCTATATAATATATTGCTTATCCAACACTATAATCTCCATGGAGTGGTAACTGTTAAGTGGTTAGTGTCACACACTGAAGTCTGAAGAGTATAGTTCCCTCACGCTTTGTATTTCCTCCAGAGAAGTCCACATCCACAAAGACCCCAAATCCCACATCCCAATCACCATTCACTAATAAAAGAAAGAGAAGCAGAGACTCTTGCAGAAGGCAATTAAATGGATTTGTATATGTACCTTCTCAAAACCACAAGAAAACGACTCTTTTAATTTAATTTTACACAACACGATCACCCTTTCATTGTCTGTTGTTTGTTTTTCCATAGTTCAAAATCCACACTCGTACCTGTGTATTTCAGTTTCTGCTAATCAACATCCAGATCATTCTATTTACAAAATCAAACCCCCCGGCCAAAAAAGAAAAAAATAAAAAAAAAAACCACCAGAACAAAATAAAGGAAGCAAGAAAAAAGAAAAAAAAAAAAGGAAAGAAAATTTGAGAACCCTGTTTAGACTTAGGACTTAATAAGGTCGTTTAGGGTCTGATTATTGTTTAGTTGGATCATCTCCTGCTACAGAAATTGTAACTTGTGTTGTTGTTGTTCACCCTGGTTGGTTTGATTGTAGTTATCACCTTGCCAGCTCCAAACGATGTCTTTGAGAGCAGGCCTAACATCTTCTTGGCAGAACTTAGCGTATTCAAGGGTGTCTCCAGCGGACTTTGAGAACTCAACAATGGCCACACCAGGCGCCACCTCGAACACCTCCGCCGTCACCAACAGCTTCCCTTTACGCCCTTCCTCCACACCCTGCATCTTTATCTTGAAATCCTTCATCTTCGATATCTTAAACCTTAATCCTTTCGCCACCGATTCCAGCTTCGACATGATGGTCGAAGCAGAGGACTTGGACGTGAACATCGACCCTGCTTTCCTCTTACTTTCAAATAAGCTCGACAGATCAAACCCAGATGCCATAGACGATATAAATTCGAAAGCATTGAAGAATTTCGGAGAAGGCTTGGGTGGTGGAGGCTTTACAATCTCCCCTTCCTCCGCCATAGCCACCGCCAGCGTCGCCGACTCTGGCGACTGTTCTTCGTTTGAGAAGGGGATCGGACGCGTGAATCCTTTCTTGAACCAGGGTGCTTGCATTATCTCCGGAATCGTGATTCTCTTTTCGGGATCTGCAACCAGAAGCTTTGAGATTAATCGTTTGGTCTCCATGGAAAACCATGGAGGGAACTCGTACTCTGCTCTGAACACCTTTCGATACATCTTCATTATGTTTTCGTCCTGAAAAGGAAGGAATCCGGCGAGAAGAACATAGAGAATGACTCCACAAGACCAGATATCGGCCTTGGGACCATCATAGCCTTTCTTCCTCAAGACCTCCGGAGCAACATAAGCAGGGGTTCCGCACTGCGTGTGAAGCATACCATCGTGACGAAGCTGTTCTGGCAACGAAGAAAGCCCAAAATCAGACACTTTGAGATTCCCGAATTCGTCGAGGAGAAGATTCTCTGGCTTAAGATCGCGGTGAGAGACACCTCTGCTGTGACAGTAATCGACAGCACTGATCAATTGCTGAAAGTATTTGCGAGCGATATCTTCTTTAACCTTTCCTCTGGCAACCTTGGCGAAGAGCTCTCCACCTTTAACATATTCCATGATGCAGAAAATCTTACCTCTGGTGGCCATGACTTCTTTGAGCTCCACAACATTTGGGTGGCGAACGAGACCCATAACAGAGATCTCACGTTTGATCTGCTCCATTAGACCTTCTTTCTTCACCTGATCTTTATTGAGTACTTTAATGGCAACGCTATCTCCGGTTTTGAGTTGCTTACCATAGTAAACCTTGGCGAAGGTACCTTGACCTAATAACCTCCCCATCTCATATTTTCCGAACAAGACACTCCTGGTTACCTCACTCATCTGCCGGTCAAACTCTGGCTTCTCCCGTTCTTGCTGCTCCTGCTGCTCCTCCATGACCATGAATGACCGGATTCCCAGTACCGTACCAAGACAGCAGAAATCAACAATAAACAAAATAGGGTATTATTTCCATTAAAGCCGGGCAGTGAATCCATTGAAGGACTCCAGTGATGCAGATATCCATGGCTGCTCAATTGGGGTTAGCCTAGCCGCTTAGTGGAAGGAAGAGAAGTGAAAATGAAAAAAAGTCAGATTTTCAACAAATTAAGAAGAGTAAAAGGATTTGAATGGAATATTAATAGGGCACTGAAAAGGAGCGATGGTTTTTGTCAAAGAAAGGAAGAAGAAGAAGAAGAAGAAGAAATGAGAGTTTCGTGGTCGCCATTAGAAGAGCTTCTGGTTTTCCTCCTCTCTTATTTTTCTCGCAAAATGGAAATTTTGGCGTGAAGGAACAACAGAGGGTCATTTATGTTAATGTTTTTCCAAAAAGTTTTAAAGTAAAATTATGTCGACAGGTGCTACTTCTTTGATTCGGTCTTTCGGACTATTTCGTTAATCGATTCGGTATAGCGTCCTTACAGGATAACCGTGTAATGAATAATCTGTAAATCGTTGGATTGGGATCAGACGCTGTTTACTTTTTTCATTGATCTCCGTTTTCTATAGAATAATATATATTAGTGGAGTCGTCAGTGGAGGCACCGCGCCTCGCGCCGTGGAAGGTCAACCCAACTAAGTCATGCACCCTATGTCCTTATGTCCATCTGTCCTTGTGGGGCCCAACGACGGTGGTCTAAGTTTGACTTTTCCAAAAAATCTAACGGTAACTATTGCTCTTGAGACTTGAGAGTTGGATTCTATATTCCCCTCCTATATAGCTATATTTAATGTTTGGATTTCACCCAAAAAATATATATATAATATTTGGTTACTTTGATTTTACTTTATTTGGTAAACAATTAGGAAGACAGCACAATCAATTTTTAAATAATATCTTATAAAATAAATAAATAATTATGAAAAGAAAACCATTTATTAATGTCATCTCACAAAGAATATCTGATAAAATATACTCTCCCGAACCAATAAATTCTTTACGAACCAATAATTGCTTCTTGTAATTCTTAAAAATATTTTTTCAATGTATTATTTATTCTATAGTTGCCTTTCATTTAAGTATTACACCATATAATTTGTACACCAAATGCTATTTGTATGAATCTATCTTTTTGGAAAAAGGTAAACTACATATATACCTCTGAATTTTGCATTAATGAATCTATCTTTGTAGAAAAGGTAAATAGTTACAAATATCGTCTCCTCTTAAGTATTGAGATTAAATGATGATGTCATTGATTCAAAATACATTAAATACTTATTTTATTCTTATTTCTTTCAAAAATTGAAAGAGTTCATAAACAGCAAATAGGAACTTTTTTTTTTTAATGAATAAATATTTTATTATTAAAAATCAAATAACAGTTTTCTCAATTTATTATGTTTTAGGTAGGCCTATTTGGTTACATGAATCCAGAGATTTCAAATTTCTGGATTCATGAATGCAAGATTTATACCCATTTAGTTGTGAAATTTTCTATATTCATTTAAATCTAGAGATTCATATTTTTACACTAAAACGTGAATCTGTAGATTTATGGGTATGTGGTGAAATCCAAAGATTTCATCTCTATTATAAAAACACTAAACATTGAGGTATTCACAAAAATCACAGATGAATCCATAGATTTCATTCTACATATTCATTAATCAAGTTAATTTCATAAATTATGACTTCATAGATTTGAGATCTCTAGATATTTGAAATTTCCAGACTCATGTAACCAAACAGGCCCTTAGGATTCTTATAATATTTTTCATTTAACCCTAACACTTATTAGCAAAGGACATTTATAATTGAATTTTTATTTTCCAGATGTAATTGATTCAAAATATAAGGGTTTATATGTAATTTTCCATTTACAGGGCACCAAAAGAAAAAGGCTAAAATGTGTATTTAATATAATTTTTTACCGATGACATCATCTTTTAATCCCAAACACTTAATAACAGGGGGAATTTGTAATTTAAATTTTTATGGAATAATAGATATAATTGATTAAAATTTTAGAGGGTCTATGCGTAATTGTCCTTCTAAAAATGTTATTTTTGAATATACTACTTATTATATATTATCCGTGTAACCATTTTATTGAATTAAATCCAAAAAAAATCATTTTTGTTAGGAGTGCTTAACCAGTATGTGCATAAGATCAATAAGAGCCTATATATTGCCACAATTAACAGTTGAGTTTCAATTTTATGGGATAGAATAGCCATATTTTAATTATCACTTTTATGTCTGGGTGGTGTAGTATACTCTCAGAAATTTATCAAATCACAATTAGGATTTCACTTTTGTCAATTCGTGAAATCCGCCCACATGCGGGCTCCAATCCATTTTGGCTGGGCCTCCTTAGATTACCTTCCCCGGGCCCTCTTTTCTTGGACTCCTTCTCGCTTCCTCCGCTTCTTCTGCGCGTGGTTGTTTCCCTTGCTGTCTTTCGGTTTCCTTTTCTTGCTCTCTTTTGCTTTGGCTTTTTGGGTCTTTGGGTCATCTCCTCGCCTTTTCTTCCCTGCTTTCCTTTGGGGCTTACTTTACTTTCTCCTGCCTCGGTTCCTATGCCTCTCCTCGGGGTTTCTGGTTCCTCCTCCTTTTGTTCGCTCTGTCGTGGCTCATTTTGGCGGCCGCGGTTGGGGGCTTGCGCCTTGGGGTGTTTTTGCCTTGGGGGTTCTTCCGTTTCCTTGGCCGCTGGGCTGCTGGGCCGTTTCCGTGCCCATTGTGGAGTGTTCGCTTTGTGCTTCTTCTTTCCCCATGCGGCCTTGGCTTTATCTAATTATCGCATCCCATCTGGCGCGTCTTTGCTCCTTTCCTTCACTCTGTCCCAGGAGCCCTTTGTTGCTGTGTGTTGGCTGGGGGCCTTTCCCGGTGTTTTCTGTTCCCCCCCTCTTCTTTGGTTGTTTTGTTTTTGTGTTTTTCTGTGGTTGTTTGTGGTTTTTCTTTTATTGTTTTTCCTACAGGTGTAGTATACTCTCCATTAAGGAATATGTTCCTAATTTTCAAATCTAATACATGTTTAAAGAATTTACTTCTATAGATGTATTGCTTCTAAGAATTTCTTACGATACAATACATGCTCTAGATATTTGATATTACAATGTAATATTTGATTCAATATCAATACATTGCATGCTTTCAAGTATTTCAAACTAGACTTCAATTGAGAACATTTTTTTAGTATAGTATTCGATATTACAATTATTTTTATCAAAGGTTACCACACACACACACACAAAAAAAAAAAAAGAGGAAAGAAAAAAGGTTGCATATTAAGAATACAAATTTAAATCATTTTTCCACAAATTAGAGTTTTTAAAGTATTAATATTAGAGTTTTTTACGTGTGAGTCTCTTTAGTGGACCATAAACTAATGTAGGGTCTCATTAGTACAATATATTATGTATGGGTCTCAACCAGACTAATACCATTTGCTTCATAATGGTATCTATAGTATTATTGTGAATATTGAGTTAATAATAGATAATAGAAAGGATAGAAAGAAAAAAAAAAAAAGTTCCGAATAGAAGGTAGAAGAAAAAAATCAGTGCATTACCCTTCAAAACCTTTTATGTTTTTTATGACTCATTTGATATCATATCATATTATACTATTATTGATTGCCCAAAATAAAATATCTTACTTCTATTATAAAAGCATGAACTTGAAAAAACATGGTTACAATTTTACCAATTTTTTTTCGGTAAACTATATTTTTACCATTACAAATACTCTTAAATATATCTACTAATTTCTTTATGTACATTTCTACTTTTACAATTCTCGATAAACTTTAGTATAATTCGTTACTGTTCACTATGCTCTCTTCTTTTTCTTTTTTTGGTACATAAACATAGTCAGAAGACCCCCAAAAAAACAACAATTTTAGCTAGCTTGAAAATCAACATGGAAAATCTCCTTCACTATGCTCTATTTATTTCTCCATAAATTCAAAGAGTATGACTACATTTTTACTCTCTTCATATTAGATTTATTTGGTAATACTTAGATGTGAACCCCACTCTTATTATATAGTTGAAAAATAAGAAAAAATTTAAATTTTACTCAAATATACAACCAGTAACTTTTTTAAGATACATAACCTTAATAATAATGCTGATGCATGCATCTCTGAAGTGCCGATAAGAAGGAAGAGGAAAATTCGAATATCAATTAGTGTGTGGTGCCCAGGTAAGCTGAGTCCTTTACCCTACCAAATAATTATATTTTAAATTAAAAATTACAACAGGCGTTCTCAACCACTATAAGTGTTTGATTGAAAAGAAAGTGAAAAAAAAAACCCACCAGGATTCGAATAAACTAAAGATTTCCCGATTGATATATATATATATATATATATATGGACCCTAGAATCTGCAATGAAATGATAAAATAATAACTTTACCAAAAAAAGAAATGATAAAATAATCATATTAATTAAATATAATCTAGAGATATACATTACACACTAATATTTGGATCTTTGGTAGGGATCTAAATATATATTACACGCTAGAGAATTGAGACCTTTCATTCCTTCAAAAAATAAAGAAAATAAAGATTGGCATAATATCAGACTATCAAAATTTTATTTCAAATAAGTGAGGTCCTCTTACAAAGTACTAAATAAGGCAATCAAATAAATGGTAAAAAAGAACTTCTTAGGCAGGTGACGGCAAAATATAAGAGAAGACAAGAAACAAAATTATGTTATCTTCACAAAAAAAATATAAATTAAATAAAAATTATATCTCCATTGATATTTTTGTGCATCTATAGAATTGATAAAAAGCCATGATCTTGGAGTTGGATACTAAAATGGTTTCACTACCCCAAATTCATAAGCTAAAGAACTGAAAATGAAATTCAACAAAACTAAAATTATCGCTAACCAACAGTTACCTTTTCTAACATTTTTTCTTAGTGAATTTAAAATTTGAATTTAGAATGACAATAATACCCTTAAGTAGGGTAATACGACCATAATGCCCTCATCCCTTTCACCCTTACCCAACCCTTGGGTCAAGGTAATCCATTTTCTTCCAATACCTCATTTTAAGAGGAATGTTCACTTCTGGTCCACTTTTTCTATATTTGGAAATAAACTATCTCCTAAAAGTAATAGACGAATATTAAAAAAACAAAAAATCCGATAAATTGTGACATCCTAAGACTACATTGTCCCGAGATGACAATCATAGAGTCACATATCAAAGAGATGACTAAGGATTCTAGATGACTTAATTTCAAGACCATCCCCTCATTGATAGGTGAAGGAATAATTTAGTCATAACACTCCCCTCTAGATACAATCGTTATTTCAATTTCAAATTAACAGAAAAGTAACAATGGGTAATGGATAATTTTTTATTTTGTTGAAAGTGGATAAACAGTAATTTCTTCCACTTTAAGTGGACAATTCAAGAGTTTCAACCCTATTTAAATGGACGTGAGTAAAACAACTCAAGATTTTACTTTGGTCTCCCACTTCTTAGAAACCAAACACAAAAAGCCCATTATTAAAAATATGGAAACATGGACTACTCCATTTTGAATACATTGAAGCCCATAACATTACAAAGCCCGTTGTTAAAACATGGACTAACTTTGACTAACCAAAAAATGAAATTTCATTTAAGGGCCGTTGTTGTATTTCTTCAAGTATTATTTCATAAAGAGTTAAATTATGTTTTAGTGAAAATTAAAATAATTAATAGAATGGGTGCAGCTTGATGGCACCTCTCTTATATAAACATTATTGCTCGTATATATGTCCTTATCACTAGTTTAAGGGGAAAGCTAGCAGGGCTGGACATGATTAAATTTAATTATTATTTAGGCAATCAAAAACTATATATACCCTTTATGGTGTTCTATTATGTTATTCAATTTTGATCTCCTAATAAACTTCTACCCAAAAACAAAAGAAAAGGCAGAGAGGTTTGTATGTTGACTTTTTTTAATGAGATCGATTATAAGCATACATGTACGTTTCAAAGTCATTAATTTCAGCTCCAACACAAACAAATGGCATCAAAATACATGGATTTTCATCAGTTTTGTCGAGTATGAGAAACCATGAGACTTAATTTGATTCTCTATCAATTTCTTAGATGAGTAATTTTTGTTTAGCTTTGAACATGATCGATCACCTTATCTACACTTGTTGAAGAGAGAATCATGAAACGTAGAAATCTCCAACGTTGGCATATTATGTAACGTGGCCAACATTAACTTGAATCCATGCATATATATCATCGAAAGTAACTCTCCAACCATTATTATTCAATACTTTTCTGAAGCAGATTCAGCAATAAGAATGGTAGATAGTAATAAATCCCTACTAAATGAGAAAGTCTCATGCAGTAATGAGAAATTAATCTCTCAATGCTGAAAAAGATGGAATTTGCTTAATAAAATAATTATTCACCAATCATGCATAAACTTAATTATATATATATATATGTTAATGTGGAGAGTGGAGAGTGGAGACACACATTAATTAACACTCACTGATTGAAGAAACCGGAAGTCAAAAAGGTTTTTGTGGTGACAATCTGAGCTTTCAAATTGCAATTATTGAATAAAAAATATAGGAGACGTTCCTTCAATCTTATTCTTGCGCATAACAATAATATTTTAGTTTTCCAGAAGAAAACGCCCCCTTAGCTACCATCACCACAAATTCAATTTTCTATCATTTTATTTACACATACAAGTATTATGAGAAAATTGATTTAATCGCAATTAGTGTAAATAAGTACAATAATTGAAGTGCTTTTGGAATTTGCTTCTTTTTAAAACTATGGTGGGTGGGTCAAGGGATGTTTTTAGTGACTCAAGGAGTCTAGAAACTTTCACTAGATAAGAGTGATGAAAGAACGTCCTCTTAGAAGAGAGAGAGAGAGAGGTTGGTTGGTCTATCACCAATGGTTTATTGGCATTTTGCTTGGGAGCAGCGCTGCTCCCAGTAGTGCATGGTCTAGATCCCAATATAGGGTTCAGAGGTGGAAGACTGCTAGGACCTGTTACCCTAATTTTCTCAGGAGCACGTGTTTATGTAACTGGCTTAAAATGATTTCGTAGATTGCATTAAAGGGGTTTACGGGTTACCATATGGGTTAACTGATACTATCTTATATGGAGTACTAATACTGAACTACTCCCATGGGTTTTTATGTCTCGATCTTACAACTAGGGTGGTTGGATTTCTTTTTTGTAATTTCTAAAGAGGCTAATTTTATAGCCGATTCAATTCTCAAGCACGGTTGGATAGGTCTGTTGCTCGTAGGACTTTGTTACCCTAATTTTCTCACAGAACGGAGGAGCAGGTATATTATTTCGAGTGGGCTGATGACAATTGTATATATATGCATGTACTGGTTAATTTGTCCCTATCGCTAATTTAAGGGAGGCAAAGTAGAAGGTGTTGGATATAATTGAATATAATTTTGGTAATCAAATCATACTCTTTTGTCTTCGATCTTTAATTAATTATTCAATTTTGATCTCTTAATAATAATAGTACAAGATAAAGAACTTAGAATCCCTCAATCTTCGTGTCTTTTTATGAAGATTTCGTGGAACTTAATTATGAAGCAGCCACAAAAACTTACATTTATGGTAAATTAGGACCCACCGAATTTTCTTTAATATTTGTCTCACTAAATTTGAAATACTTGTATATATCTTTCTTTCTTTTCTTTTTTCCCCTTGGGTAACAGATCGATCGGTCGGTCGATGCCTTAATAAATATGAGAAGACTCATGAAACACAAAATGCTTTAACGTTGGCAATAGCATGGCCATGATATTAATTATGCTCTGTTGCTGTTTCGTCTGGGAGGCTTCCTAGCTCCAGACCCATTTTTATCAATTGAATGAAGTTATATGTTTGATAACAATGATATATATCATTTATAAAAAGTCAAAAAAATTTATAGTTGACAATATGAGCTAGATAGCTTTCAGTTTTGCAATTATATATTATTCCATTAAGTATGAGTGGTCATTGCTTCAAATATTTTATTCTTGCCTATACTAAGTAAGCACTAATTAAATTTATTATTTGAGTTTTTTAATTCTCAAGACTATAATATCATCACCACCAATTCAATTTTCATCATTTAATTAACCCCATATGAAGTATATAAAGTTACACTTAATGAAGCAAATTTTAATTTGCATCGATCCTAGCTACCAGAAAGTATCATAACAACGTTGTTAATTTACTTGAGGTTAATTTATGTCAGCAATAAAAGATGTCGAATCTTGATTGGTGAAATGGAGAGAGTTAGGCAAAGTTATTAATAGTGACAATGAGTAGAGCTTTCATACTGCAATTATTTATTGAAAATGAGTCAGTATATACTACTGTCTCTATCCTATTCTTGATCTACGTACGTACACAAGAGGAATGAACAGCTTTACCTTAAGGTGGCTTATCATCAAAATCATATATCTTGATAATAATAATAATAAGTTAAAACATTTTTGTATTTTCTTTAGGAGATGAATACGAATATCGATCATCATAGTTTTTTTTATGAATAATAATTATAAGGAAGGTATTCGTCATTCTCAAGAATTGACATAAACCCACCAGCCTAACAGGAGAAGAATATTGTGCCCATTAATACTAGCTACTAGTATAAAGAAGAAGAAAAATCGAAGTTATCCAGAGGTTTCTTTTGTCTTTAATAAAATTAATTGTCGTGGATCAAGGGATTCTTGTGGAAAGTAACAAGCACATATGATATATATATATATACTTCAGTTGATAAGTAAGTGATGTAAGGGAATCGATCTCCTGGAAAGAAATAGGTTTGAGTTGATCATGGCTTATCTTCTACATGATAAAGCATTCTCATCTGATCACTCATTTTCAAGGTCTTTAATTTCAAGGTGACCCCATCATCAAACTGAAAAGGGCTCACCTCCCCCTCCCCCCACCAAGAAGATATTGACCTGAGGCTTGGCTCATCCTGATTGCTCCTAATTTTCTCGTCATTTTTGTCTTCATTGCTTAAGATTTTCACATTTAGTAGCAATATTTAAGGAAGATCAATCTATTTCCAAGATTTGGATTAGTAAGTCAATCTCTATTTAATTACTAAAAATATTTATTCACTATGTTATGTAACATACTATACGTACGCGCGGTATATATATATATATATATATATATAATATATTATTTACTATATGATTCATGTTTGTGTTATGTATAGATAAACAATTTCATGATTAAAACTAAACAATAAATCTCATCCACGTAGTAGATCGATGTTAATGGAAAAGTTCCTACTCATCTTCTAATTCATATATATGTCCAAAATAGGTACAAGAAATACCTCAAAGTTGGTAGATATATTAATTTGAACTAACATTAACAATTTAATTTATAGGAAAGATCAAACAAAAAATAAAAGTGAATATAAAGTGACTCACTTGATCAAAGTCTCTACCATTCCTTTTCATTGAAGAAGAATAGTTTCTCTTTGACTTTTTCTTTGGAGGAAGTCAATTCTATCTTTCCATGTGGAGGGCTAATCTCTTATATTTGATTAAGTTTTTGTTCTATGATGTATATCATTTTCTCAAAAAGAATTTTAATATTAATGAATTGAGTTCTAACTCAAATATTATGGAAAGAGAAAGATCAAAAAATGATGTAATTCTTGTGTCATTAAGCATAAAAAGTTGAATGACTAGCTTGTTCAACCCCATGAAATGAAAAATCTCATCATAGTTTATTAGAACTATAATCAATGGTTGGGCTCTGAGACGTAAGAGTAGCTTCACCTTCACCGCCAACCCGTTATTATCATCCTTAAATTCAAATATGACCTCAAATTATATAAGAAAAATAAATAAATAAATTCTACCTATAGTAATTACATAATTCATGTTAAGGGATCAAAACATCCAGTGACAAAATAACTCGGGAAGATATATCATAAAGATGTGTTACAGAGTTATACAATAATAAAATTATTTATTAAAAAAAATTTGAATTTAAAATCTCACAATTCAAATAGTACAAAACTGGACCACAAATAATGCTATAAAATTATACAATAATAATAGAAGCAGAGAAAACCAAATAATACTTAAAAGAGCCCCCACATGAGTACCTCTGCTACTTTTTCGTGATGTTTCAGATAAACTAGAAGGCTAATTCACTCGAGCAAAGTTTGAGAAAATTTGATTCGATTAAAACAAAGTAACCAACAAAGGGGTCACCCAGTTTGAATTAAGCACTATATAACCCATATAAAAATAAGAGGATGGATTCATTGGAATCTAATATAACACAAAAGTCTGCATGTACTTACCGGTGGTCTTGATTCTACTAGGAATAGGAATATTCTTTGTTGCATCTCCCCATGCAATAAGGGCTTGAATGGTTATCTGAATTCAAAGCTTTCAAATCCTTGGATTCATAAATCAGAAATTTATACTTGTTTGGTTGTAAAACATTCTTAGATTCATGAAATCCAAGGATTTCACTTTTTTGTCAAAAAATATTAATTAAACCATTATTAGTAGTTGAGTGAAATCCATGGATTCTACCATAAGTATAAAATTGACGAAATTTGTAGATCACACGGAATAACCTAACGGAACTCTATGAACTTCAATAGATTTGAGGCTAACCAAACAGTTAATTTTTTGAACCATGAATTTGTAGATTTGAAATCTCATTTCATTTCAAATCTTTAGATTCATATAAACAAACAAACCCTAAGGAATTGTTAAATTAAAAAAGAAAAAACACTAATTTTATTAAATGTGAATAAATAATATAATTAATATATATCTCTATAATATATATGATAAAGGTTAATGATGATATGGGAGAAATCCCCTTTTAATTAGCCTGTTTAAAACCTAGCTTTCAACTAAATACTTATTTGGTTGTTGGTAGTTGGTACCATTTCCAATCATAATGCACATTATTGGCATATAGGCGCTAGGAAATTAAAGGTCCATGGAATGAGATATCATGTCAAATTTTCAATTGTTAATTTCCATACAAAACTTTAGACAAGAGATAACTGGAGTAATTCAATAAAGGCAATTAACCAACACTCCAAATTCTCGAAAACGAGAATAATCTTGCTGCAGATTACCCAGCAAAGTTGGCAGCAAGATAAAGGAATTCGGGTGTGAATGTTTAGTGACCAGCACTGATTATGAATGCTCTGAGATTGGCCGCAATATCAGTTTGGTCATTAATTAAGTCGTATCTTTGTCTACTGTGAGATTGCACCGTCTTCTCTACAAGCTTCGGATGAGTTTGAGTGTATTAAGTACAACTATTGTTGAGAGATGATGAATGACTATAATTCTCTAACATGGAGTACATAATGTAAAAATTGTAAGAAAAAAATCTCTATATTAATAGAAATGACCTATTAACCAAATTAAGAAGAAAAAAAAGGAGAGAAGGAAAAAAAATTGGGTAGGTCGGTTGGAGATGGGATTTGTTAGATAAGGAAATGAATTATTGTGGGTGGGTAGTTTAATGGCACCTGTGTATAACATTATTGCTTGTTTGTTCTTTTCACTGATTTAAGGGGGGAAAACTGTCAGGTTTAGGATACAATGGAATCATTATTTTGGAAATCAAATCCCACCCTTTTGTCTTCAATTATTATGTTCAATCACTTTTGGTCTCCTAATAGTAAAAGAAAAACAACTTAGAATTCCTTAATATTCATGTCTTTTTATGCAGGTTTCCTGCCACGTACGAAATGAAGCCATAAAGGGCAAGAGAGAAAAGTTGAAGTAGCTGCTGATGAGAAAGACTTGCACTAAGTAAGTAAATTAAGACCCCTCGTAAAGGTTTTTTCTCTTTAAGTGTCTCACTAAATTGAAGTGGTTGCCTCTTTTTTTTTTTCTCTTGAATAACCGATTGATGCTTTAATAGATATGAGAAGATCCATCCATGTAGCTGACTCTTGTCTTCTACCTTTTCCCTTTTCGTTTTTGGGTGAAAAGCTATCATGTCTTTCTCTTTTCAATTTTCCTCAAAGTTCTATGTTGATAGACATTTGTGGTTTTTGCCTTAGTTTTCTCAACTTAACTAAAACTTGATATTTGATTTTCAGTTTCATGTGAACTCTACCATTTCATTTTAATCCAGGTTTGATATTTACAGTCTAGATTTTAGACTAATTAGTAGTATGACATTAAATTGAGTTAATGAAGGACAATAATCCATGCATGTAATGAATAGACCTTCGTTCAATTAATTGAAGTTTTCCTAACTTTCAAGGTTGTACTTTTCTTTTTTCTATTATCTTGTTTTCATTTTCCATTTTCTTCCCCTCTTATCTGTTTCTTCGTAGTCAATATCATGAAGTCAGAATAAGATTAAATCAATTGTCGTTGTTATTGTATGTGGAATGACATTATGGGCCTAAATTTCATCCTAAGATGAGCTGCTGCCATGGAGAACTGGGATTGGTCTAAGAAGTTTCTCCTCCTACTCGGGTCTGTTTCAATTCATTTAATCTTTGCGGTCCACATCTTCAGATCTTTGTGTATTTTATAGACCTCTTTGATTATGATGAGATATGCATATGTATGTGATTTGCTACTCTTTCTAATGCGAACAAAACATTTGGAAGTACAAATCATGGAACACCTGGTGGAGAGAATCATGAAACACTACAAAAAGCTCCAACGTTGGCAAAACCAGGGCCAATATTATCCATATGATTAGAAAGATATATGGATAATTGTTTGAATTGGTGTCTTTAAGAATAACCCTTCAGCTAGCTATTATTCATTCTAGATTGATCAGCAACGAGAATGGCTGTTAGGAAGGTATAGAAACGCTAGCTTGCTTTCAGATTTGCAATTATTCCATAAACATGAGTGATTGCTTCAATCTTATTCTTGCCAAACTAAACAAATTTTGATTTACATCAGTCATAAAGTATAATAATTGAAGTGGTTTCGGAATTTAATTTGTCCTTGTTTAAAAATTTTGGTGGGTGGGCAAATTTTTATGATTAAGGTTTGACCTGTTATGACGTATGGTGTTGAATGATGAGCTGCAAAAGCTATCATATAGATAAACTTAATACAACATAAATGAAAATGCTAAGATGGATGAATGACAAAATTAGGTAAAATTGGTCTGGTGCACTTCTAATAAGTATTAAGATATGAGAAAGTCATTTGAGATAGTGAAGTCACATTCAACAGATGATGTTTCTAAATGTCTTTGTACAAAGAAGTGAGTTAATCTAAATTATTTATCTAAATTATATGAATTAGAAAAGCTAGAGACAGAATTGGTAAGAAATGAAATGATGTGTGCATGTAACTATTTTTTTTTTTGGTAGAAATGATATACGTAACTAACTAACTTTCTCTCTAATATAGTAGTATGGGCTCAACTAAAACTATTAAAAGATAAAAATCTATATAGCTAAGCTCATTTATTTATTTGGTTAATAGTGTTAATTGTAATAATCTCACATGATGACTTAAAAGAATCTGCTATAGATAGATACAGACGTTGGTTGGTTGGTTGGTTGGTTGTTTGGTGAGATAGAAGGACGATGGTTGGTTGATGGGTTAATTATCTAAGGTAGAAGTAGAATATGATCGATAACTAAGGTAGAAAATGAATCCTTCTCTCAGAGACAGAGCTGAGGAAGGTTCACGTCACCCCCAACTCTCACAGTACATCAAAGATTCAAAAACACCCAAATCTAGCCAGGTCACTCCACATAACTTAAGAAGATGATGAATCACCATGCACCTCAGCCACCCAACATGGTGGACCCTGCAGTGGTTGACATGCACTGATTTCCTAGAAATACCTTTTTTCTTCTTTCAAATACATAGAATGAAATACCTACTGTACATGCATGCTTATAAGACGTACGATTGCTGCCAAGAGATACTGCATGCATGGGCTTAATTAAAGACTCCTAGTTCATCTCTTCTTTCTCTCTTATCCATTCAGGAGGAAAACCCAGAAAGAAAAAAAAAAAAAAAAGAAATCTCAACTGGAGAAGAACGACACTTGCAGGTTATATTTTTTGGTTTAATATTCTCGATCAACACTCTTGGTTGTTTCGTCCTAGGATCAGCTGATGCCATGAAGGATTGATATTGGCCTAACTTGTTTTACTCGAATCCAATCATACTTCATTTAATTTGAGTTGTCCACATCTCTAAACCCTTAGCCCCGCCCTAAACATAATGTAAACATTATTTTAAAAGATAATCTTCGACATGAAAGGAAGTATGTGAGCCTCTCAAGTATTTTTATCAAAATAATCATATACTTTAGATTTATGTGCGACACAAGATGCCAAATATTAATTGGTGATATCGAGAGATAGCTAGGCAAAGTTAGAGTGGTAGTAAGAGTTTTCATACTAATTATTATTTAATGAAAATAAGTCAATGTCACCATCTTATTCCTCTTAAATTAGGAGCGGCTTTATCTTAAGGTAGCTAACTTATCATCATCATCAGGGTAAATTTAAATTTTGATCGATATCAATGTCTTGTCAATTTTCATATATTCTTTTAAAGGGATAGATTACAATTATCTTATTCTTTATGAATTATAAAAGGAAGATATTTGTCATTATCAAATCAAGTAAGAGGGAAGGAGGAAGTTAACATTAATCCATCTAAAAGGAGAGGAATATTGTGTCATTTACTATATAAATTAAAGTAGTATGAGAAAATTAAATTAATCACCATTAGCGTAAAGAAGTAGAATAATTGAAGTCATCAAGGGATTTCTCTTGTTTTCAAAATTGTGGTGGCCTGGTGGGTCAAGGCATTTTGTGGTTATGGAAGTACACATGATACCTAATTCACTGGCTAAGTGATGTAGAGAATCTCCTGGAAAGAAATAGGTTTGGTTGGTCATTCTTTGATGGCTTATCTTCAATATGATAAAGTATTCATATATATATGTGAATCCTTTTCACAGGTCCATCATGGAGCTGAGAAGAGCTCCCCTCCCGGCAAAGAAGTCATCGACACACCTCAAGCTTGGCCGATGCAGAATATATAGTCCTAATTTTCTTGTCACTTTTTATCTTTCGTGTGTAAGACTTTCACATTTAATACTATCTAAATTAAGAAGATCAAAGTCATGATGATGAAAAACCAAAAAAAAAAAAATGATCACCTATTTTGGAAAGAAAATCTATTTTCAAGATTTGGATAAGTGGGAATGTTTGATCATATATAGAAGTCAATCACACTGTGTAAATTTTTTTTTTTTTGTCCCTTTTTTTTTTTTTTTTTTTGGTTTTTTTTTTTTTAATTTCTATCCAAGATCGCATAGATCGACTAAAAACACCTTAGTATGATAATACACAGATGATTGAGCATCCTTTCTTGGTTCTATTGCGCGCGCGGATTCTTCTTTATGTCTCCCACTGGACAAACTTGGTGTTGTTCTTATCACTTGATGTTTCTTCTCCTCTACTCCTCCCTATTCCCGCTTGTGGTATTCCTTTCACTGCGTGTGTTGTGATTATGATTGGGTTTGAGGAGGACCTGCTCCTTTATATGCAATCCTTGATCGTCCATCAATCTACGGTTCCTATTACCCCCTGCCATCCATATTTCTATCCGTATATTACCCTATCCCATCCTCGTGTCCTCATCCCACCTTATGTGGATATTCTTTATTCTAACATTCTCCCACTTGGGCTATATTGATTGTGACACGGTCGTAAACAACATCTCCTTTGTTTTAGACATTTGAAAAGATCTTGAACATTTTGACCTTTATGTGCCACTTTATATTGGTCGGGATATCCTGGCTCAATCCCTTCCTGAGCCTTATCCGTCTCTGTTGCATCTTTTATGCAACCGACCATCCATGGTCACAATACTCTTAACTTTCTGATAGATGCAATATGGTAGTGTGGCAACTAATACACTTTATAGAATCCTCATGTGTCATTCTGTTGTCAATCCAAATCTCTCACTTTATGGTTCCCACGACCCGACTCATGCCACGAGAGATTACTTTTGGTTCTCACGACCCGTGACTCATGCCACGAATTCTTTATGGTTCCTACAAACCCGTGACTCATGCCCGGCATGTCATTTGGTTCAACCGTGACTCTGCCCAAATGAGATTATATGTACATTATGGTTCCCACGAACCTGTGTCATCTTTATCTCGAGTTTTAACTTTATGTGTTACATGCACACCTTGGCTAATACATGAATGCCTTAGCTTTTGCTTAGTTAACACATACTTTAGACTTTCATAACATGCAACATGTAATAATGTGAGATTAATATGTCACCAAAGACTTTATTGAATTCAAATAAATTATCGGTGCATACAAGACAAGTGCGGATAGAATACCTTATTACACAATAGAGCAAGTTCTCAAACTCCCACTAAACAACCGCATCTGGTTCCTCCTAAACCCATGTTACCCATGTCTATCAGCGCTCCGGCCCTTGTTGGGTCTTCCATATTATCTGTACATTGCTCTCTTGTGGTGTCACTTCTTTAACCTTTTCTTTATAGTCAAATACTTAATTTCCATGTGTTTAGACCTGTGATACCCTTATTGTTGTTAACAAACAACACCGTTGTTATCATGTCCTGGATAGATCTATCCACTTTCACTGTCTAATGGGTTCCTTAACCAACACTTTTTCTTTAGTGGTCAAATACTCCCATCATGTATTTAGACCCTATGATCACACATTTCTTGTTGTTAATAAACAACACCTGAATTGTGATCATGTACAACTGGTGGATCTATGCAAAAATGTTTGAACTTCAATTATCTCGATGAGTTCTTTATCAAACAATTTGAGTCTGCCCCATAACATGTAGCAAACTCAACCTTTATGATGAATAAGTATTTTACCTTATTTTACACTTTTCACAATATTATCCCTCATGCCATCAAGGACAACTTCAAGTAGCTTCTTATTATTCGGCAATTAGCGGTCAAATATTATACCTTAATGCTTAGGTGGAACAAGCTTGTAGATTATCTTATCATCAATTGTCCTCTTCAAGTATCTCAAGATAAGATACTTTCTTCAATTGTTCTCTCTCGGTATCCTTTATGGACAACTGTAATAGCTCGTTTATCTCCCTTGAGAATCAAACCATTCTCAAGTATGCAATCTAGCATCTTACTTCTTTATATAAATTATATTGCCCTCGAGTCCATTGCATAACAATCCCTTGGTCTCTGCCCGCAATTGCCTTACCGGTCTTTTATATCATAATTCTCATACATTGCTCGGTCTTTATGCGGTGGCCACGTCACTACTAGTGGCATATTATCAACATAAATTGAGATAAATTTCTCCCCTGACCTTGCCATATATTATTTGATCTACGTTTCTCAACAAAATCGAATGTCACATATTATTAATCTTTAAACACCATGTTGGAAGCTTACTTAAACCACAAATTAGACTTCTTGGTCTACACCAAGATGATTAAAATCATCAACCGCAAAATCCTCGGGGTCATCAACCCAATCCTCGGGCTATGCTGGACTTCTTTATTGGTTTTCAATTAGAAGGCAATCTTCACATCTATTTGGTATAACTCTAAGAGTCCTTAGAAGAGATAGGTGAGATTTCACTAGTCTACTTCCTCTTTATGGTAAACTCTTTAGCTTGCCGTCTGGTTTTAACCTTACAATCTTTCTTCGTGATATTTATTAGTCTTATACACCCCTTTTGGGTTTAGCCTTTGGGCAACTTACGCTTCCCAACATCATTTGTCTCATCAACTATATCATATTCTCGTTGCCCCAATCATAAATCTAATTAACCTTTTTGTACTGGGTCCCATTGCCAATGTTATATTCATGTTCATTATATCAAATAGTTGCGCTCATTTCTTGGCTATATCAAACTCGAAACTATTTAAGAATTCACAATTCTGTTGTCTTAACAATGATGGTAAAACAAGATCCGAGTAAGAAACAAATTAACAATGAAAAACTTTTATGTTCCAACTTCTACAATACTTGATTATTCAACCTTAGATTTGCGAACAACTCAAACGCTAAAATGGTTTAAGTTAGATTTATGAATAATTTGCAATGGAAAAGGGAGTAAAAAAAGCATATTTGAAAGGAACATGATCAAGGATATAAGAGGTCATTATCGGGCTTCACCTTATAAAAAATAATTCAGACAAAATAGTTTTCATACCATCTTGTTCACTATGTTCACAAAATTGTGATTAAGCCTTTCGGTTATACAATTTTGCTCGGGACTATCAAACATAGTGAACAGACCAACTATATCCAATCTTCCGAGTATTTGGCGAATGGCCCTTAAGTCATCCGATCCTCATATCAGCCATAATACTCTCCTCCCCGGTCAGATCTAACAATTTCTTAACTTCAGTCTAAAAATTCTTGAAGATCTTAGAGATTTAGATTATTCTTTAATTGAATACAAAAACCATATTAAGAGTGGTCATCAACAAATATGATGAAATAATAATTTATACCAAGGTGGAGGAATAAGGACCACTATCTAGACACCATGGCTGAATGGACAAGAGAAAATCAAATCTTCAAACAAAACCAAGGAATCATAGCTTTCATTTTCGCACTTAGTTAACCAGACCTTATACTCAATGCAACTTCTACTTACAACAATCATCTTTATTTATAAGGAAGTTTTCACAGGTCCCAAATTGTTAGTCCGACCGGACTCTTAGTCTTTACCCTGAACATTTTTATGAGTATTGATGCTCATAAGAACAAAGTTTCTTCTCGGAAAAGGTATTGATCTTTATAATTCCAAACTCGGTAGAGGATGCAAAGGGCATTGATGGATAATAGCAAGGGTAATAAAAGAAACATTAGGAATCATGAGTTTTATCTTAAAAATAATCATCCCGATGAAATAATCCCTAACTCCTCCAAAACCATCACACCTTATGATAAAAACTCTTACAAATATACTTATTTCAACACTAGATGAGACTTAGTATCTTTACGCTCTTGCATTCAACAATTTCAAAACGGTGCATTCGTGGGTAAACAATTCATCAAGTGTTCCTTGATGGACTTCTTAATGGGCGGTAAAGACATAACTACTTTTCACCTCTGCAAAAAATCAACTTTTGTCTTCTATACTCTTATGAGTCATCCATCGATTACTCGGTAACAAAGAATGTGTGGTTAACAACACATCATCAACAATTTCTTGAAGTTTGACTTTTAAGAATCTCAATAACAATCATATTGTTATAGACAGAAAATGTGACTAACGAAAGAGCACACATATATCATCATAAAACACCTTTGGACGGAATTCATGACATCGGTTGTGATACTCCCTCACTTTATTAGTACTTTAATATGTAACTTATTAGTACATCACTAGAAAGAGCACACATATATCATTATGAAAACACCTTTGGGCAGAATTCATGACATCGGTTGTGATACTCAATCACTTTATTATCACTTTAATATGTAACTTATAAGTACATCACTAGAAAGACACACATATATTATCATGAAAACACTTTTGCGAATTCATGACATACGGTTGTGATACTCAATCACTTTATTATCACTTTAATATGTAACTTATAGTACTCCTAGAAAGCCTTTTATCTCCTTTTCCCCTTTTCTGCCTGTTCTGACATATAGTTGTAATACTCCATCACTTTATTAGCACTTTAATATGAAACTTATAAGTACATCGCTTTATTATCACAATGTGGGTAACATATAACTTATAAGTGCATCACTTTAAAGAGTACACATATATCATCATGAAAACACCTTTTGGACGATTCATGACATATAGTTGTGATACTCCCTTATCGTCGCTCCATGAGGTATTCCAACCTTCGAAAATTTTACCACCTTTGGGTGTATAAACTTCTTAGATTAATCAACTCCCAACCAAATGTTGTACATGTCTCCCTCTTAATGCTATCACATAATTACCACCTTTGGGCGTATAAAAATGCATTAACATCAAGAGACATCCCATTACTATATATGGCTGACATTCCATAAACCCAACCATGAATGCCACTTTGGCAGTCACTCACAATCAAGCTCATGAAATTCTCATATTGGGATATACTTTATGTTACCTACAAATAATGCTAATACATTGTTTGGAAGAAATCCGATTACCAAAGCAATCGAGCATGTATAAAATACATCATACATTTAAAATTCCGGTTACCAAAGGCATCAAGCATGTATAAAATACATCATACATTTAAAATTCCGGATTACCAAAAGGCAATCAAAGCATGTATAAAATACATCATACATTTAAAATTCCGGATTACCAAAAGGCAATCAAAGCATGTATAAAATACATTATACATTTAAAATTCCGATTACCAAGGCAATCAAATACATTTGCATAAAAATCCGATTACCGGTAATCAAACCCTTTATAAGGCATGCATGATATATATTTTACAATTGTATAATATCATATAAAACATGCTTACAATACAAAGCCATTTGATAAAAAAATCCATATTAAAAAATTCACCCAACGGTGAAATTACATATACAACATAAATATGTCATATCATGTTTCATACATATAAAAGTGGAATTTGGTCATGAAAATAATTCCATTGTGTCCGGAAGGGTCCAAAACATAAATCCCCAAAAGAATGCTTTAAAGTTCCTTACGGTTTAGCCAAAAATAAAAAATACTAAATAAATAGCATTCCAATTATCGGCTCAACCAAAACATGATATATAATATTTCACATATATAGGGGTAGAATTGGTCTTGAAAATGATTCCATTGCGTTCAAAATGATCCAAAATATAAAACCCCGAAGAACGCTTTAAAGTTTCTTCGGTTTGGTCGAAATAAACAAATACTAAACATATAGTATTCTGGTTTTTTATTTATTTATTAAACTGGTTCAACCAGCAAATAAAAACGGTCTAATAAATCAGAATCTTATTAGGCCGAACCGACCGAACCAAATAAGCAATTGAATCAAATCTAAATTGAACCGAATCAAATCAGCAATTGAATCGAATCAAAATTGAACCAAGAATCTAAATTAGAAATCGATTCGAAATTGAACCGAAAATCGAAACCAGAAATCGAATTGAACCAAAATTGAACCGGAATCGAAATCATAAATTAAACAGAATCAGCGAGTTGACTCCTGAGTCAAAAACAGTTTGGTCCAAAATGGTTCAAACAATAAATCCGGTTCGCCCAAGTTAATCCATTCGCTTGGACCATGACTGGTCAACCGGGTCGACCCGTTTGACCTGCGGGTTCAAAATCAGGTCGCCTTGGCGGTCATGGGTCGGGTTGACCCGCCCATTGACTCGGTCAAACTGCCACGTCAGCACCGCACAAATTTAAAAAGATCAAAAGATGCTGCTGGATTCCGCGCTTGCCGCGCGTCCGTCCGTGGAGACCCATAATATATCAATTTCTTCGTTTTTCCGAGATCTCGCGTGTGTTTTAGATTTTCAAAATTCTTTCTAGAAAAAAGTTATTGACAAAAACCCCACGGTTTTGTTGAAAAAAATCGGAGAACAAATTCACAAGTTTCATAGGTTCCATTCTAGAACCCTAAGTTCATCAGTCAACAATCCTATGGGTTTTTAATCGATTCTATCGCTCGATCCACATGTAGATATTTCTATCCAAGATCGCATGATCGACTAAAACACCTGTATGATAATGCACAGTGATGATGGCATACCTTTCTATGGTTCTATTGGAGCGCCCGGAATATCTTCTTTATGTCTCCCACTGGAACAAACTTGGGTGGTTGATTCATGATCCTTGTGTTGATCTTCTCCTCAGCTCCTCCCTATTCCCGGCTTGTGGTATATCCTTTCACTGCGTGTGTTGTGATTTGTTGGGTTTGGGGGACCTGCTCCTTTATATGGCATCCGTTAGATCGTCCATCGTCTCGTTCCTTCCCCCTGCCGATCCTATGGTTCGCGTATTTCCATATCGCCTGCCATCAAAGTGTAACACAATCAATGAAGCCCACCTTATGTGGAATATTCAATTAATATTCTAACATAGACTAGACTAGATTTAACAATTGAAGTATTTGAAAGATGAAAAAGAAAAATAAGTTGAATTTAAAGTGACTTGATGAGAGTCTCTATCATTCCTTTTCCTTGAAGAATTGTTTGTTTTTGGACTTGTGCTTTGTAAGAGGTAAATTCTATCTTCTCAGGTGGAGAATAGACCTCGAAAGCAATTTTAAGATATGTGAATGTGTCAATTTCTATCTGGTTTGAAATATTTTCGTATAAATCATTTTTAAAAGGTTAGCTACCTATTTATTGTGGGCCTTGATGTATCAAGGTTAATGGGCCGGTAGGCCGCAGGTGCACTAAGAAGTAGAATGGGCCATACCTGTTTTGGTTCAAGTGGACAAAGAAATAATTTGTTAATAACACGTGTCTGTACCTCCTTGTGTTATCAAAATCAAGTTATACCTTACAAAAATAACATCAAATTAAAAAGAAATTTTACAAAGACGTATAATTAATTTGGAGTTTATATATATATATATATATATATATATATATATATTTTTTGCACATTTGGTTAGTTTTTCTACTAAAACTCTTTTTAGTTTTTATGATTACATAAAAACAAACAAAAAAATAAATAAATTTTTTTAACGTTATTATTAATAATATATCTAGCTTTTGTAATCCTTCTTTCAACTAATACAAATTCTTTTCTTTGTATAGAAAATGAACCAAAAGAAAGATAAATGAATGAGTGTCAACCTTGTAGAGGTTTTATAAAAGTTTAGATTCAGTAGGGCGGTCCTAGCCAATTACTCAATCTTAACCCAATCTTTGAACTTATTCAAAGTCATTTTAAATCAGTCCAAGCTTGCCTTTAGGGTTTAAATTTTGAACCCAAACCTTGCGAAGATTGAGGGAAGGCCCAAGTGGCCGGATTCATGCCATTTGGAATAAATTAGAAAAGAAAAAAAAGTTGAAAAATAATGTAATTCAAGCATTTAAGCACAAAAAAAGGTAAATGACTATTTAACACTATGGAATAAAAAATCTCATCATCTTGGTGTTCTCACTTATTTTATAAGAAAAAACATCAATGCATGTATGGCACTTGAAAATAGCTCTGCTTTTATCGCCCCCAATTATTATCAACCTTAAATCCAAACTGATTTCAAATTTTAAAAAATAAAAAATATATAAGAAAAATAAGAAAAAGAGTTCTAGCTATAGTTGTCTTCTTTGTTTTCTCCTCATCTGAGGCTCAAACATCTGGTAATGAAATATCTCCTCGAGATAAACATAAAGATGTATTATACAGTTATATAATAATGAATTTATTTATCAAAAATTTTTAAAATAAAACTTACAACTCAAAAAATGCCAAAAGGCCACAAATAATGCCTTTAAAATAATAAAAGTGGGTGAAATCCAATAATACTTGAAGACTAATTCATCTAATCAAAGTTAGAGAAAATTGAATTTGACAAATTCAAAGTAAACAAAGGGGTCTCTTTTTTTTTTTTAAAGTTTATAATCCATAAAAATAAAAATAAGTTGACTCTCTTGAAATCTAATCTAATTATAAAATCAACTTATGCATAAATTTTGAGTCGCAAAGTCTTGATTTTTCAGAACTTGATTAGTTAGTGTATTATCTTTCGTTGTATGCAATTTTTTTCTTTTTTATTTTTATTTTTATGGGTTTTTCTCCAGAGACATGTTTATAAATAAAATTTTAACTGTTTCTAACCCAAAAAAAAGAAAGATTATCGATTCAACATAGATTTCAAATGAAAAAAAAAAAAGAATTTGGACCAGAACCTTGTCTAAGTGGGTATGATGTCCAATCAATTATTAGCATTTAGGCCCACCACCAAAAAGAGTGAATATATTGATCCATTTTCTGTCTCTATCTTCGCATATTTCTCAATATCGTCCACAGTTTATGTCTTTACTAAATTTGCAGTTAGAAAAAGATGGATGAGATACCTTTGTATCATTCTCAATCGTTAATTTTCATACAAAATTTTGGACAAGAAGAAGAGATTGAATTAATACCAAGACCTGCCAACGAGATAAGCAATTTTTCTGGGATTAACATTGGCATACAAACAAGGAATTAAATCCTTGCATGTGAGTTGTGACCACCCAATGCCAGATGAGATGTTACGTGTTACATTGGTTGGTAAAGTAAACCTATCACATTTGGTAGTTGTTGTTTCATAGACAACTAACTAGAATTAATCAAAGTGTTTATGATTTTCCATATTTGGGTTAAGAGGATTAATACATGGTAGTTGTAGACAATAAACTGGAACTGCACATAGTGCCATACTTCGTCTAATTGGTAGAGTAACAAAAAAATTAATTCTATAGTTTATTATGTCTTAAGAAAGAGAAAAAAATTGTCCGATCCCCCAAGTGAAAGGTGACAACACAATAAAATGTTGACGGGACCAATCTAAACAATAGAAAGACCAAACCTATGAACTCTAATATCAAATCCGAACCCCAAAAAAATATTTCCATCATATGCACAGACCCAACTTAATCCAAAGATTCAACAAAAAAAACAAGAGGATGCAGACTTTGGAATATAGTTAGAACCAACCCATCGGCTGCAAGACTGCAACTATTGAGCATGGGACATCATTGAGATTTAAAGAATTTGAAAGTTGTAATTTTTCATTTCCTTTTTAGCTGTTGTAATGGGCTTACCCACTCCTTAGCCACAAAGACTCTCCTTGTTTCTTCTTGAATTGAGTGGACATTGTCCTCTGCATTAGTTGCGTGAGGTATCATCTGCTTTCCCAGGCTTTGTCTCCTTGTTGAATAAAAATCATTTTTCCCAACAAAAAAGAAAAAGAAAATAGAGCATGGAACAGCGTGACCCACAGTATTGGATCATTAATATATCGAAATACAACAGAGGAATAATTGCTGCAACAATAAATATTTGGAGTTTTTTTTTATTTGTTTTCCTGAAAGAATCAATTCATTAGACTACAAACGTTGGATTAGAGTAATTCTTCAAATCCAAGATTGTTCTTGTTTTGAAACGCCCGCCCCCAGCAGCTAGCATCCTGTATAATTCCTTTGGTAATGGGACACCATGCACACATCAATACATCACATCAAGATTGTATTATTATTTGATGAGTCAATTCTTTGGAGGCCCTGCATTTACACATTGTATTAGCAATAGGCTAGCTGGGTTAATTGTCTAAGTCCCAACTTTCCCAGGTGGGACAAGATTTAGGTCTCTAAACCATGTTGAAACAAACTTCATTATTTGCTCAGGGTAAGGTTATTTATTGTTCCTGGCAGAATGCATGCTACCTCATTTCTTAACATCCATATTGCATAACAAGCTGTAATCATCAGCATTGAAAGTATCCATCGCAACATAAGTTTATCTAGACGTGAATTGTAAAATAAAGAGTAGCATGAGTTGATGAGTATATCAATTTGGTGGTCAAACTCAGTCTTTATTTCCAGTGGTGTTGCTTCACATACCCATTAAACCCATTCAGAATTAGTAAAAAAATGTCAACTTGATTCAATATTGCTACCACAAAGCACACATTGAGGGTGAATCATGGTTCTGTTATTAGGATTCAATTCTGTCAAAGTAAGTTTAGTAGGGGAAACTAGTATTGATCGAGGTTCAAGTTTCTTGTTCAAAAGAAAGGGAAATGGAATGACAGCTGTTGGTGCAAGAAATGTTATCTTGACTTCAAGGTTCGCTTCCAATCCAGCTCCAGCTCCTGAGACCAGAACAAGGTGAAAGTGGGCCGCCTCTGAAGACGGGAAGCCACCTCCGACGATCTAATTAGCTCAGGCCAGCAAATGATAAACTCCATTGAGGAGAAAAGATCCCAAGAGATGATGAAGATCAAGCTCTTGAAGAGTTAGAATGCTAAAGAGTGAAAGCTGGAAAGTGTATAACTTACCAACGTTCATACTTTGTGAGGGATTATATAAGTGAATCATACCTAAAAGAATAGCCTATTTCATGACCCTTGGATGTTGGCTTATGAGATAGAGGGTGGAGATGGCTTCTAGAGTGGCTTGTTTGAGTGACCTTTACATCAACTAGATATTTGTTGGTGGATTGATGAGTCAATATCACCTTTAACCTTGATGTGACACATGCCCATAGTTGAAGGGGCAAGAAGGTGGATGCAATCTCCAAGATAAGCTTGGGCCACGTGATGGACTCTTTTGTCAACAATGGCATTTTAATGCCTTTTAAGAATCTTTAATGCTTCAACTGAGAGCCTTGTTAGGGCCATTTAATGCTGAGAGGATATGCATCACTTTGTCCTATTCTCTGTTGAGAAGTCCTAAGAAGCTGGCAGGAAGCTAGGCAAATTCGAGAAGTACTAGACGATTTTCTTTGGCCCAAATTTTAGCCCCTAGACCTAGTCCATTAATCTGATCCCATTCTTTGGCTGGAACCATAACTTTGACCATAATAAAAGCTATTTAACTGCTGGCCTGGGGGAAAAGTCAGTCGAATCTCCTCCCTTGAAGAGATATTCGTGCCTTTAGGTTGAAAATGAAGACATACATCTCTGTCTATCTTATCCAGTAGTTGTAGAAAAAAATAAATATTGAATTGTATGTGACAAGTCTATGTGGATTGTGGGCTGGGCAGCTCTTCTTGGATTATTTTTTGACCACCCTGCGTCTTCCTAAGGACTAACTGTCAGCTGTTCTGAAAAGACGAATTGAACTTGCTTAGCGACTTCATTACGTAAGTAATGAAGAAACGAGGCATTTTCCTACATAATGTACGTATGAGACAAACTTGGTTCGTCAAAAGGGAAGGAACTCAAGCTGCATGGGTTTAATGCCGCCGTTATATATATTGTTCTGATGCATTTTACCACGTGCCAATTAGGCTGTTCACAGCCCGCCATCCACCACCATAGAAGAAGAAGAAGAAGTGAAGAAGCGGTGCTAATCATATCATTTTCAATTGGGGCCAAGTCAACGCAGGCTCAGGCTCAGGCTCAGGCTCAGGATGTTTTGCTTATAAGTTATAGCTAACAAGGCTGGAAATTGGACTATTGCATGGGTTCTTGTGTTTAAAACTTTTACTTTGATCTTTGATCTCCTTCAAAACTTAATTTACCTCCAAAGTATTCTCATTTTTAACCTCATCTACTTAAAACTAAGGCTGGGGGGCAAAGGGAAAAAAGAAGCATGGGCCGTGTGGAAAAAAGAAAGAAGGTTGGGAAAGGCTTTTATTTTCTCCTTCCCAGCCCCCATAGGGTTGCCTTTTATTTTTCACTTTCCCAAAGTCCCCCATATGTGGGTTTAATCTGGGGGTTGGCCTTCCTTGATTCGGCGCCCCTTCCCCCCCGCACCAATCTGCTTTTGGGTTTGGAGTATCTCCTCTTTTTTTCCCTCCCTTTTTCCCCCTTTTCCGCCGCGCCAAAGGTCAGTTTACTTCCAAATTCTTCTCATCTCTATCCTTTAATTACTTATTAAAACTACAAGTCGTCAGCTCTAGCTATCTGGAGGTAAACATCCAACCATAACCGATTATATAAGAAACAAATTTTTGAACCCCAAATCAAATTCAAGTACTTTAAGACAAGTTAATCTGAATCATAAAATTAAGGTCGAACTTGAATCCATGACATTAATCATCTCTCTGATCTCCCATAGATATCCGGCCAATTCTTATAAGATCTTATGCTTGTTATCCCACCAAAAGTTAAGATATATGGGATATTAGAAGGGAGCCCTAGCTAACAGTTGGTATTTGTTAATGGAATGTATTATTTATGGGTTGATGATGTATTCTAATAAAACAGTCACCATGCATTTATATTAAACTACAGCTGTTAGGTATTTTGAGTGTATTTTTGGTTGACAATGTAAAGAAGATCCAAAAGACTTTAAATGAAGCAAAAGTAGAAGAGAATTCATTTTTGTAATTTTCTTCTCTAACTTGCAAAATGAAAATATTTGCACAAACCAAATCAAAACATCTACCTAACCTGATTTTGGCTGAGGTGTTGTAGAGCATTGTTTATATCTTTTGTAAATATCAAAAAATGCTTTACGTGTTTTTACTAGATTCTTATTCTTTTATAAGTAACAAATGAGAAGGTTTGTAACAAGATATCCATAAATGTAATTAAAAAAATGCTCATACTAACTACACTAACTAACCACAAGCCTTCTGGAGCTTGAAGAGGGGTCATATTACATATAAATATTATGAAATTAGGTATATATTAATTTAATCAGTAAAGAAAGAAAGCTCAATAATATATAATTGGGGTGGGGAACCACAAATGAATAATGAATTTTGTAAATTAGGGAAATCTCCGTAGTGCATACAAGAGGGTCCTACTAATCCAAGTAGAAATATAACAAACAAAAAATTAATTTATATAGGATCATTGTTTCCACGGATTGAGAAACACTTGTGCATCTCACATCATTAGATAAAGATAAATAAATTTTAAATATTTAATTATAAATGGTATCTAAATCACAAAAGAGATATGGACCTTCAAAGCGGCTTCTTGAATTGGTACTCTGCATGTAGTCCAGCAGATCTGCTTAGAAGATGAACTTCATGTCAATGACATTTCTCTCCACCTACTTAGAAATTTTTAACCAAATCCAGCTTTTGAAAAAGTATATACTGAAACCAAAAATATGAAGCCTCTACAGTGTTTTCTCTATCAGATCAGGTTACAAGATAGTAACGTTTTCGTATATGAAATTGTAACATTTTAATATTTTCTTTATTACACATGATATACACTCCCTAATCTTTTTCTTTTCTTTTCTTTTCTTTTTTTCGGTTCTCTCATTTTGAAACGTGCATGACTATTTCAAGGGATGAATGGTGGAGACATCCCATCTTACATCAATATATTATCTAAATAAACATAAGAAACTTATAACAAGAATATAAACAAATTAATTGAATAAATTTTATTAATTTGGTTCACATATTAATATCGTGTTTTATATTTATGGAAGAAAGAAAAAAAACCTTCTACAATATAGGAAGAATATTACAATAGAAATCTCAAATCTAATAGTTAGAACAGTGTTATAAACTCTCACCCAAAATCCAACAAAAATCATAAATTTCATTATGACCTCTATTTCCATCACAGATCTCATGGGTAAGGTAATTCAAGTTGTACACGTACCCCCACCCCTACTTACAATCCCTTTTACTTTTATTTGTTCTCTTATCGATCCCATGTTGTTTTCTGAAAACTATAATTTTTATTATTATGAATTTGACTAATTGAGCAGAAAATAACTTTATCAACACTCATTTTGAAACAAAAACAATATTTCAGCACGAAACATGTGAAAAATAATCTTACACAAGAATTGATCTGTGACAATGATCAAATGCATACTCATTTGGTTTCTTACCAAACCTTAGTATCTTCCATCATACAGGAAGATTTAGTTGTAGTTTAATGTGGGATCCATATATGTAATATAATTTTCGAGGGCATCAACAGTAAAATTTGAAATTTGAAATCATCCAACGGTCGACATGGAATTTGTTTAAAAGTAGTTGACAGTTGACACATCATTCTTATGTTATGTGGTTGAAACATAAGAATGATCATCCACACATTTGAGATCATAAACTGTTTGAATCCGTCAAATTTACAGTGATGCTTTAGATTAACAGGACAGAGCTTTTCACATGGCATTGGGACTTGGGAGGATCTCATGCATAATCTGGTTCAGTGAGAATCTTCAGACTTCAACAACTTGTCTGGTCTCTCTGCTGTTGCAGACGCAGACGCAGAAACGACCTTAAGACTTTTGTGCTATATCAGAGCACACAATGACACTGACACAGACACAGACACAGACACAGACACAGAGAAAAGGGAAAACACTTCTTCTGCTTGCATTTCATATGATGGTTTTAATACCCAATTAATACAAAATTTGTAATTAAACATTATTTCATTATCGTCATCATCAACATCACCACTACTATCATTCTCACTAGCTATGAGAAACCCATTATTTCCTTTTACCTTCGTGTGTCAAGTGTCAACATGATTAAGTAAGCTGCAGCTAGCTAGCTAGCTAGCTGGTTGTAATAAAACAGATAATTTCGATCACACGTCTTTAATTAAGAACTCATGCTTTCACCCAAATCGCCTATGACTGATCGACTCACCCGACAAGAGTAAACTTCCTGGAAATTTACAAATTCGCATCTAAAATCATGCATGTGTGCGTTGTGTATTTGTTTTTTCTTTCTTTTCTTTTTTTCATTTATAATGTGTTTGTGGTTGTGTTGCACACCGTGATTGTGAATCTGTGATGTGATGCTAACAAACAATTATTAACATGTGAAATTGGGATCAGTTGGACTTATTATTTTATCAGTTTTCCAATAATAGTCATTAAATATAAATTACCATGCAGATCAGAGACAAATAGACAATCATATAATGATCATATGAATTAACAATGAAATTAACAACATTTAAGGGAACCTGCAGCTAGCTGAAGTCAACAATGGTAGGCTGGGTCACTCATTGATCGATCGAGGCATCTTCTTGTTTCATTCTCATATGACTCATATGACTCATATGCATATGCATCTGCATGCCTGCATGCTGCTGATCCATTAGAAAGATTTTTCATTTCTGACAAGCGGTGACATAGTATATAAGATGGCCGTATAAAGCTTCCGGTGGGATTAAGATTCTTTTTGGTCCGGTATCATCATCATCGTTGTGGCCTTTTGAGTGCAGTCCTCGTTAAGAGATGAATTAAATCAAATAGTAGTAAGCGACATATATATATATATATATATATATATATATATATATATATAAAGACAATTGAATGATTATATTGTTTCTTCTAGCTAGTTATTAATTATGCTTGGCTGAGACGTACTGAGCATCAGGACCTATACATGCTAACTTACTTGGTGGCAATAACAAAAGCACAGATCTTCACCACGTATATATATACACCTCCCTCCTCCAGTGTAGACAAGTTTCATGAAACAATCATATTGAATGAGAGGGGGCATCATCAATCCAAGAACCCATAATGCCACTGGCCCCATTCATTTTTTTTTCCTTTCACATTTTGCCTACCCCAAATGAAACATACATTATGCTCAAGAATAATTGGAACCCAAATTAAAAATGATTTTTTAAATCTCTTCATTACGTTCTCTCATCCTCCCTCCTCTCATATATATCAGTTAATAGTGCGTGATAGGTTTATCTTGGCTAATATGAACAAATTTTAAGTGAGAGAGGTGAGATCTTGATCATGTCTAAGCTAGTTCGATCTCAAAGATTGATTGATGCCTTGAAAAAAAACCACAAGAATTTCTCAACTTGATCACGGTCATGGAATTCAAGAACTCTTACCAATCAAGCTAAAGTGCTTAGTTAATTACAGTTGATCATATAACTCATGAAATTAACCTTGTATTGAAACCTTATGTTTTTTCATTTTTGTTTTCTGCATGTGGACATTAATTGCATCCTATTTTGATTATTTTAGTTTAGTTTCACGTTTGTGTTTTATTTTAATAATAAAAAAAAAAAAACTACCTTGGTCTTCTTGTATTGATATTTTTTGACTATGCTTGCAAAATAAATTAAAAAGAAATTGAAAAAAAATGCCGACATAAGTAATTAATCAAGTGGATGAAAGAGGATATAGGATTAGGCACTTTTATCTTTTGGCAATTAGTACTTTTCTTGTAAGTAGACTCCACTGTACGGTGAACTTCCAATCAATAGAATCAAAAATTTTCATAAACCTTAGCTTGGTGACTGGAAAATTTAAAAAAAGTTAGAAACACTTGGCTGGTAATTTAATTGCATAACAAATTAAGAGGTCTAAGTTGGTCTTATTCAATATACATATGCATGTTAAAGAAATTAAAGAGTTATTATCTAAAGAAGAAATGATAATTAAGCCATTCAATTTACATATTCTACATAATTTTAATTTCTTCTTCTTGTTCATAATTTCATTAGGTGATAATCTTGGGATGTAGAAAACAAAAATAAATCAAATTAATCAATGAAAAACTTATTTATTCCAGTCAAATCCAAAATCATCTTTTGGATCCGAAATTTATCACCGTATCATTTATATTAATAATCTGAAATTTTAATTTAGAGAGTAGAAAACCTCAGGGGCATTAATTATTTGAGAACCCAATATTAAATCATTTAGCCTATTTGGTGTAAGCTAGCTTCAATATTAAGAAATTAAGAAGAAGAAAAATAAAATCCAGAAAACTCTACGTAATCAAATCTGAGTTCACTTACTTAAATCATACGATGATGAGATGACACAGGCTGTAACATGTGATCTCTAATATATAAGGTATTAGTTTTTCATTTTTCTCTTTTTCTTTTTCTGTTTCTTTGCTAAACTCATATACATATATGACAAGATTTGAGCTGAATAAAACTAAAACGGTTTCCGGTGTATCCGGTTTAATTAGCTTATTATGAATATTGAAGAAAATGAATAACCAGCTGTTATCAAAACCAATCCACTCAGCTGGCTGCTCCATGTCCATGCGCAGTCAGTCAATTTCGGGTTCGGGTTTCAAAACTGTCGCCCGAATTCCTCGAAGAGGCAAAAGCCGCGAGGCTCGAACCCCGTGACCCAAATATCGCAAATGTTTTGTTTTACACTTTTACTTTTATTTCTCTGTTGCAGATCGAAAGGCTGCTGCAATAGAGACACACAGACTGACCGACTGACCGAGTCACGACCCAGCCAGCCAGCATGTTCTTCCTTCTAATCTTCTGAGTTGGGATGGCTGGTTTAGGGAACTGGGACCCACTCCCTTGCATTCAGAAAAGATCCTCGGTTTTCCTACTGTATTAATAATTATTGAATTACCATTCTAATCTTTCTTTCCAGTTTCTACTCAAAATGAAAATGAATAATCTCGGGCCCACCAGGCTAATTAATTACTCTGAAGAATGAAAAATCCTCGCGTTCAGGTTCGATTTAGGGCTCTCCCTGAACATATAGAGTCTATATACAGTCCTTTTTTTTTTTTTTTTTTTTGGGGGTAGAGAGTCATATACAGTCACTCCCAGTCCAAGTGAGGTAAGAAACACGGAAGGAAAGAAGGCAACAACGGCCAACTGGACAAGGGCAATTGAGTAATTCCACACTTAGAGAAACAGCTTTATAAGAAGAGACGAGAGAGGCGCAGTACAGATCCCAGAAATCCCTAATAATTTTCTCTTTAGACTCTCTCTCTCTCTTCGCTCCCACTTGCCTCCTTTCTCTTTCTGTTTTCTAATATCTCTCTCCATCCCAGGTTTCTCTGTTCCCAGGGAATGCAGAGAGATGGTGGGAGATTCGCGATACAAGTCTGAATTCGGACCAAGGGCCAGGAAGAACATCGGAGGCAGGACGTGCCACCGTAAACATGTCGAAGACGGGTAGTAGATTCGTTTCTCTCTCAATTTCTCATCCTCAAACTGTAATTTAATTCCTCCGGCAGACGCACGCGAAAAAGGTCATCGATTCTCTCTTACGTTTCAAAGCTGCTTTATCTTTAATTTCTGTTTGATAAGTAAAAGACTCTCCAATGGCGGACAAGAATGAAGCCTATGGCGGCAACTCTTCTTCTGTGCTTCACGGCAAGTACGAGTTAGGTCGCCTTCTGGGACATGGTACCTTTGCCAAGGTTTACCTCGCTCGAAATATACTGAATGGCAAGTCCGTCGCCATGAAGATTGTTGGAAAAGAGAAGGTAATCAAAGTTGGTATGACGGAGCAAGTCAAGCGTGAGATATCGGTCATGAAGATGGTGCAACACCCTAACATTGTGGAGCTCCATGAGGTCATGGCGAGCAAGTCCAAGATCTATTTCGCCATGGAGCTCGTCCGAGGCGGCGAACTCTTCTCCAAGATCGCCAAAGGTCGCTTGAGAGAGGACGTTGCCAGAACCTACTTCCAGCAACTCATCTCCGCCATCGATTTCTGTCACAGCCGCGGCGTCTATCACCGAGATCTCAAGCCCGAAAATCTACTTCTTGACGACGAAGGCAACCTCAAGGTCACTGATTTCGGTCTCAGCGCGCTCGCCGAGCACCTCAGACAAGACGGCCTCCTACACACTACGTGCGGCACACCTGCTTATGTCGCTCCCGAGGTGATCGGAAAGAAAGGTTACGACGGCGCTAAGGCGGATCTCTGGTCTTGCGGCGTCATTCTCTATGTTCTACTTGCAGGCTTCCTTCCCTTCCAAGACGACAACATCGTCTCCATGTACAGGAAGATCTACAGAGGAGACTTCAAGTGTCCACCCTGGTTCTCTCCTGAAGCGCGCCGCCTCATCACCAAGCTGCTTGATCCGAATCCCAACACTCGGATAACCACCTCCAAGCTTATGGAGACGCCCTGGTTCAAGAAATCATTGCCGAAGACGGTATTAACCAAGGAAGAGATGGAATTCGAGAGTTTCGAGGGCGAGGACGAGACGAACAAGGCCAAGGAGAAGAAACAACCGGAGACGCTCAACGCCTTCCACATAATATCCTTGTCCGCGGGGTTCGATCTGTCTCCGTTGTTCGAAGAGAAGAAGAGGGAGGAGATGGAGGAGCTGAGATTTGCGACGACGAAGCCGGCCAGCAGCGTCATATCGAAGCTAGAAGAAGTGGGGAAGGCGATGAACTTCAACGTGAAGAAGAGCGACTCGAAAGTGAAGTTGCAGGGACAAGAGCGGGGTAGAAAAGGGAGACTTGCTATTGCTGCGGATATCTTCACGGTAGGGCCGTCGATGGTGGTGGTGGAAGTCAAGAAGGACGGTGGAGATACGCTAGAATACAACCAATTCTGTTCTAAAGAGCTTAGACCGGCGTTGAAGGACATCGTCTGGACCTCCCCGGCTGATAATCCAACGCCGGCTTAGAAGAAGAAGTAGAAGAAACAAAAAAGCGAGATTTTTCCGGGCAAATTGCATTCGTTGCAGATGGCAAATGTTCGATTTCATTGTTGTAGGCAGTCTTTGTTATGATTTTTCAACTTAAGAGACCTTTGTAAATTTCTCAATTTCCATTTTGGTTTCATTTCTTTCTTTCTTCTAAGGACATCATGGTTTATGTATGTTCTATCCATATCGTGAAATTCGCGACTGTAGTATGTTTGTGCATGTATGTTTGCTATTTGCAGTGGATGAATTCTACTCTTAATTAGCGATTCTTTCTCGTAGCGAGTAGATTGGAAATTGCAAAATCATTCTCATTAACTGAATGGTCTTACCCGGTGATTCCCTCAATCAATGGTACGAATTACTCAATTATATGGAAAGGATTCAAAAATATTATAACCAGGATTTATATCCTCAGATCTTACCCGGCCATTTTTCAATTTGGTTTAATCTTTTTATTACAAATCTGGGATTTGCCAGTTGAATTGAACCCTTTTATTAATCTCCACCTCTCTCTCTCTATGAACAAGGGGAAAAAATCTCAACCTCTTGGCTTCCCCAACCAGACGAAAAAGGAGAAATATCTAAAAGCGGCACTGTAACGTTTGATTTGATTTTCATTAGATAATGGTCCTAATGTGAGCCGGTTGGGTTAGGTTTGTGGTATGGGCCGGTTGCCCATTGTTACCCTGGTTTTGTATTGTGGGATGTCAGATTTAGGGTTGAAATCTAGAACGATGACTGCTGGTCCCATTGTAGAACTGTAGAAGTAGAGGACCACCACTTGCTCTGCCAGAGCTCTAAATTATAACCAAAATTGAGTATCGGACAAGAAGATGAGTCAGGTTGCTGGGTGGGGTTGCCACTTGCAAGAGAAGTTTGATAGAGAATGCAACCCAAAATCATCAAAACCAATTATAATACACACAAAGGCCAAAAAGAGAGAAACCTCCAACTTAATTAACAACATAGCATGTGGGAGTTCGCAATCTATGGGCTTTTTGAATAGCCGAACGGGTTGTTGTTGAAATAATACTAACAGATAATGTCTTACATGAATGGGGTTGTTTAATTCTGGTTCATATCTGATGATGACCTATATAATTCAAGTAACGGAAAAGAGATCTGATCTGAAATGGGTTTTCTGCTGGTGGTCGATTGGGGCTGATCAATTGTAGTGTAGCATGATCTGTGAGGTGTTGTTTCATGAGTTCTTGCTTTTGTTAGTCGGCCAGCCTTGTGCTGTGTAAAGGGTCTTCTCTCTTTCTACTCCATTACCAGATTATTTGTCAAAACAAAGAACAAAAAACAAAATAGATCTACTTTCTCATCCAACCTGTTTAGCTTAACATTATCTTAAATGAATGTGTTCTCCAAACTCCAATTATTCTCCACCTCCTGTCCCCCCTTCTCTCTCTTTCTTTCCCTCACTCACACACACACACCACAATGAGCACAAACAAGCTAGGTGGGGCTCCTTGGCTCACCTTCAAGTGGGGACCATGAGTGAAGCAGCCTTTCTTCCTTTTTCTCTTGATGGCTGTGGGGTTAGGTGTCAACTGTCAAGTAAGACCTGCTCAACAACAGTCCTTGGCATTTCTACTAGCATTCAGCATATTTCTCTACATTTTGTTCTTAGTATTTATACATGAGTTAAGTTACAATATTCCCAAAATATTCCATGATTCCCCTTTTGATAAAACCAATTATGAAGAACCAACAACTTAATAATCCTACTTTTACTATTGATGAAATCATTAATTCTAATTGCGATAAGTCAAATGGCTTTTGAGCATTAACAAACCTCTTTAATTTTTTTATCTTTTTTAAGGGTAGGAAAACCTCTTCAAGTCACATCCCTGAACGCCTTGATAGACACAACAATTGGTTAAGAATACAACAAAAAAAATCAAAGACCATTCACCAAATGATTCTAACTTGAGCCATACATAACTTATATATATTAAAGATCATCATTACTAACTAATATCATTCGATAAATATAACCAATATATAAAACCAAACTTATCAACCCCAATTAATATAATACCAAGTTGATGCATGGGGGGTTCTGGGTGGGTGGGGAGGGGGAGGGGAGGTTTGAATGCATGAAGTTAGTCATCACTAGATATTTTTAGGCAACAAGAGTGGCTCCGGCTCATTAGTAATATAAGTAATTCAAAATAAATAACCGAGATAAACTACACTATGACACTATCAGCTCGTAGGATATTAGTCACAATACTATGAAAAGAGCAAGTTTCACTTTTAAAATCTTAATGAATAATAAATAAAGTTGGCAGTTGGCACCACTATAATAATAATGTTTTTCAATGATTTCTAGCTTTTTTTTTTTTTTTTTTTTTTGGTAGGGATTTCTAGCTTCTAGCTGTTCCAGGTTAAAACTTAACAAAATTTAGTAGCTTGATGTGCCATCATTAACTGTAAAAAGATCCTTTATTTTCTCCAAAAAGTTCTCTTTAATGATATTTTATATCTTTCCTCTCTAAAAAACAATGGCAACCGATGGTGCCAATTTTTTTCCCCCTTTATCATAATATCTTTCCTTACCAACTTAAAATCCAGTAATTTTTACAAATTCTCACCTCAAACCATTATGTGTTTGATAAGTAAGTTAAAACCCTATTAGAATTTAGAGCTACCATTTTAGTTATCGTTTATGTATGATCCATGCTAGTCTAACCAACTATCTATATATTGCACCCCATCTACATTTTTGAATCAATCTTTGTCTCAGTAGAGTCTGAGAAAAAATAAGCACACCAATTTAGGTACAATACACTATCTGTGAAAATCTTACAATGGTTTTTTTTTTTTTTTTTTGGATTATATCACTTCTCCGAAGGCATTATGGTCTCCGTTGAACCTTGCACCAAAGAGATCGGGAGACCCATACCAACTCTTAGGTACAATACACTATATGTGAAAATCTTACAATATATTTTTTTTTTGTTGAAAGCAAAGAGAATATATAAATATATATAAAAGGAATAATACAATGATATTACAAAGCAAATTATAGTCTCATAAAAACTCTCCCACCAGCCTCCTCAACCACAATGGCTTTGAGGCGTTCAAGGAACCCTCCCGGATCAAAAATCACCTTCTTATTATCAAAAATCTTACAATGGTTGTTATGCTCTATATGCATTATATCAAGAGGGGGCTGAGATAGTAGCTGTGAGTGTATCTTTATATTTTACAAAAATAGTGTTTTATATTTTTTTGGGAATGCTAAACATTGAAACTATATGTTCATAATATTCAAAGATAGAATTCCTTAATTATTGAAAACCAGTCCAAATCATGGCTTTTTAGATATATATATATATAGAGAGAGAGATATTTAAAATATCTAACTGAGAACCTAAGCAAATCTTGGACACCCTTCAAACTTCAAAGTGAGAAGGAACGGCCAAGTAGCAAACAAAAGGAAAACCAAATTCTCCTCTTGAAAATGTCATAGAGTTTCCCATGTCTAGATGAATCTATGAGGCTTTCCTATATATTGGGCTTTAGAATTGACAAGCCTGAGGGCCCTTTTAAGTCGCTAGTGGTTTTATTATGAGTTGGATTAAGGCCCATTTTTGAATGGGTCTACTATTGACCTGCACGTCATTATTATATCAAAAAAGAAGGGGGTACGTATGCTTTGAAACTGTTCATCGTAGAAAAAAGCTTCTCACCTGAAATGCAATGTTTTTCTTTTTTTTTCTTATCGACAGCAAACATAATTGATTATTCCATAAATGCTAGAATGATTATATTTTTGAATGTAAATTAAAAACTTAAATAATATTTTAGCAAATAAGTACACCTTCGTTTGATCAAATAGTGAAAATTATTATATTCTTTTAAGTCCATATTTATTTGCATTTGTAATGGATGAATTAACTAAAGACATTCAATACGAGGTCCTTTAGTGTATATTTTTTGCCAAGGATATTGTGTTGATATATGAGACTCATGTGGGAATTAATACCAAGTTATAATAATGAAAAGCAGTTTTTGAATCAATAGGCTTTAAATTAAGTAAAATAAGACAAGATATCTAGTTTGTAACTTTAATCATTATCGGGCAGACAATGAAGTAGTGAAACTCAACGATAAGGAGATCCTCAGAGTGATTCTTTTAAATATCTCGGTTAAATCATTAACAAAATAGGTGATATAGAGGATAATGTTTTCCAAATAATTAAAATAGGGTAGATGAAGATGAGGAAGTGCGTCTGAGGTCTTATGTGATTGATGTATTCCATATTAAAGCTTCAAAATTATTAAGGATGAAATAAAGAATTATAATATTAGAGTTGGTCCCATGAGTGATAAGTTTCGAAAAATTCATTTAAAGTAGCACGGCCATATTCAATGGATACCTATAAAGGCTTCCATATAGAGAAGCGATATAATCCATATTGAATGAACTAGAAGAGCTAGGGGTAAATCTAAGATAACCTTAAGATAAATGGTGATAAAAATAATATGCATAAGTTATGCCTTGTCTTTAGCATTACCTCAAATATAAATGATTGAATGACAATAATCCATGTAGTCAACCCCATTTAGTTGAGACAAGGCTTATTGTTGTTGTTGTTGTCTATAATTATCACAACCTTATATAGGGATTGAAAGGTTTTGTTATCAGCCAACTCATTCAAGCTTCCCAACAAGTATGCCAAAAGATGAAATTAGCTTGAGAAAAAAGAACAACATGCCAAAAGATGAAATTAGCTAAATAAAAAAAAACAACTTTACTTTTTTTGATCTTATCTAAGTACGAAATCCTAACGCTTTAACCAGTTTGTAATGCTAAGAATTCACATGTAATGATGATATAGGATAGATAACCTTTGAGATATTACAATAAAGAAATATGCGCCCCTTCGTCCATTCAGTAACTACACACGTCTCAAACATGTTAGTTCATATGCCAGCGGTAAAGATTGAACCGACTTCATTGAGAAGTGAGGTTCTCAACCATTCCACTATCTCTCCATTAGCACTTTTCAATAGTTCATCATTGACTAATAAATATTTGGCCAATGAGGGTGGAAATTAATCAAATTATTTTGACAGGTCTACTGAGGGTGGAAAATGTTATTTCGTCATAGGACGGGAAAGGGAGTGTAATTTACAACACCGAACCCTGCTTCCCCAACTAAAAAACAAGGAAAAGAAAATAAAAAGAAAAAGCCTTAAACGAGATTTCGATTTACTGGCCAGCTGTGCACAAAGGCGCCAAACCCTCGTCCTCAGGCGATACGGTACCCTAGCCCCTCTCGTCTCCGTCGTAGTTTCCGCGGTGATTTCAGGTTGGATTCCGGCGAGTAGCGACTGAAATTCTCAATACACATGAACCAGGCGATTGCAGACTAGCAATCAGCTGAACTTCTCGCCTCATCAATTGCAGCGGCTGCATAGTGGCCATCTCCGTTCGGTCAGCCAGAAGGGAACTACGCTGTTAGTCAGCTGAAATTCACTCTATATATCGCAGCGGCGTCAGAGTGATCATCTCCTTTCCGCGAGCCAGAAGGGAACTACTCTGTAAGTGTTTATTTGGATGCATCTAATCCTCACTTTATAACAGGAGATTTTTCTTGGTTGATAATGTCGCATTTTAGTTTTAGGTGTTCGTAAAATGGTTGCTTAGAAGTTATAATAATTTAAGCTTGAAAATCAACCGTATACAAAGGTTGCTTGGAAGAATTAAAACCTGAACCAGCAATATTAATTGAGTCCCAGCTTCTTAATGTATGCAATCTGTTATATTCTAGGTTTATCACAACATTATCTTGTTTGGTTGGTTGGCTTTGCTAAATTGCAATTTAGATTGGCTTTGGCAATTGAAACGCATCATTGTTTATTTTTTGCCGTTTATTCTGTGAACGAGTCTTCCATAACTTGATTGATTCTGATGTTTCATTCTTTTCCTCTTCTATGTGAATATTATTGCCATTTGTCCATGTAATTGCCCGTTTAATGCCTTTGGTATCCATACCTGATCTGTTGACGTCTCCAAACTTACTATTGCAAAAACATTATTTTTATTAGAGCTTGCGTTTAATGTGTATAATACTTACTAATGACTTAACCTTATTAAAAAAAAAATCAATATGCGAAAAATCCCACCAAAATTGACTAGTCTGTCTTCCAAACTTTGAATCCCAAGGTCTCTTCCTACTACCATTGCAATCAGAGAATCCTACAGGTTTTGGGAACCGAAATTGGAAATCCCTTTTGGCATTGGTGTGGGCTTACAGTGGCCACTCTGGCAAGTTTCCAACCTCTATCATTGGGTGTTGAGTCCCCTTCCTCTGCATCTCCATTCCTGCAGATTGGGGCTGTCTGTTCTTCTTTATAAGTATCTCTCTCACTCCCCTGCCTTATTTACTTGTTTATGTGGCCTCATGGGAGTTGGGACATGGATGTGTAAATGTCAATTGAGGATGGAGATAAGTAAAACCTAGAGATGGAATTTGATTTTTATCCTTTCCCTTTGGAACTGCTGCATTTCAACCGACTTATGTTCATTCATCATCAGACCCAGGTACTTACCGGTATCGAGGTGCCAATATCGTGTAGGTGTTGACCATGAATTTTGGAGCTGCTAGTTGTCATTTCCTTGCATGTACAAGCTGTTTTTAACAAAATGTTGCTGTTTTCATAGAAGCACTTATTAGTGAAATATGAACCACTTCTATCTCAATCTGACTTTTAGAATAGCAAAATGAATAATTGATGATGGGAAAAGTCCTGAATGATTAGGCTGTGTTATTGTGTGTTTGGGTTCTCGTGTTTGTTTCTATTTTGTGTTAGGCTATCATATCCTGTTTATTTCCATTATGAGATTGCTAGGAAAATCCTTGCGTAAAACTCACCATGCTATTGTTTTGGTTACTAGGTGAAGTACTTGTCTGTTGCATTGTGAGGATAAACCCATTTTTTCATTATTGGAGCATCTATAACACCTATGCAGACCGCATAATTATTTTACCTGATTTATTGTGCCAGGTTTTTGAAATATATTATTGCTGTCTAATTGTTGATTCCCATTCCATAACTTGCTAATTGTGCTAGCAGAGGGTGAGGAACAGAGATAAACATAGACTGCAGATATAAATAAAGAAAGGGGAACGTTCGAGGTATAGGCAATCCTCCCAGTTTCTTTGGTTCACTTGGCAGAATGATGGAAGATGCGGAAATTGAGAAAGTTCTACTTGCGTATCTTAAGAAGAGGGGCTTTAAGCAAACAGAGCTTGCCCTCCAGGAAGAGCAAAGTAAGAGCTCCTCTGGTGCTGCTGCTTCACAGACAGATCCCGAAGTTGCTAAGAAGATCCTTAATTTTTCTGAGTAAGTTGCTCTACCTCTACCTAATTATGTTTCATCTATGTCTTTGAAACCATTGACATTGAACTTTGTAGAGCATCTTCGTCTACTCTCACTGGCAAAGTTCCAATCTCTTTTGAAGTTTCACGTGACGATAGCTACCTCTCGGGTTTTACATTATTTGGGGAAGAAACTTTTGTTTAGTTTTGAAGGGGAGATGCACTATCTTTTTGGACATGGTGGAAGAGTGGAAGAGCTTGGGTACATGTCTTCTTGTTTTGCACCCTACTGAATGGTGCTTGTATTGAGTTGATGTCAAGACTTAAATACATGCTTAGGCAAACTGTATTACGTCTTTAATTGCAATCCTCTGCTGTAAGCACAAAATTCCCCCCAGATGAAATCCTAATTTGGACCCAAAGGCTCAACCAAGATGGCGCAACTAGGGGCTAGCTGAACCTCCTTAGGGGCAATTTGTTCATTTCCCTTCATAATTAGTTAATTATTTTAATTTCAGAATTTTGTTTTAATTTTTGGAGTCCAATTTTGTTTTTAGTTCCTTGTTTAAGTCAGTTAAGTGAGTTATAGTGCCACTGGGAATCTATTTTAAATTAAGATTTCTTGTGGATAATATGGTCTTTTATTTCAAGTCGAGTTCTTTTATTTATGTGGTCATTATTAATTAGTTGTAAGGGGATCGTAGTCTGTAAAGGAAACCCCAGTTGAGTCAGTCTTTCTTTCCCAGCTAGAGTCTAAGTCTTTCCCTCTGTGTGTAAGGCGATAAATAGCCACTCCTCTCATTGTAACTTTAGACTGGAGTCAATACAAGAATCTGAGATTTGAGTAAAAGGATTGTGGCCTTCTTGGGAGGACCATGGTTGAGCATTTGAGTGGTCTTCTTCAAGTCTAGCTTCTTCTTCCAATCTTCAGCATCAGTTCATGAAGATCAGCACTCTCACAAGTAAGTACAGCAGCCCCCATCCCCTTCCCCTTCCTCCTCTCTCACTTGCAGCCCTCCCCCTCCCCTCCCCTCCCCTCCCTTCCCTTCCCTTCCCTTGTGCAGCCCCAATAAACCCCTCCGCTCCCATCGCAGCCTTAAAAACCGCCCATCGCAGGCCCCTAGCATTGCTTCCCCACCCCTGCAATACCCTTGGAACCCCTCCCTCACCTCCTCTATCTCTTGCAGCACCCCTCCCCCTTCTTTTCTCTCTCAGCCTCCTCCCTTTCCCTCTTCTTGTCTTGTGGCAGGCCTTAAAACAGAAAACAGAAAAGAAAAGAAAGAAAAAGAGAAGAAAGAAAAAAATAGAAAAGAAAAAAAGAAAGAAAGAAGGAAAAAAGAAAAGAAAAAGAAGAAAAGAATCAAAAGACTGCCCGAGAATCATTCAAGACCCAAGAAACCCCTTCCAAGATTCCAAGAACCTACTTAAGATAATCCCTAAACCCTCCCATATCCAATCACAGGCTCCCTAGGAATCCTTAATGCATCCTATGTTTCTTTGTTACAACACATATTGATTTTGGATATCTCAAAACCATCCTATGAGAATTGTTAAAACCCTAACATCGCACAAACACTACCCATATCAAACCTAATTCATCCCATAGGTTCCTTCTTATCCTTAAATCTAACCCATTAGCCTTTGTTAAAACTTTGAACATCCAAAACCTACCGATAAATTATACATACCCTCCTGTTTTGATAATTACTTGTTGGTTTTCAACAGGAAGGATTCTAGGCTAACCCTAAATTCTAGGGAATTATTTCATTAAACCCTAACCCTAGAATTGGGTTACATCACTTTGTTGGTGCATTATTGGAAGCCACACTCTATGATTGGACATATATCATGCATTTTGAGTTTTTTCCATTATGTTCTCAACGTGCATTTAGACTAACTGATTTCTCAACTCAGGATCGACATTGTCAAATCCTAACCTCTTTGAGCTTGGTTGCCAGAATCCTTTCCCATACTAAAACTCTTATCAAATTCTTTTCTTCTTCTTTGTGCTCTTTAATTTTGAACTTGTTGACTAGCACATATAGGAGATTCTGTGGCCTTTATTTTTAATGTCATCATTTTTGTTGACAATGAAAAACATGGGTGATGCCAAAGTATAACTTGGAGTTATTGGAGACAAAATGTTTTGGTGCACATTATACCAAAATGTATGAGGGAGCATGTGGCTAGTAGACATGATCTAGTTGGGTTAAGATCATTGGTCTTTTCTTTGCCTTTTATTTTGATGGTCTCAATGATTCTTTGTTTGGTGGCTGCGGTGGTTCTCTCCTCTAACCATACATTTTTCTCTCTGTGATACATTCTCAAATTTCATGATTCTCAGTGACTAGGAGTTGAAATAATGGATTAGTTAATATTCACAATCAAAGATTCCAACAGCTATTTTTTGTTTTATTGGTTCAGTCATTCCCCAAGGAGGTAAAGTGATGTGAACCCAATTTTAGGGTTAGAGATTCTTGGATGATTTCCCTAAAATTAAGGGTTTGCCCATAATCTTCCAGCAACCATATTAAAAATAATATGGAATGCTTATGGGTATCTAAGAAAGTTGTTGGAATCTCTTAGGAGTGATGCGTTGGTAGAAAAAAGAGATGTGATGAAAAGTATCAATCCTAGATTATATGGGAAAAGCTCAATTAAAAAAACCTAGATAGGCTGGGTTTAATTGGGAAGAGGGAAAATTTAGGGTTTTGACAAACCCTAATTTGGGGGAGACTTTGGAGGGAAAACAGTACAACCTGTAGGATGGGATGGGATAGGATTGTGAAGATCTTGGGCAATCTTTCTTTCTTTTTTCTTTTCTCTTTTTCTCTCTCCTTCTTCCTTTCTTTTTCTGTTTTCTGTTTTCAGACTTGCTGCAACTCAGTAGGGAAGGAGGGGGGGGGGGCTGAAAGGGTTGGAGAGGGTAGGGAAGATGTGGGGGAGGGGTGGGATAGGTTTCAGGGGGGTTGGGAAGGGGTTTTAGGGGATCGTGGGGGGCTGGGTGGGTGCTGCCAGTGGTGCAGCCGCTGGGGGAGGGGTGGGATCTAGGGTTGCGCAGAACAGGGAAGGGTTTGGGGGGGGGTCTTGTGATGGGCTTGGGAGGTGAGGGAGTGTGCTGGGGTTGCTGTTAATGAAGAAGGGGTGAGGAGGCTGTTGGCACTTACTTGAGTACAGGATTAGAGGAAGGAAGCTTGCTGGACTTGCTGGAGTTTCTTGCTTGATCGCAAGGAAGATTTGGCTGAACTAGAGAACTAGATGACCGCAAGGTCTGACCCAATAGGACCCTGCTGCAATACTTTGATAAAACTTATTAATCTAGACTTCAGCAAATTACAAAGAAAGAGTAGGTTTATATACAGTCTACTAAAAGGACTCCAACCAAAGTAGGTTCCCTTTATAGATTAGGATCCCCTTACATGTAATCTTAACCACAAATAAAAAAAACCTTCTTGGAAGATAACACCTAATTATCCAAAAGGAATCTTAATGTAAAATAGATTCCAATTTGGACTCTCTAATTTTGACCTACAAAACTTAACAACTAATCCTAGAGCATAATTGTCAAAGTGGCAAGGCGACTAAAGCGATTGGGGAAGCTAATTAGGTGACAAAGCGGCGCCTAGGCAGCAATAAAGCGACAAAAGCGGTTGGGTCAAATGTTTTCAGTATAACTACTTTTCAATACAACTACTTTCTATAATAAGCTAAACAAATATTCAAAAGTCACATTAATAAAAAAATAAAAAAAATAAAAAATATCAAGAATCATAATTATGAAAAATAATTCAAAAAAAGAACACAAACATAAGTTCATCTCATCAAACCATGGTTGTTAAAGCGTTTGCCTAGGCATTTATTGATTCATTAATTCTTGATGTTGAGTATGGCTTATGCTTCACATTCTGTTGCCGGCGGGGGGGCTTGGAGTTCCTTTGCAGATTGGTCGTCAGTTAAGCGGTTAAAAAAAAAGTGGTTGAAAAACCGCTTTGCCGCCTAGGCGGACGCTTTGACAACTATGCCCTAGAGGACTCCAATCCTAATTCTAAGAGTAGATATGGAGTCCTAACAACTAGGAGGTCAAAGTGGATTAAAGTTGGGGGATCCCAACCTTACTGGGAATTTCACCTACACAAGGACTCTCAAATATCTTGCAAAATATTAATCCAAATAAAAAATTGAAGATAGATCCATGACCCTTGGATCGACCCTTCTTGAGCCCCAAAGGGCTAGAAAATGACCAAACTACCTTGGGGTATTTGGCCAGCCTTGAATTGGGCCTTTTGGGCCCTTTTTTTTTTGGGGGGGGTCAACCTTGTTCACATCACAAAGATTCAAGATGATGTTACTCAATGTACTTTCAGATGGTGGATAACATGAAGAGGTGTTTTTAGAATGTTTTTGTTTTGCTTTCCACTCCCCCCAGGCAAAAGTCTATGTGGTTGATCATGGTTTGCACCAGTTGAAGTGCTGCTTAAAAATTACTAGATGATCAGCCATGTTTTATGTACTGGAGTTTTGTGTGAACATAAAATTCTGTGTAGAATAATTTTTGCTGGGATGAATTATTGGCAAGACTAGATAGTATAGACCCACATGTGATAACTTAGGAACTTAATATGGTACTGATAGGTGTTGATGGAAGATTTGACTGCAATGTTTTGGTTATTGACTTGGGAGAGTTATATGCTCAGTATAAAAGCATGAAAAGTAAAAGGGCAAGGGGATAACCAGAATAACTGGTGATAGAATACTGGTAACACTAATGATATATATACCTTGGCCTTAGACTGCAACTGTGGTCCACTGACCATTGTGCCAACGCCTGTCCCTTCTTTTCAGATGTGTAGAAGAATTATCTATGCTGGAAAAAAGCTGTTTGTCCAAAGTATTTGGAGTGAATGCTATAGGTTCTTGAATCACATCTTTAACATTTGATTCATTTTATAACTCGCAACAAGAATTTTGGAGTCCCATTTCAATAGCTTGCTTGTGAATCTGTTTGACATGTATCAAATGTGCAAACTCCTATATTTTTTGGGCTCTTTTCTTCTCCTTCTGTACTTTTGTTACTCCTCTATGCTCAGAGATACTGCTGCAGCCATAAACTATCAACGGTTATAGTATGTGCATCGACTCTGTTTCCTTTGATATTATTATTTTAAGGTGTTGCATAAATATATCCAGTGACACATCTTTATTCTAATTTCATTTGATTGTAATTGTAGCATTCACTTTTAGAATTCCAACTTTTCTTGTTTGTCAGACCAGAGAATGGTCCAGTGCAGTACTATGAGGGATATAGTAAATTACGGTCGTGGACGTATAGTTCTTTGGATTTGTACAAGGTAATTAATTTGTTTTTATTAATTGCACTTTCACAAAATTAAAGCAGACTAAAATTAATGCATTTTTGCTATGATTGCAAGAGTGATGCCTGATTATGATTCAGATTCTTGAAACAGTGGTGATCCTCTTGCTGCTGACGATAGAATAGTTGATACTTGCATATCTGTGTTTTCTGCAAGCCTATCGATGATGTACCATATTAATTTCCTTGGCATTGTTTGAATTGTGCAGCATGAGTTACTTCGTGTGCTTTACCCAGTATTTATCCATTGTTTCATGGATCTTGTGGCAAAAGGGCACACCCAGGAAGGTATTTTTGGGTCTTTTAAGATATGGTGCTTCTCAAAGTGCAACTTATCAAACTTGTGTTATTTCAACTGAGTGGCAATTTTATGCTTATCTGTACATAATTGTATTTTGTATCCGCAGCTAGAACATTCTTCAATAACTTCCGCGAAGACCATGAAATAATGCATTTACGAGACCTTCAAAAGCTGGAAGGCGTTCTTTCGCCCTCACATCTGGAGGTTTCTTTAATCTCATCCATTTCGTGATATGTTTAAACGGACAAAGGTGGTGAAAGTTTTAACTGTGTAATTATCATTATTCTTATGCAGGAGATGGAATTTGCACATTCTCTGAGGCAGAGCAAAATCACCATAAAGATGTGTCAGGTTTTATTAGTTCCCTCATCTTTAAAAATTTCAGCTAGGCATTTCATTTAGTACTGGCTGACTTGGGTGCTAGTTGCATGGCATTGGCTAATTGGTCTGGAGGAGCCAATGGACATTGATTATTATATTAGTACTGAGTTGTTAGTCAATTGAGTTGCTTTACTTTTTTGTGTTACGTTTTCTCCTTGTGGTAGCTTGATAGTGTGGTCCATGCCATTGAATTGCTATTGCTCTGACATATTAGTCAACTGTAAATAGTTGTCACAGCCCCTGGGAGAGCCAAGCCGTTTGAGGGGTCCTGGGTGCAAGTTGACACCAACAAGGTGACCAGGGCATCCAAGGAATGATGCAGTAGCCTTAGCCTGGCTGCGCCGACATGATCCAACTTGGAAACTCAGACCAAGGGCTGGGCCTTAACCAGTTCTCTGGTCTGGAAGGGCTGGAAATAGTATAATATTAGTATTGATTTACTTTTAGTATTATAATTTCTTGGTTTCATTGTGCAGGAATATCTTGTTAGCTTTTCTTTTTCTCAGCGTCAACTTAGTATGTTAGTTCCCTATTTCAGCTTGTACCTATTTTTGTGCAAGGCCTATTGCCCCCCCCCCTTTGAAGTTTGAACATTGAAGTTTGCTGCTAAAGCGTGAGTGTGACTCTGTGAATGTCATTTCCCCCTTCCCCCTTCTTATTCTTCTAACTCTGCTCACCATAGCAGGCCCTTTTTAGGTCTGCAGTAACTGGGTATTAAGGGATCCTTCCTTGCAAATTTCTTTCATTCTGATCTACTTCTCTAACATCTCCTTTAGCTTTACCTGCTTTGTGATGCTCAATAAAAAGTCTTTGTTGATACAAAGAGTGTACCTCCAGAATAGGAAATCAAAATGTGCCCAACATCACCTTGCAATTCCCACAATGCCCTGATCCACTTTATCACTCTCATACAATTCATGTGGAAAGGTATTAGGAGACTTATGGAAAGGTATAGAGAGTGTAGGAAAGACCTTCATATGGTATTTATAGACCTAGAAAAAGCTTATGATGGAGCTCCTAGAATGTTAATTTGGCAAGTACTAGAGAAAATAAGTGTTGTGAGCAAATATGTGGACATAGTTATTAGTTAAGGATATGTATGATGGTTTGACGGTTAGTTTAATAACAATGGGGGGACAAAGTAATGAATTCCCAATTACAGTTGGGCTACATCAAGGATCAGCTTTAAGCCCATATTTATTTGCACTTTTAATGGATAATAAATTAACCAAAGACATTCAAGACGAGGTTCCTTGGTGTATGATTTTTGCTGATAATATTGTGTTGATAGATGAGACTCAAATAGGGATTAATACCAAGTTAGAATCATGGGAGAGCAGATTTGAAATCAAAGGCTTTAAATTAAGTAGAACAAAGACATAATATCTTATTTGCAACTTTGGTCATGATCGGACAAACGATGAAGTGGTGAAACTTGACGATAAGGGGATCCTTCAGAGCAATTGTTTTAGGTACCTTGGTTTAATCATAAATAAAAAAGGTGATATGGTGGATGATGTTTCCTAAAGAATTAGAATAGGGTGGATAAAGTGGAGATGTGCGTTTGGTGTCTTATGTGATTGACTTATTCCTCTAAAGCTCAAAGGAAAATTCTATAGGACTGTTCTTATACCAGCTATGATGTGTGGTGCATAGTGTTGGGCTGTTAAAATGAATCATATAGATAAACTTAGTGTAGCATAAATGAGGATGCTAAGATGGATGAGTGGCAAAACTAGGAAGGATAAGGTAAGGAATGATTATATTAAAGTTGGTTAGGAGTAGCTCCGATAAATGATAAGCTACAGGAAAGTCGTTTTAGGTGGCACGACCACGTTCAACGGAGGCCTGTAAATGCCCCTGTTTGGAGAACCGATGTAACTTAGATTGAAGGAAGTAGAAGAGCTAGGGGTAGACTTAAGATAACCATAAGAGAAGTTGTGAGAAAGGATATGCATAGCTCGGGTCAAGTATCTAGCATGGCCTCAAACAGAGCTGATTGGAAGGCAAGAATTCATGTACCTGGCCACATTTAGTTGGGACAAGGGTTGATGATGATACAATTCATTAATTTGTTTTAGAGTGTGTTTGTTTAATGGATTTTACCAAAAAAAAAAGGTGCTTGTGTTTTGGAAAGAACAAGGTGAGATGGTTGAATGTGTGGGACCCTTGTGAAGTGTGGGTGGGGACAAAAGGGAAGGAAGTGAATATAAGGAAAAACTGGAAAAGTGGGCTCCATAATAAAAAAGAGTCACTTAATTAGTTAATTCCCATTTCCCACCAAGTTCCACCATTTGGGGAGAAAGGTAACTTCACCTTTTTAGGTCAAAACATGGTGAAGGTTTAGTTGAACCTAGGTTTGATGGTAGGGCTGTCAAGTGACTGTCGTAGGAGAGTCTCTTAGTGAAGGTTTAGGGTTTTGTGGATGGTCAATTATTGTTGAATTTGAAGAGACAGCTAATTGGAATTCTGTTTTCGGGTTTTGGGATATAGAATCTTGCTGAATTTTTTGACTGCTCAGAATTCAGTCAATTTCAAATTGTTCTCTTAGGAGAATATGGGCGGTGATCAGTCCAATCTGTTAAGAGCGAACTGGTGGTATGGACTGCAGAAGAGACTAGGGTTTGCCTAGTTGAACTTGGATTGGAAAGAGGGGGTATGTGTGTTGTGGTTGGATGAGGCAACAAAGGGTATTGATTGTTGCTTACGGTTAGGTAATGATGTGGTGAAGTTTTTTAGGAGTTTAATGGCTGCATCGAAAGCAAGTTCAGATTTATGAAACAGAAGGTAAGGGGTTGAATAGGAAGCTTAGCGTTTTTGCTGGACAGAATCGGACAAACTTTGGATCGAAGGTCAAGGGGATGGATAGGGTTATTTGAACCTGATTTGGGGTTAGTTTGATGGTTAATTTCATTAGTGGATGAGTGCTGATGTGGGAAAACAAAAATCTAGGAGACCAAGTTAGAGATTGGACTTTAGGTGATTAGAAGTGGAATTAAGGGCTGAAGATTGATCTGACTTATTGATATTAGAAGAGCAGTAACTTGAACGTAATGCAGGTCCAGCACCAAATTGGCCAACTTCCCTTTGAAATCGACTTAGGGTTGATAGATATGGGTGTTTGGCATTTGTTCAGCAGGTTTATGTAGTCATAGCTCATAGGTCAATTCTATGGCACATAAGTTTGGCGTTTAGGTCTAAGTACGGACATAAGTTTTTATTTTAGGTTGATTGGTATAATTATGTAAGTTCTGCCCAACTGATGTTATAAGGGCAGAATAGTCTTTTTTTTGTCAGTTAATGTTCTACTCAGTAGAGTCCTTTTAGTGTAGTTATTAGTGTCCTATTTGAATTTGGACTACTATGTTAAGTACAATTAAGAAATTCAGTTTCTAAGTCCTAATTCCGTTAGGACGTCTTATGTAAGGCTATAAATAAAGCCCTGGGCATGTAACAGAGGATAGAATTCAGAATACAATTAATAGAGAGAATGTTGCTGCCCAAGAGCAAGGTGTTAGTAGGGCTTCCCATCAGTGGCAAGGGATCACCATGTGATTGAGTAGGCAACCTAGAGTGTCTATTTGAAGGACTCTCCTTTGGCAGTGCTTGTAGCCTGCCTTCACTTCTTTCCATATCCGTCTCACCCCATTGCAAGGCTTGTGTTACAGGTAATAACAAGTTAGCACTTAATTCCATTCCCCTTCTCATACCGTCCTTTTTATTTTCTTGAATTTTCTGATTTTTCTAGAGACCCAAAATTCAAGGTCAGATCTACACCAATCTAACTGTTAGATCTGTCTCAAAACTGTAGGAACCTCATCCCCCCAACTGTAGTGACCTTCCACCCCAATTTCAGCCCTATTGGACAAGCTGAACTCTATATTTACCTATCCTTGTTATTATCACTCTCTTTTCCCTCCAAATCCTAGGCTCAGTGGCATAGTTGTCACGGCGCTGAGGCGATCCTAGGCGTTTTAGGGCAGCTGAAGCATTTAGGTTGTAAGGCACCTGATAAGGCAGTGTTGAGGCGAGTTTGGTGATTTAAGTGTATCTGCCCCTTCCCCTTCTTTTTGATAATTATACAATGCCTGAGGGGTTGACTTTGTCTTCTTAGAATTAGAATTTTATTTTTGATTTACTTTTATTGGATTCAAATAGGGGATATTTTCTTATCTATGAATAATGAATAATATCTTAGTTAAATGAAATATCAAATATAAAACTAGTTTCTTATATGATATTTGGCATGGGTAAATGATAGATTTTGATTTGATACTAATTAAACTAGTGCAAGGCGTCCTATAATAACGCAGCGACCACCTAGGACTGTATAAATTGGCTTGGATGCCTAAGCGCTGCCTTGACAACTGTGCTCACTGGTTTGATGTTTAATTTATTCATGGTTTTTCTTCAGCTTGATCTGCAGCATGAGATCAGGCCTAGCAAGAATTTTGGATTCAAATTAGCTATCATCACAAATTCTTCCATGACTTGGGTTGGGGTGATTTGAAACAGACACGAAATTGAGTATTAGAATCAGGGTTTTCCGACGAAGAGAGAGCTAAGAGATTCTAATATTAGGGAAATGAGAACGAGAGATTTGATTAGGACTCAAAGTTGGAGTTTTTGTTAATAGAAATTGTGAAAGAAGAAGAAATAATCAGAACCATTGAGGTGGAAGAGTGTTTCTTAGTTGGTGGATTTTGGAAGAAGCAAAAATAAAGAAATGGAGGTGGGTAAGAAAATGGGAAATTAATAAGAAAAATGAAAATGAAAACAATTTTACAATGAAACCTAAACTTGGTGCTAATGAGTTTCAGAAATAAAAAGGCAAAATGGGTTCATCAGAGGTGGCCTTTGTCATAGTAGGATGAGAATCCAATTTGGAGAATGGCAACTTCTTGTGGTGGTTGTTGTCATGGCAAAAGTGAGCAGTGTTTTCTGTTGCAGGGTGATTTGAGTCACGTGTGTGGAGGAGAAAGAAGAAGAGGAGGGTAATTGGGTCAAGGGTAGAATGGCCATAAAAGTATTGATATCCTATCATCGTTACCAACTAGCGTCCAGATTTGATGATGTGATCTTTCCATTAAAAATTGGAATTACATGGAGTGCAGATGCAGAAGCTCAAAATGTTTGTTGTAAATCTGATTTTTGCTACACCTTAAGGCTGCGTTTGTTTGCTGGAATAAAGGTGGGGTGGGAAAATTCGTGAAAAAAGTGTAGATTTCCTACTTTTCCCTTAAATCCCAAAATGGTGGATTGTTTGGTTGCTTGGGGTGGGAAAGTGAGAGACAAGTTTCCTTGAATCAAGGAAACTTGTCTGGTGATGTGGCAGCTCAACTTTCCTACCCCAAGCCATTTTAAAACCCCACATATTTGGTGGGACTTTGTGGGAAAGTTGGGAAAAGTAAAAAGTGGGACCCACTACTATCACTTTTCCACAAAACCCTTTCCTTTCCTTTCCTTCTCCCTCACCCCACTACACATGGGGCCCACATGTTTTTTTCCCCACCCCACCTTTGCAAACAAACGCAGCCTAAGGGGTTTAGATGAAAAGAAGAACCTTAAAAAATTAAGGGAGGATTCTACACCTGAGACTGGTTTTAGGCAGCCAAACTACATAACCCCCCCCCCCCCCCCCCCCCAAAAAAAAAAAAAAAAAAAAAGCCCCACCACCCAGACCTTCAGGTGCATATTCAAAAGAAGAAATCTGAGTTTTATGGAAGCCCAGGAGAGGCGAAATGGAGTGAGGGGAAAAGAGAGTCCACACACAGTAAAAATGTAGCCCGTCATGCACCATCCTCACTGCTGGAGTTTAGAGTAAATACCTGCTTACATGCAGTGACTGTCTTGTTAAGCTATCCTACTGAAATCGTGGAGCCTATATCTTTGTGGCTAATGGCATCTCTTCCTATGATGTGATAGACAACTGGTGCTTGGTTGTTCAACAAATCACTATTGATATCTGCTTCTTAAAGTAAAAGGGTAAAAAGAAGCAATTGCTGATGTGGAGCTTCCTTTAAACCCTAGGAATTTAATTCTAAGTCTGGGCAAGTGTTGGGCGTTAAAAGATAATAAACTGGGTAGTAGAAAGAGGATGCTAAGATGGATGAGTGCAAAACTAGGATGGATAAAAACGATCTATTGGTTGGTCGGGTTGCTCCCATAGTGATAGCTTGGCGTTGATGGCGCCCGCCGGCGCCTTTGCCCGGTGTATATCCTTTGGGTGGGTGGGGGACCTGCGGGGTGGTGGGTATGTTGTGGCTGCTCTGGCCCACTGTTGGGGCTCCGCCCCCCATTTGTTGGGCAGGGTTTTTTTTTTTTTTTTTTGTTGTTGTTGATCTTATCTCGTGTTCAATGGCTTTTGTATGTTATGTTTCTTTAATTGATATCATCTTTATTGTATCCTTCTATAATGGCTCAGATTGACCCTCTGCTCTCACTTGAGAGACTGCAAATGCCGACTGTCCTTGCTTTTGTCTGTTATGTTCTTTAATTGATATTCGTCTTTATATTAAACTTCTACAGTTGCTAAGATTGATCATTTGTTCTCACTTGAGAGATTGCAAATGCTGACTGGTTCTTTTTTTTTGGGTACTTCCCCATTCCAAGCAGTACTCCTACGAACTCCTGCTGCAGTATCTACAAAAAACACAATCGATTACCATGCTTGGAATAATCAATGAACGCATCAATTTTCAAGGTATGGTTCTTATAAAGTGAAAGTGAATTATGATCAAAATTATCGTTGTTGTGTGGTGAAATATTCTTTTCTAATTTTTTCCTTACATCGAAATGTTTACTCTTATAAAGTGAAAGTGAATTATGATCAAAATTATCGTTGTTGTGTGGTGAAATATTCTTTTCTAATTTTTTCCTTACATCTAAATGCTTAGATCATCCTGCCTTTGCTCATCATTATGAATTGTCTGTCACAGTTTCTCCTGGCCAGCCTATTTCAGTTTCTGATGATGCTGATGTGGTAACCCTGGTTGGTAGCAACCATGATACTGCTAAGAAGATTAATCAACAAGAAATTCGTTGGGGAGTAAGTCAAGGATAACATATCTTGTGAACATTGGTTATGTTTTTAGTTATGGGACTTCCTTTTTCTGAATTGAATGGGTTATTCTGTCAGTTTGTGGTGGTTAAAATTGTAGATAAAAAGGTCTATTGGCAGTATTAGATGCTGCCTGTTAACATGTCTGTCTTTTAGCTTTGATTAATTTTTGGCATTTATTTATTTCCTGGATGCTTTTATGGATATATTGGGTAAAAGATAATCAGAACATGTAAGAATATTGGGTCTTCATCATAGCTGTCATTCTGTCAAGGCACTGTGCCGGCATCCTGGCAGGTTTTGAAGGGCTGGGCAGTCGACCATCTTTTTTTTGGATGAATAAATAATTATATTAAAAACAACAAGCAATACAAAGCCACAAACAAAGATAGCTCGAAAAGCTCAAGTAGGGGAAATAAAAGATGACCGAGACCCCTAAAACTAACAATTAACCTATTTCTGGGGGAGTCCGCCACAGGGGGATGGGGAATAGACAGCAATCTGGAAGATACATCAAAGTAGATGGCACTTCAAATCAACTCAAGAGAACGAGATTTTGAGGTCCATCTTCTAATGTTACGCTCCCACCAAAGATGGTGGATGGTGGCACCAAAGACTAGCTTGCCAAGGAGGTCACAAATAGAGTGTCCGGCAAAGTTTCTCAAGATCCACGACCAATCCCTAGCAAAATCATGAGATTGTCGCGAGCGAGACCAAATGGAGGCTAGGGCTCTGTCCCAAATGGAATGGGAGAGGAGGCTAGGGCTCGACCATCTTATTATAATCTCAAACTTAACAGTGCAGGGGCATCTTGGGACTCTAGGCTGTTGCTAGATCCTTGAAAAAAAAACCTTTCACTCCCCCTTTAAATGATACTGTTCCTTACATTTTTATTGGCTTGTGGATAAGTTTGTGTAGGGGTGAGAAGCATAGTCTAGTACCATAGTAAATAAATATATAACTTTGTGTATAACTGAGAAGCATTGGAGGAGGTAGTACCATAATGAAATAAGTAAATTAAGAAAGAAATCAAACTTCATTAGTCTTCTTTTGTTTCCTTTTTTTTTTGTGGTTTACTTATGTTACCCCCCCCCCCTCTCTCTCTCTCTCTCTCTCTCAGTAATGTTGTTACCTTTGTGCTATAACGCTGTTGCATGATATAATGGTAAATTAGTGCATGAATTCAATCTGTATTGTTTGTTACTGCTGGAATGTTGCAAGCATAATTATACTTTGATAAATAGTGGATACCTAAAAATATTAACCCCCCCCCCAAACACCAAAAAAAAAAAAAAAAAAAAAAAAAGGGAAGAAGAAGAAGAAAAGGAAAGATGAAAAAAAAAAAGTTGTTTATGCAGGTTCCTTGTGGTGTCTGACATATAGGTGCTTAAGGGGCCTTGGAGTCTAGAGTCCTTCACGTTCTAGGTTTAAAATCTCATTTAATTCAGTGTTTCAGTAGATTGAAATTGCTGGAATGTGGTATGTTTCTCTGGAGTTTCAGTGTGTTATTTCGACTGGGATTAGGCCAAATTAAGGCCTAAAACTTCATGAAACCCTTATTTGTAGGCTATATAAATGCATATAAATGATCATATTACAAATGTAGTAAGCCAAATTGGTGTTTCGGATTTGCGCAGTTGATTGGGAATATATGGTCGAATCCTGATGTAAAATCCACATTTCACGTTATTTTAAGTGGTAAAGGTCGTAAATAGTAAGCAACTTAAACAATCAATGAAGTAAATCTTTCCAACATGTTAAAGATATATAATAATTAAGTAAATAATCTTCAAGGACATCATCACATCAGTACCCTTCTAAAGTACTAGTACAATTGTTTAGTGATTAGTAAATATCAATGATAATTACCATGCAGTCTACGATCTATTCCACTTGTCCAATGGAGCCAACATTCATTAGTTCTCAAATTATAGAATATACGGATGCCACATCATTGATGTAGTCTCAATCTCAATAGGATGAAGGCCAATGCAAAGATCTCTTAAAAAGGGCCAACTCAAAACTTGGGTGAATGTGCATACTTCTTGAAGTTTCTGTTAGGGTGTGTCATGAAGATTCAGTGCCTTGAACTAACCTAAACCCAGTTTGGTATCTAGAGGTGGATGAATAAGATCCAGTTTGAGTGTTTGGATCTAGTAGGATGTTAGGAATTTATTCATCTAGGTATTAATATTTTTTCAGACAATTTTAGAAAGTATGATATGTTTGCAGGTGTTCGAGTCGGCTAGGCATTGTAGGATACTGTTTCCTTTGTTTTATTACTTTCAATAGGTTTCCTTTGTTGATGATTTTCTTCTTTTAAATAGCTGTATTTGGATGACATTTCAGATTTGGCGACAATGAATTGAGTGAAAATTTGAGAGCCTGTGTGGCTGTGCCTATCTATGCACTTTTCTTCCTCCCTTTCCCTTATTTTTTTTCTTATGCATCCCTGCAAGTCTGAAATTCTTCCATTCTACCCTTATCCTAACCAGCTTGGACTCGCATCTAGGGCTAATAAGCGGAAATTTAAAATTAGGGTCCTTGAAAGTCTGTCTGATAAAGATTTTAGGGAAATGCCAGGGATGGGTTAAATGGATGGTGTTTCAAATTTGGAACCAATCTTAATTAGGATTAAGGTTTCTTGAACAACATGGGGTTACAGGGTCTTGGGGTGTAGGGATAAAAATTAGGATATTTCAATTTCCAAGAATTCACTGGTTGGATTTGAGTGAAACTTGGATTACAACTCAGTTAAGATATGTCGGATGATGTCCAAAGCTTGTAGGGGATCCAGTGGCTGGATGGAGGTAAACCTGGCTTCTTGATTTGGATTTATTGGATTCTCTGTCCCAAGAGGGGGCTGATGGTTTATAGGCTTTTTGATGGTTGGAATGGCATCCAACATGGATTGAATATGGTAGGTGATGCAGGGGATACGTGGGTCAAGCTCCAGATAAAACTAACGGACAACTTTGCTGGAACTTAGAAATCTCAGATTGGTATGGATGTCTACTCTTTGGAGGTTCTTGAAAACTCAATCAAACAAAAATTAATGGTAATGAAGGGGGATGGGGGGCTTGATCTGATGTCGACTGACTGCAGCCAGTAGAAGGAACTAGGAATTTGAGAACCTAGCACTGAAGGCTTCCTCGTGGACTTAAACCACTAGAAAATACCAGTCCTTGAACTTTAATGACCAAGAGGTCAGGTACTTGAAACACTAGCAGAATTCTCACGCAGTGGACCATACAGCAGCTAAGCTTTGCATGTGCAACAAGTTTGATAACTTGAACAGCCTTCATTTCTATTATTTTTCTGGTCCGCCATGGTGTTGAGGGGGTGGTGGGATGGGGTTGTTTTTATTAATGGGGTCTTAACAGAAAATTACATGTCTTGAAGCTAAAGGGAAAAAAAATTCCTAGCTAAATCCGTAAAGAATGATTGTATTCCCATATAGGATACCATTAGACACATCCAACTTACCTTTGCAACTTCAATTTAGTTATAGAACTGCCATTATTTGATGAATTTAGTTATACAATGCTTGGGTGGGCTGTTGGCACTTGGCACAACCAAATAGACTTTCTGAAACCTAGGGCCGCTACCATTACTGTGACAAGTCTTTTGTCTGTTTGATGTATCATGACAGGTTTTCTTTGATAATTTACTTAATGCAAGTGTGCCATACCAAGTGTGGATAATGCTCATGTTTATGCTAAAATTTATAACGTTCCCTACTCTAAGTAAAAATGTTGGCATGTCTCCAACATCTGGTATGGTTGAAGAAATGGACGTATCACAAGTGTCATTTAATGTTCCTTTTGCACCATTTGTTATGTTAAGAGTTAAGACTGGCCTTTGTGAAGCTTGTTTTTCCTCCCTGCTGGAAATATGTGCGCTATTTGCTGTGGCTTGATTATTATTTGTTTGAAGACATTTATCATTTACCTTGATACTTTATTATTTCCCCTGCAGACGCTAGAAGATTCTTTGGAAGATCGTTTGGAGAAGGTTGGGGGTCTGATGTCTGACTCCGAAAAGGTTGATGGGGAAAGCAAAGAGAGGGACTTAGAAGAGAACAAGGTAATATTGTACTGCCTTAACTTTCCATGACTTCAATGTTAACTAGAATTCCATTTGACAGCTCCCTGTGGATGGTATCAGCATGATGCCCTGTTGAATTTACTGCCTTTCATAAATGGGAATCTCAATTAACTGGGTTGGTATTGATATTTGTGGCGTAACCTTAGCTTGCATTGATGGCGGGGATTTGCATTCTGAATCTGTGTCTTTTAAGGTGGGTTTCAAAGTCACTGACAGTGAGGGATATGTTGGTGAAGGAAATGAAAGGAACTAATGGTTGGAATTCTGTGGAAATGTTAGATGTTCAAATGAATTGGCAGTGAGCTAGCCAATCAGGGGTGGTGAATCAAAGATAATTGTAAAGCATAGTATTTTTGATGAGGTTCTCAAACTGAAAAGATGAAAACACTGGAAACCTATGAGAAAAAAGGATCACAGTGGGCCAGAAACCTATGAATGTAGCAGAATTTAGACCAGGCATGTCTAAGATGAAGTCCCCTGCTGTATGCTTGCGCAGTTGATATTTTTGCGAGAAATAGTTTGGTAATTATTTATTTTGTAGTATTTTTTAGTAGATTTGGCTTAAAGATGAAATAAAAAATTCAAAAGCAGATACGGTTTTTTTGTCACAAAATTTAAGTTAAACTAACAGTTTCATTAAACTTGTCCTGATTTAGGTATTCTTTAAACCACAGGGGTTCCATATGTGACTTAAACGGGTCTGCAAGTCCCTCCCAAACCTGGGGGTCCAGATGAAATTCCCTTTTCGTGATTTTCCAATAAATTGTCAGTTATCAATGTAAAGAATTTTATCTGGTTGTTATTATTTATTTATATTTTATTTGGCATCCAGCAATATGCTCATAGTTTCTCTTGCTTTTCTCCCTTCTACAGAAGAGATCAGTAGATGGTGCGAAACAAGGTGCTCCAGTCAAAAAGTTGAAAAAGGACAAGGCTGTTGGTACCATAGGGAAAACCATTCGTTCTGAGACAAACACAGTGTCCATGGCTCCCCGCGTAAAACCAGAGCTTCCTTTACCTGTGATGTAATCTCTAGATTTTGCATGTTTTCTCTTTCAATATTGCATAGATTGAGTCATGCTTATATGAGATATGTGATAATGTATCATTTTCAGTTTTATCATTTTATTTGTTTTGATTAGAAATTTCATGATTTTTCTGAATTGATCAGTGATGTATAACTCTGATGAATCTGATCAGGATTTTTACCTCTGGTATTTTGTATTTTATGCGTTCCCGGTGTTACTTTGCTGTAACAAGTTGGTTCTTATTGTTGTGTAGCTTAGTGTCCAATGTGTTTTCTACAATATGCTGCTAGAGATGCTTTATATTCCCGCACTTTCTACTTTCCATAATCACGGATAATAAAGTTCTACAGTAAACAGACTAAAATCATAAGCTACACAAAAACTGGGTCTTAAACTCAGAAACACATTCTGGTTTAAGCTCTAAGCATATTATTGTTCTCCACTTGGAAAACCTGCTTGCTTAGTTTACTTTTCTTGCTTCATTGGCTTATAATTTTAAATCTTAACAGTTGATCCAATGAAATTTCAATAATTACCTAGCTTTTTTATTAGTCAACCAGTATAAGTTAGTTTTTATCTTGATCCCGTCTCTGCTGAATGCAATGCCTGGACGTGGGTGTAATTTCCTTCAGTGGAGTGGTATGATTTCTTCTTCTGTCTTTTCCTTTTTTTTTAATGCTTTGTGAAGGCTTATTTCATAGGAGCATTCTGCCAATCTTCTTTTCACCTCTCTCTTACTCTGGTGCATAATGGATTCAAATCCTGCACAGGTCAACTGGTCAAGATCTAATTTCTCTATAAATATTTTGAGGGTAAATGTAACTGTTATTGTATAGCCTTGTTTTAATGGATGATCTGGAAGGTGGTTTACTTTTTAGGATGGATAAAATAGTTTCTTAGTTGAATTGGGTTTCATAGAATCCTTTTGACATGGTTTTGGTAGACCTAAGAGAAGGAAAAGGTATGTGATGGCAAGTTGGTGGTCTTTGTTTCTTTTCCTGCATAAATATCAAGAACACATAAAGAAGTACAGAACTTCTCTTGAGGCGCATGGACAAGATAATGTCTCCAAATTTCTGTCTGGTTGAGTGAAATTTAATTTTAGAAAGAAAATGAAAACGTTCATAATTATGACTGTGTATCTGAATTTTTTTTTTTAATCCATTCTCGTTCCTTCCTCTTCACTAGGCCTCCAAGTGGATGGAGCTGAGACAAAGCTAGGATTTTATTCAGTAAGATACTAAGATGTTTGATGCAAGTTTTAAAGCATTGATATTGGTTATTGTATCAGAAAGGGTGACTATTCAAGATGTATGATATCATATCAGAGAGATGCAAAATCTGCTAAAGATACACATGAATGGATCTGTGTAAGATACTGTTTTGGCTTAAAACACTAGGAATAAGTAATATGTAACATATGCATACGTCATACGTGTGTGCGTGTGCGTGTGTGTGTTTGCGTGGATGTGTGTATAAAAGAACAAAGTACAACAAATTTACTGCATTCAACTCACATATAGAGGAAAGGATGAGGATGTAGACAACTACTATTTTGAACAAATCTATTTTAATTTATCATATATATACTGCATCAGCAGTATGTTGGTCCCTAAAGTATCATAGATTTAAAGAGGATAAATAAAACATTGATTCTGAGTACAGTGTTCTTTCATATGTTATTGCATCCATGTAGGATTTTGCATCTCAAACTCCTAAGTATAGCATAGTCTTTACGTCATGAGAAAAGAATTAAGGATATTCTCTTGAATTATTTTAGATCACCCTCCCCCAATATTTTCCCCACTTTTTTGTATTCCCTAGATTTTTTTCTCTAAATAATTTGTGCTCATTGATTGAATATGAATATTGAAATTTCATACACCATAAACGATGTCCACTCATTTGATGCTGCTGCGTATTGAAAGAGCTTTAAATAATGAGAATTAGCTTTGGTTGGGTTCTATATATGTCGGACTTTTGATCACATGTGTTCTCTAATATATCAGTAATTAGGTTGCGTATGGTATTAGATTTTTAGTTCTATACTTGGTTTTATTTTGTGCTTTTGTTTCTAATCCAACCAGTTCAACCAATGGTTCACTTTAAGTGATTTTAGTAGTTTCTTTAAGCAGTAAGTGGCTGGATTAGGACTTTGCTTTAGAGCCCATTTCAGTTCCTAGTCATTTTAAGTTTCTTAATAGGTTATGGATGGGTAGGCCTTTCCATTTTAGTTAGGATCTATTTTCGAAATCTTTTATATAAGGTTGTAAGGGGAGGAAGTCTAAAAGACATATATATGTTTTCTCTTTCATTTTTTTTTTTGAATTATTTTCTGTTTCTGGGCTTTTTTGCCGGAAACAAAGAACTAAATGAGATAGGAGGGGTTTTAGGGGGACTTGCAGGGGCTGGGCAGGTTGGGGGAAGGGACTAAGAGGGTCGTAGGAAGGTGGAGAGGATGCCCAAGGCTGAAACAGTAAGGGAAAGGGTTTTAGGACCTGCGGAGATCTGGGAATGGAGGTCCTTTTGTGCGCAGAACAGGGGTGAGTGGTATCTTGCGGGTGTGGGAGAAGGTGAAGAAAGGGCTGGACCTGGCTGGGACTGAAGGCGAAGGGGGAGAGAGAGAGGGTGCAATGGGGTTGGGGTGGGATTTCTTGCCTGCGCAAGAGTGGAAAGGGGCAGGGAGTGGGTGCAAGTGAAAGAGAAGGCAGGGGAGGTGTGGGGAGGATTCTGTACTTCAGTCTGCCGTGAATGCTGGCTGACTGCTTGTTGAATGCTTGTAGACTGCTGGAATGAAGAAGAAGAAGCTGAGCTTGAAGGTGGATGTGCTGAACTTGAATATCTCTTAATACTCATCGACGGCCCCCCAATTAGGAAATCATGATCCTCAAACTCAATCAATTTTATTTAAATCTTCAAAACTGAAGAATTGCAAAGAATACCACGCTATTTACAGCCTCAGACTAAGTGGGATTCCTTAACTGACAAAGATCCCACCACTTAACATGGACGCTTGATTTGTAATCTAACAATTAAAGACACTTGCTGAAAATAAAAGACTAATTAACTCAAGTCTCTACCTAAGGAATTCCACTTGAAAAAGAATTCTCTAGGACACTCAATCACTAAGTAGTAAAAGACAACTTCTTAAAAGTGAACTCTTAAAAGTTGAGATCCAATGAACCCTCTTTATTCAAGAGTCTCATCCTATTCACCACCTACCCCATTCCAACACAACTCAAATTAAGAAATAACCACCAACACAAACTCTAGAAAATAAATTTGGAAATAATTCCAGCACTGAAAAGAGGGTGAAAATGCCCTAACTACCCTACTAGGGGATTCAGCCAGCTCAAGGGGGCTTCTTGGAGCCATCTTAGGGGCCCCACCTAGGGTTCAGCCAGGGGGGTCTCTGTGTTCACATCAGTTGGTGTTTTATCCTATAAAGTTACGATGGTAAACCCTGGTGGGCCATTGGGGGGGGGGGGGCTGGTGTTTGCCCCAATAAACAACTTGCTGTGTGAAGCTTAGGTGGCTCTTTCAAGCTTTATTTTCTCTCCGTTTATTTTCCACGTCATGTTCTTGTTTGAAGGATCTTCAATGTCATACAGGTACGTCCTAGCGTTCTTCATCCTCATCCTAGTAAGTTTGAAGCGACTAAAGACTAGCCATTGATCTATCCATCTAAACTACCAAACCCTATGCTACCCTCCAGTCATTAGCCTTTTTCTACATTCAATTACTGCCAGACCAATTCTCCTATTGAAACAGCCCCAATTTTGGATTGATTATTCTGTACTACACTCCCCAAAAAAAAAAAAAAAAAAAAACTCCATCCAAGTCTAATTACCCCAGCTCAGGCCAACCTTCATTATTATTTATAAATCTGACCAATTATTCCCCATATCATCTGAATAAAACCATTCAAGTTTGGTTGGATCTTGATTAGCTAGAACCTATAATTTCCACTCAAGCTAACTGTAGAGTTTCCACTAATGTTTCTTTTGAATATGTGAAACCCTAAATTGTTGAAGCTTCAAATCAAATCACCTTTCACCATAAAACATCAAGTACCTTTGCTCTTAGACTCTTATACATTCACTTGACACAAACCCACTATTATACCTAGGTTCTATCGAATCCAGACCCTTAACTATGACCTATTTGAGTACCTGTTGTGAACAGATTCTAGTTGAGTCTTCTAGTTAGTCTCCTAGCAATCAAGAACTGCATCACCATGTAAGCACCTCATTCTCAGCTCCAATGAGATCAATGGCTCCACGAATAAGACTGACAATTCCAGGGGGAAACCCATGTTTAATTGATGGTTTTGTTGGACATTGTTGTTTAACCCCACCTTGGTAAGAGGCAAGTGTTTGGAAGAGGAGGAATGATCCTTTCCATGGGTCAGATTAATCTTTGAAGATGGGTTTGAAAACTCAGTGAGATTTTTTGTTTCATCTCTATGTTGAAGTAATTTGAAGGATGCTTTGTTATTGATGGTCTACTCCGTGACAGTGAAAATGTGGAAGGCCAATTCAAGGGGAGAGTAATCTGATGAAATGTTGGTTATTGTGCTTTGATGGTGACCCTAAATATTAGTTTTGCTGATGATGACCTTGATTTATTCGAATTTTTTGTTGTTTATAGAAACTAGGCTATATTATGATATGTTTTTGCTAGTTCTCAATAAATTTCTTTGAAATATTTGCAAAGGAGAAAGGAGAAAGGGACCAATTTAGGTTTTTCCTCTTTAATCCTTATTTCCTTGGGTTCTGTGTGGAGTTTTAAAAAATATTTTATAATATTTTCGCTGCTGTATGCCTAGTGGCTTGTCTTGCACAGTTCAGTACACATGAAGCCAGTAATGTATGAAAGTTGAAATTTCTGATATATGCTGTTGAGTGTTGATAGTTCACTTTTTTTTTTATTTGCTCTCTTCAGGCCAACAGAAGTAGAACAGTCTATTCTTGAAGACCTCAGAAACCGTGTACAGTTGGGCAGTTTGGCCTTACCATCTGTTAGCTTTTATACATTCATTAACACACATAATGGGTACTATTTTGAATTTCTTTTCCGGATTTTTTTCACTGTATTTTCTTGGTCAATATTTCTCTGCTAATCATTTGGTATGTTGGTGTTGAACTTTGCCTTGAATGGTTTCTAGTTTGAACTGTTCTTCAATATCACATGATGGATCCTTGGTTGCTGGTGGATTCTCAGACTCATCACTCAAGGTGCATTTTATCCCATTCTTCTTGAATGTGTATTCCAGCCTTTTGTAGCCCCATTCAATCTGTCTGTCTTTCTTCCCACAGGTTTGGGACATGTCGAGTACTGGGAAACAAACAGACACCTGTAAGTACTTGTGAACTTGCCCCTGGATCAGCAAATTAGGGGATTACTGTTTTTTGTTGTGAACAGATATTCCCAGTTCCACTGTAGGAACCTGTGTTTACTCTCAGAAGAATGTCTGGTTGTTCTTTATAGTTGTTCTCATTGGTTCGGAAATGCTGATGCCACACCTCATATGGGACCATTTATTCTTGTGATATTTCTACTATGTTATAAATGCAAGAAAGTGAAAATGGCACATGGTTTGCATTGAATTTTCTCTCTCATCCCCCTCCCCTCCTCCCAGTCTCTGCTTTTCCATTTTATTTGAGTAGCCATTGTATATATATATGTCCAAATCGATTAAATAACATGGGCATGAGCATTAGTTGGTGTAGTAGTTAATTTGTAGTTCGGTTACCTGATCTGTTGCAAGTTGTGGATCTAAGCCTCATAATGCGGTTAACATTCAAATATCACACAAGGAGCTACCGGACTAAGTTGTCTGGTTTTTTGAGATCTGATTGATTTGTTTGAGTCCTATACACTTCCATGCCAGATTGAACCAGAAAGGAGGGCAATCCTGGTTAATTGGTTGAATTGCCTATTATGATCTGGTTTTAACAAATCTAAGATCAAATATGGAGTATAAAATTAAAGAAAAATATTCTGAGCATTCTTCTAGTTAAGGGGTTGGCGATATTATTCAAATGCTTTGGGTATGTTGGTTCTTCTGCTCATGGAGACAATTCTTAGTTGAATCTCGGTCAAAGCCAGCGCATCATATGTTGAACTGTACTGAAGAAAAAGTTACCAGGTTTCAACCAGTTTCAACAAATTTTGGTTTCTTGCTGTTCAAAACCTTGGTTGGAACAGAATTTATTTTAACTTCTGGTAATGAGTTAGCAATACTGTTCAAATACTAGACTGAAAAATATCCACTTCTCAGTCCACTCACAGACGTTCTAACTGATATTCATAATCTTTCTGAACAGATTGAAAATACTGTTATATTGACGTAGTATGAGGAAAAAGTTACATATTCCTATTGCTTTCATACTCCTTTTGGTAACATGGTAGTCTTTAGATAAAAATCGTGCCGTTTTTATCAATTTCTAAAACCTAGCAGTGGTTACTGAGATTATCTTTATTGCTTCAAGGCAGCTTGAGTAGGGCTGCTTTATCCTTTTATTTATTTATTTATTTTTGAGGATCTGTTGGTTCCAGCTACTGTGCAGGGAGAAAATGAATCAACTCCAAGTGAGAATTTGTTGGTGACAGAAGATGGGAAAAGATCCTATACATTGTTCCAGGGCCATGCTGGACCTGTTTATTCAGCTGCATTTAGTCCTCTTGGGGATTTTCTTCTTTCATCTTCATCTGACTCAACCAGTATGTAATCATTGACTCTGCAATGCCGCTAATCTTTTTGCATTGGTGGTTATTGATATACTTTCTAAGTATTGAATGCATTTATTAACTTATACCTGTGTTTCATCATTCAGTTCGGTTGTGGAGTACACAGTTGAATGCAAATCTTGTTTGCTACAAGGGTCATAATTACCCTGTGTGGGACGTTCAGGTATACTTTATTCTTTGGCTACTCGTATTCAAATTTCTGAATGCTGCTCCGCACGCTATTGAGTCTGTTTGAGAAAGTACAAACTTCCATTTAATTAAGCAAGGGCTTATTCCGTAAAATGCCCAATGTTTATATTTGTCTCTCAGATACTATAATTGCATAGGATGATAATTGTCACCAGTCTCTTGGTTTTGTCACTATAAGCAGAATGGCCAGAGACATGGGACATACCTAGGTCATGCCCAATAATTAATGGCTACCATCTGCTAGGTCAAAATTTTGCCTTGTCAGCTGATACATCCACTATTCTGTGGACCACTTCGATATTTTTAATGTCTTCTCCTAAATGGAATATCCTAATTGATGGTCTAGGACGTTTTTGTAAGTCGTTTCCTATTTTCTCTCGATTGTCATACATATGCATGTTTCCATCAGCTTTGTTGATTATCCTATTTGCACATACCTTAAGCGACCTCCAGTTCATGCTATCCGAAGTCACTAGCTATTTATTTGTTATATTGTATTATATCATCTTATGTCTATTGGTCTTTTTCTCAGTTTTCAGTTGGTATTTTTAATTTGTTTAATAAATCATCACTTCTGTGTGCTGATAACCTGCTAGTTTCACAACATTTTCTAGTAGGTATACTGGTACTGCATTAATCATTTGGAAGTTGGTTCAGATTTATTGGGGGCATTATATTGTTGTGCATGCATGCTGTGGACGCTTTGTTTCATATCATCAGGCTGGTGTGCTCACCCTTGTGCACTAGTACATTTGCTAGTTTAATAGTTACTTTATAGATTTATCACTCTAGGGTCTCACCTTTCTCTAGTAAGTGGTTCCTACTATTCTATAAGTTGCATTCTAGGATTGTAGTTTTTGTCTGATTGACATTTTTAATGTTGTTTGAATTTTGTTCTGATCAAATAATATGGCAGTAAATTGTTTTTTCCCCCTTGGCATTTCTTGGTGGCAGTTTAGTCCTGTTGGGCATTATTTTGCAAGCTCTTCACATGATCGGACTGCTAGGATTTGGTCCATGGATAGAATACAGCCTCTAAGAATCATGGCTGGTCATTTATCTGATGTCGATGTGAGTAATCTCTCTCTCTCTCTCTCTCTCTCTCTCTCTCTCTTTCTGTGTCTCTCTGGGGGATGTAAATCGTTGAATTGGCCTTGGTCGAGACCCGTATGGGTCGGATGTATCAGGCCGGAATCAAACTATTTTGCCTTGAAATATTTGTAAGAAGTATTCCTCGGATCATTTTACCCTCATTTTGTGTTCGACACTTTGACCTGTATTGGTTTTTGTATTGGTCTTTGGCAAATATCTATAAATATCATCCAGTGTACTGATACAATAACAATTCTTAATTCCATTCTCTCTCTCTCTCTCAATTAATAGCAAATTATTCAAAATGGGGACGGGAGGAATGAATACCTGTTTACTGTAAGAGCTCCTGAACCACAAGAAAGTACAGCAATCTGTAAGAGGATAAGTGGCGACAACAAGCTGCATAAAATGCTATGGCTGAATGTGTCCCCTTCCTATCCTGGTTTTGGTGACCTTTTTCTGGTCAAGTTATTGCATTATCTCGTTAGTTGATCTAGGGCATCCATTGGAACAAGGTCTCAACTGTATCTGCTATGCTTTGGATACCTTGTTGGTGTCGCCTTGCATCTGGGGCTTCCTCCAATGCCATGGGTTGTCTAGATGCCATGAAACTGTGTCCAGATTCCTTGTTTGCCTCTTTACTATCTATTACCGAAAATGTGTACCTACGGTAGTTTTTTCCAGGCCATCCTTCTAAGTTCCAGTATGATGATACCACCTATCTGATGCAGTCCAGAGTTGCATAAAAAGAACCAACTGCCGTCGAACTTCATATGGCCAAAAAGAAAAATAGATGGTCGGGGTTTGCTGCTCCCTCTTTACCTTGCTCAGATTGATCCTTTTCTGTAATTTCTTTTTCTTTCGTTGTTTATGAATCCTCTATGTCCAAGGACGAACTAAAACAGACTTCCAAAAAGGGGCCTTTATTTTGAAGTCCCGTTTTTTATGAAAAGTATATTATTAATTATCTGGAACTTTTGTATTATAACCAACAGAAACAATTAACCACTCAATCTAGGCATTTCAATTTTTTCTGCATCATTTTCATGCCTTATTGAGGCTCAAGTTGAGTGTTGTGATTCTTAAATCTATGTTTCATTTGTTACAAATAATTTCGACTAATTTGAGTGCATCTTGTGGTGCAGTGTGTACAATGGCATGTGAACTGTAACTACATTGCAACTGGATCAAGTGACAAGACTGTTAGATTGTGGGATGTCCAGGGTGGAGAGTGTGTTCGCATTTTTATTGGTCACCGGAGTATGATCCTATCATTGGCAATGTCGCCTGATGGACGGTATATGGCATCAGGTGATGAAGATGGGATGATCATGATGTGGGATCTTTCAAGTGGTCGTTGTGTTACACCTTTGATGGGGCACACAGCATGTGTATGGACGCTTGCTTTTAGGTGCAATAATTGATATGCTTAAATTCAGTTATTTTTTGCAGTCATCTAAGTCTCTTTCTATCACCTGATTCTGAAAATCTGGTTACTTAGCAAGTGATGTTCTTGGACTTCTGTTAGTTGTGAAGGTTCACTGTTGGCTTCTGGGTCTGCTGATTGTACTGTGAAGTTGTGGGATGTGACTGCAAGCACTAAGACACCGAGAACAGAAGAGAAGTAAGTCAGATGAGATAGAACCTTGGATTTGTTCTTTGGCCTGGGTTTTTGAGGTGAAACTTACCACTTACGTGTCCTATGATCAGTAAAGCAGGAAGCACGAGTAGGCTAAGATCATTGAAGACTCTCCCAACTAAGTCTACTCCTGTTTACTCTTTGCGGGTAAGGATTTGAATGTGTTCCCATTAACTGTGGTGAGACCTGACTTTCTAAGTTAATTCTAATCAACCAGTTGATGGTTTAATCTTTATTCTGTTCCTGAGGCAGTTTTCTCGAAGGAATCTTCTTTTTGCTGCTGGAGCACTCTCAAAAAGCATATAATCGAACTGTGACAGAGCCTGTCAAATTCAGGAAGTAAGTTGGTGTTCATTCTTGCATAGTTGTATGTTGTAGTAGTACTTCTATTTTCCCTTTCGTTGTGGTAAAATTTGTAGTTCTACATGTTCATTTGATTATACCTTATGCGGTTATGCCATTTGGCTTCTTTGTGGCTGGAGTGTGTTGAGTTCTCTTGTTAACTCGCTTATTGTTTCACTCTATGAGATTCATTTTCTCGTTATAATGTTTAGCTCCACTATTGAACCTTGGTCCAGGATAAAAGATCTCAGTTGATGATGAGCTCGCCTGCAACAAAGGAAGATTTGGTAGAAAGGGGATCATCACGCCATTTGAATCTCTCACCATATTCTAGACGGAGTTGCATTTGGGTACGTGTTAAGATTGCTGATTGATCCTAAAACTTTTGAGTTTGGGTGACTTAACTTGGGTCACTTTTTAAATTGGGGGTTCGTTGAGCGACAGATGAAGTGGGAGTTTGCATGATCATACAACGTGATTCATTCTTCTATAAATTCTTGTGTTACAGTGCCACCTATTTTATTTATACAGGATCCCCATGCTGTTCGGCTTCTTTTAACTGTTGAATTCAAGAGTTGAATTTGTACAGTTAACACAAATGCTGTCACGGTATACATTCCAAGTGGATACATGTAAACTTAATATCATAATGTTTGATATCAATGACTTTTGGGATGCGGCGGAAGAGTTCATTCTGTGTCCACAATAATCTTTGTTCGTTAGCCCCATTAGAATTTACAGTGATGAAATCTGTCAAAGCTGCAATCCCTTGTATCTTGTGCCAGCCTCCAAGAAGGGTCTTACCTTTTCTGGGTGACTAATGGTGCTAGCTGCGATGGTAATAGCTTTACATGGTTCAAAAGTTCCGAGTCACCTGCCACTGAGAGTAACCGGCCACCACAGTTGAGAATCGGGAAGCTTAATTATCCGGTCCGGATAATGTTAGAAGGGAGTGGATATTTGGATTAACAAGTGAGCGATCCAAATTATTTTCCAAATATCCAGCAGTGACAGGATTATCTAGTTCATGGAAAAAAACTCGTCGGGAGCACAATAGTTTGACATGTGATATTCTTATTAAATGGTTCAGATTAAAATGTTAATTTTTAAAGTGAAAGAGACCCAGTTTTGTAACCGGTTTGTAAGACCCGATTCTAGAAATTGGAAACTTATCATTTTTCCCGCCTTTTCAACTCCATCTTCTTCCCTCTCACTCCCGTTCTTCTATGGGTTCTCATCCTCATCTATTCTTTCTTCTACATTGTTCCCCTCAAGATGAATAAGAGCGAGGCCAACCTTTAATGAGAAAGTTACTCTTTTGGGATCTTCTTTGCAGAATTCTCCTACTGGCTTTATCCATTCTTTACAGGTGAACCCACCACTGGAAAATTCCTTCTCAGTTTCAGGCCGTTTTACTTTTGATCCTGCTGCACAAATGTTGATCTCGTGACTCTCCATCCATTCATTCTCTAAGGAGATGCTACTAGTTTTTCGTCCTTCACCTGCAGTTTGCCGTTTCTACTAATTATAATGGAAGATTCTCATACTCCTTGCAGTTAACCAAATCCTTGAGGGGAACAAGGAGAATCTGGCTTGGTTTTGAAGAATGTAGTTGAGATTTTAAGCTAAGGTAAGGGAAAGGAGTATGAGATTATAAATAATGGTGTATTTATTGGTTTGTAAAACACAAGGGTCTTTTTGTTCATTGAAATCACCAGAAGGTTGTGATTCTGTTTTTGAAACTCCAACTCGACCTTGGTCCCCTGTTGCTGAAGGTGACTGATCCAAACCCAGGTTAATCTATTTCCTCTAGAAAATAATGATGGGAAATTTTCATAATATTAAAAGAACAAATTCTGTTATTTTCACTGTGATTTATGACCTGATCCCGTCATTTAGCCAGCGTTTGTTTGTAAAAGTGACTGGAAGAAAAAAAAAGAAGGAAAAAATAAACATGTTGGGGTGGGAAAAAAATGACGGAAAAAAATAAATATGTGAGCTCCTAATGGAGTGAAGGAGAAGCTGGGGCAGAACCAAGATTCAACATTGGGGGAGGCAAAAGAATGAAAGTTCAGATAATTTTTCAGTTAGGGAAGCATTAATGATTTTTTTCACCATACTTATTATGTGGGCTCTTATATAGCCCCTTTGGGGGTCGTATTTATGAATTATTTTATTATATTAAAGAATAGACCCACATTTATTATATGAGAGCCCACACATATTTGAAAAAAATAAGTAAATTATTCAAAAAATATGGGTAAATTATTGCATCAATACAATAAATAAAAAATGGTTAGCAACAAAATTTCTAATATTGCTCACAACCAATTTTTTCAAAAAGAAGGAAAAAGAAAAAAAGAGAAATTCTAGCAGACTCATCTGTTGCTAAAACCCAATTTCAACTGCAATTTGTATTACTAAACAAGAATTTCTTTTTAATGATTTTCAGTTTCCTTCCATATACAGTTCTTTTTTGGTAATAAGAAATCATAATTTTTTGGAACTGAAAGAAATCTTCCTTCTACAATTTACTTTGCAAACAAATCTTGGCTCATTACCATCATTTAATTTACAACGATTTTTTTATAGGGATGATCTTTTTTATTCCAACTCAACTAACGTTTCTGCAAAGCGAATGAAGTCTTTATCATTCATCAGGCTCCGCTGTGGCGTCCTCGACTTCAAAGGCTTGAACAGTGTTGGAATCAAAAGGTTGCAATAACAATAATGGGCACCACTGACGGTGGATCAGAGATTCAGTACTGTACACACCAACAATACCAAAGGTAAGTGTTTGGTTTCAGCATTCACTTCAGAATTTAGTTATAATCTTCAGAAGGATACAAAAGAATGTGGCTTGATTGCATACCGTTCAAAAACAGGTCTGGAGTACTGGATTTGGGATCTTATCAAATTTCATCAAAATTGTTATCTTTGCCAATTCTAATAACATTGATAATTCCCCTATTGGCCAGCTTTCTCTTGTTGGTCTTAGTAATAAAGCTTCTAGGTGTGGATTATTAGTCCAAACTACTTCTATCTTTAATCCCTTCTCTGCTGCCTCATTCAAACCTTTTTGTATTCCAAAAAGCATGGCTTCCAAGATACTCTTTGCTTTTCTTTTTCCAAAATTGACAGATTGAAGACGTCCATCCTTACTTATCCCAATACTCCATCCTGCTACTCCTAACTGCTGGCTAGGAATCCCTGCACAGAATAAAACATTTTTATTAAGTAGTGGTATACAATAGCACCATTTCTCACCTAACATATTAAGATTATCACAAATAGAGAAAAAAGGTAAATGTGAAGTTTCATCCTCCCTTCGTAGTTTTAAAACCCTAATCCAATATTTAATGTTTTCTAAAACCTTCACGGGATTAGGGTTTTTTTTTAAGATTGAACACCCTTTCATTCCTTTCTTTCCAAATGAAATAACATGCTATAATGAAAATTGACATAAACCACCGGGAGTTAGCCTTATTCAGTTGCAAGCTCATGTTATGACACCAGTTCAAAAGATATATATTTGTCCAATTTTCTATTCGTAGTCCCAAGGGGCTTGCCGCATGAATTCTTTTTCCCCAGTCGCATGAGACTAGAAGGTGCCATATTGTTTCTTCTTCTTTCCCCCACATAGCACATTCTGATTGCATTCCCGACCATTGTGCAAGTTTGGCCCGACCCAGTATTCCTGCATTTAAAACACACTAAAAAAATACTTTAAATTTGGGATGAATTGGTAACTTCCACATGTGATTCCACCAACTCGAAAATTGGTGTACATGGTTCGTGAATCGCTATTTAATTATCTCACGATAGGCCAATTTGATCGAAAATTCTCCATTTGATCACAGCCAGGATTTAGGATTAAACTTCTTCCTCCAACTATTAATCACAGCAAGAATAGAAATAAAAAGCATAATGCAAAAGTCAAAAAACTCAGAGTACTGATGATATAGAAAGACCTGGGGGAAGCCTGCTTCTGGTTCTTCCATTGGGTTTGGAAACACCACTTGAGGTACGAGTTGAGATTGGACCAATTGTTGAGCTGGTACCACCGGATTAGGATTGAGAAGATAACGAGCCTCCATGGAATTCCATGTTTCCCAGAAAAGGGCTTTAGGGTCAGAAGACTCTTTTAATAGTGCGTCCAAGAATAGATTGAAATGCTCAATGGGACGAAGCAACATGTAATTAGGTGGTTTGGGAGAGGTCCTATGGTGTTTCCTGCTAGGGAGAGTGGTGAGTGCATCCGTTTCCGCTTCGATACTGTCGTTTGGAGAAGCAAAACCCTAAAGGTGAAGATTTATTTCCCAAGTCTCATTTGGGGGTGGGATCCATTTTGGGAAAATTCTTGAAAATGTGAAACTCTTTTCCTTTAAATCCTATGGTGAGTTTGGTTCGTGGGGGCGGTCTTGATCTCTGCCCTCTCCCCTTCCCCCTCTTTCCCTTTTGGTGGGATTTTGTGTTGGGAAATAAAAGTGAGACCACCCATCACTTTTCCACACCTTTTTCCTTTTCCCACTGACCCCTTTTTTTCCCACCCTTTTCCCCCCCTTTGCCCGCGCCTAGTGAAGATTTATTTTCCAAGTCTCATTTTTTATTTGGATCCATTTTGGGACAGCTATAGTTGGAAACAAAAGTGACCGAATTTGCCTTCAGAACCTTGATAGACACCCGTTCAAATTTCTCCAATCTCTCTACAATTTTAAACACTTCTTTTTATCATTTCTGCCTCTTCTTCCTTCCTTTCTCCCTTTAGCTCTGCAATCTCTAAGTGAAAGCCTTCTTTTTCCCAACCCTTAACCTGTTGTGTTTCAGCCGAGACCACCTCCTTTCCTTTTGGTTGCTTGTTATTTTCCTTTTTTCCTTGTTCATCTGGTAGTTCGACACTTCGACTGCATCAACCCCATCCCTGTTGTTGTCCTCAGCTTCCATACCCGTCACAACCTCATTCATTTTTTCATTATTGAAACTAGAGTGCTTCGACGTTTTGATTCAACACTCATCCATACCTTCTGTGTTTGCAACCTCCTGAGACATCTTGCCCAAGCCATCATTGCCCAGAAATGATGCATCCTCCATATTCTGTTTTTTATTTTTTTGGATTCCTGCGTCTTCTCCCTTCCTTCTTCCCTTTCAGCACCCACCTCACCGAAACCCTTTTCTAACTTCTATCTCTGTTTCACAACTTCCCCTGTAATCAGCCCTTCAACTGAACCTTCACCAGCATTAACGAGGCGCCAGTTCCCTTCAGCCTTCACCGCATTCTTGTCTTTGCTACCCATCGCCTCCCTCATCAGCATCAAAGGAGGAGTAAAAAGGTCCTCAAGATTTTTTGTAGATAGAATCCTGTTGCGCCCAAACTTAATGGGCTTAGTTAATAAATCTCTGTAAATATTTCCTTCATCACCTGATATAAACACCCCTACAGAATCAGGCACCGAGCATCGCCCAGAAGGATGTGTAACCTTCCCACACACTTGACATAACATTAGAAGTTCATATTTCACCAGGACATGAACCCACTCATCCCCATTACTTTTGATAAGAGCATACAACTTCACTGGTTGATTAATGTTAAGCATAATTTTCACCCTAGCAGAGTCTTTAGGCAGCTTCATCACTTCCACCTCCAGTTGGACTTCCATCACCTTTCCCACTTCATTCGCTGCTTTCAGAATCAGAGCATATTCATAACAGTCATATCTGATTCCTTGTAGCTGGATCCATACCGGAAGATAAACAACATCCCCTCTCCCTTCAGGTATCGGTTCCAATGCTAGCTGCAGCATTCTGTTGCCCATCCACCACGGAGCCCTGGACAACACCTCAATCTGTTTTAATTCCGTTGTAAAAAAGGCACGAAAACCACTTCTGCCAATAATTGAAATATAAATCGCTCCTATCAGCACCCAAAGCTCTACCAGGAACCGGCAAGTCTCTGAGATGGCCACCGATTTTTCACCCAAAACCCTCCCGTAAAGAGTCCTCGAGCTCAAGCTACGATCAGAGAAGGCAGACGACCCTGCACCATACCAACCCCTGTTACTGGTGATGCTTGTGTTCCCGTCCTGTCCCCACGAACGATCCCTCCCTGGAAAAACCAGAACGTTCCCCGCAGATGTATGCTGAACAAGGAAACCCCTAGCACTCGACTGTCTCCTCGCATGCGCCATTTCCACCCCAAACCACCACCACCGAGAGAGAAATCAGAAGGATAAACCAAAACCACAATTCAACCGAAGAGACCAACAACTACCTGCAAAAAACTAGTAGGAATTGGGTGCGAGACTCAGAGTCAAGCCATAAAAATAAGCCAGGAAAAAGAAAGCCTCGCAAGACAGCCGAACCACCCAAAGAGTTCAATCGAGTATGGGAATAAATGCTACACATCGTTAAGAACCAAGCGTGGCCCAATCACGACAGGACTTGTCAATTAGTTGATCATTTTTTGCTGCACGTATAACTTCTAGGTCCAAACTAACTTGAGATACAATATACTGTTGATCCGTTGTGCCTTATGAAAGAAGTTCTGGAAGTTTCATAATGGTAAAATTAGACATCAGTGCTGTGAAAGAAAATCCGAAAATGTATATATCAGCACTTTTCAGTCTACCCAGTCAAGCAATACAACAAAAATCTAAAATCAAGTAATTCCTCCATAATGGAGCATCTAAGGCATCTCTTAACATGCAAACTGCCTTAAGAGAGAGCTAATCCTGAATTAGCTCTAATATGATAATTTGTAATCACTTTATCTTTTCCAGTTTTCCACTTAGACTCCAATATATGCATCTTATGTTTCTTAATTGTCCAACATTCGGCATCACATCAGAGCCAGTTGTATGATTGCATCATGAAATTTCCTTCAGTTTTGAAGGAACAAACTGGTTACCCAACACTCTGGAAGCACCCCCTTCACATGTTCATCCATCTTAGTTTGATTTTCACTGGGACATCTTTCTCTGTCTCACTTTCTTCATTGATTGAGTAAGCCTATATAACCAAAATAAGCACCATGAGGAATCACCTTTTGATCAAATTTCATATCTCATTATCCATCCCAGTGTAGCCCAAATTGCAAAACCGTGACTAATGTCTTTGTTAGCTTAAAACCTTTTTATACCAATGTAAATCCAACTTGGTGCTAACCTTACTTTTGTCTCTCCATCAAAACATTATCATCAATGAAAAACCTGCACCAGATAAACTATCATGAATGTGTTGATTAGATAATCCATGATAGGCACAAACAGAATGGGGATTTAGCCGCTCCTTGATGAGGCTAAACTATAACCCGGCCCCCCACAGTTCTTACACTTTTCACCATACCATCATGCATATCTTCAACTATGTCCACAAATTTACTTGAATCACTTCTTTAGTTTTAGCCAGCTCAACTCCCTGGTTTAAGCTTTCTTTTTTGTCTGAATAAATAATATATATAAACACCCCAAAAGGAAAGGGAAAAGGGGTGAGAAAACAAGTGAATACAATAGAGAAGTATCCTAGGTAACAACAACGTGCCTATTCCTTGGGGTGTCAAGGGGTTTGAGAGACAAAAGAGAGAGTCTGGATGTCACATCCTTGCAAATGGCTTTCCTGATCTGATGAAGGGATCTGGATTTGCGAGTCCATCTCTGAAGGTCACGCTCCATCCATGTGTGGGTATAGTATCAGTGACTGTAGGATCCCCCAAAAGTGGATGCAAACCAACAACTCTCAGTACCAAAGGGTTGAGGACATCTAGATTTGTGCCAAATGGAAGCAAGAGCAAGGAGTCAGATGGGTTTGGAAAAAGGACAGGCAAACAAGAGGTGAGGGGTAGTTTCAGCTTAGCTGCAGAAAATGCAGGATGGGTCGGTTTGAATGTCGTGGAGCAGCAGCATGAATTGGGAAGGAAGAAATTGAGAAAAAGTTCTTCAAACAGTGAAGACTTGGTGGAGGATGTGGCCTCTTAGCCTAGGGACCCAGCTGTTTTTTTTTTTTTTTTTTTGGGGGGGGGGGGGGGGGAGGGTGAGCAGATGAGGTCCTGAGAAACAATGTGGCAAAAATTACCTTGATCTCAAGGACAGCTGCCAATACTGCAAATTAGTCCATTAGGTCACCATACATAAATTACATACAGCCATGGTCCCTGCAGAAGATAAGTTGACCAGATTAAGTGAATGACTGGAGATAATATGCAAAAGAATGTCAATTTCAGGTATAAAAGAGCATACAGAGTGCATGACACTCCCACCAGCTAGTGCAGGGTCTAAAGAGGCTCATAATGTACACACCCTACCCCTGCTTTTGAAGAGAGTCTGTTTGCCTGTTTCTAGACTCAAACCTGTGACCACTTTGTCACGATGGAGCAACCTTACTGTTGAACCAAGGCTCACCCCTCTAATGTCCATTTCAATCATGTTAAGTGAAAATGGGTCCTTCCTAAAGGGCAAAACTTGAAAGCTCTGATCTCCGTAAGTTACATTCTAACTAGTAACATAATGAGATAGAAGGGTGAAGGGGGAAGAAATAGTGATATAAAGAATAGACTCATACAAGAACAAATGTACCAACTGAGCTCTAGGAAAAAGAACAAAAAGAAAATCTAGCTTGCTCCCTTTTGACAAGCAATAAATTGGTCTGAATTTGTCACTAATAATGTTGGCTCAGTAAGACATTTCACAAGGTTTGTAAGGTTGTGTGATACAGGAAAATGACAACATCTGTGAACATTCCTGCTTTCATTTTAGGCTAGAGATCTTCATTTGTGCTTCAAACAATATAGGCTTATTTTTTGTTTTAAAATTCTGAATCATTAGATGCTCCAAGCTTATCTCTACAGGCTTATAACCCAAATTCCTGTCACTTAAAGGGTCAAGAACATACTTCCACTTTGACAAACCAAGCACTTTCTTGCTCTGAATGACCTTAATGCCAAGAAATATCAGTTGGCTAATGGTAAGATTAATAATTAGTAAGATATATAAGTTTTTTGGACCAACTAAAAAAAAGATGTATACGTTCTATGAGGAACTCCAATGTTGATGTCTGTTTGCAAATTTCTTATCATCAGATGCTCAACATTTTACACAACAGTTCACACAATTCTTATCTTCAGGCTTACAGCCTAACATTCAAGGTCAAGAGCATACTTACTGCGTTGAAAAACTAAGCACTTTTTTTTTTCTCTGAATGACCTCAAAGCCATGAAATATCTACGGCTTCTAATTATTCCTGTGGAAGTGCTATCGTAATAAAACTTGACTATTTCAACCCCAGAAAAGTTATTACTGCAGAAAATAAAACCATTAGATTAATGCCCAGTATAATAGTTATGATACAAACAAAGCAACATCCAGAGACCACTATAACAAACTTACCAAACCATATACCTGCGAATGTTTCAACCCATCAATAGTTTTCCATAGCCTATCAGCCATTTGAATATTCTTCCCCTAAGAAATGTATTTACAAGGTTGCTTTATATAAACCTCATCGGGGATCATGCATGGAAGATATTCTTGATGTCTAACTGAAACAGGCAAGGAGATCAGAACACTAATAGTATTTATATGAGCAACAGGACCAGCGAAATGGGAAATAGAAGCATAACTAACAATTGAATGGGAAACCAAAGAGTTACCGAGCACAAGAATGGGTTCCATTAGAAAAAGAAATATACAAGTGATCAAGAGAAGAATCTCTAGGCATTAAGAATTGGATTCAGAAAGGTGAAGATCGAAGAATATTGATAGTAATTGCCTGGAATAACAATTATATACCTCTAGTCGCACATCTATGGATTTGGGGGCAGAATTTTCTTGAGGAACGTCTTGAGCATATGTGCAAGACTAAGAGAGACAAGACCAAACTCACAAAAAAAGAAGCGGGGGGGGGGGGGGGGGGGGTTTACCAGTAACAAACTATGAACAAGTACCCACAGCCCAGGCCCATTCCGCCAGCTTTACCCCCCTCCCTTCTGCTTTGGCACACCCCCATTTGGGCCCAGAGGCTCCTGTCCCATTCCCCACCCTCGGATCAGGCCTGCCCACTCCCTCCCCTTTCCTGCTCCTAATCCCATTCCTGTCCTTAATTCCCCTTGCCCTTGCAATCTTCCTCCCTCCATTGTGGGGATCTTCAGCTTCCTCAAGGGTATTTCTAGTGGTTACTCTTTCCTTCATTCCCATTCTAGCTTGCCCTCCCTCACCCCCCCCCCGCCATTGCCGTCGCCACTGCTGGACATTGCTTTTGATCCCCCTCCCCAAGTTCCCTTGGCTTGTCCCCCCTTGTTCTTGCAGAGATGCTGATCCTCTAGCTATTCCAGTTGCGGTTGATAGCAATCCCGTTGCTACTGAGGAGCCTGATGCTCTTGAGGACCCCCCCCCCCCCAAAAAAAAAAAAAAAAATGTCCGATGGTGAGGGTTTCAGGAGAAGCAATCACTCCATGAAGGGTCGCCACCACTTTGGTGATGATTTCATTGTAAATTTTAAATCCTCCAAAAAGAAAATGAAAAGGAATAGCAGGAGGAATTAGCTTATTTTAGCTTGCTTCTCCCTCTCTTTTCTGCCTGCGTACTCCACTTGATTGTTCGGCTTGTTGCCACTTGTCTGTCCTAGTTCTTCTCTCAATCATTGGGCTCTGCCCCTGGTGTATTAGTTCTCCCATCCCCCTTTTTACTCTCTTTGTTAATGAATTCTTTATTCTCCCATCCCCCTTTTTAATTCTGCATCACAGCCTCTAGGTTGAAAAAAGAGTTTTGTCCCCGAACTCTTGTTATCAAACACAAATGCATGGCCCTAGCAAAAATTTGCATGTTTTACCTTTGGATATTTTTTCAATGATCCCCCCCCCCCACCCAAAAAAAAGAGAAGAAGGAAACTAGTTTTCACATTAATCTGGTAATTCTTGCATTTAATATCTTCCAATTCTTCCTTCTTTTCTGATTTTTTAATGTCAAAACCTTTAATGTATGATTAATAGTTTTTTCCTTTCTTTTGCTTTCTGTGATATTTGAGAATGTTCGTCAATAGTTTGGTGTAGATTTGGTAAATCCTTTGTTCCATAGCCCTGGCTAGTTACTAGCCAATCCAGAAGTCTCCATTTAGTAGTACAGCAATGCATCAAAGATGCCACCATGTTCTTTCTATAGCCCTGGCTAGTTACTAGCCAATCCAGAAGTCTCCATTTAGTGATACAGCAATGCATCAAAGATGCCACCATGTTCTTTCGAGACCTCAATTAATGCAAGCAAGCATATAAATGATGAGGAATACATTTTTTCTATGCCACGATACTTGTACTGGATCTGCTATTACCCAGGTGGAGAAGAGATTCATAATCAAGCAAACTATGCTCTTTTTTGCAAGTACAAGATAAGCCAAGCTTAGACTTGTACCTAAGAAAAAGAGCATGTTTGATTCTGTGAATGTAATAATCACTTTTATGGACCTAAACTATGGTCATGAAGTTGCATACAAAATTACTAAGTTTTTTTCTTTAATTGTTTTATTTTAACTGGTTTGGGTTTAGTCAATTGAACCCGTTCATTGTTAACAAAAGCCACATCCAATGGCACAAGTCTAGGGTTGGGTTGGGTTGGGTTCTACACATATCTACTGAGCCTTTGACCTATGGGTTTCCAATGTAATAGGCACTTTTATGGACCTAAAATATGGGTTTCCACACATGATTAATTTGTTTGTTTCTTTCCTAGGTTTATCTTAAGTTGTTGTAGGTTAGTTCAACTGTATAGGCTCTATATTAAAAAGGATGAATAATATGCAAAACATTCCCACCTTAATGGGGTTCTATGCAGTTCGAATCAAGTTCCAAGTGTCATATTGGGGCTGGATTAGAATTTCACAAGTTTAACCCTAACTGTATAGGTTCTATATACAAAAGGATGTATACAATGCAAAACACTCCCACATTAATGGGGTTCTACGCAGTTCAAATTAAGGTCCAAGTGTTATATTGGGGCTGCATTAGAATTTCACAAGTAGAACCCTATTTTGAGTCTGTTTGCTTTGATACTTCTCCTAGTAAGTTTAGGTTACCCCACGTCATGGATTTGGTTGTGCCTTTATTTTTCAGCTTAGGAGCTTATTTTTAGTCACTTCTATCTAAGCAGTCAGTCTTATGAAACCAAAGCCAAAGAAAGAGCAGCACCAGATGTGAAGAGAAGTGAAAAAGAGAAGGAAGGGGGAGAGTTGCATGGGATAGCTTACCACTTCAAATGCTGTTTCATTAATAGCTGAAGAGAATCCAGATCTAGGGTATGTCCTAAAACTGGTTATGCTCAATATAACGAAAAAGGAAACTAAGTGATGCACGCTTGTCAAGCTACATAAAAATATAAAGTGCAGAAAATATTAAGTTTTAGAAACCCATGTGAGTTAAGGCTGTGCGTCATAACCCATACCCATTCCCATGGTACACAAGGGTTATGTTTCTTCACTCACATAGTACTTGTTAACACTCGCACTCAAGTTGGAGTATACATATCAAAGGCTCCAACTTGGAATAACAAGAACATATAATAAAGAACCTCCTAATCTTGACCACAAGTAGCATTAGCAGATGCTGGTAAAAATAGGAAAAAACTCAAAGACTTTCACCAAAGAGGTAATCAATAACAACTTAATAATCTACATGTCAATCAAACAATCCAACAATGAGAACAATAGGTGCAAATGAACATGACCAACATCCATAAGCATAGTAGCAACAATAAGATCAAAGGCATTATACAAATTATGCGCGTAGTAGTAAGTCTTAATTGTCTTTTTGGCCCAACAAAAGTCAAAATTGTCTCAAAACTGTAGCCTCTACACTGGCTACATCACAAAAAGTAGGTAGTGGGTAGGAATCTCTACAACTACAAGAAAAGATAAAAGTGTACCACTAATGTTTGACACAAGTAGATAAGAAGTACAGTTACAGTGTCCACATCAGTAGATAAAAGTGCAGTTCTAATATCTGCACATGAGCTCTTCATAAGATGGCAAGTAGGAGGTAGTAATTCCAAAATAGAACCTCAAACAAAAGTCTCTACAAGTCAAATACAGGTGTTATTGTGAACCAAATAGGCAGAGTATAGATTACTGCAAACCAAGCAAATAGGTAAAAGGCCGTAGTATCAATTAGAGTAGACCAATTAGGTTGCTTTTACTGCTGTAGCAGATAGCAGGGATAGGCTAATACAGACCGAGTACGTATTGTTGCTGTGGAATACCATCTTCAAATAAAATGTTTTGAGAAGATAGAGAATATAACTTCAATCTCCTCTTTACATGTAGGTGGCATGTGGACAGACAATCACCACCAATAATTAACATCACCAAGGATGAGCACCTAAAAAAAATACAATCATCTAGGGTAGTGCTAAAAAAAGATCTCATACTCACAGTACTGTCTGCGATAGACCGGGAATAGCAACAACACAATATGCCAAACAAGGGGTGCAGCAAAATGATCCATAGAGAAGATTAAACATCAGAGTGTGTACCAGGCGGTCAGAAGATCTTGAAATTTCAATATATAGCAATCCAAGGGTTAGATATAGAAGATTATTAGTGGGTATTGCAACTTGTTGCCAAAATTAGAAACTACTCAAAATCTCCTGATGTCTAGGTCAAAACACTGTCAACTTAAGACCAACAATAGGTATTGTGTACAATAATACAGCCCATATAAAAATCAGTTACATGGATGTCAAGAACTAAAAAAATAAACCAAATTCCAAAATAGCACCTGATCAGCATCATGAACGTGCTCCAAAATTCCAACCAAACAAATGGAGGGATTTATGGTATGCAACACCACTTCAGGAACTCCAGGAATGTAAAACTGTGAACAAAAGGTACTGGTCTTAAGTAAGATTTTCCAATGCCAATAAGATCAGTATAAAACTTGAGGTATTAAACCAAATAAGAAACAAGTTAAAAAATTTGAAGGTACGATTCTAGCAGAACCAGACTGTAAAACTTGGTCAAATTTGAGGTGAATGATGATATGTTAAAGGTAATGCATCGCTGAGAGCTTCTCCATCATCTGGTGGTGCATTCAAAAGATATGGAAGTAGTTTCCAAATCAGAAATTAGGATTTTGCAGGCCTAACCAGCCATCGGTCCAGTGGAGGTGACAACTGGCTGGAAATTTGTATGCTTCAAAAGGGTAGAATGGGTTATCTGTTGATGGGATGAAATTAGAAAGTAGGGTCTAGAAATAGAAGGTAATGTTTGTAGAGCAATCCAGCCAATGAAATAAGTTAGGCTTGGGATCAAGTCTCCCTTTAGATTTTTTTGGGCGAATAAATAACTATATTAAAACAAAGGGAAAAGAGAATGTACAAGGGATGGAAGAGGGACCTACCAGACTTTAAGAAGAAGACTGGAGGGGGGAGGAAAGACCGCAGGTAACAACAATGAGCTTGTTCCTTGAGGTATCAATCCCAAGGGGATGGAGGATAGACCGTATGTAGCCTAGAAGAGATATCAAAGTAGATGGTTTTCCAAATCGAGTCAAGCAAGCGTTGTTTGGAAGTCCATCTCCTAAGGTTTTGCTCTCACCACAAATGGTGGATGGTGGCACAAAAGACTAGCTTATCTACTTGGTCGCAAATGGAAGACCTGCACATAGGTTCTCAAAATCCAAGATCAATCTCAGGCGAAGCCATATGAAAGTCTCCCTTCAGATTCTTACATGCATCTCTCAAAAGGAAAAATAAAAAAGAAAACATCAGCATCAATTGGTGAAGTGGTAGATAACTTGGTCTTTAAGAAAACTGGAAGAGAATTTCCCAGAATAACAACAACAAACATATTCTTAATAATATAGGGTTGTAAAACTTCAATCTTTGCCTTTTATGTTTGATAAGAGAATGGTCTTAATTCACAGCTTGAATGGCAAGTAGTAGAATCAAAACAGGTAGGCAAGAAGAGTTATGTTGTGGGTGATTTTCAACAGCATTCCTTCCTAGTTTTGGACTTTCGTTTCCTAACAATAATGCTCTATAGAACCCTCCATTAAGTTTACATTAGCTAACTATCTTTTATTTTATAAAGTAATTTCTTAAATGGTAGCCATAACATAATTGCAATTAGAGGTCTGTTTTCTTTTTCTATCTAAAGCTCGTTGGGATATTGAAATAGTGAAAAATCAAACTGAGATTAGTTTATTCAACATTGAATTGTTTGTTAGAACCTTGAACTGTTTTACCCCTGTATCCTTGAAAAGTTACATTGCATACTTAAAAGAGATGAAAAATTTCCCTGTGTCCTTTAAGATTCACAATAAACCCTAGAGCCATTGGGAGTATCACTATGACCTTGAAGAGTTGCAGCTTTTCCCCTTTCTGATTCACGTTACATGGTTACTCCAACCAAGGCAAGTTTAGCTTATTACTAATAAGAAAATGGCTTCTTCTTCAAAGATACCTCGTTGCAACCAAAAAGACCTTCAACTAGGAAGAAAGCTCCCCACCCAGATTTCTACGTATAATAAGTTGGTAAATTCCACTGATGAAGTATTCGATAAAGAGAATGTGAGCAAGCAGGACTTGGGCAAGACAAGGGATGACAAACTAATTGCACCTCCTATTACTAAGAACTCAAGTGCCAACTTTAAATGAGTGTTTAAAAAGGAGTTATTTCTCCTGTAGATTTACGAATTGATGGAATGGTGCTTCATAGCTTCCAACACGGGTACATTAGAGGGAAAAGGGCAATGTTGTCAGGAAAATGGGGGAGTTTTGAAGGCCAAATAATGCCAAAAAGCAACAATTATATGTGGAGAGAAGGAACTAAGGCCTTTGAAGAAATAGAAAGAACATACAGAAATGAACAGTATCATCCATAAAGTATCATGTCCTTATAGTCGAGCTCCAGCAGCAAGCAAGGAATATATAAGATGAATTTAATGAGGGAGAAATAAGTGACAAACAACATTATACTGATAGAATCATTAAGTGTGAAAAATGGGGAAGAGATAGAAAGGTTGAGTTGTTGCCATGTAGCTGACCCCATTTAGTTAGGATGAGGCTGAGTTCTTCTTGTTGACATAGAAAGACGGAGAGGAAAGATCAAGCATAGAAAAGGAAGAAACAGGATATTAACAACAGTCAGAAGCAGATCAAAGCTTTCAAATGGATCAGATACCAAGATTTTCCAGCCAAACAGACAGCAATCAGATCACCTGCACCATCTAGTGCATTTTGGTCAATCATTTCAAAACCCAGTCTAATGCTCCACTAGAATACCAAATGTGGAAAGTGGACGATGACAAACTACTCAGTCTTATCCCAACTTAAATGAGGTCAGCTACAAGGATCCAACAGTATTGAAAAGCGAGGTCTGCACAGAAAATGGTGAATTGAGAGATGAGAAAAGAGAGACAGGAAAAGCAATGAGAGATGAAACACAAAGTTACAATGAAAAAAGGGATAAAAGACAAAAGTAAAGAGGAAAGAGGCCTAATATATCCCTACTCTCCAATAGGATATATGATATATCTAGACCAAAACTATGCATGTCCTTCACAACTTCTCATATGATCATTTTAGACAATGAACCTAGCTCTTTGCTCCTTCAATTGGGATCATATCACTCCTCTTTACTAGGGTGTCCAGGCTTCAGTTGAACATGAACATAACACTGCAAATGACTCTCGAAGCTTGTCATTGATCAGAGCAATTCCTGAGTCATCCCCAATATGATCATTTTCTTCCTAGTTTTTCTGCACCCTCCATTTTGACATCCTCATCTGCCACACATAGCTTCTCAACATCACATTTCCTACCTGCTCAACATTCTGATCCATACATCATAATTATTCATCACAAAAGCACAGCAGGATATACAATCCATTTTGTTGTGCAGGTGATGTAAATCGTTTCCAGAGGCAGCATAGGGCCTAGGGTAACTCCCCCAAACCCTACAGCACCTAGTCATACCAAGGTATTATGGTCATTTGGACAATTTTTGTGGAGTCTAAGGTTAGGGTGTCCCAGCATATTATTAGGATATTAGGACCCCAGATCTCTCTCTCTTCTTCTTCTTTTTTTTTTTTTTTTTTTGAATTTGAATAATTTTGTTGCAATATATTGAAGAGTCCTTGTTAGGATATGATTCCTAGGCTGTGAGGGAATCCCCTAGTTTCAGTCTGTTTCTTGTTAGGATTCCATATCTACTCTCAGATTCAAACTTTGATCCTTCTAGAGTGAGATATGATAGAATCCTTGTTTAAATTAGAATCCTTAGCCAAGTAAGAGTCATACTAAGAATTAGATTGCTAGTTTGAACCAAGTTGGCTGCCTAAGTTGTCCTAGTTTGTTTCCTTTTCAGAGGCTATAAATAAAGCCTCCATCCTCTATAATTGCAAGTTGAATTTGAATAATAAAATTGAGATTGAGTTTGGAGGAAATAGAAGCCGTGGGCTTCCTTGGGAAGGCCTCCGACCACCATTAGAGTTTGTCTACAGCAGTTTTTATTCAAGATTGATCAGCAGCAGTCCTTCAATTCCAGCAGCTTCCCCTTATTCCCAAGTACGTACAGCATACCCCCAGCCCCCTTCCTCATCTCCCCTACCTCCCCAGCCTGTCCCCTCTTCCCCACTGTAGCTGCAACACCCCTCCCTCCTAATTCCCTGACCACCACCCTCTTACCTTCCCTTTTCCCTCTAGTAGGATGCAGCACACCCATTACTTAAACCCTAGTACTTCTAAAATTCTTGCACTTATCTTTTTCATTAAAATTCTGCAATTCATCTTCAACCTCTGGACCTAAACCTAGCTCAACCTAAACCCTCAGCAACACTCAAAACCATTTAGGATTTGCTTCTCCTACAGCTACTCTCCTTCCCTCTTCTTCCCCCATCCATCCCACCCTTCTTTTTATTTTCTTAAAATTTTGGACTTCCCTAGAGAACCAAATTTCAATGTCAGATCTACACCAATCTAACCATAAGATTTGTCCCAAACTTTTCCAGTGACCTTAATGTCTCAATTTGGCCCCATTCTGACCGTTTGACTCCAAGATATAATTATTGATTTCGAATTTTTGTACTTTCCAGGACCCTAAAAACAAGAACCTTAATATATTTTTTTAATTTAGCCACCCAAACCCCACCAAACATGGGGGATCATATCCCTATATTATTACTTACATTCCCTCCAAGTTTCAACCCATTCTAACACCCATAGACCCAAGCTTCCATCTAAAGGAATTTATCCCATACCCCCCATTGAATGGGTTATGAATCTGTGAGATCAATAGAACATTTTTTATCAGAAAACATTAACCTAACCTCCCCCCACCCCAAAGGAAATCATCGCTTCACAACCCATATCTCAAAGGAACCCCAGATCCCTGAAATTCCCCAAACCCTAGAAATTATAAAACCCTGAACACCCAAATCCCTTCCACCAAAGTCACTTACAGTGTTAGAAGACTACTGATTCTAAGGAAAGAGGATCCTGGAGTGAGTCTGATTCTAGGGCAACAATCAAACAGTTAAACCCAAGAATCTGGTTCACATCATTAGGTTACTGGGTTTCTTGTTCAACTAGTCAGAAAAAGTGGTCAGACTATTGAAAATCTGCATTGTTCAGGAGGTCAATGGGACCTTTTAGTGACCATGCATAAACTAAGTCTATGTTAACTTATTACCTCCTCCCCCCAACAAAAAAAGGAGAGAGAGAGAGACCATGTTAACTTAGTGATTCCAGATGAGATTCAAAACACTACAAGAGATGACTTATCTAAAGTGAATTAATTTAATAAATTATTATTATTATTAAAAAAAATGTGAGAATGCAGAAATACCAACAGAAAATGGGAGCACAACCCACCACCACCCCTTCTTTTCTCCCGCATTTATCAGCAGGGAAGCACTTTCCTGTAAACAACCGAAAATCAACACACATACTACCTAGAAAACTGAAACCTAGGTCTGCATCAATAATCATTCCTAAGTTCCTCCACCATATGAATAAGGCCATTTGACCACAGGGAGGATACTTCTCTTTTAGCTTCTGCTTTTGATAGCCAATTACAAAAGGATTGGCTTCTCTGCAACAATGAGAAATTTCAACCAGTTCAAACTTAAGAACGATTGGAGAAACACCCAATTTTGCATCATAAAACAGGTTATAACTCGACTATTAACCAGGGATCACAGCCACTGAATCATATTTAATCCATAATTTCTTAATAGACTCAACTAAAACATTAGGTGTCCATACAAGAACAGATTTGGAATGGGAAGTTATAGCATTGATTAGTAGCATGAAAAGTAAGCGAGATTGCACCTGTTCAAAACATCCAAAAATTGGCCTATAGATCATCTATGTTTATGACATAAGGGAAATAAGATGACAAGAAAAATGAGGAGCCTGGACAATTAGAAAAGAATAATAACAAATGTGTGGGGAATTAAGAGGAGGAATGTGGTGTATGTTATTAAAATAATAAAATTAGTTTGAGGTTTTACAAGAAAAATAGATACTAAAAGAAACTTGCAAGAACAAAAAGCTTAAATTTTGATAAAGGACCTTCACAAATACTATAAAAATTAAGACAAGTAACACCGATTCAACTAAAGTTGTGAAATGAATGTGAAAGTAGAGACAAAGATTAAGAGAATAACATATCAGCCGAGAAAAGAAACAAAACACACAAAGAAAAGGAGGGAGAAAAAAAGAAAAGAAAAGAGAAAGATTGTTAACATGTTAGAAGCACCAGATAGTAGAGAGGTATGAAAGAGGAAGTACCAATTACCACCTAGGGCTTCAGTAGAAATCTCTAGAAAACAAAACGACATTTTCTATTAAACAATAAAGCTATACATGGAAATGATTTCATCACCACTATTAGTTCTTTAGAAACCAAATTACTTACAAACTAGCGTTCTAGAAGCTTGTAAGCGCATCAAATTAGTTTCACATCACATGAAGATCTCCTTAATGGAAAAGTGTATCTATATTACAAGGATAGAGGAAAGAATAATTGTGATAGTGGTATCTATCCAAGTGGAATGCTGTGTGAAAGCCCCCCCCCCCCCCCCTCAAGCTGTAGAGTTGGAACTATGAATACTCAGCTGGTTTCTTAAGAACTTGAATCATGAAGTACCCAACGGTTTAGTGGGGATATCAGCAAGCTGATCCTAAGTTGAAATGGATTGGACAGAAAGTCATTGTTGTGCAACATGGTCATGAATAAAATCTTTGACAATTTCCATGTGCTTTGTCTGAGCATGGAAGACTGGATTGGTTGAAAGGTAAGTGGCCCCCAATGTCATCATACCATAAGATGGGTGGACCATGTAATCGGTGGTCAAGTTCCTGGAATAAAGACTTAAGCCAGATGAGTTAGGTTGATACATCAGCTGGTGCTTTGTTTACACTTTGAATAATCTGGCAACTGTTTTTTGTTTATCATGTGCCCATGAATTTAGATTGGGCCCAGGAAAGATTGCATTGCCCCAAGTAAAGCACCAACCATTCGAACTAAAAGCCCAATTTGCATTGGAGAAGGCACGAAGAGAACGAGAGGAAGAGACCTGTAGCCTATGATCAAAAGTAGCTTATATGTATGCGTGTGTGTTTGTATATATATCTAACAACAACAACAAGAAGCCTTGTCCGAACAAACAATTAATTGCACACTATGGGCGTGAACCTCTAGTCTTTGTCTAATTAGACTTAAATGACCTAATGTAGCTCTAGAAGATTACACAAATTGACAAAACTTCGTCACAAAAACATTAGGTGGTTCAAGGTAACATACTAGAGGGCCCCAACATTTGGATGGTACTAAGTACAGCCAAATGAGGGGCATCCCTTGAATCCATGCTTTTGAAGACGTGATCATAGGTGTCATGGTAGAACAATTTGTGAGATCTCACGAGATATCTCACTTGTCCGATTTAATGAGACGAGATGATGTATTAGGCCAGACGATGTGTTGAAGGGTCTCGAGCCTCAACTCTTAAGTTGTAACTTTGATGTTTGGATACGAATTTACTTTAGTAAACAAAACTTTGTAATTTGAGCTATGAAAATTTGTGATGTATTCGACAAGTTAGCATCAATGTAAGAGTATATGATGCGTACAAGAAGCCATTCGAAGGTTTCACTTCAGCATAGCAATTTCGAATTTAGGGTCCAAAATGAAATTCACATTCACATTATTTTTTTCTAGATAAACTTGAGGCAACCATTGCGTCCAAAAGGGCTGCAATAGGCTAGCTAGTAAGTTTCAGCCCCAATGACCCCCAATAACAAACATCCCCCCCCCCGATGGGCCCCCAATATGACCCTTAATACCCCTGGGGAAAAGATTCCACCAATTTGCCAAGATCTTCGAAGATCTGAGCCAACTAGCTCTTTTGAGTTGGCAGGACTTTCAAGATCTTGAGCTCACTCACTTTTTTGAGTTAGCTACATGGGCTCAAGATCGAGATCTTGAACCATGATAGGTGCTTGAGCTTGAGCTAATTGCATGATAGGTCGTTTAATTGCATAATATTATGTCAATTCCTTTGTATTTTTATGTGATTAGTTGCTTCATTATATGAATTTTTGTTGTTTCTGGGCTTCGTGGACAGATTAGAGCATTTGGATATAAAGTCAAGAAAAAGAGTGGTTTAAAGCCATGACGCCAAAATTTTTGGATCAAAGGAAAGTTGAACCAGATCAAAGAACTAGGTCCAAAGCTGGAGGATTTGATTAAGTCCAAATATGGGGGATTTTCATAAAAAGTCTCCATTTAATAACCAAAGTTTTCTTTCCCTCTTGTGATTGAACATCTTAGAATGAAGCTGAATTGGAAAGCCACTAAAAATAAAAACCATTAAAAAGGCAAGGAGGAAGAATGGAAACCATTTAAAAGGCAAGGAGGAAGAATGAAAACAACTAAAATTGGAAATGAGACAGAATCAACAAGAAACCTTTGTAAGAAGGGAGACACTTTTGGAGAATGGACATCACACATGACAACAAGTGAGGCCACTGCCCTAAAGGAGGAAAATAGGGCAATGATGTTTTCTTCATTTTTCATTTCTTTGTTCTTTTCCATGTCTAGCTAACTCTGTCTTTCAATCAAGAATAATTGAAGTTTGGTTTCCAACATTGTGAGATTCCAAGTAATTAGTTTACTTCTTTAATTCTCGGGTATTTATACATTTTCTATGTTTATCATGTTATTGGATTAATATTTAGACAAGAGGCCTATTGTTTGATGATTAATTTCAATCGTAATTATTTATTGATTATTCTAATATAAGTGACAAATAGCATCATCGAAGGGTAATCAACGCCCTAGAATGTTTTCTATGAGCAAGTATATCATCGTTTAAATAAAAAGGCGTTTTTGGGTTTATTGGCTAATGATTGGGTCTTTAATTCTTAACACTATTGATAAGCATAACTTATAGGACTGATCCAAAGGTTATGTTTATTGATTAGGGAAATAACTCATAGGACAAACCCGAAGGTTTTTGAGAAAGTAGGGAAATATTGGTTGTTAGAGGATTGATCTTCGATGACTATAACTGATCTACCAGAAATTAAAGTTTTTATCTTTTGAGTCAATAATTGATTAAGGGAATCAATACTGAAATTAATTCTTGATTGAAAGATTGAGTTAGCTAGGCATGGAAAAAAAGAACAAAGAAATAAATAAATAAAATAAATGAGGAAAACGATAAACATCGTTTTCCTCTCTTACTCCCTTAAGAGTCATGCCCTTTTCTTGTTGGGATGTGTGATGTCCATTCCCCAAAAGTGCCTCCCTACTAATTTTGTATTCTTTCCAATTTTAGTAGTTTCCACTCTTTCTCCTTAGCTTTTACCCCTAAAACCCCTGGGGAAAAGATTCCACCAACTTGGCACGATCTTCAAGAACCTGAGCTAATTGGCTCTTTTGATTTGGTAGGACCTTCAAGATCTTAAGCTCACTCACTTTTTTGAGTTGGCTAGATGGGCTTGAGATCGAGATCTTGAATCATGATAGGTGCTTAAGCTTGAGCTTGTTTGCCGCCCACTTGCCAGACTTATAACCTATAAACCTTTGATATAGAGAATACGAGAATAACAAGCCATTAGATGGATAGTCAGCCCCAATACCCAAGAAGAACCACAAATTGCCAAGATCTTTAGTAGAAAATTTTGAAGCAAGTTCATGAAGAAGTAATGATATTTGAGCAATGTCATTACATGACCCAAGTTTCATCAACATAAATTAACATATATACAATATGAGAGCCAAAATAAGAAGGGAAGACTTGTTTTGCTTAAAATAAAACCCCTTAGTAGAAGAAAGAAGGAGAGACTAAGAAAGTGAGCATGCAGGGCCAGTTTCAACCTATACAAAGATTATAGGCAACACATATAGTCGGGATAGTCGGGATGGTTATAGTCCTCAAACCTGGATAGTTGGAAATATAGACTTCTTCTAACAATATACCATGGAGAAATATATTGTGGACATCCAATTGGTCGATTGACCACCACAGAGAAATGACAATAGTCAAAATAGATCAAATGGTGGTTATTACCATTAAGGCCAAGTTGTTGGTGGAATCCTCTGGTGACAAGGTGGCTTCTACACAATTCGAAGGAACCACGGCTTTCCTCTTGATCCTATACACTCATTTGCACCCAACAAACTTTGCTTGTTATGTGGTCATGGCACAAGTGATAGAGATACCATTTTGAACTAGAGTATCAAACTCATCAGTTATTGTAGTGTTTCCACTTCAGATACTTGAATGAAAAACAAGTAAAAGTGATGGTTGTGGTGATGAATGAAGCTGGTGGGTTAGAAAGGGGACAAAGAACCATGTGGCTAGTTCGATGGTTTGGGTAAGCAGGTCAAGCACCAAGAACTCAAGACAACAAGTGAGTAGGTTACTCAAATGGCAGAAGTGGCAATTAGCAACTGGTTTGGGATTGAGGAGGGAGAATAATGGCCACAAGATGATTTGGTTTGGTAGGAGGCGATCCAATAGTGCTAGAGGGATTAATGAGGGCCAATGAAGCCAAGGACTGAGATAGAGTAGATGTTACAAGGAAAGAATTGGGGCAGCAACCAGAGGCTGACGGAAAGCAAAAACGTAGAAGGAATGTGAACAATGGTGGAGGCTAAGTTAATGTAATGACACAAGGAACAAAAGAAAAAAGGGCTATAGAGAAGCACCTAAATTTAGTGTGATCTAAATGGGAAGGACTTGTTCATCAAAACTAACATGCTGAGAGATGTATGTACAATTTATCTAGAAATCAACACACCATTAGACACTATAAGAGAGATTCCATTTTATGATGATTGTAGGAACTAAGGAAGGGATGAAAGAAATAGACACCCAAAAACACAAAAAGAAAAAGTCCACTACACACCTTAGATGCCATTCTATTATGATAAAGATGGCTATTTCAGAGGCAGACTACTAGAAATACATTGGGAAGGGCCCACGAGCAGGAATGCAAGCCCAAGCCCAACTTCATTAATATGACAATAATGACTTCAAAAATCCATCTTTGTAGTCTTTTTACTAATGGGTATGAGGAGGGAGCCACACGATGTATATATTTTCATCCATTAGAATTAGGTCAAGTTTTCAGGATCCCTTCCCTTTTACAACCCCTAACTTCAACCATAAAACCATCCTCTAGATCTCCCCCCCCCCCCCCCCACAAAAAAAAAAAAAATCACTTCTCTCACTACACAAAAGGTAGGCAGTGGGGTGTCAAAATGCGTGGCATGCAAGATGAGTAGAATAGTCAACAACCTTGGTGCTAGAGGCCAAACGAAGAATCCAATGAGATAAGGTAGCATACAAACGGTAGGCAATGGGGTGTCAAAATGCGTGGCATGCAAGATGAGTACAATAGTCAACAACCTTGGTGCTAGAGGCCGGACAAAGAATCCAATTGGCAAGGTAACCATGTTGCTTGAAACAACGGGTGTCATAGTGGCCAACAATGTTGCAATAGTTGTAATGACAACCTTTGGTGGTGGTGGGGGGGGGGGGGGGAGCATGCTTAGGCAATTAGTGGAGTATGGAGGAGCCATGGCAACCTGATCAACAAGTAATGAAACTTTGTCGATATGCTGGAGTTCCTCCTAAAGCAACAAAGAGAAAGCCTTGGTCATAATATGAAGCGGATCCATCAGAAGGACTTGATTGCAAACTATAGCATAGGAATTGTGGAGTCCCTGGGGACTAAGAGCATCAGTCTCAACAAGCAAATGGAGAGTAACCATAGCATCGCAAGTGCATGCAATCTGGGCCCCAAGAAAGGTTGGAGATAGAACCATGGTTGTCAAGGCGACAATGCCAGACTAGGCAATAGAGGGCAACAAAAACCAAGGCGACACCAGATTGCCTTGACCCAAAAATGGACCTAGGCGCCTAGGTGAACCCTTTGACAACCATGGATAGAACGTTGAATCTCAAAAATCCAAGGACCATTTTGTTTAGAGAATCATTGAAATAAATTGACCCAAACAATATTGGCATCAGTGCACCAAAGATTACTATTGGCAATAGTAGGGATTGTGGAATGAATTAACCAAGAGGTGACTCAAATTCCAGCTCTCCCAACCAACTAGATCTGAAGAGTTAGTGGAAGGTTTAGTGAGAGTTCGATCAATAAATCCAAGTTTGTTCTTGGTGCGGAGAGATATGGTAATGACATGGCACCACGTGGGAAAATTATCACAAGTGAGAAGTTGAGTGTAGGGAGGAAAAAGAAGAGATGGGTTAGAAACTATAGGAGTAGCAACTGGTATGGAAGATCGGTTGATACAAGGAAGAAGGAAAGATCACGTATCGACTGAAAACCAGGTTAGAATCTGATTTGGTTGAATATTCACTAAATTATTACTAAGAAAACAACGCAATACAAGAAAGGGAGATAGATTTGCTTCATAAGAAAAGAAACCTACCTCAAATAAAATATTACAACAGGTAAGAGATCTGTCTAGGATAAAAGATTACAATAAAAACCTACCTAAAATGCAAGATACATACAATCCACCTATCCACCTATCCACCTATATAACAATAAGTGAACTTCCTAAAATTGAAGATATGCACAATAATATTAGATAACACCCACTACCTATTGCCTTATACAAGGATAACAAAGCCTTGTCCCAACTAGATGGGTCAACTACATGGATTCTTGCCTTCCAATCAACTCTGTTTAAGGCCTTACAAGATACAAGACCTAAGCTATGTTATCCTTCCTCATTACTT